>NC_092412.1:58530077-59164577 GCF_040894005.1 Engystomops pustulosus | reverse complement strand
TTGATTTTCCCTGAATTGATTCTCCCTGAATTGCCCCAGGTTTTTGGCACGTGATCAGATTGTGGCGCATCAGCGTCGGCATGCACGCGACGGAAATTGGGGGGCGTGGCCGTAAGAAAATCTACGGATTCGGAAAAACCTCTTGTTACTTACCTGCACCCAGGGTAGCTTGGTGAACTCCGACGGACAGCAGCGCAGCAGCAACACCTGGTGGACATCGGGCGCACTACCTTAGTGAATCGCCGGAAGACCCGAGTCCTCCACAGAGAATGTGCCGCTGGGTCGCAAATGGACCGGGTAAGTAAATCTGCTTCTGAGTGTATCATAGTGATACATGATGCAAGGAGTCCCTTATCCCCCACTGCTGTCATGACTACAGTTCGGGCTGCTCTTTACATCATGTATGACTATGATGCACATAGCACCGTCCTCCACACTGTGGTCGATCCCTGAAGCAGAACACTGTGATTCAAGGATGAAAAGGGAAGTATGAATCAGCCCTTTTCTGTTATTACTCTAGCACCAAAAAGCTTCTAGAATCCTTTTATTCCTCAGATCATGGGTATTTCATCAATATCATTACCCTGTGAAACCCCCTTTAAACTGATGTGCAAACAGAAATCTGTAGACATGAAAAGAGAAACTGTAGAATGATCACAAATCCAACTTAAGTCACAAAAGTCAATGGGCTGTTCCAAGCCTTACAAATGCACATGCCCTATGCTGTGCTGCACCTTTCCCTTTTATTTAAAAGGGGTTGGCAACTTATGCCCCTTTTTCTTTGTAATGTGTGCGTTGTGGGGGTTGGATATTATGTTATTTACCAATATACATCTATTAAAAGTTTTGGACCACTTTCTTGTTATATAAAATGAAGTCTCTTTCCTCATCCGCCAAGTCTGCCAAGACCTTATGATTGTATTCATAAATCTAAGATTAAGGTCCTGGCAGGGCAATTGTTCATGGACAGAGATCACATGACCATTGATCTGCGGCTATTTTATGGACAGGAATGTCTGGCTGATGAGGTAAAAGACAGGAGGCTTCACTTTACATATCAAGCAAGCAGAGAAAAACTATGTATAGATGTTTATTGGTAAATTACCTAATATCCTACCCCACTTACACACACATTGAGGTAAAGTGGCCCCTTTAATTCACAGTTCCTGCAAGGACTCTGCTATGGGATCTCATACA
Source organism: Engystomops pustulosus (assembly GCF_040894005.1). Taxonomy (NCBI): domain Eukaryota; kingdom Metazoa; phylum Chordata; class Amphibia; order Anura; family Leptodactylidae; genus Engystomops; species Engystomops pustulosus. Next base: position 59,163,380 of record NC_092412.1, on the reverse strand, counting down.
TGTGGTGTGCGATCCCTATTGTTGATGCACATTTATTTCACTTGAAGAGATTGTAATATTAGAATCACAGGAGCTGCCATTTAACCCGAGCACTTGCCAGGCTAGGGACAGCCCACTGGGCACTTGCATCCTCATTTACATATATTTTGTTCCCTCTACTTGTAGACCTCTCTACACAGTAACAAAGCTATGTTTGCACATCTGTTTCCATCCACAACCTCTGTTCATATGTTAATGGACAGAACTTACTGACCCACTTCTGTTCCATACATGAGTATGCTAGAGGAAAAGGTTTTATCATCTGCTGTTTTTACTTATTACATCACACACTGTAACCATACCTGTATAACTCCACTTGAGTTCAGAATCTATACCAATGTTGCACTGGAAGAAATTTAAGGTTTTTCACAATACATGATTTTGCACTAAAACAATGCTGTCTTCCATATAAGAAATACTATTATAAAAAACAATGGTTTGGTTAATACATATAAATAAAACTCAAAAAGAGCAAATATATAATAATACTAGGGAGACATATCTTGTGGACATCTCTTAAAGGGGTTGGCCAGTCGTACGTAAAGATTTCTGCATCAATACCAAATTCTGGATTTTAATCAAGTAAACACCACTAGATCAAAGAGGAGCTGACAGCTCTCATCTCATATCAATTTCCTGTGATTGTACAATTCTGGGGAATCTTTTCTTTTTGTTATAAATAATAAACATTTTTGTAGGAAGATTTTTTTTTTGTTGAGGATTGTTTCCACAACGATAAATTCATTTGCGTACTTTTCTTCTTAACTTTAGGAAAGGGGAAAAACCCTTTAAAGGGACTTATGTCTCTGGGGTTTCTGACATACAAGCCCTGAAATAATAACAATTTCTGTCACACCAGCAGTAATTTTGATTATTCCCCCCTTTACACCACCTCAATGGCAATGGAGATGTCAAAGAGCTTGCCTGCACACTCCCTATACCCTGCGGTCATTCAAGGATGAACGGGTACAGGATAAAGTGCAACTCTACACCAGGCAGGGCCAGGTATTGAATTGCCAACAATCACAGTCCCGCCAGCAGCCAAATGCTGAATACATCATGACCTGGAACCTCCATATTTATCTGGCAGAGGATCGATTAAATAATTTGTATGATAAATAACCCCCTCTGTCTTTAAATGCATGTATTTCTGGTTCTGTAGCTCAGAGGTTAAAATTGTATGTGATCTGAAAGAAGAGATTCATATCTTAAATTGATGCCAAAAGCACAGTTCTAGGTATTACAGGCATCTAAATTCAAGCTGCACCTTCAGCCTCTAAAAGTCACTCATCTCCAGCAATACATGACTTTTCTCTTTTTTGCATATAATATTGGCTGGACGCAGAACTTGCATTGCACTCTGTCCCATTGTTTCCAATGGGCCTTTCCTCATTTAGGTTTTTTTTCACGCGCGTGCTTGCGTTTGTTTGGACGCGCGTCAAAATCGCAGCATGCTCTAGTTTTGCATTTCACACGCGTTTTTCCACCCCATTCAAGTCTATGGAGATGCATCAAAAACGCATTGCACTCGCAAGCATTGGAAGTGCAATGCGAGTGAATTGCGTTTTAAACGGATGTGTTGCTAGGTGACATGAATAAAAGTCATGAATAGAGATGAGTGAGTATTTGCTCGGACGAGTATTTCCCCTGCTCGAGATCGATCATTTAATTAAAAAAACACAGTGAAGAACAGTGAAGAATAGAATAAAAACAGTGAACACAGTGAACACAGGATCATTTATGGAAACATCTGCAATGTGTTCTTCACACATATATATTGTTCTTCACATGCCATTTTGTTCGCACCGTTCCGCGCGTATCTCCCGACAAGTAAGCAGATGTGCCGAACATCTGTAATCTATTCTTCACTGTGGTTTTCACTTAAATGATCCTGTGTTCACTGTTTTATTGTATTCTTCACTGTTCTTCACATCTGCTAACTTGTCGGGAGATAATATACGCGCGGAACAGTGAAGAATAGATTGCAGATGTTTGCATACATCTGCTAACTTATCAGAAGACATTCTTTTTCAATTAAATAACACATTTTATTCCCGAACCATGGTCCCTTTGAAAAATGCTCGAGTCTCCCATTGACTTCAATGGGGCTCGTTATTCGAGACGATGTGATTTACGCAAAAACGCTAATGACTCCAAGGAAAAATGGAACAAAAATGCAGCCAAAAACATCAATTTTTCACGCATTGCACCCTGACGTGAAATGCAACATTAGTGTGGAACGGGCCTAAGAGTGCTAGTACAGGCAGTCCCCGGGTTACATACAAGATAGGGTCTGGAGGTTTGTTCTTAAGTTGAATTTGTATGTAAGTCGAAACTGTATATTTTATAATGGAAGTTCTAGACAATTTTTTTTCTTTTGCCCCAGTGACAATTGGAGTTTCAAAATTTTTGGTGTAATTGGACCAAGAATTATCAATAAATCTTCATTACAGACATCTTACAGCTGATCATTGCAGTCTGGGACTATAGTAAAGCATCCACAGAGCTTCACCAGAGGTCACAGTGGGCAGAGGGGTCCGTCTGTAACTATGGGTTGTCTGTAAGTCGGGTGTCCTTAAGTAGGGGACCGCCTGTAGTTTAATCTGCTGACAGTATCCCTTTAAGCCTGGTATATAAAAGCTGCATAAACCAGCATATACATAAGAAAACGGCTTGAAGGGTAAACAATTTTCAGGCAAATGCAGTGACTGAAACTACAAAGCTAGACCCAATATGTCAATTATGTGTTGAAAAGAAATGGGAAGCAAGAATACTAGGGACGTTGGTTCAAGTCCCAGGGTCAACATCTGCAAAGAGTTCTCTCCGTGTTTGTGTGGGTTTCCTCCTGTTTCCTCCCACAATCCAAAACATACTGGTAGATTGATTAGATTGTGGGCTCCATTGGGGACAGGGACTGATCTGGTAAAGCTCTGTGCAGCGCTGCATAATCTGTGTGCGCTATATAAATAAAGGAATTATTATTATTATTATGTTATGCTGCACAAGAAACAACATCCAAAAGATCTTTGGCCAACCCCTTTAAGTATGATGCATTATTAAAAAAAGTTAAGAAAAATGTAAATAAATACATAAAAGTGCACATAAAGACTGAATGATACCATAAAATCCAAAGCAAGTAAAACAATGAAATGGTTTCTGGTATAAAAGCAGGTTGGCTAGTGTCCTAGGACTTTGGAGCAGGATATATATACTGTACATGTTAAGAATTGAATGTGGCACTCCACAAAGTACATATGAATGTCAGCAACAATTAGGGGTTAAATTGGTGAAAATTTCCGGCATATAGGGTACATGTGTTACAATGCCATAGAATGGCACTAGGCTTCGGTCATATAAAAACATGAGGCAAGGGAAGTAGAAGATATAGCTTGCTATTATATGGGTGAAGCATATATACAACCACAAAAGTGCTTTACAGATGAAAGTCAGGCGGCTCTACCTCTAGCATATGTGGCAAGGAGGAAGTGCTGGTGGTAGAGGGTCCCATTTATCTCCTCTAGGGGATCTGAAAGACGTTCAGCTTGCTGGTGTTTTTTAGAGTCTGGCGCCTGTTACAAAACCATACCCTCACCACCTCACGGTCATAGTTCAATTCCTTGGCAATATCTGTGATCTCCTGGCCGGTGGGTAGAGCGTTCTTCTCAAAGTAAGTGTTCAGGGCTTCCACAGCCTGAGGAGTAAAAGATGTGCGTCTTTTCCTCTTCTTTGATGGCTCCCCGCCTACAAATTCCATCAAATTTTGTTGTCCCTCCTGGTTCCTCATTTCTGCCTCATTTAGCCATTTCTCCAAGACTGGTTTCAGCTTCTGAGCGCTCTTCGGTGTTATGTCCAGCTTTTCAAACCTGTGGTAGGGGGTTAAAGAATGTATTTGAAAAAATATCTTATTTTTAGAATGTGTAACAAATGGTACATATAAAGTCTATAAGGAAACTGTATCAATGGTGAAATCTGTCCGTGTTATAGTACGTGACTCAACTACATCACTCCCGCAGAGATGTGAAACTACCACTAGAGGGGGTTCACTGAATAAAGTTTTATTATGAAATACAATGTACAATTGTCCCCTAGTGGTAGCAGCCGCCAGATGCAAAATGTTATGCTACACACTGGGCAATACTCAGTCATTTGTGGCTGTTTCAGAAAAAATAAAGTCTAGATCAGTAGTTCTTAACTGTGTTTGAGGTACCGAACCCACCAGTTTCATATGCACATTAGTGATAAATCAAATATGTGTGTCTTGACTGCAGCTCAGTGAGGTCACATGTTGTTATTTGATTGCATCCAAACCAACGTCCAGCCCCCTTTGTACTTCTGTCTGCACAAGCTCAGGTGACATCCATTACCCGGAAGGTCAGAAGGACGAGAGTTTACATGCAATCATCACTGTATGCACCTATCCTTTATGAACACTACTCCCATGTTACTGGATTTAAGGGCATGTTGATGTCCTTAGGTCAGGTGACCCACATCTTGTAAAGTCAGGAGGCCAAAGTTTACCAGGGTAAGTACAATATGGGTGACCAATACAGACTAACTGGCTATTTAGCTAAAACGATGTCTAACCATCACTGTAATTGTGTACAATATGGGTGACCCTATTAAGGCATTGTATGTACCCTAGTAAGCTTTGGCAACTGTGGTCAACACCTTTAACCTTCTTGCTAATACAATCTACAGAGTTAAGTCTCAATTTACTGTGACCTGTGCACAAGGGCGCACCAGCCATGAGGCAAGTTGAACCCCTCTTCCCGGGCGGCGGCATTTTGGGCGCTGATACTTAATGCAGTCAGGACATGTCGCTATTTGCTTCATTTCTGCATTATTGATTTTTACCCTCCAATGAGCCATTTTTGTTATAAAGGTATTTTGTGAGCATTAGTTTCACTGTTTGTGCTTGTGCTTCCCTATTAAGTGCCAGGCTGCTTTTGGACATGCATTGTTTCAGGTTACATGTCCAGAAGAAACCTTATAGGTAAAGGCAGATGATAATAGTTAGCATCCAGGTTAATAATTATCTAATAACACCCAAAGACTATTAGCAGATGTAGTAAAGGTCATCTGGTTTCTGCTTTTTATGGTGCAGTTTTGATGTGACATCCATGACATCCAAGAGGTTAAAGGTCATCTACCAGTATCAAGGATTGTGAACCAAACATACTGGCATACTGGTGTAAGCCCCCTCTGGCAGGATTTGCTCTTCTTTTAGATTCTTATGTCCTTGTTTTCACAAAAAAGGGCTTTAAAAATGTGAAAATATGAATGGAGCCTGGAGCTTCTCAGGCTCATTTGCATAATTCTGAAAGACTTCTTTTCTTAAAAACAAGGGCATAAGAAGCTAAAAGAAGCACATATCCTTCCAGAGGTATGTGAGTGTGCGTGGTTTACAATCCTTCATCCTAGTGGCAGATGTCCTTTAAAGTGTCAGATTATGGGCCCAAGCCTTCTGCAGTCTAGGGTTAATGTATTCCTGTGTCAATACTATTCTATATAATTCACGAGACATGATTATAACATCTTATATTTCAGTTAGCCATTAAAAGGTATCACAATCTCAAGAAGATTACTTTATTTGACCACAGTAAAAAAACTTTTTTTTATAATATTCATTGTAAAATGAAGCACATAGATCACATGTTCTTAGGCATTCTAGCTACTTTGTAATTTGGTAAAAGCAGACATGCTTGATATAGTTGTACACATAAGAGAGGGGATTATGGTGTGCCATTTTGTTAAAAGAATAATTTTCAATTATAAAAGGAAAACTTAAGAAAATTGACACATTTTTCCTATCATAAAAACCAACAAAAACTAGCAAAAAAAAATGTTGCCTAAAAGGAAACATTTACAATACCCCCCCCCCCCACTCCACACTGTGCCTTTGTTGAAAAGTGCAGTCCCCAAACTTTTTATGCCTTTGTCTATGGCTTCACCTACCACAACTTGGCTTCACCCAAGGTAGGGTGCGTGAAATTGCAAGTTTCCCAACTGGTGCTCACTGCGAAATTTACATGTCTGCTCAGTTTCAGATTTTAAGAAACATAGACCTGTCTGTCAAAATGAGGAGGCGTGGTTTGCTAACGGCCTGGAGAAAACTTGACTCACGTCTACTCATTTGCATATCAGAAAAATGTAATTAAGGTACAGTGCCTCAGTGGCAGAAAATTTGAGGTGATATGAGCAGGACTTTTAACCCTTTAACAGTAGGTAAAACTGGTGTGAGGGGTAACCTTTTTGTGACAGGTCTTCTTTAAGTATAAAACTAAAAAAATATTAAGCTTACGATGTGTCATACCAAAGGTGAAATTGGGCTGTGATTCAGGCATCAGAGAGATGGTCCTGAAAGGGCTAAGATTTTTTTTATATCCTTGGATGTCTAACTCTATTTTCAGATGACTCCCATTGTTATTTCAAAGCAAGGCCATTATAAACACTATAATGGGGCACATTTACTTACCCGGCCCATTCGCGATCCAGCGGCGCGTTCTCTGCACAGGATTCGGGTCCGGCTGGGATTTAAGATGGTAGTTCCTCCGCCGTCCACCAGGTGGCGCTGCAGCGCCGAAAATAATCTTAACGCCCCGGAATGCACCATCCCATAGAAGGTGAAGGTGAGCGCTCCCCAAGCGACACATTTTCGGTTTTTAAATGCGGCGGTTTTTCCGAATACGTCGGGTTTTCGTTCGGCCACGCCCCCCCGATTTCTGTCGCGCGCATGCCGGCCCCGATGCGCCACAATCCGATCGCGTGCGCCAAAAACCCGGGGCAATTCATGTACAAATAATAGCATCTAGAAAAAAGAGGAAAATGAGTCAACAAATGATATACTGATAACCATAGTAACTATCAAGACATCCAATTCCTCTTTACATTGCTCAGTGACATTTCAACTCTTGGGCTGCTTGGTATTTGGGTACACATCACAGTATGGTATTAAAGGGAACCTGTCATGTGAATTAAGACACTAAACCATCAGCAGATCCTTATGTGCCCTACTAAATATAGTCTTTGTGCAGTGTGCAATTTCTTTTTTGCTAAAAGATGACCCTGATGTCCTCATCTGACTTAGCCCTGGCTCTCCCAGTTTTTTATTGAGGGGTTAGGGGGTTCTCCTCAGCTTAAGCCTAGGTGTACCGGCTTCAGCACAGAACCACAACATCAATCATCATTCAATGGAAGCCATTTATCAAGACCTGCATTTTTATTTTGTGCTGGTCTTGATTACCCTTGATTTGTAGCGGGGGGATCCTGACAGGATTTCAAGCTGCTTATGGTTAAGGCAGCAAAAAGCTCTTGACAGGTTCCCTGTAAGCTGCTGCTAACATAAAATTTCAATCTAGATCAATGCAAGCAGCTCTCTTTTTAGTGTCCTAAGCATGTTAACTCCTCATTATGGTATATGCTCCAATTATTCTCCTACTTACTGATAAGGATAAATAATCTGAAACATTGTCCATCTTAAATCCTGCAACCAATTCATTGACTTTTTTTTTAATTATAATCTTATTGTTTGTTGCAAGAAAAACGGACATTTGCTGGCACTATAGAGTCTGTAAAGGTCACTATAAAAAGACACTCTACAGCAAGGACTAGACCATGCCATAGGCTGGTTTTCTGGGATACAATGATACACAGGAATTTAATATGGGCAAGGGGAGAAATAAGTGCAATAAAGAAGCAGAAGTAGCCTCAAAGAGCCAATTAGATCAACGTGTACCAAAAACATATGTCAGAACGGTTTGCACAGTAAACTATGAATCTTACCGACAGATGGCTGACTGACTGTATGCTGGTCCTTCTGTGGCTGTCAGGGCTTGCCCTACTTGTGTCTGCGTCAGACCAAGGGATAATCGACGGATCTTAAAATCCTTGGCAAATTCACGGATTTCTTCCAAGTTGATTCCATCCTCATCATAGTTTCCAGAGTGTGGTTCTTAACATTGAAAAAAATGTTAAAGTTTCAATGCTGCTGTATAAATATATGCTGTTCATTAAAGGTTATGTACGGGTAGTAAATTGTGAAATATCTATAATCTGTTAACATGCAAATATGTATCTTTGGTATGATTGCATATTACATGCTGCCATTGATATTTTAATACATACAGAATATGCTAGTTTGTCTTCTTCAAGCTACCGTATATACTCGAGTATAAGCCGAGTATAAGCTGACCCCCAGTATACAGCCAGCCCCTGCCCCCCGTATACAGCCTGCCAGCCCATATCCCCCAATATATAGCCTGCCAGCCCCCGACGCCCCGGTATACAGCCAGCCCCTGCCCCCAACATCTACCCTACCAGCTCCTGCCCTCAGTATACAGACAGCCCATCCCTTGCCCCGAGCATGCCAAGGCTCTAATCTAAAAAAATTAACACTGTACTAACCTTTCCGACGACCCTTCTTGCTTCGGGTCTGCTCTGTCTTCAGGTCCTCCAGGTCCTCTTATGGTTCCCACTCGCGTTCGGTACACACAATGACGTCAGCCGCTTGCCAACGTTATTGTATGAGCACGGGCGTCATCGCGAGGGGACCCGAAGAGTAGCTGAAGGATCCCGAAGAGGAGTTGGAAAAACCAGAAGAAGACCCGGAGGACCCAAAGAGGGAGCCATAGCACCCATAAGCAAGAAGAGGACCTATAGGTCAGAAAGGTGAGTACTGTGTTAATTTATTTATAGGCTCGAGTATAAGCCAGATAGGGTTTTCAGCACAATTTTTGTGCTGAAAAACTCGTCTTAAACCCCAGTATATACAGTAAGTTGTAGCATTGGGGCTGTGGTTTATCACTTTGGTAGAACTGCTGTGCCCACGTGTCAATACTGCCATAAATGTCCAGCACCAAGCATTGACAGCTGTCAGCACCACACATTTACAGCACACTCTAGGAAGGTTCTATAAAGGTAAGAATGCATTGAGTCTTCTAATATGTAAAGTGCACTTTGGGAGACAATTGGTACTTACTTGACACAAGCTGACCAACAGTCGGGGGCTCTGGACAGCTGACGTGTACTTGGGTAGAAGTAGATGTGATGGCTGGCGCTGGATTTGTGACAACTACTGATGGCTGTGTTATAGCAGGAGCAGGCTGGATTTGCTGAACAGGCTAAATATGAGAATAATGGAGAGAAAACAAGTTGTAGCCTTATGCACTTTTGAGTTAAGTTGATCATAATGGATATAGATGCTCATAGCAATATTCCTGCATGTTATAGCAGAGATTTTTTTTATGCAGCCATTAGATTTAACTTTTCTATATGCTCACATAAGGCACATAAGCAGTATCTTATGTTCAATTGCTTAAAAAACTGTTTTTCTGTATATATGCATATATTATTACCTGATGTTCTGTCTTGGCTGGTATGTCCTGGGGGGCTTGTTTCCGTATAGCTGCTGGCTGGATGGCATTGCTAGCAAGAGTGGCTATTATCTGTCCTTGGGCGTTTAAGAGCAGCTGAGGAGTTACAGCCTGCAGAACATTTGCAGCAGATACAGCAGGTGCCGCAGCACCCGCAGTGATCCCTGGTGAGTTCAATAACCATGGGAGAGCGCCAATGACCTTCAATGAAAGAATGCATTTATAAGTGATGTTCAGAAGTCAATCAATACAAGTTCCTTGCACCTATCCAATTATAAACAATAGTAGTTAGCAGCCAGACAGTAATATTTTATAGAAAAACACAAACCTGCAATTTAAATCCTAGGCAATGGGTGCCAGACATGTACAGGGGACACACTGAGGAGCTGAGTGGGTTCTTCAGCCACTCGGTGTCTGCTGTTTTATGCAACAGAAACCAGGTGACATAGTGACATAGACACTTCAAATGTGTAAGATTATCCTCCTTTCAAATTACTATTGACTTTTGCTTTGCATAATATTGCATACTTTGCCCCAGGGGGAACAAATAAATATGTTTGAATAAAATTAAATTAAATGCACCTGGGTGTTTTCATCTATTCCAACTCATCTGGAATTTTTTTCCTGCTTCCCTGTACATCGGACATAATATTAAATGATAACGCCCTACATTTGTGAGTTTCCCTGTTTGTAGGGCGTTATGATTTAGGTTGGGGGGAAGTCACCCTAACTCCTATGTAGGACGTATTTAATTTGGGTTGAATAATATTAAATGATGTCAATATGAAGTTCACGTTATCCTTCAGATAAATTGTAATGGAAAAATAAAAAAGCTTGTAATGGATTTTGGAAGATGGGGAGTTAAAATAGAAAAGTACCATCTACCATAAAACACTAAATTAATGCTTATCAAATTCACAAAAATGAGTCATAACAGTGAAGAGCAAATAGTACTTACCTGGCCCTGAGCATTGGTTATAATCTGGCTAGTAATTCCCTGTACTCCAGGAATAGCGTTAGCAATAATCGGGGCAGCAAGGGAGTTCAACAACTGGGTTTGACCTCCTAATGATGCTGCACTGATCTGAAAAAAGGAAGAATACCGTAATATTATTATTGATATGATGAATAAGAAACAACAATAATTCATATGATCAAAAGTTCTTACACCAGTGAAAAAAAACCTGAACGATATCTGCTATCCTGTAACTTTTTGGTCAATTTTGGCATAGATTTCCCCCCCTTACAGTAACAAACAATACGGCTTACACAGCCGAAAATGGTTATATAGGAGAGCAAGAATAATAAACAACAATAACCATAACATTATCATACCCACAGCCCCTACAACCCCCCATCCAATGTAGTAATTTCTATTACTACAAATACTGCAATACCAATATCTCCATTTTTTTTAACTTTTTGCCATGTGAAAAACAAGTATCATTAACCAAAATGCTGTACTGCCATATACATTCTGCAATGCCTGTAAATGATATACCTGTCTATACCATGTCACTCTGCATTAAGAGTTTAATATAATAAAAAAAAGTCAGCAAAGTGGAAAAAGATAGTAAAGATATTGATACAGAAAAAAATTCCAGTGTTTTATTCCTGCAAAATGAAATGATCTGTGGAACAAACCTATGCGGATACTTACAATAGCTGGGTTGAAAGTGAAGCTTGCCGGCTGGACAGTAAGATGTGTCTGAGGTTCTGCTTTGGCTACATTACTAGCCATCATGGATGTTTGGGCCTGTAAATTTGCTGGGACCTGCAGTGCAGTCTGGGGCTGTACAGCGGCTTGCAGGGCAGCTTGGGCCTGAAGTGCCGGCTGTGCCTGGTAAACAGTCTGGATGGCAGGAGCTGCCTGGATAGGAGTTTGAAGGGCAGTATTCAAGACTGATGCTGCTGTAAAGACATAAATAAGGAAAAATGGTGCATTACTTAAATATGCCTTTTATTACACTCAAATGGGCCTTTGTTTTCTTATAGTTCCTCCAGGAACATTCTGCTATCTGATCTAACACTTGCCGAAATGTATTGCACAGTACAACTGCTCATAATTGTGCATGATACATTCTGGTAATCATTACACCCCGCCCTCCCAAGTGTATAATTGAAAAACTACATTGTACTATCTGTAACATCCAAAAGTTGTAATAAGCAGGTTACTGAGGCATCTTACCTTGCAAGTTTGCTAGAGGCAGTTTGAACAGTCCGCCAGCAGGGGGAGTTGCTGCTAATCCAGGAATAGTGGCCAGAGTTGCAGTAGGGAAATTCCAGACCGCTAGACCCTGCTGACCAGCCACTTGCCCAGGAATAGTGATGGGGATAAGAACAGGTTGACTGACTGCCCCTGTGGGAGCCATTACCCCTGTGACAAGAGTTGCTAAGTTTTCCTGAGTCAAGACCTTTAAAAGAAAAATTGTTTATACATTTTATTAGGAAATCTTTCTGTCATTTATCATTCGCCCGAACTGCCCGCCCCTCCAGTGCCGTCATATACTCCAGGGGCGTACATTTCTATGAAGAATTACGCTGCTGCTTGACAACTTTCACTTATAAACGCCGCCCACTGGCCCGCTCTGCCACTGACTGTGCCCCCTTTTTCACATACTCCATGCCCACTTGGCGTGGATATGGCATAAATAGGGAAATAGTCACAATTACTGAGCTGCACCAGTAATTGCCATTATTTCAGGGCTTGTACATACGAAAAAATGGTTTACAAGTCCTAATAAATGTCCCCTATTGTCTACAGGACTGCACTCCTTAGTTACTAAAACCATGGCTTACAAGTATTTCCTTTCGTTTACTTAGAAATAAAGGTCAATGGCAAAATTCATGTTTAGTTGACATCACATACCGACACATATATTAATCATGTCCACCATGAGGGTCCATGAGCACCATCAGTCTGGCCGGGGAGTGTCCATAATGAATATAATTTTTAATTATTAATTATATATATAATTAAATATGATATATTATTATTCCATCATATTAAGCTTGATGTTTAACATGCTACATACCATGGAAATTAATGATCTATAACGTGTTACATATAAACTCATGGTAACATTAGCTTTAAAGGAAATCTACCATCAGGAATCTACTTTCCGAAATACTGTAGTTCCGATGTAGAATTCCCTTCTCTGCCCAATCTCCAAACAGTTTTTACCAAACTTTACAGAGTTCACTTTTTTCTTTTTAATGCAAATTAATTGTAAGGGCTTCTGGGCGCATGGAGTAGCCCAAGTGAGCTTCGGTGGCAAAGGTTACTCATGTTCCTTTAGTAAAATATATTACAAAGCTTACCATTCTTGCCCACAAAAAAAATTAAAAAAAATTAAATTAAACTGTTTACTTATGCTTTCATTAAATATATTTTAGGCTTGAAGTACACCAAAATGGCATAACTCAATAGTACGGAGGATAACAGAACATTTTGTAATATACTTTATTAAGTTAATCTGCACCTGTGTCCTTCTTTTTCCTCTGCCTTTCTTTCGTTATTTAAGCAGTTTGTGTAAATCAGCTTTCTGTCCTGTATACACTGACAGCTGAGAGATAAAGGAACCTGATAAAATGTCTAACTCTGCAGTCATAGGATAGTCTTATCTTTTAACTAAGCTGAATCATATAGTAAAATATTCTCTAGATATTGGGGCAGATTTACTTACCCGGTCCATTCGCGATCCAGCAGCGCGTTCTCTGCGGTGGATTCGGGTCCGGCTGGGATTCACTAAGGTAGTTCCTCCGACGTCCACCAGGTGTCGCTGCTGCGCTGATGTCCGCCGAGGCCCGCTGGAATGCACTGAAGTTCACCGGCCTATTCCTGGCGGAGGTAAGCGCGAGTTCCGCAACACTTTTTTTTTTTTTAAAATGTGCCAGTTTTTCCAAATCCGTTGGGTTTTCGTTCGGCCACACCCCAATTTCCGTCGAGTGCATACCAGCGCCGATGCGCCACATTCCATTCGCGTGCGCCAAAATCCCGGGGCAATTCAGGGAAAATCGGCGCAAATCGGAAATATTCGGGTAACACGTCGGGAAAACGCGAATCGGGCCCTTAGTAAATGACCCCCATTGAGTTAGTCTTCAGCCCTTTTCCTTATTTATACGCTGTGTAGGGGACATCAGATATACTACTCACTGCAAGAGGAGGAAGGAGCAGAAAGAAGCACAGAGAAGCTGCTTTACTTAATGAAGTACAGGCGGTCCCCTACTTAAGGACACCCGACTTACAGACAACCCATAGTTACAGACAGACCCCTCTGACTTCTGGGGAAGCTTTCTGAATGCTTTACTATATTCCCAGACTGCAATAATCAGCTGTAAGGTGTCTGTAATGAAGCTTTATTGATAATCATTGGTCCCATTGGAGCAAAAAATGTTTAAACTCCAATTGTCACTGGGCCCAAAAACTTTTTTGTCTGGATCTACAATTATAAAGTATACTTTACATACAAATTCAACTTAAGAACAAACCTCCAGACCCTATCTTGTACTTAACCCGGGGACTGCCTGTATATAACCAAGTTTCCTATTATAACCTGCACAACTCATTTCTGCAGTACAAAATGTGCTTCAAAGTTTTAGTTATACCATGTTTATCAGGCCATGCATGTGTGGTCTGTCCACACCACAGTAAGTAGTAGTTGCAGAGATTACAACTTCTACTTTTTGAGTCAGACAATAATGACAACGTGGAATAAACATGAAATATTACACCAAATGTTGGTTAACACCCAAACAATTCATGTCTGTAATAAGTTGACACCCTAAGGTTGTAGATCTCATTAGCTTATAGATTACCTGTCCTTGTTTTGGGCTCTATGCCAGTCATTGATTCCGTGCTGGCACACAGCACTATAACTTTCTATGATAGATCAGGTCCTATTTAGCACATGATCAGCGTTCACCAGCCGATGACAGACAGCTGCAAACGATGGTCCACATTGTTTGCGACCCCAGACCTGTACAGGAATGTGCATAAGTGACATAAGTCCAAACCTCACCTGGGGGGCTGCCTGTAGAGCAAAAGATGCAAGGGTCGCCTGAGGATGGCTTGCAGCGGGAGTGAAAAGCGTTGGCATAGAAGGAGGGACTATTCCGGCTGAAGATTTCACTTCACAGTATAAGAATAGATGGAGATAGAAAACAACAAATGGTAAATGAAAAACATTTAATCTGATGACAGAGCTCTATGAAAAAAATAAGACAAACAGTGAAAAGCGGCAGATTTTAATTGACTTTTAATTTAAAGTGTAACCATCATGTGAGATAATTTTTTATATTATGTGTAGGTGGATGTGGTGAACGTTTTTCCAATATATTTCATTAACAAATTCTGCATAGTTTGTAAAATAAAATCAAGCTACTCCCTCCCATAGAGATGCATCATATACCAGCCGGTATACTGTGGGGCTTATTTACTAAGGGTCAGTGGACACACTTTCAGCGGACTTCCCAACGTTTTCTGGTTTTGTGCGGCTGTAACAGTGGATTGTGTTGCACGCGAACGGATTTTGGCACAACTACGTCGGCTTTCATGCGACAGAAATGGGGGGGGGGGTCGGTTAATATTGACACAATATTTTCTATAAGTAGATAGAGCTTTATATGTCTGTATTTCAATATTAGAAGACAGTCCCTAAGTACAAGAAAACAGAGCAGTGATTCGAAGAGACACAGAGATGTCAGGGGGCGTGGTTTCACTGGCAGCCTGGAAGAGAGAAGAGTCACAGCCACTAGACTTGAGTCAGTAAAGCTAATTTGCATATCAGAAAAATGGCTGTAATTAAGGTACAGTGCCTCTCTGGCAGCTAATTTTAGATGATATGGTTAGAACTTGTAACCCTTTATCAGCAGACATTGTAAGTCTGGGGGGTAAAATTATGGCGACATGTCTTCTTTAACCCTTTCACAACCCGTGACGTTATAACACGTCACAGGTCGGCTGCGGGTGCATGAAGAGGGCTCATGGGCTGACTGGTAACATCCATGGAGAGGGCCCATGGGCTTACCGGTAACATCCACGGGTGTTAGCCCACACATCACCGCCCGAGACGTCATCGGGGAGCGGCGATGTGCAGCCATGACAGCCTCGGTTAATGTGAAGAAACGAGACCGTCTCGTTTTAGCACTTTCATTACAATGTGCTATCAGCACATTGTAATGAATGATGAGGAAAATCCCCACTGTAGTATGGCAGTATATGGTAGGATCAATCAGACAACCTAGGGTTAAAGTACCCTAGGGAGTGTGAAAAAAAGTATAAGTAAAAATTTTAAAAAGTTTTAAAAAAACTATAATAAAAAAAACCTAAAAATTCAAATCACCCCCCTTTCCCTAGAACGGATATAAATATAAATAAACAGTAAAAATCCCAAACACATTAGGTATCGCCGCATCTGAAAATGCCCGCTCTATCAAAATATAATAACCGTTTTTCAATGCATTTAACACCGTAACGGAAACTAGCCACTTTTTTGCCATTTTTAAAAATATAAAAAAACCAATAAAAAGTGATCAAAAGGTCATACAGTCTTAAAAATGATAGCATTGAAAACTTCATGAGAAGTCACAAAAAATACCACCCTCAGCTCTGTACACCAAACTATAAAAAAAAAGTTATTAGCGCCAGAAGATGGCAAAATTAAAAAAAAAAATTCTACACAAGTTTTTAATTTTTGTAAATGTATGAAAACATCATAAAACCTATACAAATTTGGTATCCACGTGATCACACCGACCCAAAGAATAAAGAAGACATGTCATTTGTGGCGCACAGTGAAAGCCGTAAATTCCAAGCCCACAAGAAAACACAGCAAAAGCGTTATTTAACAATACCACTGCATTTTTAATTTTTTTTCCTGCTTCCCAGTACATGGAATAATAAATACCATCACTACGAAGTGCAATTTGTTATACAGACTCAAGCCGTCACAGAGCTCTTTACGTGTTAAAAAAAAAAAAAAGAGCTATACATTTTTGATTGTGGGGAGTGAAAAATAAAAATGAAAAAAACAAAAAAGGGCGAGATCCTTAAAGGGTTAAATGAAATTTTGGTGCCCTTGTTTCAGATCCAGTGCCTATTGGCTATGCAAGGAAAATTTAGTTACTGCTGTACATTACTATAAGGCCTCATACACAAATTGCAGCTAGCTCATTTATTTCTATTAGACTCCACTATGCTGCAAAATATAGAACAGTGATATTCCTGCCTGGATCGCGGTGCAGCCAGGCACTTTAAATGGATATGGGTAGGGGTGCGCCCATGTCTGCCGGGCGCACAGCCTGATTTTTTGAGGCTCGGTTTGCGTGCATGAGCCCTAAGATGTTCTTAGGATAAATTGCATCCACTTTTTCACCAAAACCATACCTACAGACTCTGTACTTGAATTCTCAGCTTGGCACAGCAGCATCTCTCTTGATAAACTATTAATAAGTGAAGGTTCAGTTACTGGCGGGTCCAAGGCCTTTCCAGACTCTTCTGGTTGAGTTGGTGCATCAACACCTACTTCTAACACCCGAATGGTCTCATGACCAGACATCACAATCACCTGCAAAGGAAGATTCCCAAACAGACATAACATTATAAAAACACAACTGTACAATAGTCATTCTATACTAGATGAATACAATTTAGGATTAAGATACATGTTATTCCAGATGAGTAATATGATGAAAATCTGTGTAAGCTGTTTCTGATGTCTAGTATATAATATTGTACAGCTATAGAAATATAATGCAGGCAAGTTCGCTCTGCCATCTGTATATATATATAATGCAGGGACTCGTGTCCACTGTACTGTGTGCAACCCGTGGGATCATGCCACCATACAGCACATATATACAGGCTGCATACATCTATGTGTAATCGGCCTATATGATACTGTATTATGTGCAATATTAATGTTAATGTTTTAAGATAAAAAGTTATACAATTTTCCAATCGACTTTCTGTATCCATTCCTTAAGGTTTTCTAGATCTCTGCTTGCTGTCATTCTATAGAAAGCGTTTATGTTTACTGCCAGTGGACAGAAATCTGACCATGGTCACACAGGTGCACGGCTCTTATCATAGAGATTAATTAGAGCTGTGTGATCATGGACAGATTTCTGTCCACTGGCAGTAAACATAAAAGCTTTCTATAGAATGACAGCAAGCAGAGCTCTAGAAAATCGTGAGGAATGGATACAGAACATATACTGGAAAGTTGTATAATGCAAACAATAACATTCATTAATTTGCTTAAATGGGAACACCCCTTTAAAGGTGTTGGACCGAGTCAGCAAGTTATCAACTATCCAAAGGTTACCTTTCCCAAAAGGATTGCAAAAGCAAATGCCCTCCATATATCCACATTGGCACAGCCATAGTTGAGTACACAATTCTCCAGCTGTCTCATTAGAGACAAACAGAGCAGCTGCTCCATTCATATTGGGGAATGGAACTCCATTCTTGGAATCAATTAGTCCCCCACTGATCATGAAGTTATCACTAAAACTTGCTAACTAGGTACAACCCTTTGATTATTAGGCCTCATGAACACAACCATACATGGCCACCATTGACCTCTTTTATGCTGCGGTGAGGCCGCCATGTCTAACCACAGCAGATTGTATAGCAGGTCCTATTCTTGGCCATCCAACTACCAAGGAGGGGTGAGTGTCGAAATGGGCCGGCCGAAATGGGTCACAATCATTCCTCTGTTTTCTGCCCCTATCAGCACATGGTCGTGTGCATGATGCTTAACACAATTTTCCATTTTTAGCTTACCAATGTCATTCGACTCTACTGGGCGTGTTTTAATCTAAAGAGATAAACAATAACACCTTATAACAAATAACTCAATAATAACCTAATTCACAGCCTGGATAATGAATTTAGCATTTAGCATTGGGCCATGGTCAAATTATGTAATTTATATTACAAATATCAATATTATATATATTGATATAGTAAAAATTACCTGTTCATTGACTGTAAGTGGCGAATCATGCTTTTTTACAGTACCAGTATCCATAGTGTTATGAAGATGCCCTCACGCCTCCTGCATGCTAAGAAACAAGACAGTCCAAGATATATTATCCTAGTGTGGTAGGTGTCACAGCAAGTGAATATATAGTATGCCAGGTGTAAATTCTAGACTTCACTATAGATATTAACCTGCATAGATATCTCTTTAAAATACATTTATAAAGAAAAACCCACTAACTAGAGGTTTATAGTTTACCACAAAATATCATCAAAAGGGTTTTTTCTGAGAAACGAAAATGAAAAAATGTGATACCCAGCCAGTAATGGATGAGGGGGACGATCTTTTAGGCTATGTTCAGAACCGGACCACCGTTTAGTAAGCTGCTATATTAGGTCAAAGGCAAGTTTTTCCAATGCGAAGGGAATCATGTAGCTGTCAAAGCAGAGCAGAAATCAATTGCCACAATCAGATTCCTAATATCTCTTGTGGTTCAAAAGTCATCAACACAGAACGTTACAATGCACAGTTATTTGACATGTTGTCCATGGTGCTGAACACCGAACTCAAGGTGTACATACGATTAAATCTGCATGAGAATATCTCTGCTGATAACTTTACAACCACAACCATAAAAGATATTGCAGATCTGATTGTGACAATCGATTTCTGAGACAATTCTTGTCTTCTCTGATAAGGTACATGACCACGTTCCCACTGGAATAAATTTGCCCTTGATCCAGTACGGCAGCTTTCAAGTCGGTGGCCATGTTCCAAACTGAATCTAAAAGTAGGATTTCTCACCCATTACTTGCAGAGGTATCCAGATATGCCATGCTCCCTTTAATAAATATACAAACTCGAAACCAAATAATTAATAAAAATCAGCCTACAGACCCCCAAATTAAATAATGAAAGAAATGCATACCTCCCAGACCAGATAATGAATAATAATTTAGACCCCAGATCATTATAATTAGGACTCCAACCTCGATAATAAAATAAATAATTACTCACCTCCCCTCACTCTTCTTCTGCTCCAGACCACACTTGCTGTAGTGTTCATAGAGTGTCAGGACACATCATACATTGGGAACTGGAGCAAGAGAAGACTGGAGGGCAGTGAGTATTTGTCAGATGTAAGCTACCCAAGGCCCCTGTACTGATGAACCACTAATGTACTGAACGGAAAGCTTATTAGTTTGTATAAGCAAGAAGAATGTATCCCGTAACTAGTGTCTGCACGTTGTGTACTACTTCTCTATGTTGTAGGTAAAGAGCACATGATGACTTACCTAGTAGTCTTCAGTGCTTGAAGTAACTAGTGGATTTTTCTGTTGATACTCAGTTTCAGTAATATCCATTTCACAGCAAAGCATTGATTTTCACTGTGGCAAATAAATACAAATACAAATGAATAATTATACATTTAGAAATTTTTTATTGAAAAGGCGTCAAATCCAATTGGTAGGTCATTAATATCAATAAGCTGGAAAACCCCTTTAAAGAGAACCTTTCAGGGAGAAGCGATGTGTTCTGCATACTGAACGTCCTAATGTATCACACAGGGACCACATAAGAGAAAAGTTGTACATCACCCGTTCAGGTCGTGAATTTTGCCAGGAAACATGTGGTTCAGGGCCAAACAGTCTATTTCGCTTGCAGACTTCCAGATTTACCATAAGATTTCTAGCAACCCATCTGTAAACATATTTTTTTAAGATTTCTTCTGGTTTTTTTTTAAACACCAAGTGGGAAGGCTGCTAACCCAAAATAAACCCATGCAATGAACTTTGTTCTGCTTTAAGGTGGTTATCTATTGGACAGGGCATAACAGCTAGGACCCATAATGAGAACATGACCCCTAAACAACGTGGAGAAATGGGATCCTGTTCCCACTATTGTGTAGAGCTGCAGGCCAAGCATGTGCCCTGACGATGCATTAAAGGGGTATTCTCATCAAGGGCTTTGAAAAACACAATGCCCTCATAATGAATATAAGTGTGTTTTAAAAGTATTGGAGCATGGGATGTGGCATATTTATTGAGCAATAGCTGCCATCACAGCTCATTCTGTAGCACAGAACGTCATCATCATGTCTGCTGTGTGGGCGGGGCTTCTATCACACCCACTGGAGGAGCTGTAGAAGCACGTGCACGCTCCTGCAGCTCCAGTATAGTTGGAAGAAGAAGAGGTATGTAGTGTTATGCAGAGAACCATCAGTTCACTGTATTCACATTACTTACCTTCCCTCTTCCCACATAAAATATCACTCTTTCCCAGTCACATTCAGCCCACCCCGTCCCCTGCATCGATCATCCTCATCTGACAGGATTAGATCTTCCTGAACACATCTCATTGACAGTTTTATTCTGTCAGAAATCAGTAGCTCCTAGGTTAGCTCTACTGCCAGCTTCATACAGAATGTTTCTGGCAAACAGGTGTGGGCACATAGGAAAATGGCAGTCAGTCGGGCAGATTTATCAAGCTGTCTAAAAGTCAGAATATTGTTAGTAGCCCATGGCAACCAATTACAGCTCAGCTTTCATTTTAGTGCTCATGAATATATATTTCAAAGGAGAGCTGTGATTGGTTGCCATGGGCAACTAAGAATATTCTGTCTTTTAGACAGCTTGATGAATCTGCCCCAGTGTGTCTGGGGATGCAGGTCTGGGCACAGAGAGGAATTCCAGCCACAATCTGTCTAGGGATGCAGGTGTGGGTACAAAGGGGAATAGCAGCCACAATGGGGCTCATTTACTAAGGGTCCGAAAGTCGCAGTTTCGTTGGGTTTCCCAAATATTTCCGTTTTGCACCGAATTGACCTGGGATTTTGGCGCATCAGCTCGTACGTGACATCGGCTCGTACACGACATAAATCGGGGGGGCATGGCCGCCGGACAACCCGACGGCTTCTGAATAAAACGTGGAATTTAAAAACGAAATGTGTCGCAAGATCAAGCACTCACATGCACCAGGAAGAAGGTGCACTCTTGCGGACCTCGGCGCAGCAGGGACACCTGCAGGAACTTGGGCGCACGATGTTAGTGAATCGCGCCAGACCCGAATCCTTGTCAGACAACGTACCGCGGGATCGCGACGGGACCAGGTAAGTAAATCTGCCCCAATGTGTCTAGGCATGCAAGTCTGGGCAGAGATGGGAATGGCAGCCACAATGGGGCAGATTTACTTACCCGGTCCATTCGCGATCCAGCGGTGCGTTCTCTGCGGAGGATTCTGGTTCTGCCAGGATTCACTAAGGTAGTTCCTCCGACATCCACCAGGTGTCTCTGCTGCGCTGAAGTTCATCGGAATGCACTGAAGTTCACCGTCCTATCTTGGGTGCAGGTAAGCGCGTGTCAAGTGACACTTTTCCGAATCCGTCGGGTTTTCATACGACCACGCCCCCCAATTTCTGTCGCGTGCATGCCAGCGCCAATGCGCCACAGTCCGATCGTGTGCACCAAAATCCAGGGCAATTCAGGGAAAATCGGCGCAAATCTGAATTTTTCGGATAACCTGTCAGAAAAACGCGATTCGGGCCCTTAGTAAATGACCCCCAATGTGTCTGTGGATGCAGGTGTGGGCACATAGCAAAATGGCACCAACGGTGTGTCTGGGGATGCAGGTCTGGGCAGAGATGGGAATGGCAGCCACAATGTGTCTGGGGATGCAGGTGTGGGCACATAGCAAAATGGTAGCCACAATGGGGCAGATTTACTTACCCGGTCCTGTCGCGATTCAGCGGCGCGTTGTCTGTGCAGGATTCGGGTCTTCCGGCGATTCACTAAGGTAGTGCGCCCGATGTCCACCAGGTGTCGCTGCTGCGCTGAAGTTCGTCGGAGTTCACCAACCTACGCTGGGCGCAGGTAAGCGCGTGTCAAGCAACCCTTTTTTTTTTTTAATACGGCATTTTTTTCGAATCCGTCGGGTTTTCTTACGGCCACGCCGCCGCCGCCCCCCCCCCTATTTCCGTCACGTGCATGCTGGCGGCGATGCCCAAAAACCTGGGGTAATTTGGCGCAAATCGGAAAATTTCGTGAAACCAGACGAAAGTGCGGCGTTTGCACCATTAGTAAATGTGCCTCATTATATACATTTACACATATATATATATACATACACATAGATATATACATACACACATATGCATCCATATACATTTATATACATACATATATATATACTCATACGTTTATACACATACATATATAATGTATATATTTATTTATGTATATATATCTGTGTATGTATGTGTATATATATGAGTGTGTGTGTATATATATTTGTATATGAATATACATGCACACACACACATATATATATGTGTGTGTGTGTGCGCATGTATATTCAAATACAAATATATATATATACACACACTCATATATATACACTTATTTTATACTGTGTTCAATGTGAAATTATTGATATTTAGACATTTATTTTTATTACATGGGGACCCGGGGTATACTTATGTCACTTCAGAAATCAGTGAGGTAAGCAGGACGGCACAGGGGCTACTGCGCATGTCCCTCGGCTGCCCTGTTTGAAACTGCATGGGAGTTGCTTGAGTTGGGCGGGAAGTATTGAGGTGGGTGGGAGGACTTCTGAGGCGGCCGTGCATGATTGTAGCGCGCATGCGCGGCCGCTGGCGGTGACAATACAGCCGGCTGGGAGTGAGGTGGCCGGGAATAATTCAATGGCGCATGCGTAGGTAGTGCGCGTTCGCGATCCCCGGCGGTCTCACTCATGGCAAACTACTAGTTTCTTTGCACCTGCGCGGCCACCGCTACCGAACTGCTGCGGGGCCGTAACCATTGACTACCGTGGCTTTACACAGCCATGGCAGAGATGCAGTGTAATGAAGAAAGCTGAAAAGTGGTAATTTTTTTTTAATAACATTTATTTGGAAAATGTTATATATTTTTGAAATACATTTATCCAGATATGAATGCCCTATTGAGAATACCCCTTTAAGTTCTATATGATCAGCTAGAATTAGCTGAGTAATGTGCTTGGCAATCTTCATCTGCTCTTATAGAATTGATGGAGCACAGGGCTTGCCACTCCACACATAGGGGGGACAGGATCTGCATTGTCCTAATTGCTGAGGGTCCCGTTCTCATAATCATGGGGATTGCAGCTGTCAGATCCTCACTGAATAGGAAGTTATCCCCTATCTGGTGGACTGAGGATAACTTCTTAAAATAAGACAACCCCTTTAAGATGCACTCCCACAATGCATTTGGATACATTATACATTAAAAACCATGTTTCATGCAAGTGCTACAGTTTTTGCTGACTGCACCCCAAATGTTTGTTTTTAGTAAATATGTTTTTATACTGTATATTACTGATAAAGGCCCCTTGCACATGATCACTTTATTTCAGTTGTATGCTACCCATTTCGGTACGGGTACCATACAGCCGCATTAATTTCAATGGGCAATACTTCCATTCATATTAATGGACATTTCGCCCACTGTACCGTACCATAAATGGAAAAAAGATAGAGCTTGCTCAAACTTTTCCTGTTCGTACGGCCAGGCTCCCTTCCTCCCTTCAGTGCCCAGCTGTATGCTAGCCCAGGCTACAGCCGGGCAAGCATATGTTCATTTGCATCTGATAGAATTTTATCCATCATTAAATTTATAATAACTTCAATAAGTCAAAACCAAAAGTTCAGGTTCACACCAAACCTTGTGGGTGCCAGCACCAATGGCAGGTGTTACTGGTGGGGTAGCCAATGCAAGGTATCAAAAATTGAGTAATTTCATCTTCATAACCACTGGCTAACACGGTACAAATAATTTTTTAGCATTTATACCAGGTCTTTAGCATGTTTCTCCTCTAACGTCATTCTGGTTTACAGGAAGTCCCCAGATTATGTAAAAGATAGGTTCTCTAGGTTTGTTCTTAAGTTAAATATGTATGCAAGATGGAACTGGTATATTTTCTAATTATAGCTCCCGAGAATTTTTTTTGGCCCTGACAATTAGATTTTCCACATTTTTTCCTGTCACAGGAACACCTTACAGTTGATAATTGTAGTCTGGGACTAAAGTAAACCATCCAGAGAGCTTCACCAGAGGTCACAGTGGGTAGAGAGGTCAGTCTGTAACCTGGGGTCGTCTGTAAATCAGGTGTCCTTAAAGGGGTATTCCCAAGAAGACAAGTTTCTTATATGTACTCAAGATAACAAAATAAACACATTCTCTAATGCACTGTTATTAACAAAAATGCTGCATTTCACAGATATGTGAAAGTCCAACCAGTCTCTATCAGTCCTGGTGTACACAATTTCAGTTGCCCTTAGACACAACCCTCACAAGTAACTTCTGACTTAGGGTGGGCTGCCATCTTGGATGAGATTGTGCAGATGAGATTTCTGTCTGTCTCATTGACCACATTGTCGCCCCACAAATCTAGATGGGTCATAATGGGTCATAAGACACATTATGTGTCTGCTTAGAGAGGGCCCGCCCACACTCTGGGATTTTGCATTGAGCAGTTGAGGGAGAGATATAAGATAAAACAGCAATAAAACTGAGTAAAATTGTAAAATAAAGGGTTAAAATGATCTTTATTGTGTTAACATCACTAGGGAATTGAAATGTGAGAATTTTCTTTCCTGGGAAAACCCCTTTAAGTTGGGGACCACCTGTACATGCCAGGCTTTGTGTACAGCAGGGGACATCATGTGCACATAGCTGCCTGTCACCTTGAATTGTTCCTGTAGATATTTCATAAACACACAAGATGGGAAAACCCAGTTATGCAATCTTTTGACTCAAATAATCCAAACATGTCCCAATTATCATACATGCTAAAAAAAAGTATTGTCAGATTTACTAGTGTGTGAATTGTTGCAAATCCAAAATTTAAATTACTTCTTGTCCTGCATATGCATCTGAACCGCCAATGTAATTGTTCCAGATTTTCTCAGCTTCTATTTGTCAAGTTGCTGAAGCTGTTAATTCCATTAGTGCTGCCCTTGTGTTATTTTTACTTCATTGGCATCCTGAATCACCAGCTTGGATGACATTCAGATCCTAATTATTGCATGCATACATTTCACCTATTGTATATTTTAGCAGCACATGTACAACGTTACCTAGGGAACTGCTCTAAAGGATGCTACATTCCCTAGTATATAGAGAAAAGGGTGTTTATCTACTAGGATACAGCCACTGCACATAACAGGAATATGCCATCTGTTATTGTCTGCCCAAAAATATTTTCTGAAGGACAATAGTAAGTCTTACATATATGTCATGATTACAAATGTAAGACTTCTTTAAAGGGGTTGTCCCAAGTATTTAAGTTATCCCCTATTCTCAGGATTGCTTGGTCCCCCACTGATCATTAGAATGGGCCCCCCAGCTATCCAGGGAATGGGTATCCTATTCTCATTGAAAGGACACCTGTCATCAGGTCTGTGTCACTAGTCCTGTCACCTCTACCTGTTGGAGCAGCTCACAAGGATCCCATCACAGCCTTTATCTAGTTATTTCATACATTAATTATTGTAAAATCATCTATTCTTTATCATGTAAATGAGGCTGGTCACATGGTCAGAGGCAGCGATGTCACCCCTGTTACCCCTCCCCTCTCCTCCCCCTGCTCATGTCTGTGTGTAATGTATAGTAAAGCATTGCTAGTGTGTGTATGTCATCTGCTGACATGCTGCATCCTCCTAATATACAGGTGAGAGACACAGACATCAGCTACACATGAATCTGACACGTTCTGCTGTAACATGGCTGCAGCCTGGAGCTGCTGTATCTCTCCTAAACACACACACATGCTGCAGGGGGAGTGGCCACCAGCACCAGGAAGCATATATTATACAGCCTCACATCATTATACAGGCTGTCAGTCAAGCACTGGGGGTGTGGCTGTGCCTCCCACTCATGAATAGAGTGGACAGCTTGAATATGCTAATGCTTCATTGGACATTTCACAGGTCATTTGCATACAGCTTTAGGACCTCATTGCTTAGGTTTACAGGCATGTAGAGGGACAATGAAGGGATAGAGGCAATGCTCTCTAATGGCAGTTTATGAAAATATATTTAGTTTAGGGGGGTTATTTTGCATGACGGGTTCTCTTGAAGGTGCCATCCCGAAACATGTAAACAAGGACTGTTCTTAACTTGTCTTTTTATTGTATCATTGGATACTTTGTTTTTACATTGTTTTATAATATTAAAACCATTTAACTTTATTTGGAGTAAGAGTCAAAACTCCTTTTGATATAGACACCCTTATGTAGAACTATAGTGCCTGCTTTCAGCGCCTATAGGTCTGGCCTATGTTTGGCAGTTCCTATTTAGCCCCCTCTGTTGTATTCCATATTATCTCGGGGACCCTGTGTTTTTTGGGGTTTTCGGCCCTTTTTTTGGAATATTGGCAGCTGATTCTAGCACATGGTCTTGGCTACGTTCCATTGACAACTACTGAGGATCATCGGAAAACCTTTTCCAGTTCCAAGTTGTTATGTATTGCTTCCACCCAAGAAACAGCAAGGTGAGCAGCCCCACACATGTGGGACCCTGATTATTCACTTGTCGTGAGGAATTACTTGAGGCGCCGCCCTCTGTCTTTTCCATGTTGTTTTATATACTCCAGGGGGCTGGCTGTATACTCCAGGGGGCTGGCTGGCTGTATACTACAGGGGGCTGGCTGTATACTACAGGGGGCTGGCTGGCTGTATACTACAGGGGGCAGGTTAGCTGTATACTACATGGGACAGGCTGGCTACAGGATTTAAGATTTAAACAAACTGCTTAAATAAGAAAGGGGAAAATTCAAATTTTAAAGGGAACCTCTCACCAGGTACCTCATTTTCACAGGTTGCAGAAGCCCATCACACCTGCAGTGCAAATATGCCTTTTTTAAGCATTTGCATCACTATATAATTGTGTGTTATAACTTACTTTGCACCCTGACAAAATCCTCTGTTAAGTCACAGGGGCTGGGCTTTGGTTTGGATGCATTTAAAAAAAAGTGACTTGTTTGTGTTTCTCACTCCTCTGCTCTCAGTCCCCACCTTTGTGCTCCTGTACAGCTCCTCCCTCTTCCACTGATGTCAGCTCACCAGGCTGTAAGCTCTGTGAAGATGCAGGAGGGAGGAGCTGTACAGGAGCACAAAGATGGGGGCTGACAGCTGAAGAGTCTGCAACACAGACAAGTTGTGTGTTGTTTTTTGATATGCATCCAAACCAAAGCCCAACCCCTGTGACTCAACAGAGCACTTTGTCAGGATCCAAGGTAATTTATAACACACAATTATATTGTAACGCAATTGCTTAGAAAAGGCAGAAAGACACATTTGCACTGCAGGTGTGATGGGCTTCTACAACCTGTCTTTAGTGAAAATGAGGTCCATGGTAACAAGTCCCCTTTAATAAATTAGATAACATTTCTGCTTTCGGACAGACTGAGAAGCTATAGAAAGATATGGGTATGTTTGCTAGCTGTCCATTCGTGTACATGAGCTCTTAGGGCAGATTCCCACGTAGGGTTTTTTTAGCGTTTTGGCCTAACCCCCTCTCACTTGCGTTTTGGATGTGTTTAATAACGTGGCCAAAATGCCACATGGCAATCCGCCCGCCGGCTGCAGAAGAGCATGGTTGGTCAGTAGAAACAGACCCATGTGTCAGATCCCATGGACCAAGTACAGTGCAGTGCACATAGAGAAATATGATGCAAGAAGTCCCTGTCATTTGGCTGAATAGCCACTGAATAGACACTGTAACTGCTGTAGTTTGGCCAACATACAGGGACTCCTAGCATCATATTTCTTTTTGAAGCAAGGACTCTTATCCACTGCACGTTGCTTGGTCCGTAGGATCTGACCAGACGTCCTCATTCCATTTTTCTGGCATCAGCAAAAATACGTGGAAGCTGTCCTTGAAAAACATTCTTATTGTAAAAATACAGACTGCATTGAATCATGGCTATTAGTTCCATGGAACTGCACAAAAAAGAAAAAAATAATGACTGCAAAAATGAAAAAAAAAACAAATGAAAACTGAACCAGTACCAATTGTACTAAAAATTGTGAGTTGTTGTTTGAAAGTCATCAATGATACAAAAAAAAATATAGCATTATCTGTTGATAAATTCCCTGTACCACAGCAAATGGTCTGAAAAATTCTATAATTGCAGCTTGTCACAAATCATGCAGGTAGCACATTTCACTTTTACTTTATTTTTAACTCAAGATCAGACAGCGACGTAATAAAAGGTTGAAAACCTCCGTAGTAAAAAGGTTTGTTCTAGTCTCTAAACCATGAACCTTCAGGGTTTTAATGATTGCAGGAGAAAAAGCCAAAACCTCTTTATTACATCCTATAAAACCTACAAATGTCCTAGTAAAAAAAATAAAAATAATGCCCGGGATCTAATTAACTAAATTGGGGGTTGTAAATTGTGTTTAATAGGGTTTCAGACAATGCATTTGGCTATGTAGACATTAGAAATGTGCAAACAAGAGGTAAGTGCAGTAGGTAGTCATGCAGAGCTCCAGCGCATTACATAGAGCAGACTCCAAGCTGTCTGCCAAGCATGGTTACAGTGCGAGTCTTGTAAGTAGCATGCTAATGATAGCTCAGCCCTTCAGGAATACATAATCAGACCTCAGACACACAGCAGAGGACTCCTCTCACCCTCCCAGCAGCCCAGGAGCACATAATTTATAGCTCACTTCGCAGACCTCTCCCCAGATCTTCCACCACCACTCCCCCTCAGCGTTAACTCCTGCTTCCCTGCATAAGGCTAATGTATGACGAAGACAACTAGATCTCGCGAAGACCGTCTTTGCGGCCAAGATTATGGAGAGATTTTGGAGTCCATTTATTAATTTGAACATGAATTATGTAGATGTCAATACATGGAGGCATCAGGGGATGAAGCATGAGGGGGTGCAGAAGCTGGGGTTTAGCAGCTTTAGGATAACTGCATACGTTGTGGATTACCTGAGGATTTGCTGTATTTCTGTGATGTAAATCTACAGCTAATACAGTAACGGTGAATTGTATTTCGTATAAATTCTGCAGCGGAAATGTGAATAAGAGACTTACTCATTGCTGCAGATCATGGTACAAAAATTAACCTTTGCAATGCAAATTTTGCGGCAAAATCACAACATAAGACCTATGAGAAACCACACTACATCATCAAGTTTCTGGTGCATATATAATGGATGTGGACTAACCCCAGGGGTAAATCCAGCAGCCATCATGCCACGTGGGCTGGTGGCCTGAGGGCGCATTCCCATGTGACGTTTCTGCCCTACGTTTCTGCCCAAACTCATACTTTTTGGTGAAGATAAAAATAAACTATTATAAGATGCCTTTTTCCTTGATGCATTTCAAAACGCAGCAAAAACAGCAAGTGTGAAAGCAGTCCCAGGGTAGCTGTGGCGTTTTGGGATGCGTTTAAATGCATGCATCAGAATGTGTGCGCTTTACATGGCGTACCTATGCGTAAAAATGTTTTGAATGTTTTTACAAAATACGCAGGCACGGGGCAGGAACACCCCATGCTGGCCCACTTCACCGGTGCCCACACCCCTACACACCTACACGGTGTCTATTTCATAGTATCATAGTATATAAGGCTGGAAAAAGTCGCAAGTCCATCAAGTCCAACCTTTAACAATTAAATGTTTTATCCCCATAACCAGTGATATTTTTTCTCTCCAGAAAGTCATCCAGGCCTCTCTTGAACATGTACATAGAGTTCGCCATAACAACCTCCTGCGGCAGAGAGTTCCATAGTCTCACTGATCTTACAGTAAAGAACCTTTGTCTATGGTGATGGTAAAATCGCCTCTCCTCTAGGCGTAGAGGATGCCCCCTTGTCCTGGTCACAGGCCTAGGTATAAAAAGATCTTTGGAGAGATCCTTGTACTGTCCGTTCAGGTATTTGTACATTGTAATGAGGTCTCCCCTCAGTCGTCTTTTTTCTAAACAGAGTAATACCAAATTTTGTAATCTGTCAGTGTATTCTAGTTCCCCCATTCCCCTAATAATCCTGGTTGCTCTCCTCTGCACCCGTTCCAGCTCTACTATGTCCTTTTTATACACTGGTGCCCAAAACTGTACACAATATTCCATGTGTGGTCTGACCAGCGATTTGTATAAGGGCAAAACTATGTCTTTATCATGAGAATCTATTCCTCTCTTGATAAATCCCATAATTTTATTTGCTTTGGCAGCAGCTGCCTGGCTCTGGTCACTAAAATTAAGTTTACCATCTATCCCCCCAAGTCCTTTTCAGCTCCAGTTTTACTAAGTAATTGACCGTTTAGAACATAATTATACTTTTTGTTTTCATGGCCCAAGTGCATAACTTTACATTTATCTACATTAAATCTCATCAACCATTTCTCTGCCCACTCCTCAAGCTTCCACAAATCCCTCTGTAATGCTAAACTATCGACCTCAGTATTTATTACTTTACACAGCTTAGTATCATCTGCAAATATTGAAACTTGACTGTGTAAACCCACTACAAGGTCATTAATAAAAATATTAAAAAGAAGTGGCCCCAATACTGACCCCTGTGGCACTCCACTGGTAACATCAACCCAATCTGAGAATCTGCCATTAATGACCACCCTCTGTTTTCTATCACTAAGCCAATTACTTACCCAAATACACAGATTTTCTCCTATTCCCAGCAGTCTCATTTTATATACCAACCTTTTATGTGGCACGGTGTCAAATGCCTTTGAAAAGTCCAGATATATAACATCCACTTCCAGATCCATAGCCGCAAAAATAATTGCAATTTCTTGCAGTACGATTATTTCAGCGCTCCTATGCCAGAAAGTGGGAGGGCTTTGACCAAAATGCATTTAGCTTAACCCCCTCCCACTTGCATTTTGGACGTGTTTAAAAACGCAGAAGTATCATCGTTTATGACACTGTTGTGCCCAGTTGGTTCCCTCAGGTTGCCATAGCAAAGTGAAACAAGCAAGGTCATGGAGGCCTGCTCAGGTGGCATCTTGCCTCTGGTGGTATCTTGCAAACCAAATAATTTTCTAGGGTACACATGCTTCTCAGCAGATGCTAAAGGTGCGACCGAATATTCAGTTTTTGATGTCCAAACCTGGAATGGAGTATAAGTTTCAATAGAAACCCATACGCGATTGGGCCGAAGCCTGTTTGTAAACGCAGCGCTAGCATAGCTGTGAACACACCCTCAGGTGATTTTTGGCAAACCCAAAGATTTTGGTAGGTCAGACAATCATCTGTGTATGGTTGCGTTCACAACTTGTGTTTGAATTGGCTTTGAAACAAAATTTCATCACATTGGGGAGGAGTAACAAAAATGCAAAACTGACAAAACACAAGGGGGGTCATTTACTAAGGGCCCGATTCGCGTTTTCCCGACGTGTTACCCGAATATTTCCGATTTGCGCCGCTTGTACATGAATTGCCCCGGGTTTTTGGCGCACGCGATCGGATTGTGGCGCATCGGCGCCGGCATGCGCGCGACGGAAATCGGGGGGCGTGGCCGAACGAAAACCCGACGTATTCGGAAAAACCGCCGCATTTAAAAACCGAAAAAGTGTCGCTCAGGAAGCGCTTACCTTCACCTGGTCCGAGGTGGTGCATTCCGGCGCGTTGAGATGATTTTCAGCGCAGCAGCGCCACCTGGTGGACGGCGGAGGAACTACCTTAACAAATCCCGGCCGGACCCGAATCCTGTGCAGAGAATGCGCCGCTGGATCGCGAATGGGCCGGGTAAGTAAATGTGCCCCAAGGTGCTAGTTCCTGAAAGCCATCTGAATTCTGGAGTTAATCTTCCTATCGCGGCTTCAGATGCAGTTGAAGCATAACGCCTGAACATGGCTTTAGGCTACATTCTCACGAACGTATATACATCCCCCATACATAGCAATGGGCACACGGCACCCTACAGGAACGGTGCAGTGCCGCAAGAAAGCTAGAAGAAAGATAGGACATCCCCTCTTCCTCTCCCTGGACCCAATGTATGCCCGTCATACTATGGTACGGTGGGCACACATCATGTGAATGTAGCCTTACTCTTTGCAAATGGCAGCTGTAAGAAATAATAAGGAATGTGCTTTTATGTGCTGAAGGGTGTCCTCACACCCATCAGGAAACATGGTGGAAAACTTTGTAAGATAGTGATTGGGGAACGTCACAACATTTCCGCAAGCATCAGAAACCAGTCAATTCTTAATGTTTGTTGCGGCAGTGGGGCTGAGGTAATCTTTATAAAGTAAGAATTTCTGCAGTGTGCATGGGATTTGGATAAAAACCTATACTATTGTATTACGCTGCAGATACTTCATTCAGATTATCTGTGTAATATGTGGCGTACATGGGGACCCGAAAAATTCACTCATAGGGCGGATTCCCACGTGGCATTTTTGTCGCATCTTTATACGCATCCAAGACGCAAGTTGGAGGGGGTTTGGCTAAAACCCATAAGTGTTGCCCATGAAACGCATGCATTTCATTGTGAAGTCATATGCATTTTGGCCAAACTCCCTCCTCCTTGCGTTTAGGATGCACTTAAAAACGCAACAAAAACACGTGGAATTCGCCCATAGGGAGTACAATCTTTTGCTGCATACATCGCAATAATTGATGCATGACTATGATCGGTCACTACTTCCGATGACCTATGTTATTGCATCATTATTTCCCCACTATAATTAAAACACAAAAAAAACTTGTTTTTATGAGCTCTGGAAAAGAAGGAGTTACAGTAACATGGTAATGAGCACTTCCCCCTGTATGAGTACTATTCTGCAGGCTTTAGCATTGTTAATTCCATCTCCATTAGCAGAGAACACTGAGGGGGGAGAGAAAATAGCGCCGCCACATGACACGAGTATCCCTCCGCAGCGCCGCTGCCGGGTGCTTTTTCCCTTCTCCTTGTATTGTACGCCATCCCCCGCCCCCTCCCTCATCACTTCTCCCCCGTGTCCTGCAGTCACAACACGACCCATGCAAAACGGCGGCCTGTGCTCCCCGCCCCCTCCCTTATCATAAATATATAAATTATGCTAATTAACAACATTGCATATTAATAAAAAAATACAGGTAAAAACATGAATTTTCCGCCCTCCGCGCATTCTCTTCATTAGTAATGAGCAGTACACCCGGCGGTGTGAGGAAAGGACAGTTACTCACCCGTATGGCGGCTGCTCCGGGCGGGAGTAGTAGTCGTCGTCCTCGGTGTCGGTCTCACAGCTCCGGTGACCCGGGACGGCTCATTATAAATTCCCGTCACAAAGCACTTGTAGCCGGGGCTCCGCACAATAGGGGCATTTGCATGAATAACGAGGGCTCGGTGCAGAGCAGGGACACCTCTTATTAATATTTAATCATCGGGTGGCCCCGTCTTGTGCCCGCACCGGCTGCCCGAGCCTCATGCCGTGTAATGTTACACAAGGAAATACACAAATCCGCCGTCTCCTCTTATAAAGTTGAATGCAGTTTTTACATGAACATTTTTTTGCAGCTGCGTCATGAACATAATATATGCAGGACGAGCGCTGCATACTGAGGCTGAATATGGAGTGAGGAGCAGGGGGAGTGCTGCTGCTGCTCTTAAAGAGCCATGGCTCCCTTTTCTCTGCTGCCTGTGCCTGACAGGAGGGGGACACAAACCTCCTGGTGTAATCACTAAATAATTCTATATATATATGATATCTTCTTTATGTTACTATTTACAGAGATGTAAGATGACTTGTTTTCTGCAGGACCAGTTGTACTTCCTAGGGGCAATATTTAATATTCCAAGCAATGTATTGGGAAGCTGAAAAATGTTAAAGGGGTTTTCTCACCAAACAAGTTGGGGATAGGGCCTAACTTGCTGATCTCAGTGATGAGACCCCCCCACAGATCACGAGAACGGAGGGTCCGAGCGCCACGCTTGGCAATCTCCGTCAACTCCATAGAGATGAATGGAACAGAATGGACATGTGTGGTCTTATGCTCCACTCCTCTCCAGGAGCGACAAGGTGTCCAACGGAGGTACCTTGGTACCCTCATTCTCGTGATCTGTAGGGGTTTCATCACTGAGACCCCCACAGGTCATCAAGTTAGGATAGGGCATAACTCGTTTGGTGGGAAGTTATGTTTTGACCAAAGAAATGTATTATGGCTTTCACTATATAATCTAAATAGCACATCCCTTTTTTTCCTAGGGGTCATTACAATAATGGAGATACAAGGAGATCATTTTATAGTCTAATACCTCTTGGTATTACGGTTGGGAGAAGTTGCTCTTGGAGGGCATTCTGGTTTCCATTCTTTATTCATGGATGTGTTTTTAGACTGTGAGAGAGCCAATTCCATTGGCTGAGAAGCCACCCCACACATGAATGGTTGCAGGATGCTTTACAGTTGGCATGAGACAAGACTGGTGGTATCGCTCACCTTATCTTCTCCAAACAAGCTGTTTTCCAGATGTTCCAAACAATCGGAAAGGGGATTCATCAGAGAAAATGACTTTACCCCAGTCCTCAGCAGTCCACTCCCTGTACCTTTTCTAGAATATCAGTCTGTCCCTGATGTTTTTTCTGGAGAGAAGTGGCTTCTTTGCTGCCCTCCTTGACACCAGGCCTTGCTCCAAGAGTCTCCGCAGTCTCATAGTGCGTGCAGATGCACTCACACCTGCCTGCTGCCATTCCTAAGCAAGCTCTGCACTGCTGGTA
This sequence comes from Engystomops pustulosus, assembly GCF_040894005.1. NCBI lineage: Eukaryota > Metazoa > Chordata > Amphibia > Anura > Leptodactylidae > Engystomops > Engystomops pustulosus. Next base: position 59,128,273 of record NC_092412.1, on the reverse strand, counting down.
GCCCGATGCCCAAGCTGAAACACTTTTAAGAGACGGTCCTGGAGCTTGCTGGTCCTTCTTGGGCACCTGGAGCCTTTTTGGCAACAATGGAACCTCTCTCCTTGAATTCCTTGATGATGTGATAGATTGTTGACTGAGGTGCAATCTTTCTAGCTGCAATACTCTTCCCTGTTAGACCAGTTTTGTGCAGTGCAATGATGACTGCATGTGTTTCTTTAGAGATAACCATGGTTAACAGAAGAGAAACAATGATGCAAGGCACCAGCCTCCTTTTAAAGTGTTCAGTGGTGTGATTCTTACTTAAAGGAAACCTACCACTGCTAATGGTAGGTATTAGCTGTAAACACCGGACACCAGCTCAGGGTGAGCTGGTGCCGGAACTTACCTTTGCTAGTGAACAGACCTGAGGTAGCTACCCGAGGTAGCTGCTTCGGGTCTGTTCATCAAAATGTGTATAAACCTCTATATAGCTGTTTAAAACACTAGCAAAGGTAAGTTCCGGCACCAGCCCACCCTGAGCTGGTGCCCGGTGTTTACAGCTAATACCTACCATTAGCAGTGGTAGGTTTCCTTTAATCATGACAGATTGATCTCCAGCCCTGTCCTCATCAACACCACACCTGTGTTAATGTAGCAATCACTGAAACAATGTTAGCTGCTCCTTTTAAGGCAGGCCTGCAATGCAGTTGAAATGTATTTTGGGGGAAAAAGTTCATTTTCTAGGCAAAATTTTACTTTGCAATTAATTGCTGTTAAGCTCATCACTCTCTATAACATTCTGGAGTATATACAAATTGCCATTATAAAATCTGATGCAGTAGACTTTGTAAAAATTAACATTTGTATCTTTCTTAAAACTTTAGGCCATGACTGTAGTAGGGAAATATGCAAGTACATTTTCCAGGTAGAGATAGATTGTTGACTGAGGTGAAATAATGAAATGATGTGCACCACATTTATTGAATGTTTAAAACCAGAAAGATAAGTTGCAGGAGCAGCACTGCAAAACACTAGGGTCAAAGCAAAAAGATGGCGGGTGCACACTTCCTCAAAGCTTGATTCAATGGCCAGTATCAATCCAGAAGAAAAGTCTCCATGGAAGCAGTACTCCAAATTCATAAAGGTAATTTATTCACCCATTACAATACAACATTTCAGGGTGTTTTAAAGTAGTAAAAGCAGAACTGGAAAATTTTAAATTGGAGTTACGGGAATGCGGAATTGAAAAATTGTAAGTTACAGGAATACGGAGTTGAACAATTTCAAGTTGAAGCTCCAAGAATGCCTTTAAATGTCCGTATATAACAGAATGCTCACTACATTTGTGGCAAAGAACCACTTCTAAGGTGACTAACAGTGACTGGACAGTGATGGATGTTCAGACAGTCTGTGATGTTAGCTGAAGCTGTGAGACGGGAAGGAGTAACCCTAAGATGTCCGCAATGCAACAGTGTAGTATTCTACAGTATTCTGTATTGATTATTCTGTTGTGATTGTCAAATTATCATAGTGTCTGAAATACTGTTTGTTTGGGACTGGTTTTGCCCATAGATTGTGTTCAGATTGCAGAGACCTACCCTGGCCAGGTGTGCATTCCACTCCCTTCGGGGAGTCTGAGCGGTCTTGTGTGACTGTGAGAACTAGTGAAGGACAGCAGCATGTTTTAGTCAGGGCCTGAAAGATTGTGACTTGGTGTAGCGTCCTTTGTGAGAAATTCTCTGGTATCTAGTTTCTTTGTTTGTCATTAAATCGAGGTGTCAGCATCCGCTGAATCTTTGGGGATGTGTCCCTGTAACGGTAGTTGTAGACACAGGTAGTGATCAGAGTGAATTGGAATTGAGCCAAGTGCATTGCGGATAAGAGACTCAGATTGTTTTTCACATGAAGGGAAAGATGCACAGACAGTTGGTTGTTGAGTTAAGTAGGACTGATGGAAAAGTGCAAAGTTGATATAATGGAACATAAGGACTGGTAGCATTGTGGTGAAAAGAAAAGCAGAAGTGAAGGTTTGAAGCTTTTGGGATGTGTCAGAGGACCCATATTCTCCATATTGATCTGTGGTGATGCAAGAATGAATACAGTGGGGCTCATTTACTAATGGTCCGTGGAGCACATTTTCATCGGGCTTTACGACAATTTCCGTTTTGCGCCATATTTAACAGGGGATTTTGGCGCCTCGCACGCGACACAAATAGGGGGGCGGGCGGTTGGACAACCCGACGGACTCGGACAACGCGCAGGATTTAACATTTCAAATTGTGACGCAAGACACGCACTTACAAGCACCAGAAAGAAGAAGGAGAACTCCGGCGGTCCTCGACGGGGAAGCGTCGGATGCAGGAACTCGGGCGCGTGAGCTACGTGAATCACGCTGGACTTCATCTTCGTCGGACTGTCCGAATTGGGGATCGTGACAGGACCAGGTAAGCAAATTTGACCCAGTATGTCCTGTTTATGTCACGTAATGTGCTGATGATGTCCAGCTGTGTACTCCATGAACAGACCAACACTTCATTTAAGTTTACCTGGCTTTTGTTGAGATGCTGCAGTCTGGCCAGGAACTTTATAGGTAGCACAGAACTCTGGGCTGGAAATAGTGAGGGGAGAATCTCATATGTCTAGATCAGATAAAGCAGAGACGTAAGCAGTTAGAACGGACTACAGACATCTCTGCCAGACTTGCATACAGAGGGACTGATAAGACTGTGACAGGGAGAAACAGAGACCAGGATCAGTAGTTTCACAGACCACTACCAAAGTGAGTCTGACAACAGTTCCGGTGCTGTGAGGGGCCAGACCCATGTGGGGGTGCTTCAACTAGCATGGAGGAGACATTACCGAAGGGACTGAAGTGAGTGGCCCATTCTAGGAAACAGCCCCAGAAGGGGGGTATGGTAATGGACGAGGTTCCCCAAGGATAAGTTTGATCAGATGCAAAAGAAAAGGTAGAGAATCCCCCAGGATTCTGAAGGTCTAAGAGAGAAGCACCTCGATTACATGTTTATATAGATACAGTAGGAGTACCAAGGGGGGGGGGGGTCCAAGATGAGTACAAGGCCCACAATCAGATATGGGCAGGTCTAAAGTCCATTATTCACCAGATAGCTATGAACAAAATGTTGATTGGGTTAATGGTTTTTATTGTAATCGACAGAGATTTGTGAATTATATCCAAGATGCTTTCCAGAACTGAATGGCTTTGGACGTGATCATTGCTGAGAGAGGAGTCTAAGATGGTGGGAGCAGCTTGTTGCATGTACATCCCAGATGACATCGCCCCCTATGGATCCATTACCCATGCCCTTGAAAAGATTGAAAGACTGTCCAGGGAACTCAAGAGAAACTGTGGAGTGGACACTTTGTCCTTCACTTAGTGGTTGGGAGGGTTTCCTTTAAGTGGGGGTGATATTGGGGATTGTGATTGTGCTCTTGTCACTTATTGCATGTTGCGTGGTCCCCCTTATCGGGTCCACCATGTCCCAGATGGCCGTCCAGGCGGTAAGTACCACGACAGGAGAAGTGCCCGGAGTGGAGGATGATACTGCCTGTTGGAGAACCAGCCTGTGAACTCTGGAAACTCACTTATGTGATTTGAGTATGCAGACCTTTAACCCTAAAGTGACTGGAATCTGGGGGATCTGGTGAAGCCATAAAAAAGTGAGGGTTTACCCACCTGAAGGTACTCGGAGTTTGAGGAGATTGCTTTAGGAGGTTATAGGTCTGCAGTCTCAAATAGGGGAGAATGTTAATGATACAGCAGCCATCTTGAACCAAAAGAACCAAACAGCGGCCATTTTGGAGATCAAGCGGCCATTTTAAGTCTTAGCCGGGGGTCATGTTGACCAATGTCCAGCTAATGTCATGATTCAGCCATTTGTGTGTAACCTGCCTGTAAAAGTTTCTTCTTGACACTTGTTATAGATGATTGTTTTTGGGCCTGTTCTTCCCCTTATCTTGTTTTGGTTAGCAAGAAGCTTTTTGGAGTCATTCTCAGTAAATTCTGTAGCTGGGATAATATAAACATGTCTGTGAATAAGGCCTGGGAAGACAGTGCACAATTCATTAACCTTTTCGGAGAATGTCCTGGTAAAATTCATTATGGCCAATAGCATTTCAGTATTCTATCTCCTTGTCACTCCCCTTTTTCCTGATGACTCTGTATTTCATATATGCGGCTGAGCGCAAATAAAGATTGGAGAGAGATTCTACATTCACTAAGAGAAGGTGTTTCTTTGGTTTTGCACCGGTACCTGGCAGCCATGAAAGAGTTAATTAGAAAGTCACATTTACAACTGAAGTAAAGACTGTTTTGAGTCCTAGATAAAAATCTCGATCAGTAATGACACCACCAACAGTGCTGAACACACACGTGTCCAATTTTCCTACCTAGAAATTTAACAGGGAAGACCCATCCTTCAGTTCCGGGAGACGTATACGTAATAAGATAATCCAGCATCATGTGAGTCATGTTCTGTCTCCTGGTACTCAGTGCCCCAACTGATGGTGGTGTAGGTTGAGCAATAGTCAACATGAAATTCCAAATTGTGGCAGTGGTGGTCTAACTTTTTATGTTCCTTTCCATTCCCTAACCTTGCTTCAGTAATGCTCCATGAGCTTTCCTGGGTGTCACCCAACTCTGCCTCCTGCTCCAAAACTGTTCCCTGGCTGGACACTGAAGTAGCAAACCACTGTTCCGGCAACCCACCCCAGCAATTAATCAGGGCAAAACCCCTGCCTGCAATGGAATAAACTTTTTCTTTCTCTCCATGATTTGGGGGATGGAGAGCTAAACGAAAGATGTGGACAGGCTTGGTGACGCCGATGGTGTTAGTGGTGGCATCACATCCTTCTTTTTTGGGGAATGAGATGGCCTCTCGACCAATATTTGACCAATGTCTCCACTTTGTGTAGCCTATTGGGGCCTACCAGTACACGCTGCACATCCTGGCACCTACTAGCTCCAGAGGAACTTGGAGCAGGCAGAGACAGGACATTACCAAACTGTGGTACTAGTACTGGATTTGAACAAGCAAAGAAACAGTTGGATGCATACATGGGACTAACAAAGTACATCAAACAAGTTTCGTGAAAAAAATCGATACAACAAACATGTAAAGTACAGGACAATATAAAAACACTTAAAAATAATCCTGTATGTTGTACATGGCTACCAAGGGCCACAAATGGAGCCTTTACCTCCTGCTACAGTCTGCCTAAAGTACCAAGAATAAAAAGTGATTAGTAGTATGTGATGATGATAACCACAAATACTAATCCACACAATTAGCTAAATATATATAAATCCAATGAATGTCTTCCTAAAGCCATTGCTACATAATACAATACCTAAAAACTAGGTCTGTGCACCGATGAATAGACCTAGAGGCATAGTCAGAGAGAGGGGGAGGTTGAGAGTGGTGAAGATAAACCCACGGAAATTGAAACACTGTCTTCCATGTCATTGACCAATGCCGACGGAGTCAGTAAACCAAACTTCCAACTTCAACTCTTCAATATAACCAGCTCTGACTCCAACTCCCCCATAATAGTCACTGGCTCCAATTGCACAGTCCTTGCGTCATGTCTGCGCCTTCTTCCTACTCTGCCCTTTTTATAGAATTTTGTGTGGGATTAAATAGGTAAAAATCATTATTTTTGGTGGGTTTTTAACAGCTTTTTTACGGTGTTTATTTAATCAATAAAATTCTTTTAACATTCTGCGGGCTGTTAAAGACACAGCCATACTATATTTGCAGGTTTTGTGTTATGATTTCTCCTTTTTTTGCATTACAGGCGGTCCCCTACTTAAGAACACCCGACTTGCAGACGCCCCTAGTTACAAACGGACCTCTGGATATTGGTAATTTACTGTACTTTAGATATGTTTATGGGGATTATCAGCATTTTTAATAATTTATGATTTTTACTTAAGAACTTTTTTTTTTAACTTTTTTTTATTAATTCTACCATGGGACATGCACAAGCAATCATCTGATTGCAGATACTAATACATAAGTGTAGGCTTAATTTAGAATCACCACTAGTGAACAGAACAAGCAATGGTAAATAACATTCATGTGGAAAGTCTACCTGTGCCATAGGCATTATCAAGACTTGGTTATAAGGTCCATAGACCATAAAATTATTACTTATTCCCAGCAATTAAAATTTTGACATCTTTGGCGCCTCTTTTATATAAGGATTTTATCAATGACAATAATTGATCAAAATGTGTTGCTATTCAGGCTAGATGAAACAAAGATCTAGTTCCTACTGCAGCAAAATGAGCGTTGTTTTTGAATTCAGTAATAGACCTGGATTGTAACGCTCTGTGCTTGATTTGAATACAATGATGATATTAATAGCAATATCTGAAATAACATTACCATAATTTAAATGAGAAATGGAACAACTAATTAATTCAGTTCACATTTTAAATGTTATTCCTTAAAGGTTTACTGCGGCTACATTTTATCACAGAATACACTGTGGCAAATTTACTTACCTGGTCCTGTCGCGATCCCCAATTCGGACTGTCCGAAAAAGATGAAGTCCGGCACGTGTGCCCAATTTCCTGCATCCGTCGCTTCCCCGCCGAGGTCCGCCAGAGTTCACCTTCTTCTTCCCGGTGCTTGTAAGTGCGTGCCTTGCGACACAATTCGAAATGTTAAATCCCGCGCTTAGTCCGAATCCATCGGACTGTCCAATGGACTGTCCATCGTACTTGTTGCGTGCAAGCTTGCGCCGATGCGCCAAAATCTAATCATGTGCACCAAAATCTAATCATGCAGCGCAAAACGGAAATTGACGAAAATGTGCTGCACGAACCCTTAGTAAATGAGCCCCACTGTGTTCTAAATTATGCAAATAATATTTTTTCATATTTCCCAAAATTACCTATATGAATTGCAGTCATTGTAATCTTCCAGTCATTAACTATTCAAGTATAATTGAAATGTTTTTGAACAAACTGCCTCTGATAACAGTATATATATATTTTTTTAAATATAAACAATCAAAAGGCATGTTCTAAATTATTATGCACAGCAGAGTATTCAACCTTTACATTTTTATTATGAACAAAAAAATGGTCATGTGCGACATTATAAGCATAAGCAGGTTTTTACAAACTGAAATCAAACAGTTTTCAAGTCAAAAATGCATTCTAGGTGATGTTACATTTGCACATAGGACCCCTTGTTCGAAAGGAGCTTCTGAACTCTCTTGTCCATTGAATTTCCGCGAGTCTTTGGATGTTTTCTGCTTCAATTGTTTTGCATGAGGACAGAATACCCTCCCAGAGCTGTTGCTTAGAAGTGAACTCCCTCCCGCCATCATAGACTTTCCTTTTGATGATGCTCCAGAGGTTCTCAATGGGGTTGAGGTTAGGGGAGCATGGGGGCCACACCATAAGTTTGTCCTCTTTTATGCCCAGAGCAGCCAGAGATGCAAATATTTTTTTGCAGCATGAGACAGTGCATTATCATGAATGAAAATGATCTTGCTGTGTAATGCACGGTTCTTCTTCTTGAACCATGGCAGGAATGGCTGTTTGAGAAATTCCACATATATTATAGAGTTCATCTTTACCCCTTCAGGGATCCCTAAGGGGCCCACAATCTCACTCCCCATGATTCCAGCCCAAAACATTACTCCACCTCCTCCTTGTTGGCCCTGTAACCGTGTTTGCATGGGGTGTCCATCCTCCACTCCATCCATCTGGACCATCAAGTGTTGCACGGCACTCATCGGTGAACAAAACAGTTTTGCAGTCACTCTTCATGTATTGTTTGGCCCACTGGAGCCGTTTCTGCATGTGTGCAGTGGAGGTCGACAGGATGGTTTATGCACAGCTGCAAACCTCTGAAGGACCCTGCATTTTGTTGTACAAGGGACGTTGGAGGCACCAGCAGCTTCAAAAACATGTCTGCTGCTATGACAAGGCATTTTTGCAGCTGCTCTTTTAACCTGACGTAATTGCCTGGTGGAAAGAGTCCTCAATTTTCAGCACGCACACGGGGGTACTGTGAATCAGCTACATACTTCATGATTGTGTGATGATCACGATGAAGTGTCTTGGCAATGTTGATTGTAGTCATGCCTTGACCTAAACACTCCACAATTTGTTGCTTTTCAGCAGTTGATACATCCTTTTTCTTTCCCATTTTGGCTGAAAATTTAGGCTGCGTAATAATGGGGGACAGACTTCTTAAGAAGTCTTGCCTTATATTGGACACACCTGCCAAACTAATTTTCACAGGTGTCTGCAATTGCTTTCAGTGATATAAAGAGCTCTGACACACATCACCAACTATGGGTTTTATTTACTAAAGGTCTGCGGAACGCTTTAACATAGCCAAGTGATTTTGAAATTGTTTTCTCGTGACACTTTGTACTTCATGATAGTTGAAAAATTTTGGTGGTATGTTTTGCATTTATTTATGAGAAAATCAGATATTTGGTGAAAATCTGGAAAAATTCTCGATTTTCGAGCTTCAAAATGTTCTACTTTTTCCACACATAGTCATAACCGCAAAAAAACTTAATAATTAACATTCACCGAATGTCTACTTTATGCCTCCATGTTTTTTTATGCATACTCTTATTTTTGTAGGATGTTATGGAGCTTTGAACATTAGGTGCGATTTTTCACATTTTCATAAAAAACGCAAAATCCTACTACTGAGGGACCTGCTCAGGTTTCAAGTCACTTTGAGAGGCCTAAATAAAGTTAAAACCCCATAAATTACCTCATTATAGAAACTATACCCCTCAACGTGCGTAAAACAACTTTTATGAAGTTTGTTAACCCTTTAATTGTTTTACAGGGGTTAAAACAAAATCGGATGCAATTTTGAAAGTTAAATTTTTTTGGCTAAATGAATGTGTTTTTCAAAAAATGTATAAATTCTCAGTGGATAAAATACCAAAACGCTCCACAAAATTTGATACCCAATCTCTCCCGAGTATAACAATACCCCATATGTGGTGGTAACCTGTGGTGGGCGCACGCTAGGGCAGTGATGGCGAACCTTTTCGCGGCTGAGTGCCCAAAAAGGCACCCCAAACCCCCCTTATTTATTGTGAGGCGCCAACCAAAAATTAAAGCAGTAACTTACTGCTCTCTTGTTCTTCAACAATCATTTTGGCCTCCCGAGGACAGGTCTGTAGACCTGTAAGGGCCAGCAGGAGGTCCTCCAAAGATAATTCGGCACTGTCTATTCATTCTTCCTCTTCCTACAGTCCCAAGTAGCGAAGTAAGTATCAACATATGACTGAAAGCAGCATTTTCTAAGTTGCTTGGAACTGCAGGAAGATTCTCCGGGTCCTGTCTGGTGTGCTGGGGCACAGTGGCGTAACTACCGCCGTAGCAGCTGCTACGGGGCCCATGAGGTTCAGGGGCCCGGGGATGCACGGACCCTGTGGTCAGTGCTTTGCCAAGTGGTCCGGCAGTGCACTGCCAGGTGCCTGGCACATCGTGTCCCCGGGCCCCTCCCTCTGTGTTCCGGCTACCGCCCACCTCTCTCCTGGCCCACCCTCCACTCCTGGATCGCCCAGTCCCTTCCCCGTCCGCCGGCACAGGTAACCGCGGCCCGCCTAGCCCCTGCATAGCGAGGCACAGTTGATGACCACGCCCCCCGCCCCAGCGAACGCATCGCCCTCTCCCTCCCGCCCCAGCGAACGCATCGCCCTCTCCCTCCCGCCCCAGCGAACGCATCGCCCTCTCCCTCCCGCCCCAGCGAACGCATCGCCCTCTCCCTCCCGCCCGGCGAACGCACCCCCTCCCCCGCCCGAGTGCACAACCATAACCCCCCCCCCTCCTGCCCGAACACCCACCGGAACAACCGCCTGACGCCACGGCCGGGTGGTCACCTACACATCCTAAAAGGTAAGTAAATACATATACATATACATATATATATATATATATGTATATACTGTGTATATTGTGTGTGTATATATATGTATATACTGTGTATATTGTGTGTGTATATATATGTATATACTGTGTATATTGTGTATATATATATATATATGTATATACTGTGTATATTGTGTATATATATATGTATATACTGTGTATGTTGTGTATATATATATATGTATATACTGTGTATATTGTGTATATATGTATATACTGTGTATATTGTGTATATATGTATATACTGTGTATATTGTGTATATATATATGTGTATACTGTGTATGTTGTGTATATATATATGTATATACTGTGTATATTGTGTATATATATATGTATATACTGTGTATATTGTGTATATATATATGTATATACTGTGTATATTGTGTATATATATATATGTATATACTGTGTTTATTAATATACTGTGTATATGTGTATATATGAATATAGCGTGTATATATGCATAGATGCAAATGCTGTATTTATTGTGTGTATATATATAAATATATGTATATGTATGTGTGTTTTTGTATATGCTGTGCATACAGTATGTATGTATATGCTGTATATACTGAATGTGTGTGTATTTATTGTATGTGTGTATATTCTGTATGTATATGCAGTATGTGTGTATTTGGTCTTTTTATACTGCATGTGTATATATGGTCAGTGTATATACTGTGAGTTTGTATACACTCTGTATTAGTGCATAAATGTGTGTGTATACTTGTATGTATATGGGTGCAACTATACACGTGTAGAACTTTATGTGTGTGTATATAAGTATATAAAGGAGAAAGCAAAGGGTGGAGCGGCACCGTGCAGAAACTGGGAGGGTGCAGGTCTTCGTCGGGGGTCCGACAAACCCCGTTAGTCGTAGCAGTAAAACAACAAGTGAGGCAGCACTCCGTATGGGTAAAGTGAAGTTCACTTTACCCATACGGAGTGCTGCCTCACTTGTTGTTTTACTGCTAAGTATATAAAGGTGTGTATATATCAGTGTATAAATTTGTGTAATTGTAGAAATATGTCTGTGTAGGGGCAATTCACAAGAACGTATGGGGGACGTATATCTGGCTGCAATTTGCTGACAGATATACATCCCTCATAGGCGACTATAGCGCCTCGGCTCAGTACAGTGAGCACAACGAGTACTCACTGTTTCGAGCCGTGGCCGTAACAGAGATCTGTGGCCATTAGAATGACCATGCGGCTCTATACTCTATGGAGAGGGGAGGGGTGAGCCGCGATCATCTCCCCAGCGCGTCTGATGTGTGCCTGCCAGGCTCTAGCCTGGCGTGTACACGTTTATGTGAATGCAGCCTACATATGTCTATTTTTTGGGGGGGAAGGAGGGGCCCCATGCAGAAATCTGCTATGGGGCCCAGCCTCTCCTAGTTACTCCACTGCTGGGGCAATGGCCCGGGTGCCCACAGAAAGGGCTCTGTTTGCCGCCTCGGGCACCCGTGCCATAGGTTCGCCACCACTGCGCTAGGGCATGGAAGGGAAGCTCCGCCATTCAGAGCAGAATATGCATTGGCACTTTTTATTGCCTATACAATCTTTATTTTTTTGGCAATTTGGACATATAAGGGATATGAGATGCACTTTACAAATACTTCATTTTAGTGGGTCATTAGCTTATTGATGAGATTTTATTAACTCTTGAGTGTATGGGTGAAAAGAAAATTGACACTTTTGGTTTTCTTTCTTTTTGTATTATTTGGGGGTCGTGCCCCATACACTAAAAATACTATATTATCTTTATTCTATAGATCACTACGATTACGGTGATACCTCATTTATATAGTTTTTCATATATTTTTACAATTTTACTAGAAAAAACTAAAATCTCATTTGCTTTTGCATCACCATCTTTACGGAGACGTAACTTTAACATTTTTTAGTTGACAGAGCTAGTTTAGGGCTTATTTTTTATGTGTTGAGCTGTCCTTTTCAGTGGTACCATTTTGGCGCATATAACTTTTTTTGATCATTTTTGGAACATTTTTGTGAAGGGATTTTATGAAAAGTGTACATTTTTGGCAAGTTTTTGGGATTTTGTTATAACGGCGTTCACCGAACGAGTCCAATAATGTTTCTGAGTTGTTGTATGGATTGTTACGGATGCAGCAATACCAAATATGTGGGGGTTTTTTGGGCGATTTTGTGTTTTTTTTTACTTTATTACATGTGTATAGGGAATGTATATGTTTCGTAGGAGATGCACAAGCAGCAGCCAAGACGCTTGATTTTCCGTTAATTATGTACACTTTTTCATCTCAGTGGACATAAAGAGTGCTGCTGCTTTTATCTTCTGGATCATTTTGGGCCGTTTATCATTAACTAATGTTAAAGACTAGGAGTGCTGTCTTATCCTCCTTGAGATGGTTCTACTCCTTCATTGGAGTCCGGATGTGTTTAACTAAACTGATTGGACTTGATTATGAAAGGCACAGCTCTGTCTATATAAGACCTCACAGTGCATGTCAGAGCACATATGTATCATGAGGATTAAGGAACTGCCCAAGTAGCTCAAAGACAGAATTGTGGCATGGCACAGATCTGGCCAAGGTTAAAAACAAATTTCTACAGCACTCAAGGTTCCTAAGAGCACAGTGGCCTCCATAATCATCGAATGGAAGAAGTTTGGGACGACCACAGCTCTTCCTCGACCAGGCCATCCAGCCAAACTAAGCAATCATGGAAGAAGAGCCTTGGTGGGAGAGGTAAAGAAGAACCCCAAGAACATTGTGGCTCAGTTGCAGAAGGGTGATAGTTTACTTTGTAGAGCTTTCTCCTTTCACTGCAGCCTCCACCATTTTGGGCTTTATGATAGAGTGTGCCAAAAGAAGCCTTTCCTAAGTGCAAGACATGAAATCCCGCATATAGTCTGCAAAACATGCTGGAAGGACTAGGAAGACTAGGAAGAATAAGATTATCTGGTCTGATGAGTTGAAGATTTAACTTTTTGGTGTTAATTCTAAGCAATATTTAAATCCAGGCCCTGTTTTTCACATGCCAAATACAGTGAAACATGGTTGTGGCAGCATCATGTTATGGGGATGTTTTTCAGACTCCTTCCTACAAGACAGAGACCCTAATCACATAGCTAAAATAACAAAGCAGTGGCTTCAGAACCTCTGTGACCATTCCTGACTGGCCCAGACAGAGCCCTGACCTTAACCCAATTGAGCATCTCTGGAGAGGCTTGAAAATGGCTTCCACCAACGTTCACCATCCAACCTGAGGGAACTGGAGAGGATCTGCAAGGAAGAGGCAGAGGATCCCCAAATCCAGGTGTGAAAAACTTGTTGGATCATTCCCAAGAAGACTCCTAGCTCAAAAGCTTCTTCCACTCAATACTGAGCAAAGGGGCTGAATACTCGTGACCATGTGATATTTCAGTTTTTCTTGTTAAATAATAATTTAATAAATAAATAAAATATAAATCTAATATATCTACATTTCTGTAGATGGGTTGCAGAGTGTACATTAATGAGCAAATAAAAAATAACTTTTTGATCTTACCAATTGGCTGCAATGAAAGATAGTGAAAAATTTAAAGGTGTCTAAAAACTTTCCGTACCCACTGTAGAAATTTCCAATACACTTTTGTATCAGTTCCTCTATGCCTGTATGACTAAGCCGTTAATTGTACTTAACCACTTCCACTACAACTATATTGTTATAAAGTGTTAAGGGCTGTATGCAGGCTGCTCACTGGCTGTTACATAAAAGCAGGTTATATTATTTAACTTTAAAGGACATCTACCACCAGGATAAAAGACTCTATGCAAATGAGCCCAATGGGCCCCAGGCTCCATAGGTTTTAATGGATTCTGGAGCCTTTCAGGCTCATTTGCATACAATCCTTCCTCCTGGTGGTAAAGCCCTTTAATGTTAAACTTTGTGGTGGCTGAAATAACAGTAAAACATTTTTTACAAAAAACATTTAATCACGTAAAAAAAAAGAAATGACAAAAAATTCAGTGCATTGGGAAATGCATTGGTTACAGCCTCCCAGTTTATAGCCAGCTAGCCCCCTGTAGTATATAGCCAGCTAGCCCCCTGTAGTATATAGCCAGCCAGTCCCCTGTAGTATATAGCCTGCCAGCCCCCTTTAGTATGTAGCCAGCCCCCTTTAGTATACAGCCCAGCACATAAAAAAATAAACTTACATACTCACCTTCCGACGCCCCCGATGCACGGCGTGGCTCCCCTGATGCTCCCTGCGGCTCCTCTTCTTTCTTCTCTTTGCTGGCTAAAACAGCGGAGAGAAGAAAGAAGGGGAGCCGTGCCGAGCATTGGGGGCGCCTGAAGGTGAGTATGTGAGTTTATTGGCTCATATATAAGCCGAGGTGGGGTTTTCCAGCACATTTTTTGTGCTGAAAAACTAATCTTATACACTTATACACGATGTAAACCAGAAAAGAAAAAACAGAGAATGCGTATAATAGACTAGAAAATAGAAAATAAATGAGGTAAATAACAAAATACAATATATGGGACAAGATTAAAACCATCTAAAATTCCTCCACAGGGTGTAAAGAAAGAACCCAGGGCCCAGAGGCATGTACCTAGTGGTGCATGTAAGTGCCTGGGCTTGCGACACAATTTGAAAGTTAAATCCGGCGCTCAGTCCGAATAAGTCGAATTGTCCGATGTTCCACCCCCTAATTTGTGTCGCATGGAAGCCAGCGCAGCTGCGCTAAAAATGGATTGCATGCACCAAAATCCCAGGGCAGACTTCTTAAATATCTGTGCAAGCCGTGTAATCCCCGAAAAAGGTGCACAGTCCGATGAAAGAGAGCAACGCCACCCTTAGTAAATGGCCACTGTAGATGTACACAGTCCAAAACAATGTTTGTATGTAGGGGGCCTTTGGCCACTTTCACATTCTAGTGTTTCAATTGCATTTTAAAACTCTGTTCAGGAAGGAGTTACTTTCGATTACATGTGCTTACACCAAAATGCATGCAACCGGGAACAAGCACCACGTGTTTCAATATGCAATTTAAACACCACGTGTGAACCTGGCCATAAGTTGCGTTAACATTTACGGTTTTCTTTATTCTCAAATTAATTTTATAATCACAATTTGCTGATGGCAATCAATATGGCATTTTGACCACTGTGACACATAGCTTCTAGAGTATAATCTACTAATGTCTGGCATTTAAATAAAAAAAAAAATAAAAAAAAGCATAACTGAACTAGATTACCATAATATACTTGAGTTTATACTCTTGAGTTTTTCATCACAATACTAGAGTCTGTGCTCATCTTTCCAAAGCCAGGTCCTCTTCGGTCTTCAGCTCTGGCTCCATCTTCAGAGGGAAGGGGCAGCCACTGGCTATATACTGGGGATCAGGCAATGGCCATATACTGGGTTGCAGGCACTGGCTATATACAGGGGGACAGGCAGGGGCTAAATACAAGGGAGCAGGTACTAGCTATATACTGGGGGCAGTGGGGTGCTGGCTATATACAAGGGGGCATGCATTGGCTATATTCAAGGGGGCTGCTAGCTATATACTAGGGCGCAGGGGGCTTTTGGCTATATATTAGGGGAAATGGGCTGCTGGCTATATACTTGGGGGGCTTGCTAAATACCAGGGGGCTGCAGGATATTTACTGGGGGACGTGGCCTGCTGGCTATATACTGGGGTAGGGGGCTAGTGACTACATACTAGGGGCATACGCTGGCTATATACTCGAGGGCATGTGCTTGCTGTCTACATACTGGGGAGGCTGTGACAAATGGATTTCCCACCCTAGGCCTATACTCGAGTCAATAGGTTTTCCCCAGTTTTTTTGTGTTAAAATTAGGTGTCTCGGCTTATACTCGGGTTGGCTTATACTCAAGTATATACGGGTATATCCCTACTCATACATATAAGTGGATTAGCTTGGTGCAGTTCTGTGTTTGTGGTTTTTAGTTTTCTGTGTCCTAAAAAAAAGTTACCAGTATTTATGGGACAACCTTTTTATTTTATCATCGCAAACACATAATCATACAGGTAATTGAAAGGTTTGGGTTTTTTTTCTATAAAACCATCCAAATGTTTAAAACATTCCACTAAAATATAGTTTATTCACTGTACACATGCTGGGTAAAAAACATTGCATCCTTATACATTATACATGAGGCCCTTCCAGGCATAATAGCATAATAGCCAGTGTGCATATTCATCAGTCTGGTATAAATAATTCATGAGGGCCACACATAAACTCTTAGTGATGCAGCTGTTGCCTGTATTTCTTTGGAAGTTTTTTAGAAGACATTTTAACCTTTAATTCTATTAACATAATAACTGGCAATCTATATATGAACATTGATGTGTCTTCTTTACACAAAAAGGCAAAAGATGACAAAATTAAACGGTATTAACCCTATCAATGCTAATTATTGTCCATAGAATAAAATCTGCGCACAAAGTTATTTCCAAAGTATGCAATTTTAATCCTGAGTTGGTTGTTAGGGTCAAAATAGATATACCTCATTAGAATGTGTTGATGTTTGTAGAGCAGAGCGTAGGGGACAAGCCCAAAACACGTTGCCTGTTTTAGCTTATTTTTACATCAACGTGTTAAGGCACTGATGGGCCGAACTTAAATATAACCAAATAGTTTAACCAAATAGTTCCTACCTTAGTTGCAAACGGTGACAAAGAAATTGCAGTATACCTGAGGACATTGTGCTGCCGATTCAACTCGGAATCTTTGGGTCTAGTTTTCCCGCATAAGGCGGTCACACACAGTTCTCCATTTTCATACAATTTTATCCCCTATTGATTTGAATAAATATCTTAAAACCAAAATGTTGAAGCTGGGAAAGAGGCGGGAAGCTCGTTAAGGGTGTTGGGGTCCCTGGTAATGCATAGAAAAGATAGGTGACAAAAGAAAGCACACTAGATTCAAGGGAACGTATGAGCTAGGACTCCAACAGTAGGAAAGACTCTCACCTTATCATAAGTGAAATAGGCACAACAAGCAGTCTTGACATCCATATGGGTTAGCATGGGTTAGCCCCCGTCAGAGTCCCAAAACACGCACTCTCGTCTGAGGAAGATCCAAGTACTAGGTTGAAACACCTCATGCATTAAAATCAAGATAGCTGATATAATCTTCATGTGCATTTTCTCCACATCATTTCCTCGGTTGTACTTTTAAAACCAAAATGTAGGTGAATGTAACAAAATGTAACTGTGGCTGCACAGAAACCCTAAATGACCTTTGACGGTCAGAAAGAAGAATGAAAAAAAATGAATAAATACCGCCAAAAAATAAATTAATACCGGCAAAAATTAGCTTGCATCTTCAGTCACTGACGTCACCCTAAACGGAACCTAGATTACTACATAGATACATTAGTAGAAATAATCACTGTGAGAGCTAGAGCTCTGGGATCACATAAACATCTTATTCACCCTTCTTAGAGGGCTCGCTATAGAGGTTCTTCTTAGTTAACTCCATACCATTCCTGCGATTCCGATCATTGGATCACTGGTTGAGCTCTCTCCGTACACCGCCTGACACCCGCCTGTAATTGCCTCGGTCGGTGTTGGCACTATCTGGCAGTTAACCTGTTGAGTCCCGCAGTCACCTGCAGCACCTAACAGAGCCACCAGTGGGCACTGCCATCTTAGGCCATCATGGCCGATTGGCACCCCCATGATGACATCGGAGGGTACTGATCACTTGTCATGGTAGACTACAGTCTCATAGAGACTTGTAGGCCAGCGATGGATAGTGATCTCTAATAGCCTGACGATGGTACATTACAAGCAAAGCAAAGGGCTGACTTCTCCAATCCCCTCCCTGGCAAAGGAAAGGTTCTACTCTAAGGAAAGGCCTGAGCTAGCTGTCCCTCTCTTTCTCAGAAGGCTTGTAGAAGGCTTTCTCAAAGGCTAGGAGCCAAGGGTCTATGGCAGAGTATCTCTGTCTCAGGTTCTTCATCTGCTTTCTCAGGAAGACTGGTAGTCTTCTACTCCAAGCTCTATTCCTGTCACGGGTGCTCCTGCGACCCATGACCCCTCTGTTCCCTAGCACGACCATGGCAGGCTGACTTACACACTCCAGCGATGTCTCCCGCAATCTGGCGCGTGTGTCACTGCCTCCTAGGGCGGCAGACATTCTTGTCCATAAAATGGCCGCAGATGGAGGGTCATGTGATCTCCCCATGGAGATTGTTCATGGACAGAGATCACATGACCCTCCATCTGCACCCATTTTATGGACAGGAATGTCTGGCTGATGAGGTAAAAGACAGGAGGTTTCACTTTACATATCAAGAAAGCAGAGAAGAACTATTAATAGATGTATATTGGTAAATTACCTAGTGTCCTGCTCCCTCACACTTACACACACATTACAAAAAACATGAGGTAAAGTGACCAACCTCTTTAACTCTATCTACTAGTCTATACACATGCAGCAATAATAAATAGAATGTATATATCAAAACACTATAGATTGATGCAAGTTAACCCATGATGTAAAATAAAGAGTTGCTGACTTTGTATAGGGAAAATAGTCATATGTCCACAAATGTCCAGAATTCAATTCTTCTCTATTACTGGGCACTATATTGTCCCCTATTTTAACTGTGGCATCCCCAACACAGTCAGGACACAGGCAACAAGATTTATGGAACCTGTATTAACTATGTATGTTGAGGTATACCTCCCTATGTTTATTTGAGTTGTGTCTTCTGTCCAAATTGATGTACATGGGCTGATGATACCAATGGGATCATGAAAGGCTCCATTTTAGTCCATTTTTGATGGAGGGCCGTTGATGAGGTAATCTGAGCAGCGACTGATAATGTTAGTAGTTGGCTCTTTGGTACATGTGATATACAGAACGCAAGTGTTTGTAGCTTTCAAACTGGTCGGCAGTGGTCTCTGCTGTGGTCATTAAAGGAAATCTACTACCAGGATGAAGGATTATAAACCAAGCACACTAGCATACTGGTGTGTGCCCCCTCTGGCAGAAGCTGCTCTTCTTGTAGTTTCGTATGCCTTTGTTTTTAAGAAAAAGAGGTTTTAAAAATCATGCAGATGAGCCTTTGGGGATCCAAGCTCCATTGACATCTATCGAGTCTGGAGCCTGGACTCAAAGTACATAGTCACTGGACGTAACAATTACCAGACTAAGGCTCCATGCAAACACACAGGCAAAAGGCAGGGACACTTTTAATAGATTTAAATAGGTAAGTTACCTTAAATTATAGAACCTCCACATTACAAAAAACATAAAGTGGCCAACCCCTTCAACCGTTAAGGGACCAGCTTGGTTGGGCCCAGACTTTTCACAAAACCAATAATTTCTTATATTTTCACCCATTATAGACATATGAGTGCTTGTGAACTTAAACGTTTAAAGGGAACCTGCCATCAGAAATTGGCCTCATAAACCACTACCAGTCTGTTGTCAAGCAGCTGAGCAGCTTCTAGATTATGTTTCTTTCATGGTCCAGTGTGGTGGCATCACCCAGAAAATCAACTTTGAAGTGACATGTAAATTGGCTTTATGAAGTCAAGGAGGCAGAGAGTTTAACACTGAAATGAGGCTTTTCTTGCCTTAAAATACCCCCTTCACTGTAATTATTGGTCCTGCGTCCAGTAACATCATTGATCAGATCTCCTGAAGTCTGACGCACAATGTCAATCACATGGGAGAAGGTATACAAAGTCTGTGACAGCTTGACTTTAGTGTTAAACTCTCCGCCTCCTTGACTTTAACATCAAAAGTTGATTTTCTGGATGATGTCACCATAATGGGTCATGAAAGGAATATGATCTGGAAGGTGTTCAATTGCTTGACAACATACTGGTAGTGAGTTATTAGGCCAATTTCTGATGACAGGTTCCCTTTAAGCTGAGAAGAAGAGGACAGTAATCCTGAACTGATCCTGCGCTGTCTTTTCACATCTTAATTGGGTTGGACATTGTATTTGGGCCATAAAAAGATAACGCGGAGTCAAGCCAATAAAAAAAAAAAAATTCTTCTGGATGTGTTCCAAAGTTATAACCATAGAAAGCGACACGTCAGAATACAAAGTTGGGGCTGAGCCTTAAGCTATAAAGTGGCTGCGTCCTGAAGGGGTTAAGATACATCCCATACAATGGGGCACATTTACTTACCCGTTCCTGCGCGATCCCCGCTGTCCGTTGTCCGACAAGAATTAACTTTGCCGCCATTCACAAAGATCGTGCGCCTGATTTCCTGCATCTGTCCCTTCGCCGCTCAGGTCCGCCGGAGTTCACCATCTTGTTCCTGGTGCATTGAAGTGCATGTTTTGCAACACAACTTTAAAGTTAAATCCCACGCTCAGTCCGAATCCATCGGATCTCCCGACGGCCCTCCCCCCATTTCTGTCGCATGAAAGCCTGCGCAATTGCGCTAGAATCCAATCAAATGCGACACAATCCCCTTTGAAAAATCCCGAAAATTTTCAAAATCCAATGAAAGTGCGTTCCGCTGACCCTTGTCTTTCACAAAAGGTATGATTTAGTACTTGTCAATTTTTACTGTAGAATCAGGCAGGTGAAAGGAGGAGCTGAGGATATTGTACATGTTTTATCATGCAGCAATATGATCTTAGATGATTAAAGCTCCATCTAGTGGATCAAATGTATTGATACAAGACACAATACAGGTGACAATATTGTTTCTTCCAGGATGACCATTGATAGATCAATATATTGCAACCTGAGACGCCTTAGTCTCACACAGTCATAGTAGTCATAGTTTCATAGCAGATAAGACAGAATAAAGATGCAGGTTCATCAAGTCCACCAAACATTAAAGGAAATCTACTACCAGGTTTAAGGTTTGCAAACCAACACACTCATATACTGGTGTGCGACCCCTCTGGCAGGATCTGATCTTCTTAAAACTTCTTATGTATACAACAACACTTTGAGCTAGCCGCTCACTCACGTGGACCTTGAAGAGCCGTGGGAAACACCTCTGTAGAGTCCGGTGCACGTATCCCAAATGGGCTTGTCGGAACGCCCTGAAGCAATCACAGAACAGGAAAAGGTAGATCTCTACCTTTTCCTGTTCTGTTAAAACTTCTTATGCCTGAGTTAAAAAAAAAAAAGGCTTAAAAAATTATGCAAATAAGGCTGGGGGGCTCCAAGATCCATTAACACCAAAGGAGCCTGGAGCCCCTCAGGCTTATTTGCATAATACTAAAAGTTTTTTTTTTTTTTTTTTACAAACCACGGCATAAAAAGCTAAAATAAGAGCGGGCCCTGGCAGAGGAGGCACACACCAGTATGTCAGTGTGCTTGGTTTACAATCCATATATTCGTATATGTGCTTTAAATCTAGGGCACATTTATGTCTCGGTCTCTAGTTCTTATTTCACTCTTCATGCCACAAGTCTCCTGGAATGAGATTATGATTTTGTTGTCTCTTTTTAAAGTCACCGTTGATGCATCCATACTTCTCAGCCATCCTAGATCCGATGGGACAGTCCAGGTCTGCCCTGTTGTCTTGGGTGTAGTGGCATGCCCTGGGCTACACCGCTATCTCATCTGGAGGACATAGACAGAGTTAAATGCAATGGCGATGCAGGTAGCCACATCACTATTGAGTCTCCGCAGTGGCTGTCAAGAGCCAAACCCGGTGGGCGCAGTGTGATGATGTCATTGTATCTGCCAGCATCTGGGTCGCATACAGCCATGGCTGAGAAGCTAGAAATGGAAAGGGTTGCTTTTTTAAATTATACAGCAACAAAAAAAGTGGGAGCTGCAATGTTAGATGGAAGGAGAGACACAAAAATGGGGAAGGAATGGCTCCATTGTGAGATGGAAAGAGAGACCAATTTGTGAGTGGAAAGGGCCCAGAAAGTGAGGGAGAAGGAGGTGCCACAAAGCAAGATGGAAGGGGAGGCCACAATGGGAGGGGGAAGGTGAGGCCACAATGCGAGGGGGAAGGAAAGTCCATAATGTGAGAGGAAGAGGGGGCTACAACATGAATGGGAAGGGAGCACAGAAAGGTAAGCCGTTTTAAGTAAGGGGAGGGAATAAATAATAGGCCTATTGCTAGTGGATCAAAAGTAATGGGGGCATTTTATGTGCGCGAACAACAGAAAAGGGGAGTGGGGGACACACAAAATGGGACATCAGTGGGAGGCCAATTATAAGTGGGGGTTAAAATGAAGGGGAGCATTGTATGTGAGGGTGATAAAGGGAAAAGGGGGCATTTTATGTTAGTGGGCAACTTTATAGGGTGTTATCTATGGAGTTCATAAGGGGCCATTATACAGCTTGGGGGGGGGTGGCGACAGGACAGAATGCATTATACAATGGGGGCCACAGGAAGGCAGCGTTATACAGTGTGGGTGCGCCACAGGAAAGAGGGCATTTTACAGAGTGGGGTGTAACATTTTGTGGGGTCCTCTCCTTAGGATTGCATTTTACAGGTTGGGGGGCCATGGGCATAATACTGGGTGAGAATACTGTGTGTGAGAGTAGCTTAGCACATAATAATTTTTTGCAGTGCACTTCAGAAATGTATTTAGTTTTGCCTCTTTGTCACAAATGTTGGGAGGTATGTACTAGCCATGTTCACTTACCTACCCACTGGAATGAGCTACATAAAAAGAGGCAAATACAGGCAGTCCCCGGGTTACGTACAAGATAGGGTCCGGAGGTTTGTTCTTAAGTTGAATTTGTATGTAAGTCGAAACTGTATATTTTATAATTGTAGCTCCAGACAAAAAAATTTTTGGCCCAAGTGACAATTGGAGTTTAAAATTTTTTTGCTGTAATGGGACCAAGGATTATCAATAAAGCTTCATTACAGACACCTTACAGCTGATCATTGCAGTCATAGCATCCAGAGAGTTTCACCAGAGGTCAGAGGTCAAAACTATGGGTTTTCTGTAAGTTGGGTGTCCTTAAAGGGGTATTCCCATCTGGGCATTTACATTTAATTAAATTCATTTGCCTTATGTAAACATTTCTTCAATTGGATGTTATTAAAAAAAAATGTTCCTGTGTGAAGATAATGTAGCTATGCTGTCCCTTAGAAACGAGATTGCTTCCTCGGATACGACCACGTCATACTCTGGCAGCGGTGGCCAGACTTGCGCTATAGAGTCCTGGCAAACCACCAGGATTCAGTGATCATTACCACAGGACGGCTGTGCGACATGCAGTAACTCCCGGACATTTTATATACAATAACCTTTTGTTTCTTTGTGCACTCAATCTATCAGACGTGGCCGTATCCGAGGAAGCTATCTCGTTTCTGAGGGACAACATGACTACATTTATGAGAAATTATCTTCACACAGGAACAGTTTTTTTAATAACATCCAATTGAAGAAATGTTTACATATGGCAGATTAATGAAATTGAATGTAAGTGCCGAGATGAGAATACCCCTTTAAACCCAAAAGTAAAGCCCTGACTCGCCCCTTTGTGATAGATGAGAGACAATCTAGACGGCTGATAGTACAGTGTATATAATGGAGGCCAGGCTCAGTGCAGTGGAGGTGACTGTGTGACGTGACAGTGCCGCCAGGGGGCGCTGCTCCATGTTGTGTAGAGAGCACAACACACAATAAGGAAGTGCAGAGAAGCGGAAGTGGAATCATCCCCAACAACAACACAGACAGCGCAGCACAGCTCCGGAGACATGAATAACAAGGGTGAGTCCCGGCTGCGGGGGCACTGCCAGGGTGCTGGGGCGGGAGTCAGGGCTGGGCACAGGAGCCCGGGCAGCGGGGGGCGCACCTTGTTACGCAGGGTCTGGGGAGAAGAGATGGCGCAGGTACCGTCATGCCTTGCGATTAACCCTTTACACGGTGGAATAATTTACTACCTAGCGGTGGAGGAACTACAAGTCCCAGCGTCTTGTCACATATCCTGCTTGTATCGGTCCTATGCACAGGATAGACTCTGCATGACCCCCTGAGCCGTCTATAAATATCCAGACATTCCTCCCATAGAGAATCAGAGCGCCCCCCATCTGTAGGAAGGGAGTACTGCATCTTCTGAGCCTGTGACTGCTGTTATAGTAATAGTAGGGATGTGTTCACACAGAGCGTACGTGCGGAATTTTCTCAAATTTGTTCTCCGGTACTGAACAAATTTGTAGTAATTCACACAATCAAGATCTTTTAGGAAGTTATCATGTATCCTCATGTCAGGTTATCAATATCTGAACCTTGGCGTGCGATGAATCTGGTGCCTGAATGGTACGATGCAGCTATTCAGATGGAAAGGAGCTAAGCTGCGGTACTGGTGGCAGGTCCTGGACCAGCACCAGTTTTCTATCAAAGATCCAAAGCTTCAGCAATTTCACCATGAATTATGCAGCAAACATGGCTTATTATGTTTTTTTAGCTGCTGTTAGCAATCTACAGTATATATTCCTGTGTGGACGTGCCCCAACCCGACCTGTGCCATGTTGTTACAGAAACCATACCTTTATCAGGTGATTCATGATTCCACTGTGTGACGTTCAAGGTGACAGGTCCTGCTCCCAGTGATCTATTGTGAAGGCGGATCACATTACTTTATGACATGACGGTTGTGCAATGTGACAAGCAATTATTTTCCATTCTTGTAGTTAGTCCTCACATATCACATCGTTTATCATCCGTCACTAGGTCATCACACAACTTAATAGGGACCTGCAACTCCTATTATCCCCTGACAGTCAGGAGCACGCTGGGAGTTAGCAACATCTGGTGATCAGTACATAAATCTAAGTATGGTGTAGACAGAGCAATCCAGGAATCTTCTTGTGGGGTTAGATCATGGTGGTCACACAAGTTGAGTCTTTGGTCACATCTATATAGATATATTACTAAAAATGTATGTAATTGTCAAATATGGGAAGCATTGCCATCAATGTACCCGTTCATCTCTACATTTTCATGCTTTGGCTTCCATTAGTTTGTTTCTTCAGTTTTCCTTTATGAAAAAGTTATTAATCCTGTTCTACCAAGCAGGAGAAGGTGGATCTCATCCCCGAATATACACTGGAATTATTGACATTCTTTTGGATTCCATTATAATATTTTATTGTCATGGTTCCACTAAGGGGGTTGTGAACACGCTCCTGCCTCTGCCGTTGGATGCGGAGTGAGGTTGTATTGGTACTTGGAAACTGTTTGATGTCCAGCGTTTTTCTAGCAAGGGGATGTAATTGTGTTTATCACTATTTGCATGATTTCTACAGCACTGGCAAAGGTCTGATAATTTGGTAAAAGCTGTAATGTGAAAAGTATGGCCGCGGTCACACGTACCGTTAGGCGTCCGTTCATAATGTGACGCTAGCGCACAGGGGGGAGGTCCTCAGCCCGAACACACATGCGTTTCCAGGGACGAGGACTGCCCCCTGTGCGCTAGCGTCGCGTTATGAACGGACTCCTAGCGGTACGTGTAACCGTGGCCTATTTGGACAATACCTTAAAATATCGGACCTGGAGGTCCCGGTGAATGTTAAAGCCTTTATCTTAAAGGTAATCTGACCACAGTTTTAACCATACAAAAGTGCAGGCACTGTTGGTTAGCAGCCCTGAAGATCTGCATAACCTTACTTATGATTGTGTTGTTAGTAGCAGCAGGACTGAGAAAATTTACTATTATTCAAGGATTTGAGCTGGATACGCAACACTCTGGTGTACTGGTGCATCAGTGCACTAAGTTCAGCTACAATCCTGGAATATTGCAAAATTAAATTTTCAAAGTCTTCCTGCTACTGACACAATGGTATGGTCATACAGATCTCCAGGAACTTGTCACCGTCTACAGCTTTGTATGGTCAAAACTGCTGACAGATTCCCTTTTAAGTGTGGAGTCATTCGGATTTACTATTATTGAATAAGCTGCAGTCTAATTGTGTCTTGTGCAGTGTATAGACACATGCAGATTCTATATGGAGATCTGGATGTATGCCTGGCGTTCACTGTGGGGGAGGAGAGTAATTCAGTGGGGACTTTGGAGCTTCAGGACTTTCTGCTAGAGGTTTTCTGACTCTCCAATACCATTTCATGTGCAGATCACGTTCTTTGTGTAGATTCTTTATGCCCCACAATATATGGCACTGCTTATATGTATCATATAAGTTATATTCGCTACATGCCTACCTATAAAGAACAGTCATTTCTTGTAAGTAAAGAAATATATTTGTCTGGTCTAAAATTACCAAATTGCTGCGTTGCATAGGCTGCCAATATTCGTGTCCTTATTTAACACAAGCAGCAGATGGTGGCAGCGTGCCAGTGAACCATATGCCACTTTCATCCATTTCCTGCCCCTCCACCCCTACACATACACTGCATCCATGGCTACAGTTGTAGATGTATGGCTTATGTCATACTGCAGTCATCCCGTATAACAGGGAACAAGGCTGCTCCATCCAGCGTGTATTTTATTCCTGTCCCCTGGCAGAAGAGCTGACTAGGCTGTTCCTGACAATTATTTTTCTGCTGCGTTGCTAACATGAGCTGGTGAATCCATGCTGACTGCAGTGGTGCCAAGCAGGGCCCACAGGGACCTGCCGAAAGAAGAGCCCTCAGGGGCGAGCAGGAAAGTTACTATGCACACGGCAATCTAACAACAACCTCCTTGTGTTAATATTCTATGTGGTGCCGCAGACAGGACTGACTGGCGAGATACACTGCTTTACAATTATAATAGTCAGCGCAGCAGGAGGGCTGCCGGGATGTAACTCGTCTACATCAACGCTTAAAGGAGAAGTGTGTGTGTATATGTTTTATAATAATGCAATTTTGTATTAATAAGTGGTAAAATTTTATAAACCATTAACAAAATTTCTTATTAATATCTACATTGTCGATCCATCACCATCTTCCAGGTCCAGGGGGGCTCATATCTCTTGAACCGTAGCACCTAGAAATGCAATCATTTAATGTCCTATCAGTATGGTGTTTCTAGATGAAAATGGAACCAGAGATATCCACTGTTAGTTAAAGTCGGGAATTGAGGTCTGTATTTAAAAATCAAATATTTAAACTTTAAAGGAAATCTACCATCAAAACCAAGCATGATAAATCAGGGACCCTTAGTACTCATAGGTCCAGGCACCATGAATGTGGTGATCTTCTTATATTTGTTACCCATGGCCTCCTTCCTTCTAAAATCGGCTACATTTAAAATTGTTCTTATGAGCCTGAAAAGCTCTGGGGTTGTTACTAGAACCCCTCCGTGCTGCAGCTTCTCAGGCTTTTATAATAAGCAGAACATGTCTCCCCCCCCCCCCCCCCCCTCCCTCTGCAGCAGCAGGAAGTGTAGGAGGAGGGGAGACCTGCTGTGTTCATTGTACCAACCTGTGAAGCTACAGCACTGAGGGTCGGGTCTCTGGAAACACCCCCCCCCCTGGACCCTTCAGGCTCATTAGCATAATTTTAAATGTTGATACTAAAAGGAAGGAGGCCATGGATAATAAATACAAGTAGATTACCACAGTCACAGTGCCTGGATCTATGAGTAAGTGTCCCTGCGTTATCATGATGGATGTTGATGGTTGATTTCCTTTAACAGTGGATATCTCTGGTTCTGTTTCACCTAGAAACACATTCCTGATATTACATTAATAGGACATAAGAATTGTGTTTCTAGGTGCCACAGTTCAGGACATATGCCCGCTTGACACTGTCTTAACGTATACATACATGCTATCTGCGCAGGGCAAGTGAAAATATGACGTATATAGCCTTTTGACAGTCGTTAAGGGCTTAAGTTAGGCAGCTCCATGTACATCAATACTGACTTTCAGGAAGCCTGGTGACATGATGTGGGATAATAGTCTAACTAGTAAATCTCTACCAGTATGAATAGACTGAGTGATCTCGCTTAATAGTTTTTGGACAATTTTTAAGGCGGAAATAGCAAATGTTTTGTAACCTTAAATAATCCACAAACCCCATCGACTGCATAAGCTCTCTACCGCTATGCTGATTATGGCAACCCTTAAAAATTGGCCATACTTCTTAAAGGGGTTGGCTATTTTTCCTCATGTTTTTTTGTAATGTGTGTATAAGTGTGTGTGGGGGGGGGGGGGCAGGATATTAGGTAATTTAGCAATATACATAGATTAAAAGTTCTTGATATGTGATATAAGATATTCCTGACCATAAAATAGCTGCGGATGGAGGGTCATATTATCTCTCTGTCCATGAGCAATCGCCAATTAGATATCACATGACCCTCCATCTGCGGCCATTTTATGGACAGGGATGTCTGGCTGATGAGGTAAAATACAGGAGGCTTCACTTTACATATCAAAAAAGCAGAGAACTATGAATAGATGTATGTTGGTAAATTACCTGATATCCGCGCCCCCCCCCCACTTACACACAAATTACAAAATACATGAGATAAAGTAGCCAACCCCTTTTAAGTTTTTTCCCCTAAATACACATGAACTTGAAGGGTTCGCTTGAGGCTGGCACCCTATTTGGTATTGCACTTGGAGTGATATCTCACAGATCTGGAAGACTTCATGTGCCAATGTATCATAAAGCTGTCAATTTATTAGAATTTATTCCTTGTAACACTTCACTGTATTGACTCAGTAGGGACTGTCAAGAATATTGTGAGAAATGCTTGGGTTAATTGACATATATTGATGTTTAGATTGTGTGTGCATTGACGTTTTTACACTTCCCTCTGCAGGACAGTACCCCACTCCTCCAGCCTATCCAACCCAGGCCCCCAATCCTCAGTCTGTGTACCCCCCGGCAGCCATGCATCTCCCTCAAGCTCCTCCTTACACCGATGCTCCTCCTGCTTATTCTGAGGTAAAGTATAATAACCTCTGGCAATCTGCTGCCTTACAAAATGTATTCAGTTTGAATGAAATATCTGAATAGATTGTTTTGTAAGATGAATGTGCTGATGTTCGTTCGTTTTAACTGGGTCACACAAGACACGTATTCTTTCTTTTATAAAAAGTGTCCACGACTGTCAACGACGGGTCTCAGCCTTGGGGTCCTCTCCACACAGGGTCAAAGGGGTATTCCCTTTTCAGCAAATTAATGTTATGGTTTGTATTACGAAAAATTATACAATTTTCCAATATACTTTCTGTATCAATTCCTCACGGTTTTCTAGATCTCTGCTTGCTGTCCTGGTATGGAACGTTTCTATGTTTACTTCCAGTAGATAGAAATCTGTCCATGGTCACACAGGTGCACAGCTCGTTATATCACACAGCTCTGATTACTCTCTATGGGGGAGATTTATCACAAGTCTCTTAGAGCAGAACTGTTCTAGTTGCCCATGGCAACCAATCATAGCTCAGCTGAGCTCTGATTGGTTTCCATAGGTAACTAGAACACTTACATTAGAAACTTGATGATAAATCTCCCCCTATGATACTATCAAGCCCAAAGATTTCTATCCACTGGAAGTAAACCTAGAAGCTTTCTATAGAAGGACAGCAAGCAGAGATCTAGAAAACCGTGATGAATTGATACAGAAAGTATATTGGAAAATTGTATAACTTTTGGTTATTCAACCAATAACATCTATTTGCTAAAACCCTTTTAATGACTCTGCAGTGCTATGGCTGACAGCCCTCCCATGTCTACACAAAAATAGTTTAGTCGGATGTCAACTAAAACTATACATATAGTGTGATCACCCAATTACATTCTGTCACTTTCATCGTAAAGGGGGTCTCCCTTCCCATAAGCATATTAAAGTACTTGTGCAATTGGCAGGGTGAGGGCGGTTTTGGACCATAGCACAACACCATAACCTGCTATATACTGTGTTCCCAAAGATAGAGGGAGTACCAGCAGGGCACTTGTGTGCAAAGTACAATTACTTGTGAACAATGGACTGCCAACTGTTGGTGCCCCCCATTCGGGCAGATGCATGTTGCTAGCTGTGAGGGATATGTATCTTTATTTTGACTTATTTATTTTCTTTTTGATACATTTTCTTGTAATTTTTTTGCCCCTTTGTGGGAGAATTTGCTAATCTTTCTTTTGCCCTTTCACCAGGGTGTTAAAAAATTTGCCGATGTGTGTGTCTGTTACAGTGTTCTCAATGTATCTTTGCAAGACAGATGTTTTCTTTAATTTGCTACTTCTTCACCCCCAATTTTTGAATAAATTAGAGGCTTTATTAGGCACAAATCAAAGTATAACTTGCGCCTACTTTTATAGGTGCACAAAAAATGTGCAAATTGACAAATCCCCCCAAAAAACATATTTTTATGTATCTCAGACTGAGATACATAAGAACTCAAAGGTGTGCTGAAGGTATGCAATTTTAAGAGGCAGCAGAAATACAATGATACATGTGCCCCAATGTCTAGATGTTAATACTATTCCCATGTGTCTTATTATTTTGCACAGCTTTATCGCCAAGGGTATGTTCACCCACCTGCTGCCAATATGGCTCATATGTCTGCACCTTACCCAGGAACCTCCATGTATTTGCCAATGGCTCAGACAGTGCCAGTTGCACCGATGGGTTCCTCTGTTCCCATGGCTTACTACCCGATTGGACCAGTGTATCCCCCAGGTTCCACAGTCCTAGTTGATGGAGGATTTGATGCTGGTGCAAGGTTTGGTGCAGGAAGTTCAGCGAATGTGCCGGTAAGTTATCTTCACATTGTGTATACAGTAATGATATAGAAATGATATTCTCCTTAAAGGGTTTTTCCACTTTTAGCAAATAATTGATATGGTCTATGTAAGGATACGTTTTCCAATATACTTTGTGTATCAATTCCTCACAGTTTTCTAGATCTCTGCTTGCTGTCATTCTATAGAAAGCTTCTCTCCAGTGGGTAGAAATCTGTCCCTGGTGATGTGATGGACCTGCAGGTGCACAAGTAGTTAGTATTACACAGTTCTAATTACTCTCTGTGATAATAATGGTTTGTGCAACTGTGTGTCCATCACATGACCGTGGACACATTTCTATCAAGTGAAAAGAAACATAGAAGCTTCCTATAGAATAACGGATAGTAGAGATCTGGAAAACCACAACTAATTGATACTGAAAGTATATTGGAAAATTGTATAAGGGCTCATTCACATGGCCGTCTGCGCGGCCGCATGTACCTCTCCATAGACGGCAATAGCACGGCGCAGATACATGTGTGGCACCGATCCGGGCCGCACACCGCAAAAAGATAGAGCATGCTCTATCTTTCGGCGTGTGTGCGGCCGTGTGCCGCTATTCTCTATGGAGGGAGGAGGGGTCACTAAAAGTGGACAACCCCTTTAAGTCAATGCAGTTTGAAATCTGTGATCTTGAGGATCTCATTGTCAGGACCCTTATACCAGTAGTGGTATACCTGGATACCTGAATGCATTATGTGTTTTTTTTTTTTTTTTTTTTATATTTATGCTGATGTTTTTAACTCTGGAACCACTGGGAGGTAATAGTTTGGCCGCATTTCTGCGTTGCCCTTCAGGGATTTTCCTTTCCATACAAAACAGAACAATCTCTTGCTGCTCTATATGTGGAATATATTCCTATATAAATGTTATTAAAGCAGTAATACACAGTATTTAAGTTCACACAACGCATCCAATTTACTGAATGTTAGTGATTTGATAGATGATGACTAGGAACCAAGTCTGAAAGGGGGAGATATATTCCGGTAACCATTTAATGCAGAAAGCAATTCACACAATACACGTATACAGTTGTCTTTGCCAAAAACCTTTTCCCTGCCTCATCTTTAATTATAAAGTTATGCAGGGAGATGCATCATCGAAGGTTATTCTTTAGGAATATGTACTGGGAAAAAATTTCTGAATTTCTGTTGTGGAAAACTTCTGGTTTACTGCTACAGCAAAAAGCCCAATATTTGGTGGGGGGCATTCCTGTTGTTATCATATCATTGGCTAAGGCCTCATTTATAATGTGAGTTTTGATTGCTTTATGAGATGCAATTGTGATAAAATTGTGTCCATAGCGTTTGTTAAACGTGATGGAAACACAATGTTACCTCAACATGTGATCAAGGGGGAAGCCTTTTTTATTGTGTCTCAAAATGCAATCAAAGAGCACTGTGTGAATGCAACTTTCATCCTTTGCATTTCATAGAATGCAAAAAGCAAGGAGGCTTGCAGCATAGATACATACATGCTGAGGGTTGCAAACTTGCATTGATGTGGGTTTTGTGTAACAGCATGTTGATGAGATTTAATAATTTAAAGGAAATCTAACATTTGTTTTTAAGCATTGTGGACCAAACATACCTTGAGAATTCTGCAGAAACATATCTTGTTTAATGCCTGAACTATGTGGTTTTGTTGAAAAATCAATTATAAAATTCAGGACTTTGGGAAAGCTGGGTGCATACGTAAACACATTAAACATGGCACTTCCTAAATTTTCCAGACAGGACTAATCAACCTGAGCTGGGGGATGGTCAAGCGATTGATTACTTCTGCTTGTAAGGGACAACACAGTGATGACACATTCCCGGCTTATGCTGGGTAAGAGAAGGCTGGAGCTGTGCATAATTGGGGTGAGGAGAAGTGCTGAAGCACTCACATTTTAATAATAGTTTTCAGAAAAACCACTCAGTTCAGGGATTAAACAAGATATGTTTCTGCATCCGTGTAGCTACCTTATTCTCAAGGTATGTTTGGTTCACAATGCATAAAAACAAATTGTAGATTTTCTTTCATTTGCAATGTTGGTGGACCCTAAGGTTATCTGCACACTACGCAATAGCTTCATAGTGAATGGGAGTTATCCAAATCCTTTATACATCCTGCAAGGAAAAATCTGCACGGATTGGAAATCAGCTTTTGCAGTGTAAAGGCTGAGCTCCGCCCCCTGGCTCAGTAAAAATGCAGCATAAAAATGCAACAAAAAAAAAAACTTCACGCAGGTTTCTGATGCTTTTGGAATTGCTATGGAATTACTACTGGGTAAATGGGGAAATGTTCCCAATATTACACTGCATGTGACCATATGCTTAGGCGTTTATGATATAGTAATTGCCTACTTTCTGATGTAAAAATAATTTTTCATGTCTTTAATTTCTCTTCTTTTCCAGCCTCCACCTCCTGGCTGCCCTCCCAATGCCGCTCAGCTGGCCGCCATGCAAGGGGCCAATGTTATAGTTACACAAAGAAAAGGCAACTATTTTATGGGTGGCTCAGATGGCGGCTATACCATGTGGTGAGAAGGATCAATCCGCAGGCACGGACGGGGGGCGTAAAGTAACAAAATGAAAATAAAAGCGGCTAATAATTTTGTACAAGGAATGACATCTCACTGCGTGAGCACTCCCCACAATGCTCTGCTTTAGAATATTAACCCAAGATTGAAGTTTAGAAACAACGCCGTGGGATGTCTGCTTGGTGCTTTGTACTCCTGCTGGAGGTCCTGTATAAAGAGGAAAAAATGTAAAAACACCAACAACAAAAAAACTAAAAAAATATTTAACAGAAAACAAAAAAAAAAAAGCTTTACATCCCTTTATATCACTTCCTACCTCCCACTTACACTTCTCTTCACCCCTTTATTATAACTAAACATGCTGATAGGACCTTCAGCTTAGGAAGGGGGAACAAGATAAGAACACATTGATATCTCGGAGCCTCAGCAGGTTTTTTCTCGACTTTGTTGCTAAGACAATTTATGTTCTCCATCATCTATAGAAAAGGGCACGTATATTCTGGAGTGAAAGCACATGATAATGCCAGTATACAAACACATGAAGAGTTTATCTCAGCCATGAACCCTCCATGTCTTTTCTGCTCAATGCCTACAGAACGATCAAGTGCCCGTACGGTACCATAAAGTGACGCCTTGTAGACACTGAATAGATGAAGGTTGGCCAGTAGGTGGATTTGTACCACTAAACATCAGACATTTTCAGGTTTTATTTCATAGCGCTACTATTTCAATGTCCAGCTGTGGTCCCTGAGTAGAATCACATCATTTTCATACTTTGCTGTCGTGTTTTATATGTTGGTGTCAGACATTTTCAAGAATAAAATCTGTAGTGACCTGAGGTCAGAAGGCGGATGAGTAGCTCCAAAACTTCACAGCCAGTAAGAATGACATCTAATGGCTCCATAGATTCTGTAAAATATCCCTTTAAGTCGACAACAACTACAGACGGTCTCCTACTTAAGAACACCCGACTTATAGACGATCCCTAGTTACAAACGGACCTGTGGTTATTGGTAATTTACAGTACGGTACTTTAGCCTTAAGTTACAAAAAAACAGCTGTAACAGTTATAAAATGTGTCTGCAATGAAGCTTTATTGTTAATCCTGGTTCTTATGACAACCGAACAATTTTTAAATCCAATTGTCACATAGATCAAAAATGGCTGGGTATACATTATAATTATAAAATATACAGTTCCGACTTACATACAAATTCAACTTAAGAACAAACCTACAGAAACTATCCTGTGCGTAACCCGGGGACGGCCTGGATCTGGATTGTCTGAGTTCAGTTCAGATACATACATGTCTTCTAGATTTGCATTTTCATATTTGTGATAGTAATTTTACTCCACACTTCAGTAGGGATGAATGGAAAAAGCAGCATGGCAGCTGTAGCCCCTATTCATTTCTAAAATCTGAGTTCGGTTGCAGCCGGTTTTAACTACAGTGTAAACTGGTGCTGTAGTCACGTTACATACTGCATTCCTATGGGCAAGTGTCGTATAGTTTAAAGCTATTTTGTCAGCACAAATCTGTACTTGGAGTCTAAACATCATATCTGGTAGTGATGATGCTGGGATGTGTATACAGTACACAAGCTGCTGGTACCGTATACAGATTTTAGCCTTTAGGGAATTGCCACACATACCTCCAATATGTGAAACTGGATAAACATACAGTGACATCTGTTACCGGGAGGCTTCCATCTGCGATAAAGATTTTTTAAAATAAAATTGTAGGCAAGGTCGTAACTATAGGGGGTGCGGTCGCATTCATCATAAGAGGCTTAGGGGACCCATAAGGTGTAACTTTCACCATAAGAGAAGACTAG
This sequence comes from Engystomops pustulosus, assembly GCF_040894005.1. NCBI lineage: Eukaryota > Metazoa > Chordata > Amphibia > Anura > Leptodactylidae > Engystomops > Engystomops pustulosus. The sequence goes on along the minus strand of NC_092412.1, from coordinate 59,093,353 downwards.
TACTATAAACTAGGGTCCAACAGCTTCAAGTTATACCTCTGATTGTAGGGTATTGCTCTATTCCATAAAACATAAGTGAGGCCACTCTTCTTGCCTCTGTAGTGTAAATAATGAACGTATGGGCACATTTGACGGCTAAATACAATATGGAAGCTGCTACCCTGTTCAGCATTTTTGCTTTGTGGCAAAGCATTTTGACACCCTGTAATAATGTATAAGAGCTAGCATCATGTCAGCTACATGTACACTTTAGACCATTGCTTTTGACCAATTACTTTTGCTTTATGGGCATTTCTATGGCTGCAAGTTTTAACAATTAAGAAGACCAAAAGTCCATAGAACAAATTCTGGCTGTAACCTACATTTCTAAAAAGATGATTGAAAATATTGATCTCCATGTTTCGTAGTCACGAAGATCTGTGAAAGAGGCAAGGTATAAGCACCAAGCATATTAGGTTCAATCTTACAAAGTGTGTCTATGGTACATTTCTGTAGCCTTTCCCACATTCATTCACGATGTCACAGGTGGCTGGAAAGGGACCTGCTCTAGTTTTATATCATTGTCCTTTTCTATACATACAAATGCTCACGTCTCCAGAGCGAGGCATATGTTCTTCCAAACGGAGCTGCTGAAAGAGTCTTGATGTCTTCTGAATGCAATAAGAGTTAAATGTTTATAATGTCAGGCAATGGGCTTTCATATATAAAGATATTTTTTGCAGCAGACTGAATACCTTTATGTGTGGACACCCAATGACCTCCTAAGCACCTCAAATGATGTTATAAATGATTATTCTTTATTTTAGAGGGACACTATCTTAAAGATTGGCTATATAGCTATATATACAATTTCAATACCATTAGGCTGCATTCAACACAAACATATGGGGTATACGTTCGCCGCGATGACCCCCTTCCCTCTCCATATAGATGCGTGGCGCCGTAACATGGGGAAAGATAGGACATGTCCTATCTTTTCCCGCGTGTACAGGCGGCACAGTATCGCGGTCATTGTCGTCTATGGGGGCCGTATACACGCCCCCCCTCGACGGTCGTGTGAATGTAGCCTAAAACAGAGTAAAGATTTCATCATTTCGATTAGTAAAAGGATCACACAAGCTGTCCATGCTGCTCAAATTTTCTCCATAGAAGCCATAACTTGCAATTTTGGTTTGTACTAAAGTAGTTCTCTTTCATTCATGCTAAACCTATTAACCTAGTACAGGCGGTCCCCTACTTAAGGACACCCGACTTACAGACAACCCATAGTTACAGACGGACCCCTCTGCCCACTGTGACCTCTGGTGAAGCTCTCTGGATGCTTTAAAATAGTCCCAGATTGCAATAATCAGCTTAAAATTGTCTGCAATGAAGCTTTATTGATAATTCTTGGTCCTATTACAGCAAAAAAATTTGAAACTCCAATTGTCACTGGGGCAAAAAAAAAAAATTGTCGGGAACTACAATGATAAAATATACAGTTTCGACTTACATACAAATTCAACTTAAGAACAAACCTACAGTCCCTATCTTGTATGTAACCCGGGGACTGCCTGTACATATCTTTAATGTTAGTGTCCCTTTAAATGTCTATCCGATGAGAGATTTCAGGGATCCAGTTCCATTGTTGAGTATGTGGTCATTTAGCTGCTTGTTGAAGTCACTTTATTGTTCTGCAAGTCCCTGCTGTTCCAAAGATCTTCCATTTGGTTTCTATTTCGTCATGCTCCCAAGCAATAGGCAGAAAATCTGCTCTTCAAGGTCCATCAGAGAGATAAAGAAAGATGGTGGCCTGCGTGTTCTTCAGCATAGGCTGCACATATCTTGAGCGAGGCCCAGTCACTCCATTCTGTGCGTGTTGGCTGTAACTATGACTGATATGCTAAAGGGCATTTAACAGTCCATATGTTTAATACACTGTGGTGCACTTGTGGATTTTTTTTATATATATATCTGTATACTAAAAACAAATGTAGAATAAAAAAAATTATTTTGAAGATTTGAATAAACTGAAGACGTTGAAATAAACCTCGTAAATGAAAATCTCAAAATAGCCTATGTTGTCATTTTGTTTTCTAGCTGCCACTTCTTAGTAAGACCGTATTAAAGCTTTCACGTTAATTTCAATGGACCTGTATTAACAGACCACCCAACTAATTTGTTAAAGGAAATCTAGCAACAAAATAAATCATGATAAACCAGGGACACTTACTCATAGATCCAGGCACCGTGACAATCTTCTTATATTTGTTATCCATGGCCTCCCTTTTCCTAAATTTTACCTGAGCTCCTCCATGCTCTAGCTTCACAGGCTGTGACAATGTGCATAACATGTCATGTTACGGTGCACAGTGAAAGCTGTAAAATCCAAGCCCACAACAAAATGGAGCAAATGCGTGTTTTCATCATTTTCACTGCATTCAGAATTATATTTCCACTTCCCAGTACACGGCATGGAATATTAAATACCGTCACTATGAAGTGCAATTTGTTAAGCAGAAATCAAAGCAAAATAGGGAAATTAATGTTCATTTTGAGTTAATTTTAAAATTAAAAACAATATATACTATAAATTACATTTTTTTCCACATTTAATTTAAAATAAAACCAATAAAGTAAAGATTTTTTTTCATTTTTACATTTTAATTAGCTCTATGTATCCAAAAAAACAATGCAGCAAAAAAATTTTAAGGTAGCACCTTAAAAAAAAAAAAAGTTATGGCCCTTAAACTGCCACGTACGAAAATTTGCTAAATATTCTCTGGTCATTAAAGGGGTATTCCGGGAATAAACATAATTCATATACAAATGGGTTCTTAAAATATAAGCTCATATGTAATTAGTTTATTTCTGCTAAGCAGAAAATGCTGGTGACAGACTAATGAAGAATTAAAATGCTACCAGCCCTTTAATTTTCCCTGCACTGGGAGAACCTATTGACTTGAGTATAAGCCAAGGGTGTAGTATACAGCCAGCCCCCTGCCAAGCGCATAAAAAAATAAAAACTTAATACTCGCCCTCCGGTGTCCGGATTGTTGGCGCGGGTCCCGGCGGCTCTTCTTTCTTCTGTAGCCGTGAGCATTAAGTTTTTTTTTTACTTGACTTGTGTACAAGCCGAGGTTTTTCAGCACATTTTTTTGTGCTGAAAAACTCGGCTTATACACGAGTATATACGGTATTTTAGCTCCATTTTGTGACTAACGACATTGAGTTTTGTTATATTCATTTATGTATAGCATTATGGGTTTTTCAGACGTTCATATTCCTGTTTCATGGATCACTCAAGACTATTAGATTTTCATAATTTCTGATAAACTAATGCCTGACTGAAGCAAATGTTGTAAATGGAAGACTGTCAGTCTTTCAAAAGCAATTTTGGCCACTTTCTTCTGCAGGTAGACCAAGTTGGACTACCAGAACGGAGGCGTCTGCTGTTGATATTTTAGGTGTTTAAAACCTCTTGATTGGAGTCACAAATCTTGTTCTGACCAGGCAAATTAGCATGATGAGGAACAATTTCATAAGCCCTTATGTTTTTGCTTCATATAACAGCAATGTGCGTCAGCAGGAGGCTACACTTGCAATAATAATTCACATGGCTACATTAAGGTTCCACTGAAGTACAGATGTGCTAGTCAATGAACAATTTTTGACTGATCACCAAGACTATATAGGATGAGGATCAGTAAAAATCAGAATGCCACAGATCCAGGTTTTCCATAAAAAAAAAAATATATATATATATCTATTTTCATGGCAGAGAATTGCCTGCACAGTGTGGAATATAGGCTTACTGCTGAGGATATTTTCCACAATAACAAGAATTGTCAAGGAGAAAGTAAAGTCTAGTTTACAGTCCCTTTTCACCAGTCTCCAGGGGAAAAAAAATAAAGTGACAAATCAACACAACACTGACTATCAGGCTCTCTTGACATCCTGGCTCTAAGGGCTCGTTCACACTTGGCGTTCTGATGCATGCATTTTCCAGCTTTGAATGTTTGTCATTGAAGTGTAAGCAGCTGTGTCCCACAGCCAATTACACTTCCAACAAAGAAAAATGCTTTCAAAGCTGGAAAACGCATAGTTAACATAAATGCATGTTTCAGAATCCTCCTTGCACAAAGGAGGAGGTAGTGAGCAGTTATGCTGCTGGATTGTGGTATCCCTAGAGCAGTGATGGCTAACCTATGGCACTGGTGCCAGAGGTGGCACTCAGAGCCCTCTCTATGGGCACTCAGGCCATCACCAGAGATGACTCCAGGTATCTTCCTGTAGTCCCAGACAGCCCAGGACTTGCTGTGCACAGAGATATTTTAAAGTGACAGCTCTACCTGGGACTATTTTCTGCTTTATTGGTGTCCTCAGGGTGCTGATATCAATGAAAACTGTGACAAAGAAGGGAGTATAAATCACAAATTACATTTCTGTGTTGGCACTTTGCGATAAATAAGGGGATCTTTGTTATAGTTTGGGCACTCTGTCTCTAAAAGGTTTGCCATCACTGCCCTAGAGGCCCCATAATTTTCTCCTGGTGTCTGCTCCATGTTCTGTACTGATAGACACAACTAACCTTCTTTCCACAGCTCCCATTGATGGGTGATCCTGGATGAGCTGCTCCACGTGACCAGGGTTTTTACACAAGTTTTCTAGTGCAAAAGCCCTAAATAATTGCAATTAGTTGCCAATTGTCAGGGATTACATACCACCCACCCTACCAGCAGGTGTGATTGGGACGGTGCAGTGGACCAGTACCACACTAGCTTTAACCAGAACAGGTTATAGCACAATTCTACACCAGGCAGGGCCTCCTGATATATTCAGCGCTGTGGTGGGGTTTTTATCACACTCTGGTGCCCAATGCATTCCTCCAATGACTCCAAGTGTTAAAGCAACTTAAGTACAAGTAAAAGACAAGAATAAAAAGAAAAAGCAAGAGTTTTATTGAGAAAATTTTGGATCCGGCTTGGAAACTTTACAAAACTATAGAAAACATCCATTAGATTATAGCAAAGTTACAAATATTTACATGAAATAACGTCACACTGCAAAACACTGTGGTATTTACATCAGTAACAAAATAAATGTATAAACACATGGTGTGAAAGACTAAGGTGGTGTGGGAGCAAGTGTAGAATGGCAAGTGTTAAAAGGTTTTAGAAAAAAAAAAAAAAATATTATATACACACACACACAAAATTCCTTTAAGTTTCTTTATCCCCTGGGAAATCTGCAGATGGTTGTGGAGCTCCATGGCCACATAGTTGGCATCCAGAGTTTTCTGCTCCGCTTCATCTACTTTAGGAGATTACTGAGGCAGTACACCAAATAAATAGGAAATTCATCAAGTCCATTACATCTGGTCAACATTGGATACAGATCACATGAAGTATTCCTGTTTCTCTTCAGCAGGCTCAGGGTTCATCTGCAAGGCTTTCTGTGCCTCCTCTTCCTCATCCGTCTCCTGGGTATGGTAGCTGCCCTTGTGTTTGTACAAGTAGACGGCAATCAGCGCCAACACGATCACCAGTGTTACGACAGCAGCAGCGATTACACCTAGAAGGAAATGCAGAGAGATTAGAGCATGGAATAAGGAGTAGTTTACCTGCAGAAGGGAGCAACATGTTTTGTATTGATTACCAGCAAAATGTGTCCCTTTCTAATCGCAAGCATTTGGGTCAATGCATCTGCGTTTGGGAGAATCTGCTGCACATCAACTTTGTCTCTAAATGCCATTCAAATGCAGCGGGTGAATGCAGCCTAAAGAGCCATAATGGTTAAAAGGACCTCATTTACCTAAACTAGATTTTCAGCTGTAGAAATATCTTGTGAAAAGTTACCATTGTAAAAGTAGGCTTTTTTCCTTCATTTAGGATTCAACTGTAACTGACATAATACCCATTGTATCTCAAACTAGGGAATATAACAAAGGGATAATATTTTAAATGGAGAAAAAAAAAAAAAACCCACACCCAACAACAATGGTTAGGTTTACAAATACATTAAAAACAATGACAGGTATGAATCGAAGTTACCCCCTACAAAATACCAGAAACAGTGCAATAATGACCATCATGATACTGGTTGCAAGATGCAGCCACAAACGCTTTGTTACTTTTCCATGGCCCCATAATTTTCCTGGAAAACCACTTTAAGGCCACGGTCACACATTCCGCTATTGCTGTGTTCATAATGCGCCGCTAACCGCATGTGGCCTTGGCCTGATCGCATATGCACTTCAAGGGAAACGCATGCGATTGGTTACCAGGTTCTGGTGTGTTGTACCCAATTATACCCTATCCACAGGATAACATTGGAGCCGCAAAGGTACAACTGCTCAGAATGTGGATCTTGTTCTCAACCAACTGATGAAGCCGCAGGTCACGGATGAATACTGGTGCTCCAATCAATAGTATGGGAGGGTCAGGGTATCTCCAGTAGTTCCATTTGCCTTCTAGGTAAGCGGCGATCAGTAAGCACTGCACTTGGTAATTTGCAGCATGACAGGCCAAATGCTCAACCTCTCTCTTCACCTATCAGTGAGAACAGAATCCCATTCTCTGGATTTCTGGTAGGCTTGTAACAACTGGGACCCCCACTGGTCACATCAACACAACCAGCTTGATATACTCCACCCTGTGGATGAAGGGAGGGGGGGAAATTATTTGCAAACTTGTTAAAACCCCCTGTAAAGTTAGCGGTCTGTTAATACAGCCCAAACATATCTACATTCAACACTTCTATCACTGAATTTCAAGAACAAGTTGGTTACCTGCAACGACAGCTGTATCAAAACTTTCCACATCAGATGAAGCACTTGTAGTTTCATTGAAGTCTGGTGGAGACTCCACTAAATTGAAAAAGAAAAAAAATAAAATGCATAAACTTAAATATTGTAAGGACGATTTTCTCAAGCAATTACCCCTTCCCCAAAAAGAAAAAAAAAAAAAAAAAAAAAAAAAGATTTTAGTTATACAGGTAGTCCCTGGGTTAAAAGAAAGGTTCTTTCTGTTTGTTCTTGACTTGAATTCTTTTGAAAGTCGAACTAGTAAATTTAGCATAAAAGTGTAGCTTCAGACAATTTTTTTTTGGCCCGTTGTATGTTCAAAATTTTGTACTGTCATGGAACACAGATGCTCAATCTTTGCTACATACACCTAACAGCTGATCATTGCAGCTTAGGACTAAAGCAATTTATGCAGAGAACTATGGGCAGAGGGGTCCTTCTAACTAGGGCTTGTCTGTAAGTGGAGTATCCTCAAGTCAGAATAAAGAATATATATAACAGGAAGAGGGAAATGCGGTAGAGATAAATATATGTGGGTGACTAACGTAACAAATACCCATTGTATAATGGCATCCCTATATGGATGGCCACACCAAGTCTAATGCCTCCATGTGATGATAGAAAAAGCCAATGGTACCCTTTGAAATAAGGGGAAAGAAAACAAGACTAAATAAATAAAACACTTATTGGCACCCATCAATAAGGTGCTTAGAAATAGGCAGTACAGTGACGGTGGCAAAGGGAGAAATACCGTCAACCTGGACAAATGGAGGAAATGCACATAATGAAAATTATCAAACAATGATGAGAATCCTTATCCTTATCTGAATCCACAAGTCTAGTGCTACTGTGAAGCCCGAGAAGAACACCTCCGATACACTGCAAATGTGCCTGCGTTGCACCACATTCACACAATAGCCGGAGTATAGTGTATTAGTCCAGCGTCACAAAACCACTGTATTGACTAGCTGACACCTGGAGGCTAAACTGAATGTCAGAGTACACATTCATACAAATTTTTAACAAAGTGCTGTAGTGTCGAAATCCCTTTTTAGAGTCCATACTTTCTCCCATAATACCCTTCCAAAAATTATGGCTTTTTTTCCGTTCTATAACCACCAGTCAGAAGTCTTCCTCAGCAGGACAGGAAGGGTCATGGCTCTTTTCTTGCGAGTTCTGACGCTATTTTCCATGCCGACTTGTGTTCCCTCATTAAAGAGAACCCGTCATGCAAAATAACCCCCTAAACTAAATAGATTTTCATAAACTGCTATTAGAGAGCATTGCCTCTATCCCTTCATTGTCCCTCTACATGCCTGTAAACCTAAGCAATGAGGTCCTAAAGCTGTATGCAAATGACCTGTGAAATGTCCAATGAAGCATTAGCATATTCAAGCTGTCCACTCTATTCATGAGTGGGAGGCAGCCACACCCCCAGTGCTTGACTGACAGCCTGTATAATGATGTGAGGCTGTATAATGATGTGCTTCCTGGTGCTGGTGGCCACGCCCCCTGCAGCATGTGTGTGTATAGGAGAGATACAGCAGCTCCAGGCTGCAGCCATGTTACAGCAGAACATGTCAGATTCATGTGTAGCTGATGTCTGTGTCTCACCTGTATATTAGGAGGATGCAGCATGTCAGCAGATGCAGCACACACTATCCATGCTTTACTATACATTACACACAGACATGAGCAGGGGGAGGAGAGGGGAGGGGTAACAGGGGTGACATCGCTGCCTCTGACCATGTGGCCAGCCTCATTTACATGATAAAGAATAGATGATTTTACAATGATTAATGTATGAAATATATGGAATTAGACTTACCGGTAATTCGGTTTCCACTAGTGACCATGACGGCCCCCACCTGGAGGATGCTCCTATATCCTGTAGGGACAGGAAGCGCAAGAGATTAAAAGCTCCTCCCTAGCACCCAACACCAGTGTCTACCAAAGTACCACCCGGAAGGATGCAAGTGCAAGGAATTTCACATAGAACCATCTCCAAGAAGGAAGAAAGGGAGGGAAATAATGGGGGGCCGTCATGGTCACTAGTGGAAACCGAATTACCGGTAAGTCTAATTCCATATTTCCACCACGTTCCATGACGGCCCCCACCTGGAGACTTACCAGATTACCCCATTATTAGGGAGGGACCACCGCCTGCAGGATTTTCCTGCCGAATGCCAGGTCCTCCTGGGAGGCAATATCCAACCGATAGTGCTTTGCAAATGTCGAGGAACTTGACCACGTTGCTGCTCGGCATATTTGGTCCAGAGATGCACCCCTTTTTTCGGCCCAGGATGTCGCCATGGCCCTAGTGGAATGGGCTTTAATATCCCCCGGAAGGGAAGTGTTTGTGGTCTTGTAGCAGAGAGATATAGTGGATTTTATCCATCTGGCTAAGGTTGCCTTTGAGGCTTTCAACCCTCTATTCTTTCCCCCAAAGTTAACTAGTAAACTGGAATCTTTACACCACTCTTTTGTTGCTTCTAAGTAAAGGAGAACACATCTCCTAACATCTAAGGTTTGCCACTTCCTTTCCCGTTCAGATTTAGGATTAGCACAGAAGGAGGGAAGAATAATTTCCTGTTTACGGTGGAATTCGGACACAACTTTAGGAAGGAAGAGGGGATCTAGTTTGAGAATTATTTTGTCATCTAAGATATTTAAAAAGGGTTCTCTGCGAGAGAGGGCCTGGATTTCACCCAATCTACGTGCTGTGGTAATTGCTATCAGGAAGATAGTTTTAAATGTGAGGATTTTTATGTTTGCAGAATCCAGAGGCTCAAAGGGGGGCTCTGTGAGAATATTCAGGACCAGAGAGAGATCCCAAGAAGGGACTGGGTTGTGTATACGTGGTTTAATACGGGAACAGCCCTTAATGAATCTCCTGATCCATCTGTGATCTGCTAAGGGAAAGTCAAAATATATACTTAAAGCCGAAATCTGGACCTTAAGGGTGCTTGGTTTAAGACCTAGAGAAAACCCAGCCTGTAAGAAATCTAAAATTTGGCCTAAGTTTGGATTTTCTGGAGAAGGAGGATAATCCCCACACCAAGTACAGAATTTTTTCCAGATCTTGGCATAAATAGCGTTAGTCACTGGTTTCCTGCTTGCTTGAATAGTGTCGATCACTCCGGTAGAAAGGCCTTTGGTCATTAGGTATGCCCTCTCAGGATCCAGGCCGTAAGCTTTAGATGTCGCACGTCCTGATGAAACAGTGGACCCTGTAGAAGAAGATCCTGACGATAAGGAAGATGAACAGGATTATCTATAGCTAGTTCCTGAATAACCGGGAACCAACTTCTTTTTGGCCAGAATGGAGCAATAAGGATTAATAATGCCCGTTCTGATCTTAGTTTCTGCAGGATTTTGGGAATTAGGGGTATGGGAGGGAAGGCATAGACTAACCCCGACCCCCATGTATGACTGAAGGCATCTAACCCCGTAGGAGAGCCCCTATGGTCTAAAGAAAAGTATTTAGGGGATTTATTATTTAGATAGGTTGCGAAAAGATCTAAGGTTGGGGTCCCCCAGATATGACAGATTTCCCCGAAAGTTTGTGGGTTTAAAGACCATTCATGAGGATCTAATGTAACCCGGCTTAAGAAGTCTGCTTCTATATTTTCTGTACCTTTGAGATGGATAGCTGAGAGGGATAGAAAGTGTGTTTCTGCCCACCTAAAAATTTGATGTGATAACTCAGACAAAGATTTAGACTTTGTGCCCCCTTGCCTGCGCAAATAAGCTACTGTAGTAGTGTTATCAGAGAGGATTCTTATGTGTTGATTTTTTATATGCAAGTGGCCCTTTTTGAATGTTTCTAGGACTGCCTTTAACTCCCGAAAGTTTGAGGACCTAGAACAAGTCTGGCTGTCCCACTGACCCTGAAAATAGTGGCCTGCCAACGCAGCTCCCCAACCTGACAGGCTTGCGTCTGTTTGAATTGTTAAGATTGGGTTTGGATTCCACCAAACTCCCTTCTTTAAGTTTATGGGACTCTTCCACCAGGATAGTGAATGTTTGACTAAAAGGGGAATCTTTACCTTGTGGTCTAGATGTAGAGGGTTTTTGTCCCACACCCGAATAGTCCAAGCCTGCATAGTCCTTGTGTGGTTTTGAGCCCAAGACACGCACTGGATACAGGACGTCAGAAGGCCCAGAAGACTCAGAGCTGCTCGAATGCTGCACGACTCTTTCCTCTGGAAGAGACTTATGTTTTCCTTTATTTTTTGGATCTTTTCTAACGGTAGAAAAGAACTCTGCTTCACGGAATCTAGTTTTACCCCTAGAAATTTTTTCACCATCTCTGGTTTTAAATCTGATTTTTCCCTGTTTATGACCCAACCTAAGTCCTGGAGGAGACCTATGACTAACTGAAGGTGGGTCTTTAGGTCTGATTTGGTCTTTGCAACTAGAAGAAGGTCGTCTAGGTAAGGAACTATAATTATGCCCTTCAATCTTAGGTGGGCCACTACCTCTGCCATAATTTTTGTAAAGATACGGGGTGCCGAAGAGATCCCGAATGGTAGGGCTTTGAACTGAAAATGAAGTATTTTTCCCCCCGGGGAACGAACTGTGAATCTTAGGTATTTTTGGTGATCCTGGCAAATAGGGACGTGATAGTACGCGTCTTTTAGATCGATCGTACAAAGAAAATAATTTTTTCCTATCAAGGGGGTCGCTGACTTTATCGACTCCATCTTGAAGTGTTTGTACTTTATAAATTTGTTTAGTTTTTTTAGATTTATAATTAGACGGTAAGACCCATTGGGTTTTTTTATCAAAAAAAGAGGGGAATAAAATCCTTCCCCTTTTTCTATCTCCTGGACTGGAACAATCACATCCATCTGAAGCAATTGTTGGATGTTGGTCCAGAGATGGAGAGTTTGACTTTCTGGCAGATTTGGGTTCTGAAAATGTTGTGGGGGAATATGGAGAAATTCTACCCTGTAACCTGACTGGATGGTCTGGAGAATCCAAGGGTTTTGGCAGATTTTTTCCCATTCGGGCCTGAAATGGGAAAGTCTCCCCCCCACCTGTTCGTCATTGTTTCCTCTGCTTGTGGTCGGGGTTAGAGAAAAACCCTCGACCTGCGCCTCCTTTTGTGTAGCTCCATCTACCTGTCTTTCCTTTGCCCCTAAAGGGAGGTTTCTCTTCCCTGGAGGAACGAAAGGGAAAGGGAAAGGAAGGTTTTTTAGGGGGAATTCTATTAATCGGAAACCCCTTTTTTCTGTCTGCAGCATTTTCTAGTATAGAGTCTAATTCGCTGCCAAACAAAAATTCACCTTGGAATGGGATACCGCAGAGCATAGACTTAGATTTCGTATCCCCACCCCACTGTTTTAGCCAGAGAGATCTCCGGACAGAATTGGTCAAGGCCGCCTCTTTGGCCGAAAACCTTAAAGCTTCAGCAGAAGCATCTGCTAAAAAGGCTGTGGCAGATTTGAGGAGGGGTAAAGACTCTATAATGGAATCCCTAGAGGTTTTATTTACCAGGTGTGATTCCAATTCTGACAACCAGAAATATAAAGTCCTGGCGACAGAAGTGGAGGCAATGTTGGTCTTAATATTTAAAGAAGACGTCTCCCAAGCCCTTTTAAGTAAAGCATCAGATTTACGGTCAAGGGGGTCTTTTAATTGGGCACTATCTTCAAATGGGAGATCCGTCTTTTTTACTACTTTAGCCACCTGAATGTCGACTTTAGGTATTTCCTCCCATAAAGTATTGTCCTCAAATTGTAATCTATTTCGGAATTCTTTGGGGATAGAAATTCTTTTTTCTGGCTCCTTCCATTCTGATAACACTAAGTCTTTTAGTGTGTCAATTACAGGAAAGAAACTTTTCTTTCTGTATTTGAGTCCCCCAAAGAGATCACTCTGTACAGAGGTTGGTTCAGACACATCCTCTATTTCTAGTGTGTTTCTCAAGGCTTTTAATAAGCTGTCTAGATCCTCGGACGCAAACAAATACTTTGTGTGCCCCTGATCTTTTGAATGTCCCCCCTCTAGACTTTCTTCCGGTCTATCATCTAAAGAACAGGAAGGGAAATCTGAGTCTTGATCAGAAGAGGAAGACTGAACGTATCTAGGTTTTTTCCTAGGTGGTTCGGGTAAATGAGCAGCAATAGAGGAAGAAACTTCTTCCTTTATTGCGGACCTTATTTCGTCCATTAATGACGACCTTTCCTCTTAAAATTTTGGTCAGACAATCTGAACACAGGCTTTTCCTATAGTCCTCTGGTAATTTAGAACTACATAAGCCACATCTTTTAGAGGGTTTTTTAAGGGGTTTATCTCTCTCTCTCTGTTCTTTCTCTTTAGGTTCTTTCTGCTCTTTCCCCTAAGAGAAGCATACATGATAACAGTTAATAACAGGTATGAAATGTATGGTGAGAGAGAAGAGGACAGCCCAGGGCTTGTACTTACGGGTACCAGGACCTGGAACAGGTTGGATGCGTCATCAGCCATTTTGCTGGAAGCACCAGAGCCACCGACTAGGTTTTCCCTCCAGGAACGCTTAAATTTGATTTTTTCCCGCGTTCTGGAGAGGCTCGTCCCTCCTCCCCCTTCCGGTTCAAACCGGAAGCGATCGGGCTCCTGGACTGCGCATGCGTCCACGGAGCCGACTTTCGGGTCCGCCCCCAATGACGCGACCCTGTCGCTCTGACGTGTACACCGGAAGTCGCGTCTGCGGCCGACTTCCGGTACGCGGCCATTCCGGACCACGCACACCAGCAGCACGTGCGCGCGCGCACGAAAACACCTACCGGAGCCGGAATCCCTCACCGCCGAGGACCGATGCCCCTCACACACCGGTCCTCCAGCAGAGAAAGGGCCCCGGCACAGGTACCGCTGCATGTCCCCCCCGCAACCACCCAGCATTGGTCTCCCGGGACCGTTGGTTGGGCTGGCAGAACGGGGGGCGGGGAGGAGGTATATTTTGGCGTTCCCCCCACTCGGTTGTGAGGCGGAACCCATTAAAGTAAAAAAGTAAAAAAGTAAAAGTAAAAAGAAACTCGTGTCTCCCTAGGGAGACTCTTGCATCCTATATCCCGAAGGGACAGGAAGACACTGGTGTTGGGTGCTAGGGAGGAGCTTTTAATCTCTTGCGCTTCCTGTCCCTACAGGATATAGGAGCATCCTCCAGGTGGGGGCCGTCATGGAACGTGGTGGAAAACTAGATAAAGGCTGGGATGGGATCCTTGTGAGCTGCTCCAACAGGTAGAGGTGACAGGACTAGTGGCAGAGACCTGATGACAGGTGTCCTTTAAGAGACATTGCACCTAATCCAATAAAAACTCAACAAGCAAATAAACATCCGGCATCTACAGTATATGGGAAACTAGCCAGTCAACTGCTGTCATATGGAGGGCTGTAGGAGTATCTTTCGGGGATTGGAAGTACAAGCCAGAATGAAATTGCGACATGAAGTCTTATAGTCTTAAACTGTTCCAATTCATTTAACTGCTGGCTGGAGCAAGACAAGACTCTCCAAAAACAGGAGGTAGGTTCTAACACTGTATAATGAGCCCCAAATGTATGCATCTAATGTATTAAATGACATTTATTAAGTCCATTTTTTTTTCCGCAGATGATGCTGGGTAATCTTAGTATTTATCAGACACTGCAAAAACAACATAAGAGCCACCATTTCTTGACATTGCAGTCTGAATCCAAATCAAAGGCGAACAGGGAGGGACCAAAAAGCGCTCATAGGGGGACATTTACTATGGAGTTTCCGCCAGTTTTGTGGCGCTCTCACCGCATCTTCTGCTCTCCTACCTATTTATTAGCTGTCGGGGACAGAAAAAATGACTTTTTCCGTCTGCTCCGACTCTTCTCCGAAAAGGGGCGTGGCTTTGGCGGAGTGGAAACTCAGACACAATTAATATGTGTCGCAGCCCTTTTTGGGCGCTGTAAACTGGCGGAAAGTAGACCAAAAGAAAACTGGTCTAGCAGGGACTGTTGGACACATTTCTGGTGCTCGGGACAGATTTTGGTCCCAGGGACAGAAAATGGTCTCGGCGCCAGAAATGTCTCTGCACAGCTCCACAATATTAAATGTGTATCTTCTTTCCCAGAGCAGGTCGGTAACAAAGCCAATGCAGACACCGACACTAAGTAAATGTCCCCCATTGAGTAGTAGTTTGTACAACAATGGACAAATTCAGATGGGGGAGGAAAGAATGAGGCTCACCAGATAGAGTTGTGCAAGTTCCAGGCACAACACTAGTGGAAGGCTTGAGCTGAGTACTAATCAGGTGCTGCCCGTTGACGGGATCATCAGAGCGCAGTAGCCACACCGGTCTGGATCAGATGCATGGGATAATGGCTTGATTGTCACTATGGCGCATACCGGTAGTTAAAATTGATTCGGAGAGTACTTCACAACAAATCTGTTTATTGGTGTTTCCGTAACACAACGCGTTTCGAAATCAGCGGAGATTCCTTTTTCAAGTGAGGAGAGACTAGAAGCTCAGGTTCTGTGACAGCTCTGGAAAGACACTTAAGACCTGAGCTTCTAGTCTCTCCTCACTTGAAAAAGGAATCGCCGCTGATTCCAAAACGCGGTGTGTTACCGAAACACCAATAAACAGATTTGTTGTGAAGTACTCCCTGAATCAATTTTGACTACCAGTGTGCGCCATAGTGACAATCACCCCATCATTCCAAGTCAAAGGCCACAGGGACTGTCAGACGTCACAGCACCAGCCGTCTGTGATAGCAGTAATAGGTTGCAGTGGGATTAGTTGACAATCACATTGTACTTCTATGGTTACTAGTGTCACACGTTGTTCTACAGCACTAAAACAATATAGTCTATAGTAATATTGACTCAGAGCCCAGCGGGACCATTTTTATGAGTCCTTTCATTACTTTACACAAGGCAATAAAGTTGTTATCGCAGAACATGGCTTTTACCTGCAGAGGAAGTCGCTGCGGTTGAGAAAATCATAATGAAGATGTTTCCGTCTTTCTAAGGCAATCAGTCTGATGTGTATGGTGGCAAATCTGCAAACAAGCACATTATAGTTTATAACACTATAATATCAAGTCTAAGCTAAATCCAAGATTGTGCGGCATTGTGTCCTACTCATGGCAGGAGCAGAAAAGGTAGCCAAGTGCCAACTACATTGTCTGGGTATATTCTAGCAGCATCACCCTGTACTAGTCCTGGCAAGTGCTAACCTGAGGTGCTACAAACTATGGATTAGGGGTCTTCATCTCAGATTTAATTTTTTCCCCATTCTCTTTACATTGGTTTGTATCAAGAGCTGATGTAACGTGTCAGCAGACTGCCACTTTCCATGGACAGTTCCATAAGGCTGCGTTCACACTGTTCTCTGTGCGTTTTTAAATGCTAAAAGCGTATGCGATTTTTGCATGTTTTATAAGTGTTTGGCTGGATTTAATCCATTTTTCTTAATTTGTGGAAGTTTAAACAACTGTGGAAGTGTTAATACAGCTACCTACATTTCCAGAAAATAAGAAAAACAAATTCAAACCAGGTAAGCACATGCATTTTTTGCCGCATTCCAAAGGCTTCAGCCTTGTTCACATACTAAGAATACATTGGGGGACATTTACATAAAGTGTCGGTGTCTGCATTGGCTTTGTTACCGACCTGCTCTCGGAAAGAAGATACACATTTAATATTGTGGAGCTGTGCAGAGACATTTCTGGCGCCGAGACCATTTTCTGTCCCTGGGACCAAAATCTGTCCCGAGCACCAGAAATGTATCCAACAGTCCCTGCTAGGCCAGTTTTCTTTTGGTCTACTTTCCAGTTTACAGCGCCCAAAAAGGGCTGCGACACATATCAATTGTGTCTGAGTTTCCACTCCGCCAAAGCCACGCCCCTTTTCGGAGAAGAGTCGG
Source organism: Engystomops pustulosus (assembly GCF_040894005.1). Taxonomy (NCBI): domain Eukaryota; kingdom Metazoa; phylum Chordata; class Amphibia; order Anura; family Leptodactylidae; genus Engystomops; species Engystomops pustulosus. The sequence continues at coordinate 59,076,685 of NC_092412.1, read as the reverse complement.
AGCAGACGGAAAAAGTAATTTTTTGTAGGAGAGCAGAAGATGCGGTGAAAGCGCCACAAAACTGTCGGAAACACCATAGTAAATGTCCCCCATTGTGTTTCTATTGCATTTGCTAAAACACAATGTAACCTCAGCATGTGATCACAGTTTAAGCCTTTAGTAGGAGTCAAAAAAAGCAAAAAAAAAGTGAACATGTGTGAACGCAGCCTTGGGGTGATGCCACACGTGGCTTTTTGGTCCATTTTTAGACCGTTTAAAAACACATCAGTTTTTAGACCATTTACCATGCGTTTGGTTGCTTACAACCCGTTTATCTTAATAGATAATTAGGTTCAAAGCAGCCAAACACATGATAAACAGGAAAAAAACAGATGCATTTTAAAAACGCATGCGATTTTAAACGGACTAAAAAACGCACCAAAAACGCCATGTGTGGCATTTTTGATCAGTTTCCAAGCATGCATTTACATACCGAAACCTGTATGAAGAGCAGCACCTGGGATAGAAGGACCTCACAGCAGTCTCCCCTTGCACTGTATGAGACGGTAAAGGAAATCCACCATTAAAATAAACCCCGATAAAACTAGGAACTTACTCATGGATCCACACACCACGAGTGTGGGAATCTTACATAAGTTACCCATACCTGCATTCCTACAAAAGTCAACTTTTAGAATTATTCTAATATTATTCAGGCATTACTAGAGCCCCTCCGTGCAGTATCTTTACAGGCTGCTAGTGTGCAACGTGTGTTAGGCACTTAGACATCAGAAAGCAGAAGTCATAGGACCCTTCCATCAATCCCATAGGACAGTGATGGCGAACCTTTTAGCGGCTGAGTGCCCAAAAAGACACCCAAAACCCCCCTTATTTATCGGGAGGTGCCAACCAAAAATTAAAGCAGTAACTTACTGCTCCCTGTTCTTCAACAATCATATTGGCCTCCTTAGGACAGCAACACAGTAGAAAGATGGAAAATTTGCATCACTTCTTTCCAGTGTCCCTCTGTAGACCTGTAGGGGCCAGCAGGAGGTCCTCTAAAGATAATTCGGCCCTGTCTATTCATTTTCCCTCTTCCTACAGTCCTAAATAGTGAAGTAAGTATCAAAATATGACTGAAAGCAGCATCTTTTAAGTTGCTTGGAACTGCAGGAAGATTCTTTGAGTCCTTTATGGTGTGCTGGGGCGATGGCTCGAGTGCCCACAGAAATGGCTCTGAGTGCCGCCTCTGGCACCAGTGCCATAGGTTCGCCACCACTGCCATAGGAAGTACCACCCTTTGCCTTGTCAACAAACCCTCAGGCCACATTGACACATTTCACTTGCATCTCATTTTGAAGGGAGAAGTAAATCTGAAATCTTCACACCTAAAACAATGGGGAATGAGCACCACACGTTTTGCATTGTTTACATGCAAAACACACACATTGCCAGTCGCAAGCCTCTAGGAGTGACTATCTGCAATGGTGACAAGAATCCTCCCCATTTACCTTCATTTGGATCTCAATTCTAACAGCATGTGAATGCGGCCTTAGGAGTCACAAAGCAAAGCTGTCCCTTTCCGCAAAGCCCCCTCCCCACAAGTCTGTGGGACATTGGCCCCCAAACAGAAGTAGAATGGCAAACAAAATTCACATCATAATAGGACAACAGCAGGTACTGATATGGAACCAGTCACAGATATCCACTAGAGACGCAGCATCAAATACTACAGTGTGAATGGGATTAGAATGAGCTGTCCTCTGCCACGCATCGCCATCCTCACATACATACAGCATGGGCTCTCATGGTCACACACACAGTCCAGTAATGGCCACTCACATGCAACAGACCACGTGATCGCTGTGCTGGGACTTGTAGTCCTGCAGCCGGTACTCGCTATATACAACACTCTAAGCATCATGGCTGCCCCTCGGGACATCCCATCCAGTAACAAGTGTATGAGCGCCCCCCAGTATTACCGAGCCGTGTGTCCGGGAGGAGGGTGATGCCGGACTTCCCGCCAGTACTTACCAGCTAATGTCTCCTGCCGTCTCCTGCCGTCCCCCGCCTGCACATAACAGGAGGACAGGTGCAGAGCTGTTATATTGTGCCCCACCCAGCGCCGCCCGGAGAGTAACCCTTCACTGTCCCTGGGGTCACCTCATCATGTGCACAGCTGCCTATGCCTCATGCACATTCATATACTAGGAAAGTACAGCGACTCTGCCATCTTCTGACGCTAATACCTCAATCATACTGCTGTACAATACTATTTATGAGATGAGCTGGCGGTTTAATTGCTGCCATTTTGAGGACTGTGTGACTTTATGAACACTTTTCATTAAATTTTTTTATGTGATGTTAAACGGTGTAAGGGTGATGTCAGAAGTGGCGCTTTGTCTGCACTTGCAAACGCAGACAAAGCCGCGCCCACCGGGGCGGCCCGCGGCCCGATCGCATCAGCGTTTCTATGGAAACGCCTGCGATCGGGAACGAGCGGCCGGTGTTTTGCGTTAATTTAATGCAAAACACCGGCGGCTCGTTCCCGATCGCAGGCGTTTACATAGCCGATGTGATCGGGCCGTGGGCCGCGGCTTTGTCTGCGCAGACAAAGCGCCACGTCTGACATCACCCTCAGAGTGCTATTTTACACCATGGGGTTCACTGCTGGCAATAACCGTTTTTAGATTTAGATAGATGCTCAGGGCGCGTTCACACAATGCATTACAGCCTCAGGTCCCACCAGGGCGCCTTCCCACACAGCGTTTTTAAACGCATCCAAAACGAAAGTGGGAGGGGGTTTGACTGAAACGCATTTGGAATGCGTTTGCATGTGTTTCGGGCAAACCCCCCTCCCACTTTTGAATTGGATGCATTTAAAAACGCAAGAAAAACGCCATGTGGGAAGGCGTCGCCCAGATCAACATCTGCAAAGAGCTTGTATGTTTTCTCCGTGTTTGCTTATGTTGCTGCCCGCTGCCTCACCATACTCCTACACTGTGCCTTCCATAACCAGATCTTACTTGACAAAGGTCATGATGACCAAAACATCGTAAACTGCTTCTGAACTGCATAATATACTTTTTCTTATGCTCATTTATCACGGTGAAGCCTATGCAATGTGAAATATACATTAAGGCTGGTGCCACACGTAGCGCTTTGTCTGCGCTTGCAAACGCAGACAAAGCCGCGCCCACGGGGGCCACGGCCCGATCGCATCGGCGTTTCTATGGAAACGCCTGCGTTCGGGAACGAGACGCCGGTGTTTTGCGTTAAATTAACGCCGATGAGATCGGCCCGAGGCCAGGTGGGCGCGGCTTTGTTTGCGTTTGCAAGCGCAGACAAAGCGCTACGTGTGGCACCAGCCTTAAACTTTAAAATCTACTGTGGTGTGTGCCATGTTCTCTATATTGATGAAGGCGGATTGAGAATCCCACATTCAGCACCGACTCCCTGAAACAGTGTGCGGTCACTATTGTTCTACGAGCCCAGCAGCTTCCATCACATGGAGGAGCAGGGAACATGTACAGCACATACAGGATGTATATGTTGAGAGCCTGGCAGCTTCCATCACATGGAGAAGCAGGGGACATGTACAGTACATACAGGATGCATATGGTTACAGCCTGGCAGCTTCCATCACATGGCGGAGCAGGGGACATGCACAGAATATACAGGATGTGTATGGTGACAGCCTGGCAGCTTCCATCACATGGCGGAGCAGGGGACATGTACAGTGCACATACAGAATGTATATGGTGACAGCCTGGCAGCTTCCATCACATGGAGGAGCAGGGTACATGCACAGAGCACATACAGGATGTATATGGTTACAGCCTGGCAGCTTTCATCACATGGAGGAGCAGGGGACATGCACAGAGCACATACAGGATGTATATGGTTACAGCCTGGCAGCTTCCATCACATGGCGGAGCAGGGGACATGTACAGTGCACATACAGGATGTATATGGTGACAGCCTGGCAGCTTCCATCACATGGAGGAGCAGGGAACATGCACAGAGCACATACAGGATGTATATGGTGACAGCCTGGAAGCTTCTATCACATGGAGGAGCAGGGAACATGCACAGAGCACATACAGGATGTATATGGTGACAGCCTGGAAGCTTCCATCACATGGAGGAGCAGGGGACATGCACAGAGCACATACAGGATGTATATGGTGACAGCCTGGCATCTTCCATCACATGGAGGAGCAGGGAACATGCAGAGAGCACATACAGGATGTATATGGTGACAGCCTGGCAGCTTCGATCACATGGAGGAGCAGGGGACATGCACAGAGCACATACAGGATGTATATGGTGACAGCCTGGAAGCTTACATCACATGGCGGAGCAGGGGACGTACAGTGCACATACAGGATGTATATGGTGACAGTCTGGAAGCTTCCATCACATGGAGGAGCAGGGGACACGCACAGAGCACATACAGGATGTACATGGTGACAGTCTGGCAGCTTCCATCACATGGCGGCGCCGGGGACATGCACAGTACATGCAGGATGTATATGGTTACAGCCTGGCAGCTTCCATCACATGGCGGCACCAGGGACATGCACAGAATATACAGGATGTGTATGGTGACAGCCTGGCAGCTTCCATCACATGGAGGAGCAGGGAACATGCACAGAGCACATACAGGATGTATATGGTGACAGTCTGGAAGCTTCCATCACATGGAGGAGCAGGGAACATGCACAGAGCACATACAGGATGTATATGGTGACAGCCTGGAAGCTTCCATCACATGGAGGAGCAGGGGACATGCACAGAGCACATACAGGATGTATATGGTGACAGCCTGGCAGCTTACATCACATGGCGGCGCCGGGGACATGCACAGTACATGCAGGATGTATATGGTGACAGCCTGGCAGCTTCCATCACATGGCGGCGCCGGGGACATGCACAGTACATACAGGATGTATATGGTGACAGCCTGGCAGCTTCCATCACATGGCGGCGCCGGGGACATGCACAGTACATGCAGGATGTATATGGTGACAGCCTGGGAGCTTCCATCACATGGAGGAGCAGGGGACATGCACAGAGCACATACAGGATGTATATGGTGACAGCCTGGCAGCTTCCATCACATGGAGGAGCAGGGAACATGCACAGAGCACACACAGGATGTATATGGTGACAGCCTGGAAGCTTAAATCACATGGCGGAGCAGGGGACGTACAGTGCACATACAGGATGTATAAGGTGACTGACTGGAAGCTTCCATCACATGGAGGAGCAGGGGACATGCACAGAGCACATACAGGATGTATATGGTGACAGCCTGGCAGCTTCCATCACATGGCGGCGCCGGGGACATGCACAGAATATACAGGATGTTTATGGTGACAGCCTGGCAGCTTCCATCACATGGAGGAGCAGGGGACATGCACAGAGCACATACAGGATGTATATGGTGACAGCCTGTTAGCTTCCATCACATGGAGGAGCAGGGGACATGCACAGAGCACATACAGGATGTATATGGTGACAGCCTGGCAGCTTCCATCACATGGAGGAGCAGGGGACATGCACAGAGCACATACAGGATGTATATGGTGACAGCCTGGCTGCTTCCATCACATGGCGGCACCGGGGACATGCACAGAGCACATACAGGATGTATATGGTGACAGCCTGGCAGCTTCCATCACATGGAGGAGCAGGGGACATGCACAGAGCACATACAGGATGTATATGGTGACAGCCTGGCTGCTTCCATCACATGGCGGCACCAGGGACATGCACTGTACATACAGGATGTATATGGTGACAGCCTGGCAGCTTCCATCACATGGAGGAGCAGGGAACATGCAATAAGCGAAATAAATCATAAGTAATCCAGTTACATGTAGTCCATAGCCTGTGCTGTGTGACCAATAAGGGTTAATAGTTTATTAGGACAGAGCTGATACTGCCATGAAAAGGTGGGGTAGCGGAGCAGCTAGAAGAGCAGAGATGGACTTCTGTAGAAACATCTGTAGAATCACAGACTGGGATGGAGGGACTGATAGGGAACAGGGAGGATCTTGCACCTCACTATTCTGTGCAGGAGACATCTGCATTCACTGTCTTGGACACTTCCAGCACTGCTACATACACTGTTACATGACCTCCTCCCCTCACTAAGGTACTCTGAGGTCTATAGCAAGGAAACTGCTGCATATAGGTTATATAGATAATAGGCAAAGTTGTTTTACACCCCAAGAGCTATTGTTTTCGGGAAAACAAAAAAACTGTATAGTTACTCTTTAACCTAACTGGCCTTAAGTTTTTTACATTTTTTAAATTTTTTTTTCCCCTTTTTTTTAGACCCTCTATGGTACATTAACCCTAGATGGTCTGATCATTCCCAAACAACCCCCCCACCCCAGACCAGGCTGTAGCTGATGCTGCCCTCACCCCAGATGGATGCTGAGATAAATAATGAGCTTTTTTTTAAAAAAAAAAAATACATATTTTTTTTTGTGGGTGAGGGGATTAATGCTTTAATTTTGTTTACATTTTTTTTTATTGAATTTGTGTGTTTAATTTTTGGGTGTTTTTAGGGACTGTTCTTTTATGCACATAACATATAACAGCGATCTTATGGTAACATACCATAGGATCATTGTTATCAGTGATCGGTATACAGACATGAAGAAGGGATGCACATTGCATCTTTTCTGCATGCATCTAACCCTTCTTGGAGGATCCCAGTGACGTCATATTAGTGACGTCACTAGATCCCTCTGCATGCACAGCGCTTAGTAGGAACGCTGTGTTCAAGGGCTGCATTGACAGGGGACTGATGATATCAGACCCCTGTCACAATAAAGAATCAGGCTGTCCATGTGACACACAGTCCACACTGTACACTATGCGCGCCCACACAGTCTAAAACTCAGTGCACACACACACCGTTTACTCCGCGCGCGTACACACACACACCGCTCACTCCGTGCACACACACTGTACACTCCGCATGCACACACACACCGTACGCTCCACGCACAAACACACACCGTACACTTCGCGCGCACACATACACTGTACACTTTGCGCGTGCACATACACTGTACACTTCGCACGCGCACACACACATAGTGTACACTTCGCACATACTGTCATCACTTACACTGTTTCCCTCCTTTGCAGGATTGCAGAATGCGCCGGACCGCTCAACCTGTGTGCTACAGGGGATAATTTCCAAGTTAATGATGCCTGATCATACGTTATTGATGCATGGTGAGGCGTTATTGCAAGATATATATATATATATATATAAATATATAGGCACTTTTTATATAACATACCTCCATGCCCCCACTCCTATACATTGCCTCTCTTCATGGTTTCCCAGGTCTCTGCCATTAAGACCTGTGTTCCCATCCCTATATACTGGTAACTCTACTCCCCCACTCCTATTTACTATAATGTACAGTATGCTCGGGGAGGTCCCCAGTGATGTAATTGCCCATAAAAGAGCATTTAATTTATTGGGGAAACACCCTGAAAATGAGCAGCAACCAATCACTGGCTGCTGCCAATCTTCACTCCTCTTACTGCTTTCAGGTCAGAGAGTAGGAACAAGTGTTATACAAGGACACTTAGGGAATCCTCCCAGTGTATCCCTAAAAATCCTAATAATAATAATTCCTTTATTTATATAGGGCACACAGAGTCTGTCAAATCAGTCACTGTCTGAAATGGGGCTCACAATCCAATCAACCTACCAGTATGATTTGGAGTGTGGGAGAAAACCTCTTATGAAACCCACACAAACACAGAGACAACATACAAACTATTTGCATGTTGACCTGGATGGGACTTGAACCCAGGACCCCAGCGCTGCAAGGCCGTAGTGCCAGCCACTCTGCTGTCCTACTGAAGTTAGACAGAATTTAATCTGTACTATAGTCTCTTTACCCATGAAACTTAGGGGTTCACAGAGGTTGGATTTACACAGATTATAACACTACGTACTTTCACTTTTTTAAAGTTTAATACCATGAGAAACAAACTTAAGTGTGTGTCTTATTAAAGCTCTCAATCCATATCACAAACTACAAGGCCAAATATTGTCTGGATCAACAAAGGTTTATAGGGTGTGTCTCCTCGACCTGGCTGCAAACTTACTCTGTACACATGACCGTACCTTCAACCAACATGTTCATTATGGGGAAAAACAATTGACAATCTTTTAAGGCAGATGTTACTTAGAAGTGTTTCTCCAGTAGTTTATTTATAAAATTGACGTTTATCTTCATTTAAATGAAGCACAATTGCTTTGGAGGGATGTTACCAGACCTCTGTGCCCTGGGGCTCTGGCTATTACACGTCCCCCCAAATTACTTGTAAATGCCTTAGTGCTCCCAGTGCTCTCTGCCCTGCCCACTGTCTGCTGAAATCTTGCAGTAGTACAGAGCTGATACTCACTGCTGCCGGAGGATTTCCTATGACGCCCCCCGAATCACTTGTGTTTCATATAAATAAGAAAAGTTTGTGGTTTATAGTACTAGTCTTCTCATATGGTAAAGTGACACCTTATGGTTGTGCCCGCACCCTGTGCACCCCTTCAAGTTATGCCCGTGCTAGTAGACTAGCCTCACTCACTGATGTTATAGGTGTCAAGTTAGACTAGACTCCCATAACAGTCTAATGGGGCAAATCTAGACCTCCATTTTCATATTACAATGAGTAGCCTAGAGTATCTTTGGTAGAGATATACTGGTGCTTTAGTGTGAATGTATTGCAGACTTAGATACTGATGTTATAAGTGCCAGCTTGGTCCACTTAGTAATATTATTTAGGTGCGCATAGAACAGTGACTTCTAACCTTTGACTTAACAGAGATGACACGATTTGACATTTTTGCTTCAACACATCCAAATTTTGGGTAACTCTCCTGCTGAGTGTTGCCACACCTTTGGATGCTGATGCTGTCTGCAGGGGCGTAACTAGGAGTGGAGGAATCCCTTATCAGACTTCTAAATGCAGACCCCGCCCCCCTAAATCCTCAGAAAATATATTATTTCATTTGAATACTCTCATTCTACATTTATACACTTGGGCACATATTTATGCACTTGTACATACATTTATACACTTACACAGATCTTTCCCCCTAGCTGCTGATCACATGGGGAAAGTAGATGGCAATAATTAGAGATGAGAGATCCCAAGTCCTGTTGTCCCCTCCCTCTCCCCCGTCATTTTTTTATCTGCGCTGCCGATTTATGCTGTGTACTGTGTAAGATGTAACATACATATTATACTGTACAATGTGCAGTATAATATGTATATAATGGTGCAAATCCATTATTAAGTGTATCAGGTCGGATACCAGGACTGTAGAAAAGTGCGGGCCCCATACTAGCTGCTATGGCTTCTACCGCTGTAGTCACGCCCTTGGCTGTCTGATTGTTGTTGTCGCTTCATTCCCTGGCAGGGTCAGAATTCGGACATAGCGAACCGTGGCCATCTTACCTCCGTTAGCAGAAAAACAGAGCTCAACCCACATTAAAATTATTGCAGACTTACACTTATTGCAGACAGCTGGGAACACTACAAATGTTGATTAGATTGTGAGCCTCATTGGGGACAGGGACTGATTTGGCTAGCTCTGTGAAATCTCAAACTGCTACGAGTGTACCCACCACAGTTATTGCTCTGCCACGCTGGGGGAAGAGACAGGGGAGTAACTACAGGGCTAGCAGCCATAGCAGCTGGTATGGAGCCCACAGTATCAGGGGGCCCCAGCAGCTGGGTTATTGGGTGTGTATATTCTGTATGTGTGTGTAGTGTGTATATACTGGATGTATGTGTATATGCTGTATGTCGTATATGGTATTGTATGTATCTGCTGTATGTGTGCGTATAGGTGATGTGTATACGTTCGATATGTGTGTGAATATGTGATGTATATATGCTGTATGTCTGTGTATATCATGCACGGGTATTGTATGTATGTAAGTATACCCTGTATGTATATATGGTGTGACCTCGCTGTGCTGCCTCTGTACCCCAACACAGTTACTGGGGGAATGGAACACTTGAGTTTTTCTTGAATTGACACAGCACCCAAGTTATGCTGTTTTTTTTTTTTTTACATTTTTACAAGTTTTGATACATACAATAAAACCCAAAATACATCCTTAACCAGAGTTAGGATGACTTCCCCCAGACACCCTACAAAAAGGGGAACTCATAAATCATATATTAAGAAAAATTACTTTTTATTGCATTAGTATTAAAACAAAGAAGATACATCGTGTCTTGTATCTTCTTTGCTTTAATACTAATGCAATAAAAAGTAATTTTTCTTAATATAAGTTTTGATACATGACTGACTTAGGAAAAACTGTCAGACTGAAGTTTTAGAGGACAGTCTAGTACTACTAGACCCCTGTAAAGATGATCTAAGAGGCAGTCTCTACTACACTGCCACACTGTTGTCACTGTTGTTGGATGTATAAGATTTATACAGCCAAACTTCTATAGTGATAAACCCAGACTGGACAGCAATGGGTCCACAATAAAACCCACTGTAGTAATGGATGGTATAGAACATACAGTAGTTTTTTTTGTTATAATAGGGAGCAGTCCAGTCTACTAGTTTTAAAAATGCTCTGCATTGTGAAGTTACAAAGTGGCATTACAAAGTGTAGTAAATTTGATAGACAAGACTGTACAATATATTTAAGGACTTAGCAATAAAAATAAAGCATTGATACATCTGAAGAGTTCAAATCTATTCAATAGAATGAAGTTGAACTGCTATACCGGGGACTGCCCGAGACAGTTGTAGTTTTCTTATGTTAAGTTGGTAGGTGATGTCATTGTACTTTTCTTCTGTGTCTTAACATCTGCTTTGTCCATGTGGCTGGTGAGGAGGTAAAGACTAGCACTGTCATATCTGTACTGGTTACCGGCAGACAGGTAGCCTATGAGTCACTCTCAATATTGCAGGAGAAATCGACGTGTGACTAAAACATGTACTTGCTTGGGAAAGTTTGTGGACTGCTATGAATCAGTCTTCTGTCTTGGTTAACTGACCCATCATAAGAATGAATATCTACTTTTCACATATGATGTTAATTTTTTTCTTAGCAATTTAGCTCATGCCTACTTTTATAGTTAGGGAATCTCCATGAAATATTTTTTATGGGCTCCAGTATCTTCACTGACTTTTCTATTTGCCGCTATGATGATTGTGATCTGCCATTCTGTGGTAAGAAATCTGCACCTGACATGAGGACATGTGAGGGTAAAATTCATCTGGGCAGGTTGCTGCAATTCCAAATCTTTTTTTTTTTCAATTTACCGAAAAGAAAATTACAAAAATACCATCATATCAAAAGATTTATCTTTAAAGTTTTATTCTGTGAAGCCAAGATAACTTTAAGGGGTCCAGAGTATGTGGTTGGCCTAGAAACCTAAGGGGGCTTAACTGGAATCTCTATCCAATTTTCAAAAATCAGTACCAGAACTATAAATGAAACTAATTAGCAGGGGTATTAATAATAATTCTTTATTTCATATAGTGCCTACAGCTTACGCAGCGCTGCACAAAGTATGTCAAATAGGTCCCTTTTCCCATGGGGGCTCATAATCTAAACATATAACTGTATATTTTGTACAGAGAGAACATACAAACTCTTTGCAGATGTTGACCTGGGTGGGATTTGAACCCAGGACCCCAGTGCTGCAAGGCAGAAGTGCTACCCACTAAGCCACCCATATAAATTAGACCTAATTTATCAATAATAATAACAATTTATTAATAATGCTTATCAATATGGGTATGTATTATACATAGCTCTGCTATACCATCGTTTTAGACACACTTCCAAATGTATTTGAAGACATTGCATAACGTATAACATACTATTCTACTATTGTTCTAGAATAAGAATCTTGTTTAGCAAATTCATTCCAGGAAGTATCTAGAAATTTGGGCTGTTGCATGAAATCCTTTATAATTGCTCCTAACATACAATAACTTCTTTCCATTGTGTTCAACAAACACAAGAATCAAGTATTCAGAAAGGACTGATAAAGGCTATAATATAGTACGTACCTTAGGAGCTGTTCAAGGACGGAGTAAGGCTTGTTCACACTGTTCCGGGGTTGGGGACAATTTTTAACAGCGAGGTTAATGCTTACATAGTTAAAGGCGTTTCCTTGCTCTTGACTTTCCAGTTTTACTACAAGTGCGATGTGGATGACTAAGGCTAGTCATTGAATTTATTAGAATAATAATCTCACACAAACAGCTTTATATAATGAAAGAGTATTACATAGTTAAATCTGGATCAAATCATGAGAATAAATAGAACAAATGATTATAATTAAAGTATAGGCTTAACTGAAGTATAACTAGTATAATGTCATCTTTGACATAACTAGCAGTTCTGTTGTGAGTAACCCTTGACAAAACTGGTACTGAGAATGATCAATAATAACTTTTAGCCACATCAGAGATGTTGTTGTGGTATACTCCACTGGTACTTACACTGACACAGGAGTGAGTGACAATAATCATAAAGGGACACCCTGCGGTGACTCATCCAGCACAGCCACAAGTATAATAACCATTGACTGTACTTCAACAGACACATTACTAGTTTACTCAACCTGGCTCTACCTATGAGTATGTGTGACACTGTGTTTTTAATCACTGTAGTAGTTTGAGTACTGAGCACCTAAATTTGCCATCAATATTGGCTCTATTAGTAGACACAAAAATAAAAGTTACGTTTTAAACACACAATAATGTGTCTGGATATGGGTAATTTAGTTTGCCAGTGGCAAATCTGTAAATATTATTGAGTCTTGTATCCCTGCCGACACATAAGGTCCCTTTGTTTTTGTATAATATGAGAATGATCAAGCAACTAAAATCACTTTGTAAAACTCAGTCCATATCTTGTCCGGATCTACCATCCTCTGTTCAGTGGCCTCAAAAATTCCATCCATTTTCAGTCCGTTTTGTGCCAGTATTGTATATGCACTATTTTGTATTAATCTCCCATTATTTGCAAAAATGAGATGATAAAATACCATTTTATGGAGCCATTGGAGTCAATTTAATGCTGTACAAGCCATGAAGAGTCACACAGCCAGAGTCACACAGACTCCCCGCCCCGCATGTCACCATAGCCTTTTAGTATATCCGGCCTGATTTGTGAGTGAGGGGAACTTAATAAATTCCCTCCACTGACTCCTATGGAAATCCGTGGTCCGCAAACGTGAAAAAAAATAATGCATCCAATTATTTCCCAATGCACAGCAGGTCAGTGAAAAAAAGACATGTGAATAGTCACACAGACATGAGATGTTTCTTTAATTGCACTTTTATTTCAACAATATGCTGCTGCTCACATAAAAACATACATTTAAACATATATTTTGTTGATTGTCATTTGTCTATTTTTACAAAATTAAACTGAAATGAATAATCCTCTTTTTTGCACACATTTTCTGCTGACTTCTCTCATGTTTTGTAAACAGCAGATTCCATGTTAAAAAAGGGAAAGAGATGTTGTGCCCTTTCTGAGATAAACACAGAAAATAGCAAAATGGTTTTCTAAGAGGGTAGACTTCTCAAAGTATATGGATAGTTTACATCTTAAACTGTGGATTTTAATTCTCCTTCCATATACTGTAGATACATTTCTTCAATTGGATGTTATTAAAACAATTTCTCATAGCCATATTGTCCGTTAGATTGTTGTCCAGTAGATAGTTGTTCTTGGATACAACCACTGATGCTGGAGTGATTGAAGAATGAAACAAATTCATTTTACATATGAAATAGCTTTGAATTACTGCATCCAGCATCCAGGTGGTCAGGCAGGGCTCAATAGCACATGTCTGGCCATCACTGCCAGAGTGCAGAGGTGATTGTATCCAAGGACACCTATCTCATTTCTGTGGGATAACTGCTTTTACGGGAAATTATCTTCACGCAGGTGCATGTTTTTTTCATAACATCTAAATGAAGAAATGACAGATAATTATATGTTAATGCCCAGAGGCGAATACTCCTTTAAGTGTTTGTCAGGGCAGTCTTAATCTTTGCCCAAAGATCTGGAACCCTTCTCTGCCAGATCAGACCTCTTTAGACCGAGTCTGATTTGGCAGAGATCGTAGCTATACTTTCTGACAGTTGTCTGGCAGAGATTATTGTACATATGGTGGGCTGGGGCACTCACACCTAAGTGGTAAGGGGGGCAGAGCAGCTTAAAAACTGGTGGAGATGTGGCTAGTTATATGCCCTCTCTGCCAGAAAACAGGTAGGGAGGGCATAGTTAAACAGGGCAAGTATTACTAGATTTTATTACATGGTAAAGTTATGATTTCATATCTATGACTTGTGGCTGCTTAGTACCAGTACAGTAACCACACGATTATCACTTACTTACCCATTCACACCAATTCGTACCTCTTCATTTTTTCTGTAATACATGGAATGTACAGATCCAAAGCCTTGACAAGAAATGAAACCTATACCCAAACCAACCGGTCCTGTATTTATTTTGCATGCCAGTGTTTTTCTTCAGAGTTTAGTGGACTGTAAATTATCAGTGCCGCCCCTCTTTATACTTGTGGTCTAGGCTTGTGTGCAACCTGTAATTCACTGGAACTGGAACCTGTGTACATTTAAAAGTGTTTTATAGTAAAAGGTCTGGCTCTTTTAAATAATGGCACCATCTGCTTTACTTTCTTATGCTTCTTTGTTAAATGGAATTCTAGTTTACCGTTACTCAACCCTCAAAACAATTGAAGCAAAGAAATAATGAGAGAACACCAGTCTGTTTGGGTCACTTTTGATGCTAAGTTAATGGAGTACCAGCAAAGTATACAGTGACCTGCTAAGTATACAGTGCTAACACAGACATAAGACAAGATATGACTCCCATTTGCTTTGATGCATTATGAACCAACCATACCTTAACATAGCTACACTGATGCAGAAACATATCTTGTTTAATCCCTGAACCGAGTGGTTTTGCTGAAAAAACAATGATAAAATTATGATAATGAGGCTCTTTCTCTCCTTTGGCTGGCTCAGTGCTTCTTCTCACACTAATTATGCCCTGCTCCAGCCTTGTCCATTCCAGCATAAGCCGAGAATATGTCATCACTGTGTTGGCCTTGACAGGCAGAGGCAATCAATCGCTGCACCATCCCCCAGCTGCTATATACGAATCATTTCAGCTTTCTGGTGCACCAGGGTCATGGCTGTACATGGTTATTACAGTGGGTATGGAAATAATTCAGACTCCTTAATTATTCAGGGTTCAGACAAATGTTTTCACCCTTTGCTTCATTGCAACCAATTGGTAAGATCAGAAAAGTTATTTTTCTTTACACTCACAGCAAACGGGCTGAATACTTATGACTGTGTGATATTTCAGTTTTTCTTGTTTAATGCATTTGCAAAAATATCTACATTTCAGTTTTTTTTCTGTCAAGATAAGGTACAGAGTGTACATTAATGACTAAAAAAGGAACATTTTTGATCTCACCAATTGGCTGCAATGAAAAAAAGAGTGAAAAATTTAAAGGGGTCTGAATACTTTTCATACCCACTGTATGTAAAGGAGTGTCACAGGCATATAAATGAGAAAAATGGTGCACTGCCCCACTCTAATAATAATTAATAATAATCCCTTTATTTATATAGTGCACACAGATTACACAGTGCTGCACAAAGCTTGTCAAATAAGTCCCTGTGCCCATGGGACTCACAATATAATCAACTTACCAGTATATTTTGGAAGGAAACCGGAGGATCCAGAGGAAACCCATGCAAACACTGAGGGAACATAAAAACTCTTTGCAGATGTTGACCTGAGATATGAACTCAGGACCCCAGCGCTGCAAGGCTGTAATGCTAACCACTGAGCCACCGTGCTGCCCATTACCCAAATGCACCAAGAAGGTAATTTAAAATGACGTTTACTTTAAGAAGGCACATCACTAGAAGACAAAGCTTCAAAGTAATCTATACAATGCTGCATTGTCTTTTGGGCATAGATAAAAATGCATTTTAATACACTTAAAGGGGTTGTCTGGGATTTATACATTATCGATTGTTAACAAAGGGTTCTTAAAGAAAATCTACCATCAATGTCAAGCAGGGGTACTTACTTATATTTCCAGGCAATGTGGTAATATTGTATTTATTGTTATCCATCCTTCCTTCTAAAATCAACTTTAAAAATTATGCTAATGAGCCAGAAGGGTTTTGTGTGACATAACCAGAGCTTCTTCTTGCTGTAGCTTCACAGGTTGTTCACCGAATCACTTCCCCCACTCCCACTGTGTGCTGAAACTTCGTCTGCTGCCATGAGGTTGCATCTGACTAGTGCATGTAATGGGCAATAATTTGTTGATCGTGGCCAATCCTTTTTGCACACTTGCTTTATGTTAAGTATTCTCAGAGAAAGTTACAAATAAAAGTTGTAACTTTTATTAAAAGGTGCAGCATAGTAATATCATATTAACAATGGTAAAAAGTGACAACACAATATAAAGAATAAGATAATATCTACATGATATACCTTTATGGCTAACAGAGATATGACAAACTCTATGTATAAGGACAAATGTGCAGTGGACAGGAGGCCTTGCATCATATAGAAATATAACTATAATAGTTGTTATAACATTCCTGTGTAGAGGGCCTAAGACTGTACACTATTTACTCAAGAGGCTGGGATCCATTCTGATGAATCTGTTTCTGACATTAGCTGTTATTCTGCATCTGTTGTCAGAATTTATAGTTGTGTCATCATTTCATCTTTTCCGGCTGCATAAGAGAAAACACATATTATTATAAGACAAAACACAATCATATATAAATAATATACCTTATATGGTTAGTAGAAAAAAAGCCCAATCAATACTTGTAGGTAGACGGCACTCCGTTAATCGCGGTGCTCAGGGTACTGTCCACGCCTAGATGAATAACTATCAAACAACCTTTTGTGAGCCCATCTTAGGTCCCTGTTGTAGCAAAATGTCCTGCAATGCTCACTTTGTGACCCATGTGGCAGGACAACCACATTCAAAAGAAAATGTTTGGGAGGCATGCTAAAGTGAGCCTGCAATTTATTCATATTGTACAAACAGCTCAGCTGCTCCTGCTCTATAATATGCTGTCTTCAGATAGGACACTATGTACAATCTGCTCAGCTCCTCCTGCTTTATAATATGCTGCCTGAAGAAAGGACACTGTATACAATCTGCTCAGCTCCTCCTGCTCAATAATATGCTGCCTACAGAAAGGACACTATGTACAATCTGTTCAGATCCCGCTGCTCTATAATATGCTGCCTTCGGATTGGACAATATGTACAATCTGCTCAGCTCCTCCTCATCTATCGCATTTTTTCCTGCAGATGCTCCTCCTGCTATATGGAATGCTGCCTGTAGATAGGAAACTATTTACTATCTGTTCTGCTACTCCTCATCTATAACATCCTCCCTGCAGATAGGACACTATGTACAATCTGTTCAGCTCCTCCTGCTATATAACATGCTGTGTGCAGATAGGAAACTATTTACAATCTGTTTAGCTCATCCTGCTCTATAACATGCTGCCTGTAAATAAAATACTATGTACAATCTACTGTTCTCTATCTTCTTCTCTACAGCATTCTGCCAGAGGATTCTGCACTTTCATAATAACAGGTTCACTTTAAGCGGACTATTCCAGTACCTGGGACACCTTCGGACCCCCCTGTTTTCATGATCTGTGGGGTTCTCGTCACCTATCCTTTGGATAGGGCCTAACTTGATTGGTGAGAAAACCCATTTAACAAGTGCCCATGCCACATTTGTGCACCCTTTTGTGTCGTGGCTGCACTATTCTTCACGTGCCGGATTTAACATGCAAAGTCCAATAGAAGTGTGACGCATGCCCCATGTTATAGATGCACCAAAAAAAGTGAGTGCACTCTGTCGGGGCAGTGCAGAGGGCACCAGATTCATTAAAAAACGTGTGCCAGAAATCCTGAATGGTGCAGTTTGCACAATTTTTAGTAAATCTGGGCCAAAGGCTGCTGAACAGCTTAAATGTGGCTGCATGGTTTCAGAAAACTGCAAGGAGTAGTCAGTTTACATTTCTTGTTTTTTTCTGACTGTTATAATATTCATTGTTATTATGTGTTGACTGATACCGGTTTTGCAAATGTTCCTATAATTTACATTGGCAGCAGATTAAAATACATAAGTCACTGTCTATACTTTAAACTGATAAATTAAAAAGGTAAAAAATAGTTATTTCTAATTTGGGAAACTCTTGGACAGGTGTAGCTTCTGTCCACTTTTCCCTGTTTGTTAGATAATACCATTAAGCATATGGATGCTCTGTGATCTGTGGATAGCATAGTGAGTATTATGCTCTGTACATGACTTGGAGGTGGTGGGGATTTTGAGTGGAGCAGTCTTAGCCTAGTTGTTTAGTAAAGTTTTAATATTGCACTGTAACAAAACGTTCCAGCATACCTGATTCACTTTGCAGTGTTCCTGTTGTTTTCTCCGATGGTTCATTATTTAGATTCTGGTTTACGTCATCTGTTGAGCATGACTGGCATGGATGTGGATCAGAAGAAGAGGGCGCATCAATCTCATCCTGCTTTCCTTCATTGGTTGGACACGGTGTGCAGGAATTTGGAAACAGAGATTCATCTCTTGAATTCCTCACTTTAACAGTTGGATAAATTGGACAGGAGGTTGGAACAGAAGAAGATGGTGCATCACTTTGATCTGTCACTTTATCAGTTGGGCAAGATTTGTAGGACTCTGCCACAGAAGAAGTAAGTTCCTCATTTGAAATCTTCTCTTCATGAGTTGGAAATGGTTGACTGGTACTTTGCACTGAGGAAGGTGATTTTGTCCGTCGTTCACAATCATTTCCTCCTACTACATCTTCACTAGGCACTTCTTTTGTAAGGTTCTCTGCTCTAGTCTGGTGTTGATCACTGCTGAATGTGTCTTCAGCATCCCCTTCCTTTCCTTCTGTGGACACCTTATTTTCATTTCCATTGTCTGATCCTTTTAAGTCTGTCTTGGGACTCTCAACACAACTTGCTTTTGTGCCACCTGCACCTTTCTGACTATCTCCGTCTTTTAGGTTCTCAGTGACCACTTGCTTGGTATCATTAGCACCTTCATGGACTTCTTCTTCAACAATTTTACTGGAGTTGTCTGGAGTTTTAAGGATTATCTTGTCTTCAGTTGCACCTTGTGTACTGATGTCAGTATTATTCGGTGTTACATTTTCTGACATCTTCTCATATGTTACAATTTGGTGTTTCTGTGATATTTCCTTAGGGTCATGCTTTGAGTCACTTTCTGTTTCGGTCTCCAGGCTTTCAGTTTCCTTAGGTAGTGATGTATCATCCTGTACACATTCCACTATGTTCTGACTAACAGATTCTTCCAATTCTTCTGCACCTTGAATGATGATCGATTCTTCACAAGCCACTTCCTCAGTTGAAGTGGAAGTGTTTTCATCTGTGCTGAATTCTTGGGCTTCATTTGAAGGATTGGTCTCAGATTTCCCATCTAATAAACCTTTTTCATTTATTGAAATGCTCGTTCCTGGATCTATTGAAGCCATGAAAAATGAACTTGAAGAACTTATGGGTGATGAGATCAGCAGAGAACTTCTTTTACTGAAAACAAGAATTGTATACTATCAGAGGAGTTATTACAGTTCCTGCCACCAGTCCTTGCAATCACAGCTGCCATCATGAGTGGTATAGTGGGACTCTGTTCATAGGAACCGCCATTTTGCAAACAACCCCCCCCCCCCCAGTGCCATCCCGACCCTCAATAGTGATTAGTGCTGTGTCTTGAAGGTTCACACAGTGCTGATCACTGGACCCAGAGACCCTACGCTTTGACAAAGAATAGCTGCTCCGGGAAGATGTTTATAATTGGTTTTTTTTTTACTATTCTTGGACTATAAGGTGGCATTTTCTGGGGGGCTTTATATGGACTGTGTGGGCATGGCTGCAGGGGGCTATATATGGACCGTGAGGGCATGTGCTGGTGCTACCTATGTACTGAGGGGGCATATGCGGGGACTGTCATTATACGGAGTGGTCATGTGCTGTGACTATCTATGTACTAAGGGGGCAATGGCTGGGGCTATCTATATACTCAGGGGGCATGTGATGGGGCTATCTATGCACTAAGTGGGCATGTGCGGTGACTATCTTTATACGGAGGGGTCATGGGCTGTGATTATATATGTACGAAGGGGGCAAGTGTTGGGGCTATCTATTTAATGAGGGGGCATGTGTTGGAGCTATCTATCTATGCACCAAGGGGACATGTGCTGGGGCTATCTATATACTGAGGGAATTTGTGCTTTGGCTACCTATGTACTGAGGGGGCATGTGCTGGAGCTATCTATACACTGAGGGGGCATGTTTCTGTGGTTATCTAAATACAGGGTATGGGAATGTCAGGTCCGCTTATCTGTATATAATGGGAAACTCATGTGTTTAGGGGAGAGGAGGCCCCCCAAAAATATCCAGTTAGGTGTCTCAAAATTCCTAGGTGCGGCTTAGCTACTGAGGTCGTGCTGCGGCTATTTATGTACTGAGGGGGCTTGTGCTGGGGCTATCTATATACAGGGTACAGGTACAAGAAACTTGTTTGCTAAGGGGGGGGGATATCCAGTTAGTTGTCCTAGGTGTTGCACTGCCTGCAATTATTCATGTTTGGGGGCCCCGTGTGAAGCTGCGATGATACTCCAAATTTTTCTTCCTTCCTTTAATGGCATTGGTGTCCTTAGGATGCAGATACAATTTAGTGGTGTGGCAGAACGGTTAGCAATAAGTTACTGCTTAAAGGAAATCCACCACTTGCCTTGGAAGTTTTTATGAAGTCACACCCACATGACGGCGGTATGCTCCTCAAAACAGGATTATATCTTGTGTATAGTATTCAGTATAGAGGGAATAAGCGCTAATAATTTTAAGTCAACGGAGTGCTGTGCAGCGTGGTTCCACTAGCAGGAGTTCCAAAGCCAAATTTACTTATTTTTATAAATCTATTTATATTGATGATTTATAGCTATATTGAAGATACAATCCTGTTTAAGCATTAAACCACCAGCATGAAAGTGTGATTACAAAAATACTAGGGGTAGATTTCCTTTATAAAGCTGTGTTGGCACTTTGCCATAAATAGGTGGATTTTTTTGTTTGGGTTATTTTGTGCACTTGCTCAAAGGATTGCTATCACTGGACTAGGCTATTGGGGATCCTGTATGCTGTACAGCCTGGCCACATGCAGTTACTGTTAATTGTTGGACAACATCTTTCTCGCTATCTAAAAAATAGCAAGTACATGTAGGATACGTATTGTACTGGTGTGACACAGCAGGAAGGATAACCAGATACAAAATCCTGAAGCAGTTTGCATGTGTACAGTGTGAAAAGCGACAATAATCAGCTAACAAGCTATGAAACAAGCCACAGCTTGGACACATTTATCCTGATTTTTTGACACTATCTTCAAGTTCAAAGTCATATTCTTGTGTATTATTTTGAGGAAACAAATCATACCTTTTGACACCTTTCACAACAAAGACTTTGTTGGAATGTTGTCGTTCTAGTTTACTCATAACTTCATACAGGTCATGGTTCAGCTGCAGGGAGGATGAGATAGATTCAGTAAATTAATTGCTCTGACCTGATTGTTGCTGACAGACAAAGTGCCTCGTCTACAAAAGCTAGTACACACAAAACCCAAACATTGCTGATTACTTGCTATGGACAACTTTCCACTTTATACATTTTGTGTATTGTAGGGAAAGGTGTATGGAAACTGTCTATAGATAAATAAACTAAAATCTCATGTTATATTATGAAGCCTCTAACAATATATAATATCCTTCACATTAGTAAGCAATTTACACCTCTTTTCTGGCATATATAACCTTTTAAAAGACTATATTGGGGCTGGTGTATCATGTTGCAACATATTAACCCCTTTGCGCCATGTAAACCACTTTTAAAACAAGCTTGAAAGGTAAAATCTACCCTGGCTCGGGACTGGTGTAGATATTAATATGGGCGTCCCTATATTTTTGTTAAAAATGGAGAATTTGTAATTAGTGACCATCGGCAGCAACCAATCACCAGGATGTCTCTAATATAGACAGTGACAGGGAACCTCCCTGAGCATATACTGAGTAAAAGCCAGGGTGTGATGTACTGCTGCATCCGCCCCTCATAATTTTCGATTTCCTCTGCTGATTGTATAGAAGGAGGGAGCAGGATGGAAAACGTAGATTGCAGAGTTTTTCTATCCCGAGTTTTGCACTGTGTACTACATATACTGCATACATACATACATATATACTGTGCAGACAGAGGCAAAAACAGAGCGTTTAAAAAATGAGGTGTGAGTCTAGTCTTAATCAATCCCCCAGCTATAAATAGAAGTATTTTGGTCTCAGTACATGTTAACTAAAAACTAGGAAAGGAACATGAATAGAGAAAAAATATAAGGAAAAATTTGTTCATCTTCTGTGTAGGTTCCACTTCTGGTTTCTACTTACAAATACTGACTGTGTGAAAGTGGTTATGGTCTCTGATATGTTTGTAATGGAAGGGAATATGACCTGAGCTTGTAGCATGCAGATGGTTATATGCACAGAAACCATAGGGTCTACGTTATGGAAACTTCAATGGGTTGGGCACAATACCTCATATTTTGTGTAATGTGTGGGGAGCAGGATATTAGGTAATTTACCAATATACATTACATCTATTAACAGTTTTGATATGTAAAATGAAGCCTCCTGTCTTTTACCTCATCAGCCAGACATTCCTGTCCATAAAATGGCCGCAGATGGAGGGTCATGTGATCTCTAACTGGAGATTGTTCCCATTGATCACATGATCCTGGTCTGAGATCTGTCTAGTGGTCACTGCACATGGTGAAGTTTGCACTAGTCTTAGTAAATGTGCCCCAATAACTTCAAATATTAAAGTAAACAAAAATGTAACAGATTACATTTAACATAAAACTTAAAAAACAGTAGGTAATTTTCTGATAACACATTCCCTTTAGAAGGGAACATATGGTAATATAATTGCAGGACTAGACTGCAGAATTTGTTTGTAGTTTGCTACTATGGAAATGCACAATTCTGCCTTGAAAATGGTCAAAGTAGAACATTTTTAATAAAGACAAATAATTTTGTTTTCTACATACATCGGACAAATTATTTTTTTTATTTTTTCTGGTGAGTTCATGGAATGTAAAGATTTTATGTAAAGCTGCATCCATTAGTGAGAAGAGACTGAATTGTGGTGAGAACATTATTGTGTCTGCAGGGGTGCACCACCCATGTGACAATTTGACAACATCGCCTAGGGAGTTGCTTTCTGCTTGATAATGGGGGGTGGTAAATGACCAAAAGAATGAAAGTGAGGTGCCCTCTGTACCACGCACTGAAAGTTAAAAAAAAACCTATAAGAAAAATACATGTGTTTTTTAACAAATTCTACAGCATTTGACATTTTTCCAGCTTCCCAGTACATGGCACTGATTATTAATTGGTACCAATAGAAAGCACAGTCTGTGCTGCAGATAACAAGCCTTATATAGTTTTGGAAATGGCAAAATAAAAAGGTTATGGCCTTTGGAAGGTGAGGAGTTAAAGAGGACCTTTCACCAGATTTTGACAACCCTGAGTAACAATGGCTGCTTATACAGGGTTACAGGTCCTTCCCATATCACCAAAAGTTAACTGCCAGTGAGGTACTGTACCCTAATCACAGATTTTTTTTCTGATATGCAAATTAGCTTTTGTGATGTCTGGTATCTGTGACTCTTCTCTGTCTCAGGCTGGAAGTGAGCCACACCCCATTATTCTGACTGACAGCTCTGTGTGTCTTCAAATCACTGCTCTGCCCCCTTGTACTTAGGGACCATCTGCTAATATTCAACTGCAGTCAAATAAAGCTCTATGTACAAATGGGATATACTGTGTCAAGGACCAAGGATTATCAATAAACCGTCATAACAAACACCTTACAGCTGATCATTACAGCCTGGGAGTAAAGTAAAGCATTCAGAAAGCTTCACCAAAGATAACAGTGGGCAGAGGGGTACGTCTTTAACTTGGGGTCGTCTGTAAGTCGGGTGTCGTAACTAGGGGACAGCCTGTACTCCACTTATTATGGCACTAATGGCATTCTACAGTTAGCCAAGGGCATAAAAAAGGTTAGTTTTAAAAATGATATGTTTTTCAGATTTATATTCTATTGTAACTTTATTCTAGTTCTATTTCATGTTTTAACATAATTCACCATTACTTAATTCTTTACGTCACAAAACCTGTTCCTTCTCATTGGATAATTATTGTTAGTTATGCATCTGCCGTTTTATAATTCAGTATATATATATTTATCAAGTGTTATATGATATAGAAACCATTCCCTTACCTTACTCATCTCCTTATAGAAAACATCTCTAAGATTGGAAATATTCTGAAAAATGATTACATAACAACCGACCCGACTGTAAAATGGAAAACATAAGTCATCTGATCAGTGTGTACTATCATCATATCTATAGAACATGAAAATGGCAACACAGAATTTTACAGTGAAAAAGTCAAAATATAAAACTTAGAGAAGGAGATGAGAAGCAAAATGATTAACCTTGTGGTGAAGCAAAGGTATGTAGTAATACTGAGTACCACTAGATGGCAGCAGTAAATAACATTATATCGTAAAACATTATAGTGGAAGTTTTTTTTTTGTCTAAACAGGAATTTTGTTATAATCACAAAAATACTCTATCCACGCCTCAATCTACAAATTTGAACTATATTACAGCAGTATTCCCTAAACCATACCTATAGACTTGTCCAATACCTCCATGAGTATGTCAGAAGAGCTAATGCAATTGTTTGCTAAGAATAGAGCGACACCCATAAACTGGAGCTTATGATATTAGTAAGGCCTCATGTACTCAACCTTGTATAAGGGCTGTGAGCTAGCTGTAGCTGTTGCGTTGAGCCCATGACCCCCTTTGACTTGTATTGTGCACGGTGGCGGTGTGCAGAGTCTGTCATGTATCAATGTGAATGTGCCGGGTGGCTGCATCAGGCACTTTGAAAGGACTTTGGCAGTCAGTCCGTACACTGAACAAAAGTATTTTTCCTATGGTCGCAAAGTATTTTTGCATGACATGTGTACAGGCAAGATAGGTTCTTTAGGTTTGTACTTGTACTTGAATTTGGAAAAAGCGGTAGTATGCATGAGGGCTAAGCTGTAGGTCCGCAAAAATGGGTCATTTGTCATTCTTTTTTCAGATCCACAAAAAACACAGGCTGGTGTGTTATCTAACGGATCCACAAATACGAGCGGCATACATATGCCATCTGTGTTGCACCAGTAGTCTTTCTTAGCCCCCTTGACTTCCATAGCAGAGCCGCAATTGTGGCCAAGAATAGGAACTTCTCTGAGTTTTCTCTGGTGTACTGTACTCGGACACAGGAATGTTAAATCCTCAGGTGTCTGTTAGCCCATAGAAAGACAAGCAACAAAAACCAAGTCTGTAATACCTGAGGACTGAGGTTGTTTGCATGAGGGCAAAGGAACTCAAAGATTTAGGTCTGAAATATGTCAGGGTTTGATTCTTTTATTCCTATAAATCCTGCTGGATGTTATAGGGCAGTGATGGCGAACCTTTTGGAGATAGAGTGCCCAAAGTACAACCAAAACCCACTTATATGTCGGAGAGTGCCAACATGACAATGTAAGAAGTAATTTATTGATCTCTGCTGTATCACAGGTTTCAATCGTATTAGCGTCATGAGTTCACCAATACAATAGAAAGATCATAGAGAATTTTGGATTTTTGCTTCCCTCCATGGTCCTCTGAAGAGGAAGAAGCAGGGTTCCCAGAGCGGGAAATCCAACAATAATCTATCTCTATCCGCACATTCTCGTTACTCCTGTAGCCCTGGCAGTCAAGGATGTTGATTTAAAATGGTGCTGAGCATGGCACGTCCTGGGCTGTATTGGAGCGCAGGAGGAAGCCTTGAGTCCTGTCTGGCAAACTCTGTGTTGGGGTGAAGGCCTGGGTGCCCACAGGAAGGGCTCTGAGTGCCACCTTTGGCACCCGTGCCATAGGTTCGCCACCACTGTTATAGGGATTAAAGGGGTTGCCCCATTGTAGCAAGTTAGGCCCTTTCCTGTAGAAACTTTCTAGTAACTAACTTGCTAATCAGTGGGGTGGTCTCAGTGGTGGGACCTCCAAGGATCCAAGAACAGCGGTTTGATTTACCCCTTTCACACCCTTAGATGACGGGAGCAGCTAGTCGCGCATGTGAGGGCTGCCCTGTTCATCTTTATGGAGCTGACTTGGATAGGGCCTAACCAGCTACGATGGGACAACACCTTCAAATAATTAACATTTTCATAATACAATTTTAAGAACTGTTAGGCTATATTCACACTGCCGTTGCCCGCCCGTACCGTACCGTAGCGGGCAACGGCAGTGTACGGGGAGAGGAGGAGGAGGTGAGCGCAGCTCTCCCCCGCCCCTCTCCATAGGAATTAATGGCGCACGGTGCCGTACTACGGAGAAAGATAGGACAGGTCCTATCTTTTTCCGGGTACGGTGCCGCACGTGTACCGCTCCCGTAGGGCGCCGTGCGCCCATTGACGTGATATGGAGGACGTATATCGGCCGTATATACGTCGGCCGTATATACGTCCTCCATACGTCAGTGTGAATGTAGCCTAAGTGCTGAGCATCTCTTTGTGGTATAGACTGTAGGGCAGCGGCCACCTTATTTCTCTTTGGCATTACATAACTAGTGTATGCCAGAATACATTTTTTGTTATACATATCAAAGTGTCTTTTGTTTGCATTTAACCATACGGCCAAAACAGAACACTGTGGGGCACATTTACTTACCCGTCCCGTTGCCGCCGTCGATCCGTAATATCCGACGAGGATTTGGAGCTGCTGTGACTCGCTAAGAACGTGCGTTCAATTTCCTGCATATGTCGCTTCCCCGCTGAGGTCCGCCGGAGTTCCCCTTCTTCTTCTCGGTGCATGGGAGTGCTGATCTTGCGACACAATTTAATTTTTAAATTCCGCGGTTTGACCGAACCAGTCGCGTTTTCCGTCGACCACGCCCCCCGATTTGTGCCGCCTGAAAGCCTGCGCCGATGCGCCACAATCCGATTGCGTGAGCCAAAAACCCGGGGCAATTCAGTGCAAAATGGAAAAATTCGGGAAACCTGGCGGAAATGCGTCCGAAAGACCCTTAGTAAATGTACCCCTGTATGTCCATTATGCAGAATTCTGGTGTATACATGATGGTGTATACTGAAAGATCCCTTTCTTGTTTGTCTTTATTACAGATTTAAAAGAAGATGTAAAAGGAATCCAACATTGTTATTGAACACTCAGATATTAAATGATCACTATATATGGTTCATCTGTTAAAAAGTATCTCAGTAGATAAGCTGGGCAGCGTCCATTAACACACTTTTTGACTTGATTTAAAGAAGTTTAACTGCAAAATTTACGGCTAATCACGCATGCTGCCGCTCTCGGGAGCTGATAACACTACTAGTTTAGTCTAACTCTAGCTAATAAATGGGAGCCACTGTGTTAAAACCAGTTGGTGAGTAGCAATTTATTTTTTAAATTTATAAAGAGTTCATGGAGTAAATGCTCTGCTATTTCCCTTGTACCTGCTGTAGAGAACGGGCAGCTCTTCCCTTAATTCTTTGTTTAAGTCTTCAAATATCATCTGTGCTTTATTAAAATCTTCTTCTGCCTATATAAGACATTTACATGGTCACATAAAAGCCATAAAAGCATGACATTTAAAACTGTATTAGTCTAAAATTAAGCACCTTAATAACACATATAGAATTGGAACCTCTATTACCCCCTTCTGTACCTCTTAAATCACTCTTTTGTCAGTTAATGATATCCTATGTTACTATAACATACAAAATGTATTTTCTTCAAAGGAACTTGCCATCATGGCACACATTTTCACCTACAAGTTACCATCGCCTTTTTAATGCTGTTACCCAATCTGCTTTTATAATTAACATTAATGGTTCCAGTCAAAGTTGATAAAAGTGTTTACCTGCAAATTGTATCTTGTTGGATTCCCTAGGCTCATCATCATCATTATCTCCTGTCTGCCCTGATAGCTCTATCCCTCTTCCTTTTCCCCCCCCCCGGCCTTCATCAGATATGAACTGACAGAGATTTGTTTGGAGCACAGGGTCAGCTTGCGACTGCATGAGTGAGGAGGAGGGAGGAAATAGGAAAAGCTAACAGAGAGAAGATAATGATGTTGATTGCAGCCTTGTAACAGACTTTCGGCCCTCAGGGAAACAGGTAAACTTTTATATACTTTTAAAAGTGAGTGGAAGCAGCAATGTGAATTATACAAGTAGATTGGGAATAAGCATTAAACAGCCTATGGAAACCAGTCACGAGAATGACTATGAAAATGTGTGGTCCTGATGACATATTCCTCTTAACTTCCAATGGCTACACAGAGTCTCAGGGACTATGTAAAGCATTAAGATAAGTAAATGAAAAAGTAACTGCTGTAACTGCTAATTTTAAGAACTTTAGTTGGTTACTCTGAGGAATAAGCCTGCTGATATTCACAGGATTGGCTTTCTATCTGGTCAATATGGGGCCCACCTGAAGTAAGTAATATGTGTGATACTAGATTTCAACAAACCCCAAACCTTGTTCCCGTGAAAGAAAAGTCCATTTTAGGTAACATAATGATGACTCTAGGATAGTGATCAGGCTTTGTGATTTGTCATCAATGCACTGGAAATATAATTTAGACCAAATGGTTTTACTTATAGACTGTGGCCATTAGTTACTGACCACCATTCCTTTTACCTTAGCAATTT
The DNA here is from genome assembly GCF_040894005.1 of Engystomops pustulosus. Taxonomy (NCBI): domain Eukaryota; kingdom Metazoa; phylum Chordata; class Amphibia; order Anura; family Leptodactylidae; genus Engystomops; species Engystomops pustulosus. Next base: position 59,047,727 of record NC_092412.1, on the reverse strand, counting down.
TTGCCTCATCTTTCTTCTTAGCACTTTGCAACGCTTCCAGGTGGTGTCTTGCACTGTCATAATCTACCAGTTTTCTCCCTCGTTTTGCTATTCTTTCCTGTAAAATTTACAGTATTAGATCATTTACTACTTGTAAAGGAAAGGTTTGAAGACTACACATAGATATGGTATAAGACTGGCTGCACACAATCGTGCTCGGTCAATGATGCAAGGAGTCCATGTCTGCAGGACTTTCTGAAACTCAGCTGGACTTCTTGCATCATATATTACTATGGTTTAATCTCTCCCATCCACTGCACTGTGCTCCGTCCATTGATTCTTATCACAACTGAGCACCTTGTTGAAACACACCTGGTTTTGACAACTAATGCAATAAACAAATGAAATTACAGGTGTGAACTGGCCATTATTTGGTTTACATTACATTATTTGGTTTACATTTTAAAAGTCTATGGGGCAGATTTATCAAGCTGTCTGAAAGTCAGAATATTTCTAGTTGCCCATGGTAACTAATCACAGCTCCCCTTTGAAATATTCATGAGCTCTGGTAAAATGTAAGCTGAGCTGTGATTGGTTGCCATGGGTAACTAGAAATATTCTGACTTTCAGACAGCTTGATAAATCTGCCCCTATATGTATGGATTATATAGTACCAAAATGTAGATATGAACATATTTAGAAACACAAATGTTTTCAATAAAACAAAACTGCCTCTATATAATGGGGCACATTTACTTACCCGGCCCATTCGCGATCCAGCGGCGCGTTCTCTGCACAGGATTCGGGTCCGGCTGGGATTTAAGATGGTAGTTCCTCCGCCGTCCACCAGGTGGCGCTGCAGCGCCGAAAATAATCTTAACGCCCCGGAATGCACCATCCCATAGAAGGTGAAGGTGAGCGCTCCCCAAGCGACACATTTTCGGTTTTTAAATGCGGCGGTTTTTCCGAATACGTCGGGTTTTCGTTCGGCCGCGCCCCCCGATTTCTGTCGCGCGCATGCCGGCCCCGATGCGCCACAATCCGATCGCGTGCGCCAAAAACCCGGGGCAATTCATGTACAAGCGGTGCAAATCGGAAATATTCGGGTAACACGTCGGGAAAACGCGAATCGGGCCCTTAGTAAATGACCCCCAATGTGTTTGTTATAATAATAGTATGTGGATGTAATTTCTCTGATTTCTATTTCTTTTTAGTACAGTTATAACTTAAACTAAAAAAAATAGGGAATGTAAGGAAATATTTTTGTTTCGGTATCACCTTCATTTCTGAGAACTGAGACATGTAATTCTCCATGATGTGGACGGCCTGGTCAGCTAATTTTTCTTCATAATCAGTCCAGAGAAGGTCAGTGTTCTAGAGACAAATCACAAAAAAGCCTCAGTCTACGTGTAAGCAAAGCAATCCGTATAAATAAAATGTTGTATCACTAGTCTTTACTTTTGGATTCTCTTTCTTTTTCTCTTCTCGCTTGTACTCTAGGAGGTTGAATAATAATGTTAGGATGAGTCAGATGAAGAAAGTGTTGTATTAAGGTAAGAATTGTTGGAATTCCTTTATTGACTGGATTGAACTACAAGATCTGAGACGGGCAGGGAGGAAGTTCTGACTACACACACACAGCCTGGTGTGCAAGGTGTTGTGGGAATAGTAGTAAACAAATACAGCAGGAATCATATCTGCTGAGATCATAGGAATATAGATTTACAGAACTTTCCATCCCTGAACACGCAACTGACTGTATATCACATTCTGCCCATCTACTCAAGAAAATACTAGATTTTTTTTAACTTTTCACTCATTTTTATGTTGATATGATTGGTTGAAAGATGTATCTTTAGATTTGATTTTGTAAGGACATGAATTTTACTAAATTAATTCAACTGCAGGAACAAATATTTTTAAAGGGCACTGAATTATCAGCATTAATATGTGTTATTGGTACATAAACTTTAAATTGTGACAGAATCAGTACAGGAAAGAACTGTGGTAAATATTATTAAGACATTTTTCGTATTAAGCCCATTTGCTTTTTTAACTTATTTTCAGTCCTCAGGTTTTGGAGATCAAGAAGGATATACACATGGGGGCATATTTATCATACGCTGGCGGTCGCGCACCAGCGTATGATAGCCCTGCCGCTGCGAGTTCGCAGCCCGATACATCAAGTTTAACGGTACCGTATATACTCGAGTATAAGCTGACCTGCGTAAAAGCTGAGGTACCTAATTTTTACACGAAATACAGCTTACACTCAGTATTTAGCCAGCCAACATATGCCCTCCATTATATAGCCAGCAGCCCCCCAGTATATACCCAATTCCTGCCCCCTAGTATATAGTCAGCAGCCCTTGTCCCCTAGTATTTTGCCAGCCCCCTGCCACCTAGTACATAGCCAGTGCCTGCTCCCTTGTATATAGCCAGCAGCCCCTTAGTATGTAGCCAGTGCCTACCCCCTTAGTGTATAGCCAGTGCCTGCCCTCCTTATGTATAACCAGCAGCCCTCTATGCCCAGCCAATTAAAAAAAAAACCTCTGTACTCAACTTTCCGACGCCCCCCACAGGTCCTTTTCTGCCTTCTGAAGCTCCGTCTCTGGGTCCCTGCGCATCGTCACATATACTATGACATCAGCCACTTGCTGACATCATGTGGGACGCAACAGGGATCCGAAGAGGGAGCCGCAGCTTCAGAAGATGGGGGCCTCGCAAATTTGAGTACAGGGTTTGTTTGTATTTTCCATAGAATCGAGTATAAGCTGAAAAACTTGGCTTATACTTGAGTATATACAGTAATTTAAGTAGGTTACAGAGATGATAACACAGCCCAGCCCGAACACCAGCAGGACCCGATGTCCTGCAATATTCTTCTGAAGAATTACCCGAAATGACCACTGTAAAAACCTGATAGGGGGTTATCATACAGTATATAGCTTACATGTTAGAGTTGGTTGGTTCCTTAGTTTTATGATGTATTGTATTTATAAAGAGATTATCTACATCTCACAACTACTTTGAGATGGAGATAATTCTTTAAATATGGTCTGGTTGCTGTGTCCTATTGCTGATTGTGTTCACAACATCAGAGTTATCTGACCGCATTTCCTTTGTAACTCAACTTCTCCAAACACTGACCTCAGTTCTAAGCTTCTGAACTTATTGCAAAGGGTTAGTGAGTAACTTTTTACTAAAGAGCCTGTGCTAACAGCTTTTTACATTGTAGAAAACTGGAAAAATAAAGGCTGGAAAATAAAAGCAGCATGAAAATTCTGTGCTTATCCCATATGAATGAATGTAGCACAAATACATATTTTTGTCCTTATGCCATACACAATGGCCTACTTTTATCAAAAGCAATGCAATATGTGCAGTTTGCCTGTGACATGTGCACGGTGCGCCAGATTTATAATTTGTGGCGCCTGTTCTTCATGAATCTGGCCGCTCCGACAGCGTGCACCAACTTTTTTTTAACATAGGGCGTGCAACACAATCCTGTTGAACTGTACTTAATAAATGTGGTCTGACTGTGAACCAGAACACTCCTTTCAGTGCATCATTTTGTGTCACATCGCTTAAAGTGTATCATGGACACATATAAATACATGTACACGAAGTTTGCACTGAACAGAAAGTGCAAAGTCAGACAGACAAAAAACTGGTGCAGGGCATTTAATAAATGTGGGATATCGGGTACATTTCTGCAGTATGGTCATTCATCTGATCTTAAATTTCTATATGGATCAGTCTCCGCAAAGCACAGCCTGATGTTTTAAAGTTTCGCAGGGCTGTTAGTAATTAATGGGTAGACAGAACTGATCAGTTGGGCACCATAAAAATGCCGACATCAATGAGATGTGCGCCAAAATCTTACATGGACTGCGCCTTAATTTTGCTATGTGACCAATTTTTCCTGGTCTTTCATGTGCCAAAAATTGCACCTAAAAATGATGACAAAATACACATAAATGTGGAGGATAATGTGGAAACGTTAGGCCATGTCCACTTGCGCCAAAAGTGTCGGAAACATCTGTTCTTTCTGGCGCAAACTCATTATAAATGATCCGCAACAATTCTGCGCCCCAAAAAAATGTAAAATCCCAGCATTTTTTGGGCTCAGATACAATAATACATGTCCCCCAATGAATCACAACTGAAATTATATATTACTAGTGCAATAATTGGAAAATTATATAATCCACCTAAACATTTACCTCTACAATTGCTTTCAGGTTGTCATATCCATCCCAGTCTGCTCTGTAGATGACATGAAGTGTTTCTGATAATCTTTTAGAACTTTCATGCATCGCTAAGAATAAAAAATAACATGCGCTGGTTATAATCTGCAGTGAATTTTAAAAGTTGCATCAGTTTATGAAAGTTTTGATGTGAATATTGAAAAATGTAATTAGGCTAAAAAACTGGAGAATTGTGGTTGCAGTGAAGTTTACTGCACAACTGTACTTAAAGGAAACCTACCACTTCGGGTAGGGCTTATAAGCTGGACATGCCGTGCACCAGCTCAGGGTGAGCTGGTGCCAGCGCTTATCTCCGTAATGTTTTTAAACAGTTTGAAAGTGTTTTAACAGTTTATTAATTTTTATATACTTACTGGCTTCCCCGCACCGTGGTCCTCGCTCGGCGCACCATGCGCACGACCGTGCGTGCATCTGAATAGGAAGTGGTAGCGCGCATGGTGCGCCGAGCGCGGACCCCGGTGCGGGGAAGCCAGTAAGGATATAAAAATTAATAAACTGTTAAAACACTTTCAAACTGTTTAAAAACATAACGGAGATAAGCGCTGGCACCAGCTCACCCTGAGCTGGTGCACGGCATGTCCAGCTTATAAGCCCTACCCGAAGTGGTAGGTTTCCTTTAAATGTAATGAATCCATGCAATTGTATGACAGCTTTGATATATTAAAGGAAAACTACCAGCAAAATACTGTAACATAAACCTCAATCACTTACATGCTATTGGCCCCTCTGTTCAGCATCTGCTTTTCTCTTTCTTTTTTATGGCCTAGTTTGCCTTACAAATTAGTTTTAAAATTATGCTAATAGGCCTGAGTGGCTCTGATGACCATAATTGGAGACATACCGTAATTTGCACCATAATTGGCTGCATCCTCTCATGATTATGTACTCCCCCAGCAGACCTTACTGCTCATCTCCTTCTTCCCTGAGCCACAGAACCAGTGATATCACCTAGCCCTTGTCAATTCCCATAATAATAATTACACAGATAATAATTACACAGATTTCTTAGCGCTGCACATCAGTCATTGCCCCCATGGGGCTTACAATCTAATCAACCTACCAGTATGTTTTGGTGGAAACCAGAGGACCTGGAGAAAACCCATGCAAACAAGGAGAGAACATACAAACTCTTTTGCAGATGTTGACCTAGATGGGACCCATGTCCCTAGCGCTGCAAGGCTGTATTGCTAACCACTGAGCCACCGTGCAGCCAGGTACTCCTCAATTCAGCTGCAAATTGAAGAGTCATCATCACATGAGCAGGAATTGCTGAGAGATAGTTGACATCACTTGCTCTCTGGCTTGGCTGGAAGAGGAAGATAGCGGATAGTAAGGTCTACTGTTGGCTGCTTGCATCTGCAACATCCTCTGCCATGCACATTGGCAGGGGTGTTGCAAATCATTGTGAGATGATGGAGCCCAGAAGATCTCTGATAATGCCCATCAGAGCCCCTCAGGTTCATACCATAATTGTAAAACTACTAGGAAGATACTGAATGAGTAGTCTCTCAACAACATGCAAGTGTTGGTTTATATTACATGATTCTGCTGATAGTTTTTCTTTTAGACAATAGAGTCAAAATATTGCTTTCAAAAGATTGGGTGTGCATCTAAACTGCATCGTAACCAGTTTTGAGGTGGTTTTAGGTGCAGTTACATAATTTTACAAATAATAGACAAGAACTGAACAGCTGAATTTGATTTTGAAGCAGAAACCTGTCCAATAAACATGTTCAGTTCATGTATTTCACCTGTTACATTAAGGAACCACATTAAAACTGATTACATTGCAGTTGATATGCAGTTCACCCTGGAAAGACAAGTCAGACTCTTCAGAGTAAGATAACTCTACATTATATTTCCCTACGAGGAAAAAAGGTTTTCAACTTTTAAAACTTACTATTAATCATTAGATCTCAGGTCAGCATTGATAGACATATCCCATGAAACTAGTATGGAGGCTTTGTAATTACAGTCCTTTTCCAGATCTGTCATACATCAGATATGAGTGACGCCCTACAGATTCCACTGATTTATCAAAGGGATAACAAAGCAATATTTTTACCATCAAGTGTGGTGGAATCTGCAACACAGGCTCCAGATAGAGCTTATATTGTACAACCATGTTGGTGAGGATTTCAACACTAGAAATTGTACAATGGGTTTTTCCTGATGATAATTTGATTCTCACAAAGTTGCATGTTATAGTATTTACAATATTAATTTACTTTATAGATATTCCTAAATCAATTGTCTTACCTTTAACAGCACTGAAGGCTGCCTTTAAATCCTTATATAACCTGTTACCTTCATTCTGATATAAAATAAGCAATGAGAAATAATAGAAATTAATGGAAAATGAAAAACACATAAAAACACAATTAATATGTATGTGTTCAAAGAATAACTATAGGATAAGTTTTTCTTTTAATGGTAAGATAATAAACATAACTATTCATTTAAAAGATTCTGATTAAACTATAGATTATTAGAAGTAAAGTGATCAAACTCTGAACGTGGATGGATTATATAGACTTTGGAAGATGAATAATGTCCTATAGTATTCTTGTGTATCACGTGATGGCATTACGCCCCTGGAGTTACCTGCTGCTTGTTGAAATCATATGCACACTGCTCAAAAAGTTCATCCTTGGTTTCTATTGTTCTGCCCAATTTCTGTAGAACCTAAATAAAAAAATGCAAACAAACTAAAACTAAAATTTTCTGCTTTAGTGCCTTCGTCCAGAATTTGTGTTGTCCCAGTTTTTCCTTTTTGACACACACTGTGAAGTATTTAGCACATTTTAAGATATTACAAAATCATTTTATAATTACGCAACACAGTACCCTATGTACTACTACATGTCACAATTTTTAAAGGTTAGTCTGCATTGTCCTTTATTTGTATTATAGGAACACTTCCTGTTGTGTTTCTTTTTTATACTTACTATACAGGAAGTTAAAACCACAATATCACACTTAAAGCTGCAATATTTTCACAGTTCTGTTTTGTTGTAGGAAATAGGTGTAAGCCAAACAGTGTAACCTACTAAAAGTAATTTTTCTCATAGAACAATGAGGTTTTATTTAGTGAAACCTGAGGAGGTTACGAGGTTAAACGTATGGCAATGAAAAAAAGTAGCAACATTATCCTAACGTATACCAGCTCACCATTACAAAAGATTCATCATTCCGAGCATGAAATCACCTGCGGCTATGACAAGAATAAAACGATACATAAAAGAAGGAGATGCAGTATTCTTCTCTCTAAGAGACCAACTACCCCTCTCTCCTTAGGGACCGAAAGGCTATGCTGACTAGGTGACACACCACAGATCCCTGCTTTGTGTGGCAGCGGTCAAAAAGACTTGGTTTACTGTAACAACACCCATAGCAGCCATAGCTACGGGGCCCGCATTGCACAGGGGCACTGGATGGACGGCGGTACAAAAATTTATCATTGCTGTTCTCCTGGGCCCTTCTCTCCCTGCTGATGGCACCAGCCCACCTAGAGAGCCGCCAATTGTGTTGGCTGCCCACTCTCCCAACCGCCCACACAGCTGCCCAAACTCCTACGTGCCTGCCGTCACACACGCCCACCCACCTTCCTGCCCAAATGCACAACTGGCTGCCCTTCTGCCAGCCCAACAGCACAGCCGTCCACTCTCCCTTCACAGCCGCCAAAACATTTTTAAGCAGTAATGGGCCCCATGCAGAAATCGACTATGGGGTCCAGGCTGTCCTAGTTACACCCCTGCTTGGCTTACTATGCTATTATACTATTTCCAGACTTTGTTGGTAAAAGTGCCTCACAAGGAGATGTTTTTAATTTCATTTGGGGTAACAGACGTCATAGATTGCTGCATTCGGTCATGCTTGCTCCCAAAGCTTGGGTAGGCATATTGAGGTCTACCTATTGCAGTTTTCATTACTTTTGATGAGTGTGGCACAGTGATTAGGGCCACATAGACAACAGAGCACTGTGCTTGGCAATTTCCAACACAACCATATTATTGAATGGTGTGGCAGGACGTGTACTCAACCTGTTGCACCATCCTTTCTTGAGAATGAGACTGGAGATCTGGAGATTGCTTGGGGGTCCCTTCCTGTGATCGGTTGGGTTTCCTGCTGTTGGACCCTTATAAGATTGTTATTCTCTATCCTGTGGAAAACCCTTTAACCAATTTATTACTATGCATTAGACATCTGGATGGTTCTCTTACTGACTAGCTTCCCTGCAATTTCATATTTGGGTGCCAGTTTCCCACCTGCGTTTTCATTACAGCCGGGAAACTAAAATATAAGGCAATAAAGAAGATTTACGAGTTTTTATATGTTTTTTAATACTGGAGTTACAGTCTGCCTATTACTTAACAGTAAGACTGGCATAATCATTGTTTTGCACTGTAGCTAGTTTTGGATGTGAGTGATCTCATTATTATTATTATTAATTAAGAAGATTTGCATTATACCGAATGAAAAATTTTATCCAATGGGAGACTATAAACATAAAATAGAAAAGGTTAAAGACAAGAAAATTCCACTCACGCCTGCCATTTTACATACGACAAAATATATAATTATGGTATGAATGTATTGTAAATGTAAATGGAGCTCTAACAATGAAATTCAAAAAAGTCTGAAATGTGTATGCTGTTTTAAAGGCCCTGGACATTTAAGAAGGCAAAACCAAAAAAGAAGGCTGAAACTGTTTTATAAACCAATGTTTATTTCCAAGGCCTAAATACGTGTGAATATAGTGTCTCTATGTATATAGTACAGTAAGGGACAAAACAGGTTTCATTCAACTGCAATTGTGAAATTTTTTGTCTTAACATTGTATATCATAAATATAAAGAACATTTAGTGACAAAGACCTAATGGTAGAACTCTAGAAGCACATTATACAGTCCTGAAATTGCTCACAGTGGGGTCTTCACACTGGAAGACCCCACGGAAGTGTAATTTCAGAAGAAGATGACGTCCTTTTCTATATATTTCCTATTTTACTTGCATCCATTTCTGACTATAGCCCAAAAAACTGCATGAACTGTCACAAAAGGTTTTTTTCCTACACGCACTGTGTAACCTCCCTTTGTCGCTGCATTCAATTGCCTAAACACCATCATATAGTTATAAAATAGGTAGGTAAAAAGATACAATACCTTTTCCTGGGCACGGGAGAATCTTTTCTGGACATTTTTGGCAAAAATCCCCGCACCCCCTTGCTTAGTTTCTGCCATAGCTGTTTGCCAGTATATGTGGTTTCCTACTTCTGTTTAGGGGATGTTTGCTGCTACAGAGAAGTGTTAGCTCCTCCTAAGCTCTACATCTTCCGCTGAAAGATTTCTAAAACCACTTCACTTTTTGTATTTCTTTCTGTTGTATTTCTGGTAGTGTCTTGTACTGCAAAAATTGTGCAGTGACTGAAACTGAATCCACTATAGTGATATGATCTGCAAAAATCTCTATTGCGCAAGGTGCAGTAACTAAACTGGTAAAAGCACATTCTGTGTCATAATATACTGTAACGTATGTCAGCTACGGAAGTATTTTTCTATATATCTGGGTTTATTAGTAACTGTAGTTTTCTACAATTTCTGCAATTTAACAATGTTATTTCTCCATCCCTTACTACAGATATTGGCTTCTTTAAAGGGAACCTGTCACCAGGTTTTCCCCACTAAACTACTAGTCCCCTAAAGTAGAGTATGAAACAATTCCCTCTTTTATTTGAAATCTCACCCATTCAGCTATAAAAATCATCTCCAATGTCAGGCAAATATGATTTTTCTCATCCCATTTTCACATGAGATGAGTCAAGTTTCATGGTTGCAAGGGTGTTGTCACTTCAGACGCCACTATCTTTGGTTCTGTAGTACCCAGCAGCATGCTTTATGTGTCATATTAAAAACAAGAACCCATCAGGCTCATGGATCTCAGAACCAGAGATACGGGCAGTTAAATAATAGGTGGGAACTGTGTCATTATTCTGCAGCTTGCATTTTCAACTATGTCTTTGTCTGTATCTCTGAAAGATCAGATATGTATCTTTAATTTAACTGAGTAGAATTAAGTTATGCATCATTTTCTAATCCTTTGTTGGCTAATCTGTAGGCCCTAACACCTTTGGCCCATGGCAGCTACGGTGTTAGTTATGGCCACATCACTTCCAAAATCCTCTTGAAACACCAAAAATGTATATAGCAGGTAACATGAGTAATGACTATTTGATAAAAGTGCGCCATAACATTTGGATGAAGGCTAAGAAAAGGAGTAATATGAATCTTGTATTTAAAAACAGTAAAGTTTACCAGAAATAACAATGGCCAGCCCCTCCCCCCCCAAGTGTAAATTTGGAGAAGAAATACAATTTATATACAATACAATATATAGAAGTAGAACTAATGTGGTATGCTTATACAGATGCAGTTCCAACAGGTAGTTCCTCTACATACTTTTGTTTCCCTTTATGATTGGGTTCACACAGCAGTCAGTCACTGGCAAGGACCGCCCACTGGACTCCTAAATCCAGAAAGAGCAGAAATGTAAATGAGTCAATAACAACTTATCCTGATTCTTTTCCCTAAATGTATAAACCACTTAATATTGAGAATAAGCTGGACATTGATTTTATGTAATATTCTGCTGTTTCTTTTACTATTTCTTCAGATAAGAACGTACTATATTTTTTGAACTATAAGGCGCACAAAAAATCCTTTGATTTTCTCAGAAATTAAAGGTGCGCCTTATAGTCCAGTGCGCCTTATATATGAACCGTACTTACAGACAACAGCTGCCTTGAACTGTGCACAGGTCTGCCACCTGCTGGTCATTCATCCTTATAATCTGGTGCACCTTATATATGAACCTAGACCTTTTAGCAGGCATTTATTGATGGTGCGCCTTATAATTTGGTGCACCTTATAGTCCGAAAAATACGGTAGTCTTGCCTTCTTTCCATGCATATGGGATTTGTCTGAAGGAAATAACTTCGCTCTAACTCATTAGTAATATGGCCACCATGTTAGAACAAGATGACCTGTGGCTAGCAAGTAGAAAAGGTTTTGAGCTTGGTTTCTGTTCTCCTTTATGGACTTCACATTTACTGGACCTTCTGGATATTAATAATAATGAGGATAAAACATCTTTATTTCTATTGTGCCATCATATTACATTGTGTCATCTAAGGGGTTGGGGCTTACAGGAAAGCAATCCGTGTGATCAGCAGACTAGATGTCATAGGAAGCTCTGCCTCGTTCCCGTCATGTGATAGGGGAGAAAAGTAAAGCTTAGAATCAAAATGTGAAGTAGACTTCCATTTTACACACAGGAACTTTTGCAATGCTTTTTTTGTAGCAATTCACAATTTTTCAGGATTTCCCTGAGTTCTGAATGTGTTTCTGTTTTTTAAATATACATCGCAATGTGATGAAGTTTTGCAATTTCAGTTTTTTTCTAATAGTTTCATGAAGAATCAAGAAACTTGTACTGACTGACTGCAAGCAATACAGCACACACAAAAAATAAGATTCAATTTTTATTTAACACTTGCTTTAGAATTTAAAGCAGCTCCTCTTCTTTGCAATTTTAGTTGGCGTTGATAGTCTGAAAAAAATGAAAAATATGCTATAAGTTTAAAATGAAACATAAGAATTTATAGTGAATGCAAACGTTGTGAATATAAAATTCGGTGAATGTAACTCAATGTGAGATAAAAAGGTTAATGTGGTACCCTAGTTATAAAAGTTACCCCCATTTATAGTGCAGAGGAGAACTTTGTTCTTGGATGGTGGGGGTCCAATCGTTAGTACTCTCATGATCGTGTGAATTGGGGGTCCATTGAACCACACAGTACAAGGGACCATTATTCTTATGACCCCTTAAATTAACAAGCTATAGAGTAGGTAATTTCATATAACCAAAATATGTGAATAAAGTATTTTTAAAATCCACTATATAAAACAGATGTTCAATATATGGTATCAATATATTTTGGTCTGCAAAATGTTGGACTGATCTTTTAGCGCACAACTGATGCTAAAAGTAAAGTAAAACCTATAGATATTATAAAACAATTTGGACCCATAGCAGATCTGTCTACATTGAATCTATAAGAAGCCAATGCAGGTTTTCAGGGTTGGTCCTAGGGCCCACTAGTGAAACAGATTAGGGGGCCTACCTACTATTACATGGAAATATTACCTGTACATTTTTAGTCTGCTTTCATATAATTCATTTCATTTTGAAACCCATTGCAAATGCATCAGGCAAAACGAATCCCAAAGCACATCATTATTAAGGATAGTAAAACATGAATTTTTGAGCTGCATTTTCCCAATATGCAATACAACACATAGGGTCCGCACTATCGTCGGAATACCCGAAGATTTCAGATGTGCGCCGCATTTAGAAGGGCTTTTTGGCGCACAGGATCGGATTTTGGTGCAAATGCAAAGACTTTCACGCGACAGAAATCGGATCCGACGGATTTGGACAACGCGCGGCATTTAACATTCAAAATTGCAAGCCATGCACTTACAGTACGTCCACCGGGAAGAAGAAGGTGAACTGCGGCGGACCTGAGCGGGTAAGCGACACATGCAGGAAATTGGACGCACAATCTTAGTGAATCGCGGCAGTTCCGAATCCTCATCGGACAACGCACCTCAGGGATCGCGACGTGACGGGTAAGTAAATGTACCCCATAGTCTGAAGGCAGCCTAAGGCCTTATTCACAGAATACGATTGAATTGCAGTTTCAAGCACATTTAAAATGTATTCGGAGTATCTCCTACCTGAACGTGTATATGTTCAGAGATAAACGATTGTGTTTGGCAAGTTGCTACATATGTTTTGCAGCATTAAGGTACCAAGTACTCACCTCTCCTGGTTCCTCAGCAGCTCTACTCTTCTCTTCTTCCTCTGCTGTTGCTTTGTGCAGTGATGCCGGCAGATGGGATGTTATCATTACATAACACATGCCAGTCTCTGCTGCATTTAGCTACAGCAGAGGAGCGATGCTAACAGCAAAGTCAGCGGGCGACAAGGGTGGGGCCAACAAGTGTCAATTGGGCCAATCCGACCCTACAAGTTTTCATTAGTTACCATACAGGCTCAATAATGTGCTGTACTATATTTTCATATAGCAGAAATACTTCCACAGAGAAATAGCTCCAAGTATATGGCAGGTGATGAAGTGTATGAAATCCAACAACAAAAACTGTTAAGTACTTGAGGCTTAATTTTATAATGATGAAATCTCTATAGGGCAGCTATGATTGTAAGGCTTTAAATTACAGACTGAATAGGTAATAGTGAACAAGACGACTGAACTTACATCATTGATCCATCCAATGTATGCAGAAACCCTGGTGAAAACTGTTGGTTTGCGGATGGCATTACATCCAAGGGATGACACAAAACTGGTCACACCATGAACTTCATAACCATTGCCTACTGGGCAATTGAGGGGACCTCCTGAATCACCCTAAAATAACAGAGAGACAAATGATTAAAACTTGGCAATTGTTAAACTAATTTGCTGCCGTAATACCATGTATCTCATCATCTTCTTACTTTCCAGAAGTCTGTAGTTTTCCTTTTCCCTGTCTACACACTGGGGGAGATTTATAGATGCGTTGGTCCTTAGACCAGTGCAGAGTAGATCTGGACAATTCTCTGCTCCGCCACATTTATCATTGTGTCAGATGCTGGATGAAAATCACATTCCGCACCAGGAGTGGATTAAAAACATTTTTCTTTATTCATATTTCCATTTAAAAAATGATGAAAAAGTAGTATTATATTAGTAGTAGTATTACATCCTCCGCAACACTGGGGTTAAATGTAGTGGGAAAAAAACTGTGTTTCAGGCATATAAAACCATGAGTATATGCCTGAAACGAGTAGGTTTTTTCCCACTACATCTAACCCCAGTGTTGCTCAGGATGCATTGCTGTAGACTATAATACTACTTTTTCATCATTTTTTTTAAAGGAAATATGAATAAAGAAAAAAAGTATATTTCAGCTCCCCGTATGTTTGTAGGTTCAATGCTGGCTAAGGCTATATTCACACTGTTACGTTACGGTACAGGCGGGCAACGGCAGTGTACGGGGAGAGGAGGAGGAGGTGAGCACAGCTCACCCCCGCTCCTCTCCATAGGAATTAATGGCGCACGGCGCCGTACTACGGAGAAACAGGACAGGTCCTATCTTTTTCCGGGTACGGAGCGGTATGGTACCGCACGTGTGCTGCGCCATGCGCCCATTGACGTCTATGGAGGACGTATATCGGCCGTATATATGTCGGCCGTATATACGTCCTCCATACGTCAGTGTGAATGTAGCCTAATTCAGGCAGCCGGTGCACGGACATACTGTGTGGGGACCAGTCCGAAATCCATGAATCCAAAAGAAATGCGATTTTCTCCTCATGTTCCAGTTTTGGTCTCATGGTCCTAGAGCAGCGATCTGCACAGCCAGTGGACATAAGTCGGTGAGCTGAAAAAAACTTTTTTTCTTCTTGCTGGATGATGAATCTGGTGCAGTATAAGATTGACGAGATCTACTTTGCACCTCCTTTAGTTGGTCTAGTTTTCTTCACCACAATATTTAATTTTCAGGTGCACAGACTGAATTTACTGGTGCACAGGTTATTTCTGGTGCAGACACATCCCCTTTGATCAAGGACACGCCCCTTTTTTGTAAGTGTTGGATAATAGACTAAAATTGGTCTAAAACCTTCAGTTACTGTAGCTCAGGGCATTTCAGGTGCAAATGACTCCAGTTTCCTGGTGTAGACAGATTGAAAATGGATTTTTTTTTTTAATTCCCAAATAATAAGTTTAACATAAAAACTTGCTTAAAAGGGCCATTTGGTGATGACACATTCCCTGACACGTATCAGTGTTGTGAGACCTCCTTTATGTGTAACAGGTAAGAACTGTTTGCAATGGTTCTGGAGTGTTTATGTATTGAGGAATATATAATAATATTATATAATAATATCATAATATAATAGTAGGTTCACCATTCCTGGGTATTTTGAAGAGCGACTTTCAAGTCCTAGTTCTCTAGAAATGGTTATATTGAATCTTTCCCCACTAAACTTTATATCAATCTTCTCTGCTTATCCTGCTGTATTACATGCTAAATGTTGCTTGGATTCTTTAAGCATTTTTCAAATGATGAATATGCACTGTTTATGATATACATTTACTTGATTAATACTTGTTTAACCACAAATAATAATAATAATAATAATAATAATAAAACATCTTACAAAGCATCCAGAGTGGATTCCATTGCCTCCGGCGCACACCATGGTGGTCTTGACTGTTCTTCCCCAGTAGGCACTTGTAGAACAGACATCATGTGATACAACAGGCAGAGGGGCCTGCTGTAGAATAGGGGCAACAGACCCATTTGCTGTAATATAAAATCGGAAATTCCAATGACCATAAATATATGAGAAGATTATACTGTATATCCGGAGGAATCCCAGGAGAGATCCCTTTAATGCTTCATTGCAAGTGCAGCTTACATTTGAGTAAACTTACTGTCAGTGTAGCCCCACCCTGTAACAACACATGGATGATCATGGGGAAGGACAACTTCTTCGCTGGGTAGAGTAGCGAGCTGGACAGCGTTGTTGAGTACAGCATCAGAGGCTAGACGGAGTACTGCAATATCAAAGCTAAAAGGAAAATCACATGATAATCCTAGGCCAAGACAATGGACAAGTGTAGCTCTGACATACAAGAATCATATGTCAATGAATTCATATCACAATGGTTGGACTGAGGAACAGATTCATGTCTGGTCTTTGATAGTGAACACCATACGTACCCATTAGCCAGATTGTTTGAGTTCCATCTGGAGTGATAGATGACTTTAGCCACAGAAATAACCTGCTCAGTGCCATCACTCTGGTACAGACCATGATCTCCAAGCCCCACACGGTAAGTTGCTGGTCTAACAGATAGATATGTGTTAAAATTAAATAGTTATCACTCCCTAAAAATGGTCTCCTTAAAAAATTTTAAAATAAAGAGATAACTTACGTATCTACACAATGAGCAGCTGTCAGCACCCAGTTAGTACGAATCAGGGAGCCCCCACAGGTGTGGTACCAATAACCTCCAGATTGGTATTGCAGAGTGACCTAAAATGTTAAAAGTCATCATATTATTTATGTCAATATTTACCCTACAGTTTTAACAATGGATTGTGCACAATTTAATTAAAACCACATTGCTGATCGTCCAGTGAGTAAAAGGGTCAACTAATTCTTCCATAAAAAATGCATATGTTGAGGAATAGCTGTAGCTTATTCCCCTTTCCTACAAAAAACTGAAATCCAATTGGGCAAGTCAAGTGTGCAATAACTATATGTTAAAAGAACATAAAACTGATAGATGGTCGCTAAATTAATAGGTAGACCAGTAAGGAGCTGATTTATTGGGGGGGATTTAACAATGTGTCTCAGGTTCCGCCAGTTTCTAGATAGAAAACACTATTCTTTTGCTGCACCAGATTTATCACTGTGATGATGAATCCTGGTGCAGGATAAGACAGTCGGTTCCTACTTTAGACCTGCTTTTAGTTGGTCTAAACTCTGCACCAGAATTTTGGGTGCACTGACGATTTCCCACAGGCCACAACCATTTCTCATGAAACCACGCCCATTTCCCTGAAAGCCACGCTCCCTTAGTCGGACAAGCCGGGAAGATGCCAAAAAAGGTCTAAAAGCCTTTATAACTGTAGTGCAAGGCATTTTTGACACGGTTTTTGACGCAGAACCACCAGAATTGTAGTGCATGTGCGTTAGTAACCCCCCCCCCCCCCCATTGTGTTGTCAGCAGCTGGGAAGAAAAAATCCATGTGCTATTCTGTGCATAACTTTAAAGTAAGACATTTACAAAGTGCTAAAAGCTATTTTTCAGGTTAATATTGATATGATAACACATTTTGGGGAATTTGCATTGCCTTCTTTGTCAGTTGTCACGAGCCACTTTGAGCATGATGGGGCAGGAGGGGGTGTGAATGCCCCAGTCTGCCATATTTACTAATTCCGCCAGAGATTACAGCTGAATTTTACTATTTTGGCAAAAAGATTATAGCCAAAATCTACGCCAGGTCTAAACAAGTTTGACCTGGTGGACATTGCTTTCTGGATCTACTATGAGGCCAGAGCCTCTTAGTGGATTTAGGCTGCAGAGCACCGGTGGAGGGAAAAATTAATATTAATATAGTATTCATTTATATAGCTATATCTTTTCCCAATATAATATTCACTTACCTGCCAAGGCCAGCTATTCTTAACAGCATCTGTTCCTCCTACTACGCGGCCATTTTGGTCAGCAAAGTCTTCATCACATTGTCCTTAGGAAAAAAAAAAGAGCCCCCAAATTTATTTTTGACAAAACCAAAATGTCAATAAATGTAAATAAAAAGACTCTTAGTAAATTATTTGCCATGTGTGTCAAGCCAATGTCATGAATAAGAATATGTATTTATTTTATTCAGGAGCTGTTGCGCTGTATTGAAAGGAATGGCTAGATTCTACTTAAATATATGCAAAAGCGAAGCACTAGAAATAAAAACCTTACTTAACCTATTAAGTTCATAAATATATCATGAAGTAACCAATTGTTAGCTCTTTGCATGTCGCCCATAGAATTAGTTCAAAACCCTTTTCCCGCATTCTTTCCCAGCCAAATGTGGTTGTTTGTTATTTGCATCTCCTATCGATTTACACATAGAAAATATCAGAAAGATTTCACAGTTGTCTAATGTTTGCTAAATACAATGTAACAAACTCTGCTCCATCATATTTAGTATACAGGCAGTCCCCGGGTCAGGGCCAGCACTAGGCCACTAAAAATGGAGATTCTCTTCTTTCAAATGAATCTAAAATTGTGTTTCTAGGTGTCAGGGAACCGGAGATATTCATGTTTAAAGTTAGAATTTCGGTGCAATTTTTATATTATTTTGATATCTCCCTTTTTCTGACACCTAGAAACACAAGCTTAGATTCTTATAAAAGAGGAGATTCTCCTCTTTTATAGGAAAATAGAAGTGAGAGTCTAGGTGTCACAAAGCCAGAGATACAGACCCCTGAATTGTACCCCCCTTAGCCATCAGGCTGCAGGGGATACTCCTCACAGGAGCTGCTGCACCTCACAGGTAATGGAAATTGGGCCTTATTTACTAAGGGCCCGGCTGCTCACTTTTGTTGGACTTTTTCAGGGATTGCACGGCTTTGTCAGGTATTTAACAGGTGTCTGCGCTGGGATTGCGTTGCACACGATTGGTTTTTGGCGTAGTTACACAGGCTTCCATGCAACACAAATTGGGGGGGGGGGCGTCGGCCGATCTGACAGATTTGAACTGAGCGTGGGATTTAACTTTCAAATTGTGTTGCACTTACATAGACCAGGAAGAAGAAAGTGAAGTCTGTCGGACCTGAGCAGGGAAGTGACACATGCAGGACGCACGGTTGGGCGCACGGTCATAAATTTCTTTATATATAACTAAATTTTGTTAAGGGATAATATCAACTAACGTTCATGATTTTAACCCTCTCTTATACAGAACAATCGAAGAACTTTCCAGAGTAAAGTTTTTTATTTTCACACGATCCTCCATTATTTACACCTATGTTATGATGTTCTCACTCAAATTCTTATGAAGCGCCAAGGGTTCCCTTATTGGGCGGCTAATACAATGACGCACATCTAAAAGTGACTTTTATTATCTCATCAGCTTGGTTTATGGATATATAGTTATTATTTGGGTTACCATTGTGTAAGGAACATACAATGATAGATCTGTGTGAAGCTCAGTGGAATTTTATGCAAAAATGTTTGGCGCCCCCTGTGGATTCAACATTCCCTTTGCTACATATTTTGGTGAATTTACACATGTGGGGTCTGTATGGTCTCCTCACATCTCACTGTTTTATATAAGTATTCTGGATTTGTATGTATATTAGAGGAAATTTTTAATTTTAATGCAATTTTTGTATTTTATTACTGTTTGCTGCAAAGTTGCATGGAGGTAGTCTTGGGTATGAATTAAAAAGTTATTTTTTTATTTGATGATTTCTGGGAAAAAAATGATATATTTTTAAACACATGTAATATATTTTAAACACATTTCTGGATAGCAACCAAATATTGCATGGTTTCTGTTTTAGCATTTTTGGGAGTGTAAATTATTGATGTTGTGTATTGTGGTATATATAAATCTGCTCACTTTGTGTTATTATTTTTAAATCCCTTTTTGTGCGGAAACCTCCGCTTTGATCTTAATTTTATGTTTTCATCGCATTGTCAATGAATTTTTTGTTTAATAATTTATCACAAAGTTACATGAGGGTGGTACAGGCTGTCAACTGTCAACAGGCTATCAAGGCAAATGCAATAATCTGGTTGTCTGCTTTCAAAAAATATATCGGGTTTAAAGGTGCCTTTACTTTTTTATCTGTTTCATTGCTATATTTTGCAGGTTATGAATGTCTTAAAATTTCTAGCTGAAAAGCAGATATCTAGTTATTACAGTTTTAGTCATAGTATGATGATTTATTCATGTGAAAATATCAATATGAAGTCAATCTCTCTTCTGCTGTATTTATCTCTAATATATATGTATCTTATAGCATATATCTAATGTCTACATAATGTACTTTATAGTTATGCATCTATAAATCTCTATCATCTTTCATATTTATCTTCTATCATCCATCTACCTTCTCCTACAGTGATATTATTGTACAGGACTATAGGAGCCTCTTACTGACTTGTGACTGTGACATAAAATAGTTTTATTTTGGGGCCCCACTTTTAGTTTTGCAAGGTTCCCACTTCTTCTAAAACTGGCTCTGCCCCTGGTTATGTACAAAAAAGTTTCTTTAGGTTTGTTCTTAAGTTGATTTGATATATTTTGTAATTGTATCTCCAGACATAATTTTTTTTTTTGGATTTGTAACAATTTTGCTATTATGAGAACAAGAATGATCTATAAAGCTTCATTACAGACACCTTACAGCTGATCATTGCAGCCTGGAACTAAAGTAATGTATCCAGAGAGCTTCACCAGAGGACACAGTGGGCAGAGGGCTCTGTCTGTAACTAGGTGGGGTCATTTGTAAGTTGGGTCCTTAAGTTGGGGACCACATATATACTCAATGTATGCATTTTTATTATTGTTGTAGATGTAAAAATGTAAGTGAATAATATGCAAGTCACTGTAGAAGCTACAGAAAAACACATTCCACCAGTATCAGACCTATAATACATATTTTTGTTAGTTCATATGTTGCATAAGTTACAGACATGTGACATGTACCCATGGTGACAGGGACTGATTTGGGCAGCTCTGTGTAGTGCTGCGTAATCTGTATGTGCTATATAAATAAAGGAATTATTATTATTATGTGTGTAAAATAAATGTTGGTCACTTGCCTAACCCATACTCATGTATAGCAAATAATCTGAAAGGTGAACAGGAAAAAAGCAACAGTGACTTATCTCCCTAAGAACACAATGATCAATATTTGAAATAAGAAGTAGAGAGTATGATGGATAATACAGATCTTTATGTCCAAAGATAAATATCCTCTAAACCTGCTGATATTAAGTCAACACCACTCAATCATCTGTCTAAAATGTAAGATTAATTCAGCAAAAAAAATGCTGAAAATCCACATGTATTTGTGGATTTGTCATAGCTTTTAACCTATGCATTGCACATGTGGAATGTCCCATGAAACTATCCGGGGCATATGGACATGTTGTGGATATCAAGTTTATGTTTATATTGTTAATGTATTTTTAATATTACAGATACAATACAATGGACACTTAGTCATACTTTGTGTATAGCTACAAAAGGAATCTTACCTAAGAGGACGAGGGTAGCCAGCAGCACTAGACGCAACATGTTACCTGTACTGTATGCTGTGTTGGAGTAAAGAGCTGACATATATATTGAGCTGTACTGTATCCGTTACATGAGTAATGAGAACATTGCAGGTGTTACAAATAGTAAGTTAGATAATCTAACAAACAAGGACAAACCTATGAAACTGTTACTAATGGTATAAATAGAAACCTGGAGACATGTATATATATAAATGGAAATATTAATAGGTGTTACTGGAAAACTGTGCTCTATCGATTCTTTGGGTAACTATGAACCCAGTAAAGTTGCCTGTGTTATACTGTAGTATATACTGAAAGTACTGTACTGAAATTTAACTATTTATTTGCTTTATTATTTTGATTCTATGCCTGTGACATGTGTAACTTCTTGTTCCATCAGCAATCTCTCTGTAATTTACTGTACAGTATACTGTAAGTATAACATGGAGATTTTCCTCTTTTTCTAATCATTTCATAACAATTTGGAAATAAAGCTATTCATTCACAGAACATATATAATTAGATAAGATCTCATCTAAGTGTAAGGTCTAGGTGTTTGAGCCTAATATTAAATGCAATTAAAACCTAAAACTTCCCGAAATCAAAGAGTGGTTTTATTGTATTATAAGTAGATATGGCTAAAGCATGTACAATTTACTTGACATAATGGGGCAGATTTACTTAAGGTCGAGCGTCCAATTTCCTTCATGTGTCGCTTCCCCGCTGAGATCCGCCGGAGTTCACCTTCTTCTTCCTGGTGCATGTGAGTGCTGATCTTGCGACACGATTTCTGTCGCATGCAAGCCGACGCCGATGCGCCACAATCCGATCGCATGCGCCAAAAACCCAGGACAATTCGTTGCAAAAAGGAAATATTCGGGAAACCCGTCGGAATTGTAGTCTGCGGACCCTTATTAAATGAGCCCCAATGTCTTTTTATTCAATGGACTAGAGGATAAAGAGCTTTTGCAGGAGGGGGTCGTCTGGTGAGGGAGGTATACTATTTGTTCTATTTTTTCACTTTTTTCCTAAAAAGGGTAGTCTATCTCAAACACAAATATTCTTCAATGTAGCTTTGTGTTTATATAACTGATATAAAGGTGCCTTCCTCCTTGTAATGCTTCATTTCAGCTGTTCTCATATAATAGTGCACATTTACTAAGGACTGTGCGCAGGTTTTCTGTCTGACTTTGCACATTCTTTCTAGTGTTCTTTCAAGTATTTAAGAAGTGTCTGCACCACATTTGTGTCGCACGTGACCCTTTTTTGGCGCAGCCTCACTAGGCATCATGTGACATAAATTAGGGGGCGTGCCGGTGCTCAGTCGGACCGTGCGCCATATTTTTAATGCAAATCTGACAGAATTGTGTTGCAAGTCCTATATTAAAGGTGCACCAAAACAAAGTTTGTGCACTTTGTCAGGGCAGGGAGCGCCAGATTCATGAAGAACGGGTGCCAGAAATCCTGAAACTGGCACCACTGCACACTACACAGGCACAGCCCTATTCTTAGTTAATGTATCCCCATGTGCTGTTTAGGACAGATCAGAGCTGGATTTTACCACTCCCTGGGTAGTGATCTCTACAAATGCAAAACATAGGGGGTCATTTACTAAGGGCCCGATTCGCGTTTTCCCGACGTGTTACCCGAATATTTCCGATTTGCGCCGATTGTACCTGAATTGACCGGGGATTTTGGCGCACGCGATCGGATTGTGGCGCATCGGCGCTGGCATGCACGCGACGGAAATCGGGGGGCGTGGCCGAACGAAAACCCGACGTATTCGGAAAAAACGCTGTATTTAAAAACCGAAAATGTGTCGCTTGGGAAGCGCTTACCTTCACCTGGTCCAGCTCGGTGTATTCCGGCGCGTTCAGATGATTTTCAGCGCAGCAGCGCCCACTGGTGGACGGCGGAGGAACTACCTTCATAAATCCCGTCCGGACCCGAATCCTGTTCAGAGAACGCGCCGCTGGATCGCAAATGGGCCGGGTAAGTAAATCTGCCCCATAGTGTTAAACTAACAATTATAAACATATCTGAGCCCTCTGATCCAGCGCCAAAACAGAAGGGTCAAATAAGTTTATTATTGCTAATTTAACACTAAAACAGTTTGTTCTTCAGTTTGGAAAACAAAATTTGGTACTATTCAGATAATTTATTGATAGTGTTGGGAAAGTTGGATTGTATGCCAAATACTTTGACTTTGAATCAGCAGTGGCATAGTAAAATTGTGTGTTTGATACCTGTACTTTGATTATAGTACAGATATAGAACATAGCAGGAATTATATCGCCACTATTCAAAGGTATACGTATTTGATCTACTTAATTATGTTGTCTTTGAGATTAGGGCTTCATGAAGACACATGAGTTAAAATTGCTACTACACTATGAATGTTTTTCCATGAATAAAAAATAAAATCACTAGCGGCCTTGAGATTATCACCATGTTTCCAACACACATGTTTGTAACTTTTTTATCCCATAAAGAAAAACTGAACTTATTGTGACTTAAGCATGATCTGGCCTTGAATGATAGGTTACGTCATGTCACTTTGGAGCTCTGAGGAGTGGAATCCTAAGTGATATGTAGTATAGTATTGTAATATTAAAGCTCTAAAATATTGTGATGTAAAATACATTTAAAGCAAGTCAACATTGTTTATACCTCTGTCTTGGCTGAAAGAGTTTTCGGTCATGTGGTCATAGAGAAATATGATGCAAGGAGTCCTTGTCTTCCTGCAGAGCCGGCACTGTAACAGACGCTGAAGTTCAGATGGCAGACAGCGAGTCCTTGCATCATATTCTTGTTTGATCAATGGGATGTGATTAGTACATGGGTCTGATTCCAGAGGCAGAACACGTATGTGTAAAGACAATCTATCTCTGTGGACTATGCGGGGACATCATAGTAGATTTTTCCCAACCACTTGTTTTGATACAACTAAAAATAGAAATTGAGCCTGTAGAGGGGAACACCGCTAAATAATGCTATATACAAGTTATATAAGGGGCAGGAACAATGCTGTTTTTTCTGTACACACAACAATGTGATATCTTACAGCAGAACACCAGTGAGATGGAGAGATATGAATGTCTAGTAAGATGTAAGGGAAGTAAGAGCTCTCCAGACCAAGAGACTGCCAATTATAGACTGGAATAGATATACTGGTTTGGTTTTAGTCCCGCATAATGTCACAAGGCTTCTTGTAGGTCATGCTTGATGTCAAGGGAGCTGCCTTACAAGGTAGCTAAAAGAGACATGTTTTTCCTTATCCCATCCAGGAAAACTTATTTGCATATTTTCCTAGTAAGAGGTAAGGCTTTTATCTGATTTTGGACTTCTTGCCATGTTAGACCATATCACAACCAAAGTAGGTTTGGATGACATGAGGCCTGGATTTAGAAGAAGAAGCAGGAGCTAGATTATAGTTTTAGCTTGGAGATGTGTAAAATCCGGAATTAATCAGAAGAGATCAAACCCTTTTCTGTACTCATCATACATCACCAATTACATGAACAAATGAAAGACAAAATTTTTGCTGGTTCTTTATTCAATGTTGTCTTTGTGGAAACTAATACAGAATAATGTTCTGTTGCATATTTTCACCTTGGGGGAAAGACGGAAGATTTCATCCATTTAGATGTTCTAAAAATAAAAAGAAATTATATGCAGTTAAAAGCATTAATTATGTGATATTTTATTTAAGCCATAAATAGTGAATACTATATCAGAGATCAAAGGACATCTGTCATCAGGTCTGTGTCACTTGTCCTGTCACTACTACCTGTTGGAGCAGCTCACAAGGATCCCATCCCAGCCTTTATCTAGTTATTTCATACATTATTCATTGTAAAATCATCTATTTTTTATCATGTAAATGAGGCTGGTCACATGGTCAGAGGCAGTGATGTCACCCCTGTTCCCCCTCCCCTCTCCTCCCCCTGCTCATGTCTGTGTGTAATGTATAGTAAAGCATTGCTAGTGTGTGCTGCATCTGCTGACATGCTGCATCCTCCTAATATACAGGTGAGAGACACAGACATCAGCTACACATGAATCTGACATGTTCTGCTGTAACATGGCTGCCTGGAGCTACTGTATCTCTCCTAGACACACACACATGCACACACAGGCTGCAGGGGGCGTGGCCACCAGCACCAGGAAGCACATCATTATACAGCCTCACATCATTATACAGGCTGTCAGTCATGCACTGGGGGTGTGGCTGTGCCTCCCACTCATGAATAAGCTGTACAGCTTGAATATGCTAATGCTTCATTGGACATTTCACAGGTCATTTGCATACAACTTTAGGACCTCATTGCTTAGGTTTACAGGCATGTAGAGGGAGAATGAAGGGATAGAGGCAATGCTCTCTAATGGCAGTTTATGAAAATATATTTAGTTTAGGGGGGTTATTTTGCATGACGGGTTCTCTTTAAGTTTCAAATGTAACTTTTCACATAAGTCTGTAAAAATGGAAAAAAAATCTACATTTTTGCACGTTGCACAATTTTTGAGAAGGGCTGTGTTATACTGGTAACGTTGGGGCATATTTAAGTTTTTGGGTCTGTTTTTTGTCGGGCAATCTTGGTTGCATCTATTTGTGTTGGCCCCACTCACAGCTTTTTTTTTTTTATTTTTGTGGCGCAATTTGATTCCCAATTAGAGATGAGCGAGTATACTCGTCCGAGCTTGATGCTCGTTCGAGTATTAAGGTACTCGAAACGGCTCGTTGCTCGGACGAGTATTTCCCCTGCTCGAGATCGAGCATTTAATTAAAAAAACACAGTGAAGAACAATGAAGAATAGAATAAAAACAGTGAACACTGTGAACACAGGATCATTTAAAGGACACCTGTCATCAGGTCTCTGCCACTAGTCCTGTCACCTCTACCTGTTGGAGCAGCTCACAAGGATCACATCCCAGCCTTTATCTAGTTATTTCATACATTATTCATTGTAAAATCATCTATTTTTTATCATGTAAATGAGGCTGGTCACATGGTCAGAGGCATTGATGTCACCCTTGTTACCCCGCCCCTCTCCTCCCCCTGCTCATGTCTGTGTGTAATGTATAGTAAAGCATGGCTAGTGTGAGTGCTGTACCTGCTGACATGCTGCATCCTCCTAATATACAGGTGAGAGACACAGACATCAGCTACACATGAATCTGACATGTTCTGCTGTAACATGGCTGCAGCCTGGAGCTGCTGTATCTCTCCTAAACACACACACACATGCACACACAGGCTGCAGGGGGCGTGGCCACCAGCACCAGGAAGCACATCATTATACAGCCTCACATCATTATACAGGCTGTCAGTCATGCACTGGGGGTGTGGCTGTGCCTCCCACTCATGAATAGAGTGGACAGCTTGAATATGCTAATGCTTCATTGGACATTTCACAGGTCATTTGCATACAGCTTTAGGACCTCATTGCTTAGGTTTACAGGCATGTAGAGGGACAATGAAGGGATAGAGGCAATGCTCTCTAATGGCAGATTATGAAAATATATTTAGTTTAGGGGGGTTATTTTGCATGACGGGTTCTCTTTAAGTGAAAAACACAGTAAAGAACACAGTGAAGAATAGATTACAGATGTTCGGCACATCTGCTTACTTGTCGGAAGATACGCGCGGAACGGTGCGAACAAAATAGTATGTGAAGAACAATATATATGTGTGAAGAACACATTGAAGAACACGGTGAGCAGGACAGAGACACCGGGGAGCAGCACAGAGACACCGGGGAGCAGCACAGAGACACCAGGGAGCGGCACGGAGACATCGGGCAGTGGCACGGAGACATCGGGCAGCGGCACGGAGCGGCACGTAGACATAGGGGCACGGAGACATAGCGGCACGGAGACATCGGGGCACGGAGACATCGGGCAGCGGCACGGAGCGGCACGGAGACATCGGGGCACGGAGACATCGGGGCACGGAGACATCGGGGCACGGAGACATCGGGGCACGGAGACATAGGGGCACGGAGACATCGGGGCACGGAGACATCGGGGCACGGAGACATCGGAGCACGGTGACATCGGGGCACGGAGACATCGGGGCACGGAGACATAGGGGCACGGAGACATCGGGGCACGGAGACATAGGGGCACGGAGACATAGGGGCACGGAGACATCGGGGCACGGAGACATCGGGGCACGGTGACATCGGGGCACGGAGACATCGGGGCACGGTGACATCGGGGCACGGTGACATAGGGGCACGGAGACATAGGGGCACGGAGACATAGGGGCACGGAGACATCGGGCAGCGGCACGGAGACATCGGGGAGACTTCAGTGGAAGAAGAGCAGCGGATCCCGGGACAGCGTATCTCCCGACAAGTAAGCAGATGTGCCGAACATCTGCAATCTATTCTTCACTGTGTTTTTCACTGTGTTTTTCACTTAAATGATCCTGTGTTCACTGTTTTTATTCTATTCTTCACTGTTCTTCACATCTGCTAACTTGTCGGGAGATAATATACACGCGGAACAGTGAAGAATAGATTGCAGATGTTTGCATACATCTGCTAACTTATCAGAAGACATTCTTTTTCAATTAATTAACACATTTTATTCCCGAACCATGGTCCCTTTGAAAAATGCTCGAGTCTCCCATTGACTTCAATGGGGCTCGTTATTCGAGACGAGCACTCGAGCATCAGGAAAAGTTCGTCTTGAATAACGAGCACTCGAGCATTTTAGTGCTCGCTCATCTCTATTCCCAATACTTTTTCTGCAGTTCTAGTCTCCTGACATTTTTTATTACTGCATAAGCAGACCAACTGCTTAAGGCATTAAGGCCGTGCTCCACAATATATAATCATTGTGCAAAACAATGCTAAAATCGAGCAAAAGCTAACAACACCTAGCACCAGAAATAATAAATCCCTCCCATTGCATTGGTTAAACTCTAAGGGAGTCATTTATCTTAGTCTTTTCTTATTCTTTTTCTCTTTTATATGTGAGTATTTTGGTTCATTTTCATGCACAAAATGTTTAACCTTTCTACAGAGTTTTAAAGTGTTGCGTCTGATACATCTTTACAATCCAAATGTGTACATATAAAACAGTTGCAACCGTGGCGCAAGTCACTGCAAAAAAGTTTAAATCTAGCAGCAAATCAACTCTATTCCTGTGTGGATGTAAGAATAAGTTCAAAAGGGTTTTTAAACATTTTTGTGTCCGTTTAAAAAGAAAATCGCAAAGCAACCACAGTCACACATGTTTCATAAATTACCCTCTGGGATAAATCAAATCAAAAGTCCAAAATCTTAGGAAAAAAAACAAAAAAGACATGCACAAATGTCCAGACTAATGTATGACCCCCTAAGACTTGTAAACATTGCAATAAGTTTAACTGATTTGTGTTTTTTTCAATGGTTGGAAAGCTGATCATTAGTTGTGTAGTGGTCAACAGAGAATTACATGCAACCATTAGTCTTTGCATGGCCATAGTCTTAATCTTTATAGTAATCTTAAACTTTAAAGTTATATTTTTTAGGTGTAAAAGGGTTTTCTCACAAATATAACCCATCTGCATATTACCTCAATGACCACTTCCACCCATATCTACCAAGCTGGAGTGCTGTGTATACTAACATGCCCAACCATCCAGAATTGTATCTATTACATTTTTCCTGAGTCAGCTGAATGACCATCGCCCAAAATATGATATCAGTTGACTGCCATATTTTTAAATCATAGTTTATTACCGTTATATACACAGATTATGGATAGAGATGTTTGTGTTTGGACTTAGGGTAGGGGTTCAGCTGTGTGACCCTCATCCGTTCATCTTTAATTATGGATAAAATTATTGGAACTATTCATATTTGTCACTTACGCTGTTGATCCAGGAGGTGTAAGAGGAGACTTTGGTAAAGACAGAAGGTTTCTGGTAATAGTTGCATCCAAGAGAGGATCCAAAGCTGACAATACCATGGACCTGGTATTGACCATTAACAGCGCAGTTGAGGGGTCCACCAGAGTCACCCTAGGATGTAAAAAAAAAATATTTTGAAGTTCATTTGATAATACTAATGTTTTTTCAATAGGACCATGAATTTATGTTCTGTATTTGCCATCAGTCATCTTACTGCATGTTTCAAGGTGTTAAAATATTTCATGTCATGTTTAAAAAATGAAGATAGTAAAGATTTACAGTAGATATTACACAGTATACTGTACCCTAATGTGTTCTCTGTTAAATATAAATGTTGATAAAAATGACAACTTACATTGCAGGAAGACTTAATTCCATCTCCACCAGCGCAGATCATGGTGGACTTGACAGTGCTGCCCCACCAGTTGCTCAGAGTGCAGGTAGAGTGGGCAACGACGGGCAGGGTGGCTTGCTGCAGGATAGTGGCAAGAGATCCTCCGGCTGCAAAATATACGTTTTTATTATGTAGACAGGAGTTTATCATAATATAGGATATTATCATATTCACCGTTAGGTTATGTCATGGAAAGCAGGAAGGTTTGGTGAATCAAGGCAACATCCACAATGCAGTTATTTTGCCACAGATGGATTGGACTGACCCACCAGAGGATGGCTTAGACTTTAACCTAATACTGGGCCTCCGAGATACAGCAGAAGGTAACCTAAATTTTTGTGATACTGAAGGATAGGTCCCCTGAATATTTTCCTTTACTGGGTCCTAGGACACTGTCTGACACTGGCCACAGATGTGTAAAATCGCCATTGAAAATTAACAGTATAAATTGACATGTTGCCAACTCAAAAACTGCACTGGAGAAGAATTTACATATATTTGGAAAAATATGATACTGATGCTATTGTAACTGTATATTTCCCATGTGTACACACCCTGTAGACATCTTGGGGGGCATTTATCATGGTCCACACACCACAGTTTTCTTTTCGGCTTTTTAGTGGCGCATGAAAAAACAAGCAGAAACTTGTCCTAAACAAAAAAAAAATTGATTCCAAGGTGGAGAGCTCAAAATGGACTCAGACACCAGATCCATCAACAACAAAACAGCATGTCATTGGGGGCAAATGAATGTTCAATTTTACGTGTTCTTTGTTTGGCAACAAGTAATGTCTATATCCCAAAGCCCTTTTTAATTAAACATCTTTTCTCTTTTTTGGAACCTTGCAAATGTTTCTCACCTTATTTTTAATAGGCAATGTATGTACAATTTTATTTACATTATTCACTTGGGTATCATGGAAACATTACGTTGTTACACTTGTTCCCTTGCAAGCTAAATGTTACGCTGTTTTTTGTATTTTGGGGCTGCAAAAACAACCGAATAAGTTCCTCTACTCTGCTTATTTGATTGGTGCTGTGAACCTGACCTGCCTCCCTCCCCATGGTCCCCGGCACCAGCACTCGCTTGCCCAGGGAAGTGCCAGGGCCCAAGGGTGCTAGCGGGGGTTGAAAGAAAAATTATTTGTACCAGTGTCGCTTTAAGACACTGGTACAAATTATCACATTCCGGCTTTTACTTTCTGCCTAGAGACTGAATCCAAAACTCAGCTTTCCTTGCTCCCCCAAAGCTGCGCTCCCGCTGTAGGCGCAAAGCTCCAAAGCCAGCATAAACAGTGTTCGAACACTGAAGAAAGAAGGAAGCCGCTTCGGGGGAGCGAGGAATGGTGAGCAAGTGGTGGGAAGGAGGAATGAGGGAAAATGTGACCAACGGGGGGGGGGGGGGGGTGTAAGATGAGGATACTGTGGCTACTGGGGGATGAGGTCACTGTGGCTACCGGGGAGAGGGGGGTTAGGACAGTTTGGCTACTGGGGGGGAACAGTGTGGCTTATGGGGTGGTGAGGACATTGTGGCTAATGGGGGGTGGGGTTGGGGTGAAGACAGTGTGGCTACTGGAGTAGGATGGACAGTGTGGCTATCAGGGGGGGAGGGAGGCAGTTTGGCTACTTGGGGGGGGGCAATGTGGCTAGGTGGTGTGGACCGGAGGAGGTGGTGTGGACCGGAGGAGGTGGTGTGGACCGGAACGAAAGTTTACTGAAAAAGGTCCCACTAAGGCTCTGTCGCCCAGGGCCTGCTTAGCCAGCCCTAGTCCTGCCTGTTTAGTTTAGTATGCTTCCTTTAATTTAGACACACAGCTGCTTTGTAAGTGCAGTGCCAGATGCTTAACTGGTTCTTCAACACAGTTCGGTATTGTTTCTATTGTTTCAAATATTTGGTGCACAAAACAAGAATAAGCCAAAATTCATCTATGCTTGCCCTTGTGTTACACAATTGTGATCTTTAACCATTATTTGAAAGGGATTTTCAAAACTTTTTTTTCCATCCAACATCTCATCAGTTTTTGCCAACAGTCAACCTTTGTAGTGATGAGCCGTTAAAGTGAATAGGAGCTGAGCTGCAGACACAATGTAATATATTGACATTAGACCATCGAAAAAGAAGCCTGAAAAATCCCTTCAAGCATAATGATTCATTGATCATTGAATGTTATGTTTTGTATTACAAATAGTTCTTTAGTTGATTCTTAGTTCCCAAAACCTTCTCTGAACCCTCTAATTTTTTTGAGAGGTGAAAGATCTAACAATATTAAAACCTCAGAATACCGTCTAAAATACACAATACACAATAACAAGGGTGCGCCAGTTCTATTGTATTAAGTGCATTAGCTACTGAACATTTGGGCAAACTTATGAAACTGTTTTATCTAGTAGCCAATTACAACATATATTAGATTTTTTTTAAAATAAAAGTTGTGCTATTATGGTTATAATGGGCAACAAAGATGCCCCCAAAACATAGGCTTAGATAACTTATTTTGAGCAGGGGGGCTCACTGTCTGATAAATACAACACAGAAAGAACTTACTGCTTAATCTACCCCATCCGGTGACAACACAGTTGTAGTTGTGGGCCAGGGTAGCTCCACTTGCTGGCAGAGCGGCCAACTGCACAGCATTGTTCAGGGAAGCACTGGAGGCCAGCCACAGGATGGCAATATCATATCTGTATTGAAAGGGAAGTGATGTTTGTCATAATGAAACAAATGGGTAAAACTAGACAATATGTTTCAGTGCTTTGACACTTACCTAAGTAATTGGTATGTTTGTTAGCCCCCTATTTAAAGGAAATCTACCATTGTAAACCAAGCACACTGACATACTGGTGTGCACCACCTCTGACAAGAACCGCTCCTCTTTTAGTTTCTTATGTCCTGGGTTTTGAATTTGTGCAAATGAGCCTAAGGGGCTCCAGGTTCCATAAGTATTAATGGAGCCTGGAGTCCCTCCAGCTCATTTGCATAATTTTCTTAAAACAAAAGGCATTAGAAGCTTAAAATAGAGCACATCCTGCCAGAGGGGCTGCACACCAGCATGTCAGTGTGCTGGGTGTACAGTAATTGTCATTTTAGTCACTGGGTATCTTTTGTCTAAACTGTTTGCTTTGTTGCATTTAATGTTGCATTTTACTCACTTTTATATTAGATCTTCTGCTCACTAAGGTTAAGATATGGAATCTGAGTAACGTTGATGCAAATTGATGTAGTCCCTGTGATTTAGATGTATCTATTAACCAACTGAGATGTAGCTTGTAGACTCTTGCAGATGCATAAACCCTTCAAGTGCCTTCAATCTTATGAGATATGTGCCTTTTTAAACAAGACATCTAAGATATCTAATACATCTTATGCTAAATCTACTATTTTTGAACCTTGGAGGCTGACCTTTTAGTACCTATTTTAAGAAATAATCGATGCATTGAAGAAAGTGCTGTACAGAGAGGTACTGTGGTTATAATAATGTAGCTACATACAGGGTACAGATAGCAGGCACCCCAGGTCCTGTTTCTAGGGGGACCCATAGGCCACTCCGCAACAAGAGATAACTAACACCAGTGTAATAATTGGCACATGGTAGATGAGATCTGTGTCGCTCATACTGTAATAGGAGTCACTATAGATGTAGTGACTATAAAAGTTAAAACTACACACTAAAAATGGAAA
Organism: Engystomops pustulosus; assembly: GCF_040894005.1. NCBI lineage: Eukaryota > Metazoa > Chordata > Amphibia > Anura > Leptodactylidae > Engystomops > Engystomops pustulosus. The sequence goes on along the minus strand of NC_092412.1, from coordinate 59,014,570 downwards.
CTTTAAATGCAAAATTATGTAAACTTACCCAGAAGCAACACTGTTAGTGTTCCAGCTAGCATGGACCCTTTTGGAGGAGACAGAAATGTACTGTTCTGTGCCATCGTTAGCACTAAGACTGTGCTCTCCAAGCCCAACTCGGAATGTAAGAGATCTGATAAAAGAAAAGGAGTGAGAATTATATTTTTGTTGGTTGTACTTTGAAAGCTATAATTATTTTAGCTTATTCAGCCAATAACTTTATCTTTCCAGGCAAAAGAATGAGGCCCAATTCTGGATGAACAGAATTTGTTTGAACAGCACATTAGTACTAAATTTCATATTTCGGGTACTGGCATAGTTAGCCAAACATTGTACTGTGCTTCTGATGCCACTCCAATGTGTTTTGTTGTAATTCTGTGTATGTACACTAGAGGAAAAAACACTATTTTTGACCATATGGTCAATTAATGCATTTCTTAGAGTTGTAAACTACTTGTTATATATATTCCAAATACCATACATCTCACAAACACGCAGCAATATCAGCAACACGAAGGACATTATACAGCAGCAATAAGTAGCAGCAGTGCCACTGTGTGGCTCTATAGTTCTATCTCTGTCAGAAACCTCATATTCTACTCTCAATGAGGCTAATAATCTTTCTGACTACAGAGTTCGTGTGAGTGATCAGTTATAGTCAGTGCTTGGAGTGTGGATGTTGGAAATAGACATCTGCTATTTAGAGTAAGAAGCACTTTAATAACACACGGTATATTACATTGTTTTTGCAAAGATTAATTCATATTTTTTGTTACCTGTCCACACAATGGGCAGCAGTCAGTACACGGTTAGCGCGGATCAGGGTAGCCCCACAGGTATGGTACCAGCTATTGCCAGAAAGATACTGGAGAGATACCTGGAGAAGGACAGGAAAATAGTACATTACCTAAACTTGACAAACAAAATTGTTCATTTTCAAATTGTAGTAACAATTGAGCTGTAGGGTGCATACTTCCCTTGCTCATGCACTTACGAAAGATATGATTGCCTAAAAGCAGGATAATATTTCATACAATGCTATATATGTGATCCCTTTTTCTCAGAAAGGATAAACTTTTCCAGTCTTAATCACCCTTTCCTTATAGATTTAAAGCTTCTCCCATACTGCACCAGACAGTTTTGGCACATAAACCTTAAAAAAATAGTAAATGGCCAGGAATTGCTAGTATTTCCTCCCTAATGCCACCTCCACAACAAGTGGTCATACAGAGCTGTAGGGGGGCCACACCAGGAGGTAGAGAGGGATATAGCTATAGCCTGCGGCATGAACTGGTGCGGTTCTATGGCAGGCAGGACGTGAGGTAGAATTGCTTGGCCAAAGCCTCTAGATATTTCTGGAGTGATGGGAGGAGTGCCAGTGCCTGATGAATAAACCCCAGTGAGTTGCACTTTATTGTTCCTTTATTGTATTATGTTTGTACAATTTTTAAAGCGTAACTTTAATGTTACTGACAAAAACTAGTTTTAGCACAGCTGGAGAGAGCCATTGACAACAATTTCAACAATACTATATTATGCTTCTGGCTTCTTCCCTTCTGGAGATATACCGTATATACTCGAGTATAAGCCGCGTTTTTCAGCACAAAAAAAGTGCTGAAAAATTCAAACTCGGCTTGTACTCGAGTCAAAAAAATAGATAACTCAAAACTTACCATTCCGGCGGCCCCCACAGGTCTTCCGTGCGATCTGTCCGGCAGCGGCGGCAGGTCCGTGCGACGTCACATGGTATTGTGTGTGCCGGCAGCCGGCACACACTCTCGATGTCAGCGGTGTCGGCTGACGTCAGAGCTGTGCGCCGCATGGACCGCTGCCGCTCCCGGGCGAATCACACAGAAGACCCGCGGGGGCCACCGGAAAGGTGGGTTTTCATTTATTTATTTTTTTCATCAACTGGACGGGGGTGCCGCTGATGGACGAGATGGGTGAGCTGCTGCCCGAAGGGACGGGGGAGCCACTAATGGACGAGATGGCTGAGCCACTGCCCGAAGGGACGGGGGAGCCGCTGGTGGACGGGGCAGGGGAGCCGCTGGTGGACGGGGCGGGGGAGCCGCTGATGGATGGGACGGGGGAGACGCTATCTACTGGGGCAGGGGGCTGGCAGGCTGTATACTGGGGCAGGGGGCTGGCAGGCTGTATACTGGGGCAGGGGGCTGGCAGGCTGTATACTGGGACAGGGGCTGGCTATATACTGGGGAGGCTGTGACCGATGCATTTCCCACCCTCGGCTTATACTCGAGTCAATAGGTTTTCTCAGTTTTTTTGTGGTATAGTTAGGGGTCTCGGCTTATACTCGGGTCGGCTTATACTCGAGTATATACGGTAGCCTTATATATCTTTCACCCCTTGTTATAAATCATATTCAGCTATTCTCATGTGGGCGACACTTCATGGTTGTGACATCAGCTCAAGCCAGTGAAGCCACCATGTTTGTAATTGGACAACCTGAAGCATGATATGAGTCACATGCTTGTGACATCACTGCAAGTCCTGTGGTCTTTCACATCAATAAGGATAGCAAGTTTTATAATTGGACAACCTAAAGCATGTGGTGAGTCACATGCTTGTTACATCACTCTGGGTCCTACAGCTCCTCCCAATAAGCCTCCTCTTTAGCTGTCCTATACGGTTTCCCATGGTTACCAGAAAGCATGACAAATGGAGAGGAGCCAGGGGGAATGTAAAGTCTATGCTATCTGCTACATACCTGCAGAAATCTAATTAGAATAAATTAGATAATTGCTTATTTTTGCTTACGCCAGTGTTAGGCAAAAGTTTTTAGACATTACAGTTGTACTTTAAATATTTATAGCACCATACAATTAATAGGCACCCAGAAATAACTTAAATAAAACATTATATTATCCAATTTTTTGTTTTCTCTTTTTCGTCCTTTGCATATCATGATCACCAGTACTGACCTGCCAGGGCCAGGCGTTCTTAGCTGCATTGGTTCCTCCTACCACACGTCCATTTTCATTGTCTTCAAAATAGCGGATGTCATCATCATGACAATATCCTTTGTGTTAAATAATACAAACAATTCCAATAAGAAAAATTTAATAATTACTTTCCGTAAACAGGACTAACATTGTTAAATAGCTTTGATCAATAATGCAAATGTACATTAGCCTATGCTAGATCCTCCAATATATGATACTTATGAGGTTAGACGGATATGTCCTTCGATGTATTTCCTCTTGATTACACATGTTGAGATATAGGTAAATTTAGTACTTCAACAAATTTGAGCTACAATAAGGGTGGACATGTTGTCGAGCAACGCCATTGAAACCTACAAACGTTACAACCAGATGTCTTCACATAAAGGGATGACCATGGGTGTATATGGGCCTCTGCATACCATACATTTATCCAAAAACCCAGTGGGTATGGCATTTACTAAGGTTTACCTAGTGTTGGACCACTGTACAGATATTATTGACCATATTGCAGAGCGAGCACATTTTTTATTGCCGATTTGCTAAACTAGATGAAATTTCATGTTCTGCCAAAATCAATGTGATGGAGATATATTAGAGATTCACATCTATGTCTTTAAACTACCTGTACTGCTCCTTAATTTTTATCATGCAATTCTATGGTTGTATGAAGCTGGAGTATTAACCGTCTAAAATTCTGAAATATAATTAGATTATGAAAATTCTGCCCTTTTCATGACTCATGGCATAGCTTCATATAAAAGCATACAGTTTAATTATATTCAGTGCTATATTCTTAAGAAAACATCTTGTTCCTTGTATCTTGGATAGATACTTACCACAAAGGACAAGAGTAGCAAGCACAAGAAGCCTAAGCATGGTGATATGATTCCACGAGAAATCTCCTGTAAGAACCTACTTGTGGTCTCTTCCTTTATATACCACTGGAAAGTGGGCACAAACAATGAGAACATGTCCAGGTGTTGTAGATAAAACTGTGGGCAAAATGGTGCCAAATTTCATTCAAGGGCAAATAGCTAATAAATATGTTCGCTATAAACATAAAACAATTTCCAATGTCCGACGTGTACATATATTACAAAGCCTTATTTTTCCATTATTTACTTTTCTTATCAATACATAGTTTTGGTTGAGAGCAAATTCCAGTAGACAGTATATTTTATATGGATATGTTATAGATATATATAGTGAGGATATGTAATTTATTACCTGCACAACTATACAGATTTACAAAGTAAATGGGGAAATTTAATATAAATATAGATAAATACACCAGTTCAAAATTAGACTCATATGGAATAAATCAGACTGGATGATATATCTTAAGTAGTTTACAACTGTGGATCTACTTTAGATGAGCGTTTAGTCTAGTTTCCTACTGAATAGGAAAAACTTAATAAATGTGGCACAAGCAATTTCGGGTACAAATTACTCCAGTATTGGCAGATACAGATTGATACATTTCCCCTGTTCTGTGCAAAGTGGTTCCTGGTCTCTTATATAAATCACAGAGCTGATAGAGGAGTAGATAGCCCCTCTATTGTCTCCCATAAACTGCACAGAAAGAGGAGAAGCAGCATTGTATACATTCTAAGAGACCAGGACTGCACATCATGTAAATATCATATACCCCCACAATTAAGTTCACTGTCTATTCCTGTGTCTTTCCCTTCGCAGTCTGTCTTGCTTTATCAAGAAGGATTCTGGAGCAGTTGCAAAGTGAATGCAAATTTAGGGGCAAAGGGGAGTCTGACAGACAAAGAATCTCTCTGATTATATCTACTACTATGGCTTTGAAAACCATAAAATTTAGCAGGGATTGCCAATGTATAACCAGAAATACTATCACATAGTTATGAATCAAAGAGTGCAATATTTACTGGGGGTACGCTCTTTATTAGGTTGTGTGATGTTGCTATTACCAGGTTTCCTCAAGGTAGAAAGGAGTCATCTCTTTTAGATGTTTTGCAAAAAAAAAAACTGAAAAGTTTTTCATTTGTATACTTCAGTTGTCAAGATGAATAAATTAAGATTTTAGCTTCAAGATTCCTATAGCTTTAAGTTTTACTTAAGTGGTGCTACAAGGTCCAATCCCAAATACGCAAATAAGGTGAATTTTAATAGCAGCACAGCAGATATCAATGTAAGTAATATTGAAATTATCGCATATAGTTGATACATGGGGCAGGTCCTTCAATGTAGAAATAATAAAATTATACAAATGACTTCAGCTATTGATTCCCAGGGATTGTCACTGATATATGGACATATTCTGGATAATATTCATACACATCACTTACACTGTTGATCCAGGAGGTGTAAGAGGAGACTTTGGTGAACTCTGCTGGTTTCTGGTAAAAGTTGAGAGGATCCAAAGCTGACAATGACAATACCATGAACCTCGTACACACCACTGAAAGTGCATTACGGGGATCCACCAGAGTCACCCTAAGATACAGAATAAAATAAATATTACAAAGAAATTAAACAGTATAGAAGGCTGAAGGACCTAGGATGATGTCACATGATGATTGTAACACAAGGCACCGTAAAAAATTGACACAATGGGGCTCATTTACTATGGGTCAGCGGAGCACATTTTCGTCAGGTTTCCCGACAATTTCCGTTTTGCGGCGCATTTAACAGGGGATTTTGGCGCACACAATCGGATTTTGGCGCATCAGCTTGCATGCATCAGAAATGGGGGGGTTGGCCGTCGGACAACCCGCCGGATTCGGACAATACACAAGATTTAACATTTAGAATTGTGTCGCAAGACACGTACTTACAAGCACCGGGAAGAAGAAGGTGAACTCCGGCGGACCTCAGCAGGGAAGCGACGGGTGCAGGAACTTGGGCGCACGATCTTCATGAATCGCGCCAGACTTCATCCTCATCGGACCGTCCGAATCGGGGATCGCGACAGGACCAGGTAAATAAATTTGCCCCAATATTTCCCATCTGTACATAAAGCTTTATATGTCTGTAGTTGAATAATGGGACGTAGTTCACTGCCAGCCTGAGAGAGAGAAGAGTCACAAACACCAGACATGAGTCAGTAAAGCTAATTTGCATATCAGAAAAATGTCTGTAATTAAGGTACAAAGTCTCACTGGCAGCTAATTTTAGGTGAAATGGGGAGAATTGTAACCCCTTTATCAGCAGGCATTGTTACTGGTCAAAATCTGGTTACAGGTCCTCTCTAAATACATGGCACACTTGTAGTCGCCCATGTGATTTTGAGCATTTTTTTTACCACTGTTAAATCACATTTCATTTGTGAAATTGTTTGGTAAACAAAGGGGGGCTTTCATGAATTTTGGCACACAGACCGTAAATATTGTGGTCCAAAGGTTTGATGAATTGGCGCTCAACCAAAAATGGTCTGAATTGCCTCTAGATGCATTAAAGTTAAGTAGAACCCCCTCGGGTAACGACACAGTTGAAGTTGTGGTCTAGGGTAAATCCATTTGCTGGCAGACCAGCCACTTTCACATGATTGTTCAGGGTAGTACTGGAGGCCATCCACAGGATGGCAATATCATATCTGTATGGCATAAGTATGCCATAAGTTTGCAGCACTGCTGAGGGGAGACTGAGGTAAGTATGGGGCGCATTTACTTACCCGGTCTCTGCGCGATCCCCAAGGTGCGATGTCCGACGAGGATGAAGTCTGCAACGATTCAACAAGATCGTGCCCCCAAGATCCTGCATGTGTTGCTTCCCCGCTCAAGTCCGCCGGAGTTCACCTTCTTATTCCCGTCGACATAATTTGAATTGTTAAATCCCGCGCGTAGTCCGAATCCTTCGGATCGTCCGTCGACCTGTCCGATGTGAAAGCCAGTGTGATTGCGACACAAAACGATTGTGTGCGACAAAGTCGGGGAAACCCAACCAAAATGCCGCCACGGGACAATTAGTAAATAAGCCCCTATGTGTTCTCTGTTTTTCTATGTGTGGGTGTCTGCCTATCTGTGTGTTCGCTGTTCCTGCTGCACCTCTTTTTGGCTTGTGGAAACAAGCAGAGTTCCAAAAAGGAGGGGTTCACAGAACTGTAAGTAATCCACATTGCATATCTTTTTATTTAAATACTCTTCAAGGTTTTGTAACTTGGATATGTCTATGGTATGCTCCTGTGCACACTCTGCCGTATATATACACTGCTGGACCAGTTCCAGGGTAAATAGCGCTGTGACTGATGTGCCCATATTTTTCATTTGGAAGCTCGTGTTAGAGATCTGGAGTAAGATATTTCGCATCTTCGAGCAATTGACAATCTTGAGAGGAATATTCTGCTCACTAAGCAAGCAAGAAGCGGGATAGAAGTGGAGGATGAAGAAGAAAGCCAGGAGGACCGGATTGACATTAATACTGGGACCACCACAAGAGATCCCTGTAAAGGGTTAAAAGGATGAATCCCGGAGAGGTCCAAGGAGAATGCCCAAAGACAAACCTAATAGATAGAGCAGTAGGTTCACAATACTGATATTCCAGGGCCAGGTGTTCTTTACGGCATTAGTTACTAATTTTTCTAATTATCAATAACCTTGTTTCTCTCAGTTCATAAAGTAAGGGAGAACCTGCAGTGAATGACAAGAGCACCGAGAACAAGAAGCCGGATCATTGTGAGCTTATTGTCTGAAATTCTTCGGGAACAACCTGTCTAAGATGTCTCCTTATACACCATTCATGAAGTGGGAATATTTACAGGTGTGAGATATAAGCCCATTTTTTCTCAAGGGCAAGTAACTACTACAAATATGTTTAGTAACAGTAATGCTAAACAGAATAATAGATTGCTGTCTTTTTCAAAATATTTAGTCAATCAATTGTTTCTCAGATTTTACAGCAGGCAGAACATAATCACTATATTTATGGCTCAAACCTTGGTACATTCCCTATGAGAAACTCAAGCAAGGGATTTACAGTCAACCGAGGCAGGTCAGACAGCCCCCCCATTACCTACTTCGGCAACTTGTCCATTCCACTAAAAGATTGATACTTTATCACAAAATATTATTCAGAATTAATTTATAACTTTCGCGCAAGGACCTAAAAGGTTTGGAAAGGGTTACCCTCGTAAAGTTTCTCCGTAGCCACCAGGTGCTATGAGTCACAAGAGCACCCGGCAGCAGCAGCAAAGGAAGTCAAGAATCCTTTAAATGAAGATCTTAAGACTGCTAAGCTAACATGTCAATGATTGTGCACAGTCTGAGTCCAGGGTCTTTTGAACCTGGCTAAAGCTCAAATCAGACAACGTCAACTACATTAGGCTAATAGAAAATGCTCTTCTGGTAGTAATTATGTTACGACCAATAAAGTTGGTTTTGTGGTAATTTGATATTTCTTTCTTATTGCAAGTGTACATTGTTTATGCTTAAGTAAGAGATGTTGTGGGGCCTCATGGGAAACAACACCTAGTTGTCGCCTATCATCTTGGGTAGGGTCAGCAAGTTGGTAGAGAGAGCTGAATGTGTGTAACGTTAAGGTTCATCATTCTCCCTTAGTTTTTTTCCTTGGATGTACATCCCTTGTCAGCCTCATTACACAAGTGCTGAGCATAACATGCATATCAAACACCCACAATTTAACTCTAGTAGCCTTTATTCTCCTGTCTTCCCCTTTCTTTGTTAAATTCCACTTCTTCCTATCCCCCTTTATCTGACACCTCATTGAGCTGCAGTCTGTCTTGCTCTAACAAGATTAATTCAGTAGAAATTGCAAAGTGAATTAAGGGGTGAAGAGGGGTTGGATGGACAAAAAAAAGTTTACTATTTCTTTTAAAAGGCTCAATTGTTGGGTGAGATGTCCAATGAATAATTGCAAATACTATCAAGTAGTAATGAATCAGAGAGTGTAATGTTTAGTGGAGGTAATTTCTTTATTAGCGATCTGGCATGTAAAACAACACAGGTAGGTTGTGAGATGTTGCTGTTTCCTCAAGGTAGAAAGGAGCCATCAATTTAGATGTTCTGCAAGAGAAAACATACAAAATATAAGCTTTTCATTCGTATACCTTTTAGCTTCAATAATTTTATAGCTCAAAGCGACCCTGTCATCATGATTTCACATTTTCACTCAATGACAGGTTCCCATAGGCTTTGTAATACTTATTTTTAATCTGCCTATATAATTCACATTACTGCTTCCACTCACTTTTAAAAGTTAATTAATGTATTTGTGGCTAAGTAACCAGTTATCTTCACACTGCTCTCACAACTCTACTTCCTGCTCCCTCCTCCCCCTCCCCTCATGCAGAAGTGTGCCAAAAGAAATTTTATAGTCTAATTTCAAGCATTACCTCAAGGTGTTTTCACACTTAGTGGTGGCTGTGCAGCCAAGCCTTGGCCCAAAAGTGACGGTGATGCAAACAGCCCCAAGTTGTAATACTTGCAATTCAATTGACCTATGCCAACCTAGTGTTTTGTGGCCTAGAGTTTGAGGCCTGTTTTGGCTGAGTGGAGAAGGAGGGTGGGAAACTGAGGAAGCTGAAAGCTGAGCATCCTCAACTCACATTTGGGCAGGAATAGGACTTGCTCTATATTTAGCAGCTTGGCTTCACGGCTTAGTCACGGGGGTTATTTATTAAAACCCTTTAAAGTGTATAATGTTCTGGCTCGCCTCGTTGGCCTTCACTTTCCCGCTGGCCTAGCTCACCTTCATGCCCCTTGCCGTGAAGGGGAAAATAATGCAAGTGCTGGCAGATCACTAGCATTTGTGGATATTTCACAGTTTCTGCCATAGAAGCCCTCTTAAATAACCCCCATGGTGCAGTGAGAAACAGTATGGCCATCCAATCGTGACCAGGTATAATAAAACATCTATCCAAAGCAGGAAAATATAATAAAGTGTATAAATAGTATACAGTTGATATATGGGCAGGTCCTTAAGTAGAATCAATAAATTCATATAAATCCCTTTAGCTGTTGATACAGGAGATTATAGCTATTATATGGACAGATCCTGTATTATATTATTGGAATCATTCACTTACGCTGTTGATCCAGGAGGTGTAAGAGGAGACTTTGGTAAAGACGGAAGGTTTCTGGTAATAGTTGCATCCAAGAGAGGATCCAAAGCTGACAATACCATGGACCTCGTACACACCGTTGACAGCGCAGTTGAGGGGTCCACCAGAGTCACCCTAAGATATAGAATCATGTTTAAAATGACGGGAGTAAAATTTTGAGTAATGGTTGCACTCGCTATATTCTCTGTTTAGGGTAAACATTTCAGCAACATTTCAACTTACATTGCAGGAAGATTTGACTCCATCTCCACCAGCGCAGACCATGGTGGTCTTCACAGTGCTGCCCCACCAGGAGCTCAGAGAGCAGGTAGAGTGGGCAACAACGGGCAGAGTGGCTTGCTGCAGGATAGTGGCAAGAGATCCTCCAGCTGTGGGGGAAATAATAGTATTTAATGGTATAGAAAATTGCATTATGTTACTTTGTGTACGTGCCACTTTGCTTGTGACAATTATAAAACTAGGTCCCCAGCAGGGGATCTCAGCATCCCAGACCTTCCTGGATGTTCTGGAGATCAGAAGTGAGAATAACTGCAGGACCTAAAGTGATATCAGAAGTACCTGACTGATCATATGGTTCCTGCACCACTACATGGTCCCTAAACCCAGAGAACTCAGAAAGAAATGGCTGCTGGGACGGGGTATGACGAAGAACTGTGAATCGATGTAGCAGGGCTGAGTGTGCTCATGTGAGTGCATGTATGTTAGCAGACCTGAGTGAGTTAATGGATATAATAGAGCTATGTGTGAGTAAATAAATGAAGTGTTGCAGTGTGCAAGTGTATAGATGTAGCAGAGCTGTGTGTGAGTGGATAGATGTAGCAGAGATATGTGTGAGTGTATAGATGTAGCGAAGCTCTGTGTGAGTGTATAGATGTAGCGAAGCTGTGTGTGAGTGAATGGCTGTAGCAGAGCTGTGTGTGAGTGTCTAGATACAGCAGAGCTGTGTGTGAGTGAAAGGATGTAGCCGAGCTGTGTGTGTGTAAAGATGTAGTAGAGCTGTGGGTGAGTGTATAGATGTAGCAGAGCTGTCTGGGAGTAAATGGCTGTAGCTGAGCTGTGTGTGCTGTGCTTATGTGTGACCATTGGGGATTTTTTAATTGATATGAAACATATTTTTACTGTTTTGGATGACTCAGTCTGGGGTGTGTCTAATAGTCGGGAAATGTGGTATATATCACATGTATCAATTGCCGTCAGTTATTTAAGACTCCAATCTACACAGCTGATGGTAAATCTGATCCAAAGAATATGATTTTAGAATAAAAAAGTAACAGCACCTAATATATGCGAACAAACCAGAAGCGTTACTTTGCTTGCAAGTCCCAAAAAAAGTCCCCTAGTCTTAGAGATGATTTTACACAAAGAACTTACTGCTGGTTCTACCCCATCCAGTAACGACACAGTTGTAGTTGTGGGCCAGGGTAGATCCACTAGCGGGCAGGGTGGCGAGTTTCACAGAACTGTTCAGGGTAGCACTGGAGGCCAGCCACAGGATGGCGATATCATATCTGTATGGGAAAATGATACAATATACATCATGGAGAGTTTTATCATTGAAATATAATTCAGAAAACATAATATATACCTATAATTATGATATAATTATTATTTATAATATATATGTATACCGTAATATATATTTACAGTGCTAGAGGTAAGTGGCTTACATGAGATAGGCTTGTCATATGCGTTCATTGGCATAGGTAAGGGGATGAATTAAACATTAACTAAGATCTCTGCAGTAAATTTGGTCCCAGGAGGTTATCATAAAAACAATTTATTATATTAAAAATCACTAAATAATATTGTACATTAGAGGTAGTGATAGTATGTACTACTATAGCAGAGATATTTCTCTTTTGATTAGTTTGGAAATTTTAGACATTAAATTCTACTTAAAAAAGATTTACCCAGCAGCAACATTGTTGGTATTCCAGCTAGCGTGTTTTCTGATGGTAGAGACGGAAATGTACTGCTCGGTGCCATCATTAGCACTAAGACTGTGCTCTCCAAGGGCCACACGGAAGGAAACAACTCTGTTGGAGAAGACAGGATTGAAAGATAGATGCATTTTTCACAGCAACATGAAACCATTTACATTTTGGGTAATAGATGTATGACAAAAATTGTTTGTTAACTGTCTGTATAACATGACATTTGCACATATATATTCCATCATGTTTTACATAGAGCCATACTTTGTGGCTCATGTTTGGTGCTTAAAACTTTGCTTTAAGCAAATTAATTTGTCATATATCAAGAAGCCTGATTTATTTTGTATAAACATTATAGTCTGAATGGTGTCATCCGTATGGGCTTATTGATGGGCAGTTTATGATGTCCGACAGATTCAGTTCTCAACTCTTAGACCTTCTATGTATCAGAATCAAAAACAAGGGTCCCCCAAACCTGTCAACTGTAGTGTATGAAGCGATAGTCATCATGCATCAGTCATCTAACTCTATTCACTTCAGAAGACTTTTGAGGTTAAGAAAACTCTCTCTTAGCTGTGGATATAGCAAATTTTTCCAGAGGGATTACTGTTTTAAGAGTGATTTCACACATGATTTAAGATCTGGAGTGTTTTTTTGATTTTGGAGTGGAATGTTCATTATGTCATGATGTAAAAAAATATACTATGACATTACACTTGAAGGTATTCACACTATATGCCTTTTATTCCATTTATAAGCTATATAAATACATTTCTTCGATTGGTTGTATTTTAATGGAGATTACTTGCCCTTTAGCTACAGCCTCCTGTTGTCATTAGATGTGACTGCTGCCCCAAGGCAGAGGTGGCCCCGCATTGAGAGTGGGCAGTTATATATATTATATGACACAGTAATATAGAAAATGTGAAGATATTTAAAAATTCAGGATTACCTGTCCACACAGTGAGCAGCGGTCAGAACACGGTTAGCACGGATGAGGGAAGCTCCACAGGTGTGGTACCAGCTGCTGCCAGAGAGATACTGGAGGGATACCTGGAGGAAACCAATGATAGAAAATATTGTAAATGACATTATAAGTTAAATGAAACTTTTTAACTTGTTAAAAAGATTATTTAAGTAATGTAAGTTATGTAAATTAACTGCAGAGGCTATTGGGCATGCAGTAGCCTTAGCTCCCAGTGCCCGGCCAGGCTAGTACTCACCCCAGTAGCCTGTGAAATTATAGACGCTGGACAAAGATTATTGATATTAAAACTTGTAGTCCATGCTTATTTTTTTCCCATAATGAGACAAGTATATGAAAATCACTGGTTTGGTGAGTCCGGACAGGGCCGGCTCTATGGGTAAGAAAAGTGGGCAATTGCCCAGGGCAAGGGGAGAATCTCTTCTTTCAAATGAATCTTGAATTTTGTTTCTAGGTTCTATGAATCCAGAGATATTCAGGTTTAAAGTGAGAATATCAGGTGCCATTTTTATATAAAAAAAAATCACTCCCGATGGCAGTTTAACAGTTAATATCTCCATTTTCCTGACATTTTCATATAAAAGAGGAGACTCTCTTCTTTGTAGGAAAAAAGAAGTGAGGTTCTATGTGTCACAGAGCCAAAGATATATCCCCCATAAGTGCCGCCCCCCTTCCCCCACCAGATTCTTAGCCATCAGATTACAGGGAGAATTTACTGCACACAGGAGCTGCTGCACCTCACAGATAATGTAAATATTCACTTTATATGATACTACATTTTGAGAAGGGATAATATCAACTAATATTCATGTTTTTAACCCTTCTCTATGCAGAACTATCTAAGAACACACTTTCTCTCTTATTGCGAAAATTGATACGATTGCATAAATGTAAATACTGACCTGCCAGGGCCAGGCGTTCTTTGCGGCATTAGTTCCTCCTACCACACGTCCATTATCATTTTCAATGTCTTCAATATAGCGGATGTCATCAAGACATTGTCCTATGGGCAGAATAATAATGAGATTAAAAATGTAAAAAGAAAAACATTTTGTAGATTTCTTACTTAGATTTTTTACAAGGAAATGTTACATGACAGGTGTATGGATCAACAGTTATAATATACAAGATGTTGTATCTTGTAGAGAAATGAGCCATTCAATAATACATCACATTGATAATGTTAGTCTACAAGATGAAAGTAGATCACATTAGATTAATAGTGTAAAAAAATTTAAAGACTATTTGGGAACTTAGTTAATTAGGCTCTGTCTAATACATAGGGACACCAGACTGAGCTGGTAGAGATTATTTGAAACAATTTTAGAAGACAATCCAGTCTAGATAAGAAAACATGTGAACAATTGCTCATTGTGAGCAGATTATCCAAATATGCAAATAATAAGACATTTAAAAGGAACCTGTCATCAGAAATCGAACCTACTTAACCATTACCAGTATGTTGTGACTCAGACGAAGGTGCGTAACTACAGTGGTAGCAGCCATAGCAGCTGCTATGGGGCCCACAGCTTCAGGGACCCCATCATCTGACCTGACAAACTGAAAAGTGGAGGATGTGCACCATTATATACATATTATGCTGCACATTGTACATATATGTGATCTATATATGCTGTATGTGTATGTATACAATGTATGGTGGGGGGAGGCCTGCTATGGGGCCCTGCCTCTCCTAGTCACGCAACTTCTCAGATGAATACCTTCAAGATCATGTTTCTTTAGTGGCTCTGTGTAGTGGCATCATTCAGAAAATCAACTTTAAAGTGATATGGAAATTGGTTGTTTAAAGTCATGGAGGCGGAGAGCTCAGCCTTGAAGTCAAGTTCCACTCACCTCAGAAAGAAGGAGATCTGGTTAATAAAGTGAGGAAAGCTTGACTTCAGTGTTAAACTCTCCACCTCTTTGACTTTATACAACCAATTACATGTCACTTTAAAGTTGATTTTCTGGAAGATGCCACCAGAAAGAAAGGGAGAACTTACCGCAAATGACAAGAGCAGCGAGTACAAGAAGCCTGATCATTGTGAGCTGATTCCTTGAGAAACCTTCCGTACCAACCTGTCTGAGGTGTCTCCTTATATACCATTCATGAAGTGCTAACGTATAGTGGGAATATTTCCAGGTGCTAGAGGTATAACCAATGGGAGATGTAAGCCCAGTTTTTTCAAGGTCAAGTAACTTATCTATACTATGTGTAGTATCAGAAATAGTAATACTAAACAGAAAAAAGATTGGTGGGTTTTTCCAAAGCCATTTCCGTTTTCCATTTCCTTTTGACTAAAATACTTTGTCAATCATTTCTCAGTTGTTACAGTCGGTAGAACATAATCACTATATTTAGCAGACCTTTATCAAACCTTGATACAGCCCCTATGAGAAATGTAAAAGTAACATTACGGCATTTATTGCATGGTGCAGCATAAAAATAGAATCTTTTCTCAAACATGTCCTTTTACTCCCGGGTACAGCAATATCCAATTTGTGGCAATAATCTACTGTCAGGGCACACGGCAGGGCTCAGAAGGGAGGAGGCGGCATGCAGCATTATGTATAAGCTGTGAATTGTACATCAGGGTAAATCATAATAATAAAAAAAAAACAATTAAACATCCAGGGAGTTGTGATACTTTCCTTTATACATAGTCCGGGTTTATTGGGGCACGTGTCACACTGGTAAATGAATTCCCTTTGTATGCCTGTGTAGCACGTCCTGGACCTTTTTTTTATTCCTATACTTGCCAGAAGTTTGAGGAACTATTCCTGGAAAGTGCTGCCCTGATACAAGCCGTGTGGCCTCTCTTCCAAATGCACTAGCACTCCCCACTTCATGGTCTCCATAAAGCAAATGCTTGATAACCACCTCTTGAAACTCCAGGAAAGTTCCTTCAGACCAACACATCAATGTAACATGTATGCATTATACAGTGCTATCTGCATGATGTGCACAGCCAGCTTCTTGTACCACACCCTTGCAACACCCCTGCCAAAGAATAGGCAAGGTGGTAGTTGTGAATAGTGCCCTCTCCATATCAGGATCTATCTGGTGAGCGGATAATGCTAGGTAAATTGCAGCTGTAGATTCTGACTGGAACGGCAATAGTTAAATGGGTGTAAGTAATTATCCAATTATGTGGCTGTATTGTAAGCTTGAGTGTGATTGGAGAGATGCTACCACCTGACCAGGGGGAGTATAAAACCCCTGTGCAGTGGGAGCACATGATCTTTGTCTGTTGGTCTGTTGGTTCAGACTGCAGAGTCAGGGTGAACAGAGAGATAGAGTGTGCAGTACACCTTCAGTTCTGCCACTGATAACAATCCCAGGAACTGAGTCAGGGCACTCTATCCCATAGTTGCAGCTTTCACAATTTGGACACAGGTCCACCTCAACTATCCCAGCCTGCATCTACTATCAGACTCGTGCACCTTTCCCGCGGACCACTCTCCATGACCACTCCAGGAACCAGAATCTGATGTTAATCGTGTTTGGGCTGTTGCCTACTGTTTGAGGTTCAATAAGGGGACATCCCTCCAGTTCCCATACCAAGTACCTGAAAAACAGCGTGCCCTAGGCCACACTAGCCAGCCACTCCGGTATTCTGGGTCCCGGCTGTCTCCAGGCCCCAAGAAAATTCTAGGCCCCGGTGGGAGATGTTGCACCCTTGATTTCTACATGGTGCTATAGGGGACAAGCTTCTGGTCTGACCAGTCAACCCAGTGATAGTAGGAGTAGTGCATGGAAGAGTGGTTTCTGTAGGAGGTAGTAGTGCACGCTGTCTGTGGTGGAGGTAGTAGTGCGGAGGAGGTAGTAGTGCTCGTGTTTTTGGAGAAGGGAGTAGAGCATGGCATGTGTGGATGAGGTAGTAGAGCACACAATGTGTGGAGGCGGTAGTAGTGTGGAGGAGGTAGTAGTGCATGCCGTGTGTGGAGGATGTAGTAGTACACGCCGTGTGTGAAGGAGGTAGTAGTGCATGCCGTTTGTGGAGGAGGTAGTAGTACACGCCATGCGGGGAGGAGGTAGTAGTGCATGGTGTGTGTTGAGGAGGTATTAGTACTTGCCGTGTGTGGAGGAGAAAGTAATGCACATCATGTGTGGAGGAGGTAGTAGTACACGCCATGCGGGGAGGGTTAGTAGTGCATGCCGTGTGTTGAGGAGGTAGTAGTACATTCCGTGTGTGGAGGAGGTAGTAATGCACACCATGTGTGTTTGGAGGAGATAGTAGTGCACACATGTTTAGAGGAGGGAGTTGTGCACACCATGTTTGGAGGATATAGTTGTGCATGCCGTGTGTGAAGGAGGAAGTAGCGAACGCTGTATGTGACGTTCGAAGTAGTGTATGTCGCCTGTGGAGGAGGTAGTTGTGCACGCCTTGTTTGTGTACTTACCCTCCGATTTTCTGTTTTCCTTTTTTCAGGTCAGGGAAAATCATGACTTGTAAAACATATACAACATTGGAGGAGTACAGTTTTATTGCCTCCAATACGGAATCTGCTGATGGGGGCGAATGCCCATTTTATTTGTCATCCTCATCATCAAATAGTTACCCAGTGGAACCCCCAAGAAGGTGCCTTTGGACTAGTGCTGAGGAAGTGCCCAGGTTTTTTGCTGAAGAAGTGTTTGGGACTTCTGACCCCACATGGGTGACCCCCAGTAACTATGCCCCTCAGGTCCCTGATTTTATGGCCAGTCCTGGGACACACATAGACACGGCAGTGCTCAGACTAGTGGACTATTTTAAGATTTTATCTAGTGAGGACCTAATTAGTATGATAGTATCCCAGAAAATCCCTATGCTGCACAACATATTGCCTAATAATAATAATAACAACAAAACCCCACTTCTTTTTACAAACAACCCCACAGGTGGACCCCTGTCACTGCAGCAGAGATGGAAAAAATATTGAGGCATGGTACCTTTTATGGGACTGGTAAAAAAGCTCCAAATCAGGGACTATTTGAGAACAGACATTTTGTACCACATCCGATGTTCCACACGGTGATGAGTAGGATGAGCTTTGAAGTTTTTGCATTATGCCAACAATACACAATGCCCACCCTGAGATGACCACAGATATGATTGTTTATATAAGGTTAGGCCCATCATAGACCATTTGAGTGCCAAATATATGGAAGTATATACCCCAGAGAAGCACATATCTACTGACGAATCCCTGGTATATTTTAAAGGGAGACTTCATTCGACAGGTATAGCGTGAAGATGTATAAGCTGGGTGAGAGTGCATCAGGGTACATATACAAGGTTAGAGTGTATGAAGGAAAGGACTCCAGAATAGTGCCCGCAGAATGCCCCCCCCCCCCCCTGGAAAAGTAGTCTGGGGTTTGGTGCACCCACTACTGGACCAGGGCTACCTGACAATTTTTACACCAGCACTACCCTGTTAAAGTGCCTCGCTTCCAAAAATGCTGCGGCATGCGGCACTGTAAGACGAAATCAAAGAGGTCTCCTTAAATCGCTGCTAGGGGGAAAAGGGTAACACCTCTTTCCCAGTACGAGGTACCAGAACAGAAACTCCTAAATGTGATTGCATTTTGGACTACAATAAGTACATAGGAAGGGTTGACTTGTCGGACCAGGTGCTTCAGTCATATAACGCTATGCGGAAGTCGAAGGTGTAGTACAAGAAGCTGGTCATGCACATCATGCAGATGGTACTGTATAATGCTTATGTGTTACATTGTTCAGGCCAGAGGGGAACTTTCCTGGAATTTTAAGAGTTGGTAGTCAAGCATGTGAGACTAGGACAGGGGGAATGCCAGTATTTCTGGAGGCCACACATATTGTGCAAGGGCAGCACTTTTCAGGAGAAGTTCCCCAAACTGCCAGCAGGGGAAGGAATCTAAAAAGGTGCAGGATGTGCTACAAAAGGGGTTTAAGACAAACCGTTTCCCAGTGTTACACATGCCCTGAAAAACCTGAACCAAGTATGGAGGATTGTTTTAGGATTTATCCCAGCTCCCTGGATATGTAATTTTTTTATTTTCTGGATGATTTACCCTCATGTACTCTGCACAGCTGATATATCATGCCGCATCTTCCCTTCTGAGTCCTGCCATGTGCCCAATCTGCAGATTATAGCCACATATGTGGTATTGCTGAACCCACATCATGATTTTTGGGGTGTTTGCCTCCCGTGGCAAGAACTGCGCACAAGATGACATCATTTTTACTATGCACTATTCAGTACGCATTCTCCTTGGGGTCCACCTGTAGGGTTAAAATGCTCGATACACCCCTAGATTAACTCATGGAGGGGTGTAGATTCCAAATTAGCTCAGTTCTATAATGGCCCTAAGGGCAGCTAAAATAAAATATGTAAAACGTCTGTTTTCCAAATGCCAGTTCTTCTTTCTGAGCCCAGCCGTATGTTTGAAATAAAATGATCAGAAGTCTAAAACTGCTTTACATAGCTGGCCTATGCCAGTAACCATCACTATGTGTAATAAAAGTATATAATAAAGTATTTTGCGCCTTCCTTCATGTCTGTTAACCCCACTGCTGAGCTAATGTATCAATGACTGCACAGTCTGAGTCCAGGCTCTTTTGATCCTGGATAAAGCTCAAAATAGGCAACAACATAAGGCTAATAAAAATGGTTCTTCTGGTCCTGATTATGTTTTAGGGCAACAGTTGTTGCTGTTTACTAAAACCTATGCCTCAGGGTTATGTCTGGAAATGTGATCCACGTTATATATTGGTGCGTGCAGTATAATTGACATTATTTATCCACTTTTGTTTAGATTACAGTTGCCTAGCATGGACTCTATACATTATATTCCATTAAAAAAAGTTCCTCCTCTATTATCTATGTGTCTCACCGCCAGTTCCAATTGTAGTCCAGTATTGTCTGGCCCATAACTCTGTCCAGTACCTCGTTCATTAGGTAGGGTTATGGTTCTGAGGTACGAACAAGGGTCTCTGACAAGGACCTCAATGTCTGTTGTCTTCTCAAAATATACCATCACCAGAACCCTCCCAAGAATGGTGTGGCCAATGAGAGTCCTGTGGCTCCTCATAAAAGAATGAGTAATGTAACATTTGTGCTCAGCACATTTAACATTAACTTCTGTACTTAAAGCTGCAGACAGTTAAGCTAGTTGTGATGACAGATGCTTTCATCATCAAGTTTTCTGTGTTTCAACAATTGACATATGAATAAAGTTGATCTTGTTGTATTTTGATATCTTTTTCTTCTTGTAAGTGTGCATTATTTATGTTCAAGAAGGAGATCAAGTGGCGCTGGGTAGAAAACCACACCTAGTCGTCGTCTACCATCTTGCAAGTTGGTTGGAAGAGCTGGATGGGTGTAACGTTAAGGTTCATCATTCTCCCTTAATTTTTTTCCTTGGATGTACATCCCTTGTCAGCCTCATTACACAAGTACTGAGTATCACATGCATATCAAACACCCACAATTTAGCAGTAATAGCCTCTATTCCCCTGTATTCCCCTTTTCAGTTAAATCTAACTT
This sequence comes from Engystomops pustulosus, assembly GCF_040894005.1. Taxonomy (NCBI): domain Eukaryota; kingdom Metazoa; phylum Chordata; class Amphibia; order Anura; family Leptodactylidae; genus Engystomops; species Engystomops pustulosus. Next base: position 58,994,110 of record NC_092412.1, on the reverse strand, counting down.
CTTCCTACCGCCCCGTTATGAAATCTGGCACCTCTTTGAGCTGCAGTAGAAATTGCAAAGTGAATACCAATTAAGGGATGAAGAAGAGTCGGACAGACAAAAAAAGTAGTTTTTTCTCTAATAGGATTCATTACTATTTATCTTATCAGCCTCAAATGTTGGGTGAGATGTCCAATAATTCTATCATATACTATCAAGTAGTAATGAATCAGAGAGTGTAATGTTTAGTGGAGGTAATTTCTTTATTAGCGATCTGGCATGTAAAACAACACAGGTAGGTTGTGAGATGTTGCTGTTTCCTCAAGGTAGAAAAGTGCCATCCATTTAGATGTTCTGCAAGAGAAAATATACAAAATATAAGCTTTTCATTTGTATACGTTTTAGCTTCAGTGATTTTATAGCTCAAAGCGACCCTGTCATCATGATTTCACTTCTTCACTTAATGACAGGTTCCCAGGCTTTTTAATACTAACTTCCAATCTGCTTAATTAGTTCACATTACTGATTTCACTCACTTTTAAAGGTTTATAAAAATATTTGTGGCTCCCTGACAGCAAAGAGAATGGAGTCACAGAGTAACCAGTTATCTTCACACTGCTTTCTACTCTACATCCTGCTCCCTCCTCCCCTGCCCTCATGCAGAATGAGCTTACAGATATTTGTATAGTCTCCGGGACACGTTCTATGCAATTTTTCTATGATACTTAGGGATAGGCAGCTCTTGTTTTGTGAGATACAAGTGCATTGTATTTATAAATCTGATGCACTTATCTTGTATGTATTACCGTAGATCCTTGAGATATTATGTAAGGCTGCATTCTCATGAACATGTGCTTCATGGCCATAAACAAGGGAAAATATACAGCAAGCTCTATCTTTTCCCTGTGTACGTGTTTGGCTTCATACCTCTGCCGGGTCACCATAGCCATCTATGGGGACATATAGATATAGCTCCCCACACGGCGTGTGTGAAAGGGGCTTAAAGGAAACCTACCATTTCAAATGGTAGGTTTAAGCTGTAAACACCGAGCACCAGCTCAGGGTGAGCTGGTGCCGGTGCTTAGTTTTGTTAGTGTTAAAACCGCGGTATCGCGGTTTTAACACTTTTTAAACTTTATAGTTTAAAAAGTGCGCACGCAGCGCCGAAGCAGTTTATGCTATAAAGTTTAAAAAGTGTTAAAACCGCGATACCGCGGTTTTAACACTAACGAAACTAAGCACCGGCACCAGCTCACCCTGAGCTGGTGCTCGTTGTTTACAGCTTAAACCTACCATTTGAAATGGTAGGTTTCCTTTAATACCGACATCATAGTATATGGTTGATATATGGGGCAGGTGCTTAAGTACATTCAATTAAATCATATCAATCCCTTTAGCTGTTGATACAGGAGATTATAGCTATTATAAGGACAAATCCTGTATCATATTATTGGAATCATTCACTTACGCTGTTGATCCAGGAGATGTAAGAGGAGACTTTGGTAAAGACGGAAGGTTTCTGGTAATAGTTGCATCCAAGAGAGGATCCAAAGCTGACAATACCATGGACCTCGTACACACCGTTGACAGCGCAGTTGAGGGGTCCACCAGAGTCACCCTAAGATATAGAATCATGTTTAAAATGACGTGAGTAAAATTTTGAGTAATGGTTGCACTCGCTATATTCTCTGTTTAGGGTAAACATTTCAGCAACATTTCAACTTACATTGCAGGAAGATTTGACTCCATCTCCACCAGCGCAGACCATGGTGGTCTTCACAGTGCTGCCCCACCAGGAGCTCAGAGAGCAAGTAGAGTGGGCAACAATGGGCAGAGTGGCTTGCTGCAGGATAGTGGCAAGAGATCCTCCAGCTGTGTGGGAAATAATAGTATTGTTTTTGGTATAGAAAATTTCATTAGGTTACATTTGTGTACATGCCACTTTGCTTGTGAGAATTATTAAACTGGGTTATCAACAGGGAATCCAACAATTTTTGGACTGCCAGAATCTCTTGGCTGTTCTGGAGATCAGAAGTGAGAATAACTGCAGGACCTAAAGTTATATCAGAAGTATCTGACTGATCACATGGTTCCTGCACCACTATATGGTCCCTAAACCCTTTCTTGCTGCCAGGAGATGGGGCCAGAGAAGTCAGAAAATAAGTTTTTGCTGGGACTGGGTATGATGAAGAGCTGTGTGTGTGAGAGAGAAAGAGAGTGTATGGATGTAGCAGAGCTGAGTGTGTTCATGTGAGTGTATGTATGTAGGAAGACCTGAGTGATTGTATAGAGGAAGCAACGCTGTGTGTAAGTGTATAGATATAACTGAGCTGTGTGTGAGAGAATGGAAGTAGGAGTCCTGTGGATGAGTGAATGGATGTAGCAGTGCTGTGTGTGAGTGTAAAGATGTAGCAGAGTTGTATGGAATTGTATAGATGTAGCAGAGCTGTGTGGAATTGTATAGATGTAGCAGGGCTGTGTGAAAGTGTATAAATGTAGCAGGCTGAGTGTGCTGTACTTATGTGTGACTATTAAGGAATTTCTAATTTAATTACGGTAATATATTGTCAAATATATTTTCCTTTTTTGGATGACTAAATCAATTGCCATCAGTTATTTTAAACTCAAATCAACACAGCTGATGGTTAATCTGATCCAAAGAATATGATTTTAGAATAAAAAAGTAACAGCACCTAATATATGCGAACAAACCAGAAGCGTTAATTAGCTTGCAAGTCCCAAAAAAAGTCCCCTAGTCTTAGAGATGATTTTACACAAAGAACTTACTGCTGGTTCTACCCCATCCAGTAACGACACAGTTGTAGTTATGGGCCAGGGTAGATCCACTAGCGGGCAGGGTGGCGAGTTTCACAGAACTGTTCAGGGTAGCACTGGAGGCCAGCCACAGGATGGCGATATCATATCTGTATGGGAAAATGATACAATATACACCATGGAGAGTTTTGTCATAGAAATGTTAAACATCCTAAAATATATTAACAGTGCTAGAGGTAAGTGGCTTCCATGAGATAGGTTTGTGATATGAGTTCATTGGCATAGAAAAGGGGATGAATGAAAAATTGACTTAGATCTCTACAATAAATTTGGGCACATTTACTAAGGTTCTTGCGCAGGTTTTCTGTTGGACCTTGCCCATTTTTATATGCAAACTGCCTGCGCATGTATTTGTAAAGTGTCAGTGACAGCTGCACTATTCTTCACACGACACAAATTTTGTCGCTGGAAGGGGAGTTTTGGTGCTCAGTCGCGCCGTGTGACACATTTATCATGCAGAATCCGACAGAAATGTGTTGCATGCCCTATGTTAGAGATGCACCAAAAAAAAGTCTGTGCACTCTGTCGGGACAGTGCAGGGAGCACCAGATTCATGAAGAACCTTTGCCAGAAATCATGAATTTGCCGCACCCTGCATTATACACAGTTTGGAAATTTTAGACATTAAATTCTACATAAAAAAAAGATTTACCCAGCAGCCACATTGTTGGTGTTCCAGCTAGCGTGTTTTCTGATGGTAGAGACGGAAATATACTGCTCGGTGCCATCATTAGCACTAAGACTGTGCTCTCCAAGGGCCACACGGAAGGAAACAACTCTGTTAGATACAAAAATTAGATACAAACTTTTAGATACAAAAACTCATTTTTCAAAGCAACATGAAACCTTTTGCATTTTGGGTAATAGATGTATGGTCACAAAAATTGTTGGTTAACTGTCTATATAAGATAACATTTACATATATATTTTCCAGCGTGTTTAACATAGAGCCATACTTTATGGCCTGTATTTGCTGCTTAAACATTTGCTTTTAGCAAATTAATTTATCAAATATCAAGAAGCTAAACTTGCCTGATTTATTTTGTATGAACCTTATAGAATGAACTGTGTTATCTGTATGTGCTTATTGATGGGCAGTTTATGATGTCCGACAGATTCAGGTCTCAACTTAGACCTTCTATGTATCACAATCAAAATGAGGGGTCCCCCCAAACCAGCTGTAGTGGGTGAAGAGATAGTCATTATGCATAGGGAGTTAACTCTATTCACTTCAGTAGGAGTATTGTGGTCAAGAGTCAAGACTTCTATCTCATCTGTGGATATAGCAAAGTTTCCCAATGGAATTACTGTTTTAAGAGTGACTTCACACTTAGCAACTGATTAAAGATCTTGAGTACTTTTTTGATTTTGGAGTGGAATGTTAGAAATGTCATGACGTAAGAAATTATACTTGAAGGGGTATTCCCATCTCACCTATATGCCTTTTATTTCATTTATAAGCTATAGAAATACATTTCTTCGATTGTTTGTATTTAAATGATGCTAACTTGTCCTTTAGCTACAGCCTCCTGTTGTCTTAAGATATGGTTGCTGGCACAAGACAGATGGGGCCCCACAGGCACATTGAGAGTGGGCAGTGAGAAGATATTTAAAAATTCAGGATTACCTGTCCACACAGTGAGCAGCAGTCAGAACGCGGTTAGCACGGATGAGGGAAGCTCCACAGGTGTGGTACCAGCTGCTGCCAGAGAGATACTGGAGAGATACCTGGAGGAAACCAATGATAGAAAACATTGTAAATTACACTTTAACTTAAAGGAAACCTACCATTAGGCTACTGGGGCGTGGAGTAGCCTTAAATCCCAATGCCCAGTCAGGCTAGTACACGCTCCAGTAGCCTCTGCAGTTAATTTACATATTAATAAAATAAAGCTTTTAACAGGTTAGGTTAGGTTATTAAATACAGATTCATACCATGTTGGGCTTTCTCTATAGCAATCCCAACTTAATGCACATAAAGGAAGAATACGCTTTAATTATTTGCCCCTGTCTTTCCTTTTTACAGAAAAGCTCATCCTATTCTTACTCCACTGTTACAACACAAGCTCTCCAGTAGCTCAGTGCATACAAACTTATTTCTTATTGCTACAAATGAGAATCATGAACTAGAAGCAAGTGGATTAATGTTAGGTTATTAGGCAACTGACAGAAATAAAAGGGTGGACTATCTCTAGTCACAATACTTAATACATGTTACTAGTAAGCTTTTTCTATAAAATTTTTATCTTTTACTGCATAAATGTAAATACTGACCTGCCAGGGCCAGGCGTTCTTTGCGGCATTAGTTCCTCCTACCACACGTCCATTATCATTTTCAATGTCTTCAATATAGCGGATGTCATCAAGACATTGTCCTATGGGCAGAATAATAATGAGATTAAAAATGCAAAAATAAAAACATTTTGTAGATTTCTTACAAGGAAATGTTACATGACAGGTGTATGGATCAACAGTTATTATGTACAATATGTTAAATTATATATGTATGTTATATTTTGTACAGAAATTAGCCATTCAATAATACATTACATTGACAATATGAGTTTACAAGGTCAATGTAGATCAGATTAGATTACATTAATAGTGTAAAAAATTTAAAGACTATTTGGGAAATTATTAAGGTCACTTAAGCTCTGCCTAATACATAAGGACACCAGGTAGAGTGGGAGATTCTCTGAAAACAATCCAGTCTAGATAAGCAAACTTATTAGTCATTGTGAGCAGATTATCCAAATAAGCAAATAATGTTAGACAATTAATGGCCAAACACCAAAACAATCTATTAAAAAGAAAAAAAGATTTTGAAACATCTCCATCACTAGCCACAATATAAATAATCAGATTTTTTGGGGTGTAATTTTGGTATTGATACAGTATATAATATCATCATTAATATTTTCTCCCCTAATAATGAATAATCTTGTTCCTCTCAGTGCACAAAGAAAGGGAGAACGTACCGCAAATGACAAGAGCAGCGAGAACAAGAAGCCTGATCATTGTGAGCTGATTCCCTGGGAAACCTTCCGTACCAACCTGTCTGAGGTGTCTCCTTATATACCATTCATGAAGTGCTAACGTATAGTGTGAATATTTCCAGGTGCTAGAGGTATAACCAATGGGTGATGTAAGTGCAGATTTTTTCAAGGGCAAATAACTTATCTAAATATGTGTAGTATCAGAAATAGTAATACTAAACAGAAAAAAGATTGGTGGGTATTTCCAAAGTCAAGCAAAGCGTAGCCAATATATTTCCTTTTTCCATTTCCTTTTGACTACAATATTTTGTCAGTCAATCATTTCTCAATTTTTTTTACAGTGGGGAGAACATAATCACTATATTTATGGCTCAAACCATGATACAGCCTCTATGAGAAATGTAACTAAAAGTGAGATTATGGCATTCATAGTTAACTGAGGCAGATCAGACAGGCCCCTAGCTATCTACTTTCGCCCACACTTTTCCTTTCCACTAAAAACTAGATACTTAGGGGTACAAATTGTATATAATTCAGACAAATTATTATACATGGAGGGGATTGTAAGGGGTTGGCCATTTATACAAAACTTTACTAGGGTAAGTAATAGACCCTAATATGGTCACCTATATTATACTTAGTCTGGTAAAGATTTTCAGTAGCCACAGGGAGCTGCGAGAGACTTTACCCGGGTAAGTATAATATAGGTGCCCCTATTAGGGTCTATAACTTACCCTTCTAAAGTATTGCATAAGTGGCCAAACCCTTTAAGCCCTTGTAAAATATGTATTTATATTGGTGCTGTATAATTTGGCTGGATTGTGTATAATTTGTACTCCTAAGCAGGGCTGTGGAGTTGGAGACCATTTTGGGGGAGTCCTGATAAAATAAACTGACTCCGACTTCACAAATATGTATCAAATTGGCACAGTTTTATCAATACAGAATTTGCGGAATATTTTTTTGCAAGAATTTGGCAAAATTACTAAATTTCCTTTAGCTGTAAGTTCTATTCCTAATATAAAGATTTAGGTCGGGGGAGAACAATCTTTAAGAGTTCACTAGAGATGAGCGAGTATACTCGTCTGAGCTTGATGCTCGTTTGAGTATAAAGGTACTCGAAACGGCTCGTTGCTCGGACGAGTATTTCCCCTGCTCGAGATCAAGCATTTAATTAAAAAAACACAGTGAAGAACAATGAAGAATAGAATAAAAACAGTGAACACAGTGAACACAGGATCATTTAAGTGAAAAACACAGTGAAGAACACAGTGAAGAATAGATTACAGATGTTCGGCACATCTGCTTACTTGTCGGAAGATACGCGCGAAACGGTGCGAACAAAATAGTATGTGAAGAACAATATATATGTGTGAAGAACAGATTAAAGAACACGGTGAGCAGGACAGAGACATCGGGGAACAGGACAGAGACATCGGGGAACAGGACAGAGACACCGGGGAGCAGGACAGAGACATCGGGGAGCAGGACAGAGACATCGGGGAGCAGCACAGAGACATCGGGGAGCAGCACAGAGACATCGGGGAGCAGCGCAGAGACATCGGGGAGCAGCGCAGAGGCATCGGGGAGCAGCGCAGAGGCATCGGGGAGCAGCGCAAAGGCATCGGGGAGCAGCGCAAAGGCATCGGGGAGCAACGCAGAGGCATCGGGGAGCAGCGCAGAGGCATCGGGGAGCAGCGCAGAGGCAATGGGGAGCAGCGCAGAGGCATTGGGGAGCAGCGCAGAGGCATCGGGAAGCAGCGCAGAGGCATCGGGGAGCAGCGCAGAGGCATTGGGGAGCAGCGCAGAGGCATCGGGGAGCAGCGCAGAGAGATCGGGGAGACTTGAGTGGAAGAAGAGGGGCGGATCCCGGGACAGCGTATCTCCCGACAATTAAGCAAATGTGCCGAACATCTGCAATCTATTCTTCACTGTGTTTTTCACTGCGTTTTTCACTGTGTTCACTGTTTTTATTCTATTCTTCACTGTTCTTCACATCTGCTAACTTGTCAGGAGATAATATACGAGCGGAACAGTGAAGAATAGATTGCAGATGTTTGTATACATCTGCTAACTTATCAGAAGACTTTCTTTTTCAATTAAATAACACATTTTATTCCCGAACCATGGTCCCTTTGAAAAATGCTAGAGTCTCCCATTGACATCAATGGGGCTCGTTATTCGAGACGAGCACTCGAGCATCAGGAAAAGTTTGTCTCGAATAACGAGCACCCAAGCATTTTAGTGCTCACCCATCTCTAGAGTTAACTGAATATTATTAAAGAGGTATAGCTGTGAGTACTAAAATCTAACTTTTATTCACAGTTTAATGTAAGTGTGATGTGTCTTTCCCTCGCCAGATAAAAGCAACTATCAAAGTTTAGGTCCAATATGTTCTGGTCAAAGATACTGGTATAGTTCCAAACCAAGATAACTAGGTGTGTAACAGGAGATTGTTAGATGGCTAATACTTGCTCTAGGTCCCACAAATGACTGCATAAGTCACTATGCTAGTCTAACCTAGAAAGGCTAACCTTAAGCCCTATCACACACTAGTACACAATAAGATAACCTAAATGACCCAACGCGTTTCTAGTTATCAACAACTCTCATCAGGGGTTGAAAGTATTGATTTTACATTAGATAACACATAGATTTGTATTTGAACAAGCAAGCAAGCAGCATGGGAGAACAAACTTTACTGGTACTAGGGCCACATTGTCATACTACTCAACTTTAACAACCAACACTGGTGTGGTGCCAAGTGACTAACACAAGGTGAATGTGGTGCCAATATATAAAAAGGGCCCCAGAACTTCGCCAGGCAATTACAAGCCTGTAAGCTTAACTTCCATTGTGGGGAAAATATTGGAAGGGTTACTAAAAGACTACATATGTATGTGACATCAAATAGTATAATAAGTGACTGCCAGCATGGGTTTACTAAGGATAGAAGTTGTCTGCTGCTGCTTCTATGAAGTGGTGAGCAGATGCCTGGACAGAGGAGCTGCTGTGGATATTTGGGCAGATTCATCAAGCTGTCTGAAAGTCAGAATATTTCTAGTTGCCCATGGCATACCAATCACAGCTCAGCTTTCATTTTAACAGTACACATGAATATTTTAAAGTGGAGCTGTGATTAGTCGCCATGGGCAACTAGAAATATTCTGACTTTCAGACAGCTTGATAAATCTGCCCCATTGTGTTCTTGGACGTCTAATGTGTAAAATAAGGTCCATTGGTTTGGCAGAAATCATTGGATTGAAAACTGGCTGAAGGATCGTATCCAGAGAGTTGTGGTCAATGATTCCTACTCAGAATAGTCACCAGTTATAAGTGGTATATCCCAGGGCTCTGTGCTTGGCCCACTACTATTTAATATATTTATTAATGATACAGAGGTAGGAATTAATAGCACTGTGTATGTTTTTGAAGATGACACCAAGCTGCGTAGTGTAATACAGTCTATGGAGGATGTTCATAGGCTGCAGGGTGACTTGGACATACTGAGTGTTTGGTCTTCCACTGGGCAAATTAGGTTCAGTGTGGGTAAAAGTAAGGTTACGCACCTGGGGGCTAATAATCCACATGCAACATACATCCATGGGGGAGCTTAAATAAAGCCAGTAGGATCTTGTTATGTTCCAGAAGTGGTATGGACTCTCGTGATAGGGATGTAATATTACCACTATACAAGGCATTGGTTCGGCCTCACCTGTAATATGCTGTCCAGTTCTGGGCACCAGTCCATAAAAAGGATACCCTGGCGCTGTAGACGGTACAACGAATAACTGCAATAATGATAAGGGGTATGGAGGATCTCAGTTAAAACAACTAGATTTATATAGTCTGGAAAAGAGACGACTAAGAGGGGACATGATTAATTTATATGAATATATGAATGGTCCATAAAAAATGTCAAAAGTTGTTCCAGGTTAAATCAAATCAATAAACAAGGGGCACTATGTCCGCCTGGAGAAAAACAAGCTTTAATCACCGGAGGCGACAGGGCTTTTTTACTATGACATGTGTCAATCTGTGGAATAGCCTGCCTCAGGCGCTGGTCACAGAAAGGAAAGCAGAGACCTTCAAGAAGGACCTAAATTCCTTTTTACACCTAAATAACATTGGCAGTTATGTTATATAGAATTGTTTCCCCTAAATCCCTTTGTCTTTTTATCAACTGTATAAACTATGAACAAGCACAGCACAAAATGCCACTACAGATTTAGGATTAGAGCTTTAGGATGATCCTCCATCTTATAATGTTGTAGAATCGATGCCCGTCTTATATCACCATAGTTTATTCGTGCTACCAATCTATTCTGAAGTTCCGCTAAGTACCGTACCCTTAACTTAACCCTCAACTTAATTTTTACAGGTTATTATACATTTTGTGATTATACAGCTCTTACCTTCTGTGATTATACATCTGTTACCTTATTATGTAAAAATGGTACAATGTATCCTTTTCAAATACTATAGTAGACTTGTATTTTCATTGTACCCATTAAAAACAGTTTTAAAACAAAACAAAATGCCACCACGAAAATTATAAGTAGCACAGTACAGCAATAAATACCACCCGAGCAACCAGAGTAGAGAATAAAAGTAAAGACACTAGAGTAGATAACAATGATACTGGAGACCCCAGAGCAGACAACAATAATAATGGAGAGACCCTAGAGCAAACAACGATAATAATGGAAAGACCCCAGAGTAGACAATAATATATGTTGGAGACACTCAGAGAAGGTAATGATAATACTGGGGAGAGCTTCTCAGCTGCATTCACTGCTACTCAACCTCCTGCACAGAGAACACTTCCATCAGTTATCAAAGTTTTCACTGAACTCTTGACTGTCAACTTGAGGCTTGCCAGGCCACATTTGGCCTATCAGAAGCAGGTTGTGCACCTCTGTTCCAGACTTTTAGTTGAGATGAATGTGGGATGCACTTTATGTACAAGCTCCTTTGCTACATATAAGAAGAAAAATGAAATGGAAAATAATATCTGTGCTCATCTTAGAACTAGAACTTAATCCATTACATATACTCCTACCAACTTCACGGAGCAAATATATATCCTCCCAATATCTTAACAAACTATCACCACGTATCCAATTCAGACTGCTCATTGGCAGTAAAGTCAAACCTTACATCCATGGCAACCTGGTTGTTCATACCTTGAAGTATTGAAGAGGGTGGGTTTTCTAATTCTTATGATTGATTCTCAACACCAAAGGTTAACTACCTATTGCAATAGTCTCTTTCTTAATAGTGACAGCAACTGAATTCTCCTGGAACTACAAAACTCTCTATAACAATAGCAGCCTCTTTTGAGGTAGCTGAAATAGGACAGTAATGGAACCTCTCGTCAGTATTCTCTGAAACAGCAGGGGTATTCCGGGAATATGAACGTCTTAGACAAAAACTCATAATGCCCTCTTATGCTCTGCTCACAGTGATCATGTAACAGACTGTCCTGCTGTGTTACCATAGTAATGATGTGTAACTGCCATCACTGCACATTACCTCACTGAGATGACATCTCACCACAACGCCGGCCATACTGGATGCACTGCAACCAACCGATTACAGCCAAATATAGCAATTATCACATGACCTGCCCAGGCAGGTGCAGGACATGTCATGTGGACACGTGCCCAGCTGCCATTTTCTGTCCTGTGTCTCCTCCACAGGGACAAAGTCACAAGAATGATTAAAGGGCCAGTAGCATTTTAATTCTTCATTATATTGTATGTCCACAACAATGTTCTGATAAGGGAAGCAAATTTTTTAAAAAACAACTAATTACATATTAACTTATATTTTAATCACTCATTTAAATACAAATTATGCTTATTCCTGGAATATCCAATGATTTTGCCTTCTTATTTTTAACCTACCGTATATACTTGAGTATAAGGCAAATTTTTAAGCACTACTTATATCCTGAAAAAGCCCCACTCAGCTTATACAAGTGAGCAGGGGATGGAATTGGCCTGCAGCCTGCCAGGCAGCAGACGTCATTACAAGAAAAACAGAAGGGTCAACAGGACCCGCTGCAAAGGTAAAATTACAAGAAAATAGAAGAGGAATGCAAACCGAAGAGGGATCAATAAGGGAATAAATGGCAAAGTTATAGAATGGAGAAAACAGGAAAATAAGAGAAAAGAGAGAATGTAGCAAAGAGCAAAAAAAAGCACTATCCCAGATTTCTATATGCCTGAAACTGGAACCATGGCTGCCAAATCAGCAACAAAACCTGTTCTTAGATGTTTCTACTTTTGGAACATAGAATTAAGCATGAAGGATTTATATTACCAGTTCTATCATTACACAGACTGTGATTAATCTGAGCGCAAGCACAAGGTGATGTTGGACCGAATGCCAACCCACGCCTACATAAATCAACAAAAAGCGTTCAGTGGGTGCTGCCGCCTTCACAGAGAGCTGCTCCATTATACAGATACAGTTCATCTTGTATGCTCATTCACACATGGGCAGGTAACATGTGCACCCTCTGATAGTATGTTTTTTTGTTGGGAATCTTGTTACATTTCATTTGTGCACTATATGGGATTTAAGTATTTGCAAACTCATCGTAATCTTTCAATTCAGGTGTAATATTAATTTCCATTACCAGTATATAAAACCCAGCACCTATCCATGCAATCTGTCTTTATAAATATGTATGAAAGAATGGCTCCCTCTGTAGATACTGAATTTGAGTGTGATATTGTAACAGGATACTACTGTTTCAAGTCAATTCATGATAATTTTTTTCTATTATATATTTCACATTATTATCTGTTAGTGGTATTATTGAAAGTGGCAATGACTTATAGCAGGGGTGATTTGTGGTCCACATCCTGCTCTCCTGCTGAGTCCAATGAGCACTTCCATCACTGATGTGTAGGAGGCTGGGTGGCATTGAGAACATTTGACCTATACTCACCACTTTCTCCTGGCGTTCTGCTCTGTGTCCTGACTCCTGACGCTAGATGTATATGTCAGGACAGTGACCAGGACAGAAGAGGACCTGAGAACGGTGAGTGCAAGTCAGATGTTCTGTAACTGACCCTCTCCTACAACCAGCATCAGACAACAAAGCAGCGTGGAGCAGAATAGGAGCAACAAGAGGGGTATATAAATATTTAATTTTTTGCCTGCTCTGGGGTTTCCAGCATTAGTCTTGTCTGGGGGTCTCCAATATTAGCAATGGGTCTCTCCATTATTACCGTGCTCTTTCTTTGGGGTTTAAATTTCTACTTTTTCTCTGGAGTCTCTCCATTATTATTATTACCATATATACTCGAGTATAAGCCTAGTTTTTCAGCACAAAAAATGTGCTGAAAAACCCTAACTCGGCTTAAACTGGAGTCAAGGAACAAAGTTATTAGCGCCAGAAGATGGCAAAATAAAAAAAGAAAATTTGTACAGGAGGTTTTAATTTTTGTAAATGTATGAAAACATTATAAAACCTATACAAATTTAGTATCCCCATAATCGTACCAACCCAAAGAATAAAGTACACATGTCATTTGGGGCGCTCAGTGAAAGACGTAATATCCAAGCCCACAAGAAAATGGCGCAAATGCGGTTTTTCACCATTTTCATTGCATTTGGAATTTTTCCCCACTTCCCAGTACACGGCATGGAATATTCAATACCATCACTATGAAGTGCAATTTCTTACGCAGGAAACAAGCCATCACACAGCTCTTTATGTGTAAAAATAAAAAAGTTATAGATTTTTGAAGGTGGGGAGTGAAAAATGAAAATGAAAAAACAGGAAAGGGCCCGGTCCTTAACCGGTTAAAGAAAGTGCAGTATGAGTAATGTGTAGGTATTCCATATCATCTATTTTTTTGGACTGCTGAAATACTGATGAAATACAAGCAATTGTGAACTCACATAGCTGCCTACTGCCTGTGTAGTGGATAATTTTAGCACATTCTCTTTTTTGAACCTTGACACCGACCTTCTGATACTGACTCATATTGCTCAGTGATGCTCATGGGAAAAACACTCATGTGCAAATACTATTCTATTTATGATTATTCTTATAGTTGTCATATATGCTTATATTTTAGACATAACTTATGGCAGGGCACTGATCACTTGCCATGACAGTCGGGGCCCTTTAAAAGTCTCCCATAGCTATCATTAGGCAATCTATATTACAATCTGCTGGGTTAAAGTACCCTATAGGGCCTGAAATAATAGTAAAGAATATTTTTAAAACTTTATTTTAAATACAAATTCAAGATTAAAATCACCCCTCTTTCCCTAGAACACATAAAAAACAAATAAAATTATAGTATGTTAGATATTTCAAAATGTCCAATCTATCAAAGTGAACTCCGAAATGGAAAATTGGGCCCATATGTTTTGCAATTTCGCAGCACATAAATAAACAGTCCCGAAAATGGTAGCTTTGAAAATTTCAGCTTGCCTCTCAAAATATGTGTCACGGATGCTCCTGCGACCCATGCCGCTCTCTGCTGGCCAGAACCCCCGCCATCTTCCTTACCTGTTGGCGTTCCTGTCTGTGCTCCGGGCCATCATTGGCACACGTCCCCGCCTCCTAGGGCGTGCATGCACCGGCTCCCTGAAGTTTAAAGGGCCAACATACTATTGATTACCGCTTTCCGTGCCCAGAATCTTTCATAAGCCAGCCTTTTCCTGCACATCCCACAGGATCTTCGTGCCTAGTGCCCTAGAGAAAGCTTTGTTCCTATGCCCTGTGCTGATATTGCGATTTCCTGTTGTGACCCCAGTTCCGTTATTGACTTTGATCCCATGACGCCTGTCCTAACCTTCTGCTGCGTCCCGCACTCCGGTCATGTGCTACCTGTCCGGACCTCCTGCCTGTCCCTGACTACCATTCTGCTCAATGCCTCTGTACCTCGCCTTAGCCACCACCACGGACAAAGTCGTGCCTGTGGAATGACCTGGTGGTACCAAGCCGCAACAAGTCCAACCTGCTTTGCGGCGGCCTCTGATAAAAACCGGGTACCACTTAGACTCCGGTCCCAGGTGACGGCTTATGTCATCATCCGCAGTGGTCCAGTGGGTCCACTACCCCTGGAGCCTGACAATATGACACGTTACACAGCTCGAGTTGTTTAGCCACCTGGCAAAACTAGTTTTTCATAAAAACCTGCAAATAAATGCAGGTTTTTACAAAGTATGCAGGCCCATCCCCTTTTACTCTGCTGGAAGCCACGCCCAGCTACACCCCCACCATGTGGTGTCGAGTGGTGCAGTCGCAATAATAATCGCAAATTCTTGCTGTACACAAGAATTTGTGATTATTTCAGTGCTTTTATGCCAGAAATAGATGCACTGATAAATCTCCCCCACATTCAAAGACAGACAAACATTATAATACATGGCATCTTTTAGGCTTTGATATTCTCCAAACATTCAAATTACATATTTTATCTGTTACATGTGTTCTGGCAATATTAATGATATTTTAAGTAGTATTTATATTTTTAACCCCTATTTTTCAAATCCGCCATGTGTCACTATAAGTGCTTATAGCTTTGGAACGATATAAGATATCCAGAGGATTTTGAGATTGCTTTCCTCGTGACACATTGTACTTCAAAATTTGGATGATATCTTTTGTGTTTAGTTATGAATAAAACATAAATTTGGCAAAAATTTGGAAAAATTCTTTATCTTCAAAGTTCTAAATTCTCTACTTTTGATGCAGATAGTCATAGCAGCCAAATAAATTCATAACTTACATTTCCCAAATGTCTGCTTTATGTTGGAAAGGTTTTTTAAGATTCCACATATTTTACTAGAATATTGAAGGCTCAATATTTAGGTTTCTTTTTTCAAATGCTTTGGAAAATCACCAAAACCCGTATTTAGATGGACCTGCTCAACTTGTAATTGAGGCCTAAATAATAGTGAGACTCGTAAATTACCCCATTATGGAAACTACACCCCTCAACGTATGAAAAACCACTTTTAAGAAGTTTGTTAACCCTTCAGGTGTTTTATAGGGGTTAAAACTAAATGGCGGTCTAGAAATTATAATATTTTTTGACAATACATTCATTTTGTGTGGAAAATTAAACATTTGCAATGGATTAAATGAAAAAATGCTCCACAAAGAGCATTACCAATTTCTCCCGAGTGGTGGTAACCTGCTGTATGGGCACACAAACCGGCATAGAATGGAAAGAGGCGCCATCCAAAGAAGATTTGCATTGTCACATTGTACAGGCTATAATTTTTTTTCTTTTTTTAATGTGGACCTATAGGGGCTTACTTTTTTGCCACATGAAACTTATTTGGCGTTTACCGTGCAGGTCCAGTAACAATTCTGTATTATTATACAGATTGTAATGGATGCGGAAATACCAAATATGTTGGTGTTATTTGTGTGTTTCTGTTTTTTATACTTTATTACGTGTTTTTATGGGGAAATTACATTTTAGGGGCTTATATTATTTATTTAATTTTAAATTTAAACTTTTGTATTTTCAACTTTTTTTACCTCTACAAACTTGAACTTGAACCAGCAATGCTCTGATCCAAGTCCAATACACTGCTCTACAATACTTATTCATTGTAGAGCGGTGTAAACTGCCTAAGCATGCAGACGCCTGCGCAGGCAGCTTACAGTCAGACCCCTTCCGGGTCTGACTGCCAAGAACATCGGGCAGCCCAGGAGCACTTGGCAGACCTCGAGGCTGTCAAGAAGAGGATCGGATCCCCATTAAGTGGTCATACTTGACCGCGGCGTGTAAGGGTTTAACACTCGCAATCAGAGTCGGCTCCAATCGGGGGTGTTAGAGCGCGGTGTCAGCTGTAATATACAGCTGACAGACGCTGCTTCTGGTGGCGGCTCCGTTCGTGAGCCGGTGCCAGAAGCAGGACGTTATAGAACAGGGGTGGCAAAAGTCTTAACTTTTTTATTGTTCTGTTTACAGAGCTGTATGAGGGCTTGCAGAACAAGTAACTTTTTAGAGGCACCATTTGATATTCCATGCAGTGTACTGGAAAACTGAAAAAATGGACCTGTGTAAGGTGGAATTTTTTTCTACCTCTGTGTTCTTGGCCGGGAACCCGTTTTTATATTTCGATAGGACGGGCAGTATGGGAAGTGGCAATATCTAACATGTTTATGATTTTTACTGTTTATTTTTCTATATGTGTTTTGGGAAAAAGAGGGTGATTTCAACTTTTACATTTTTAAATCTTTTTTAAATATTTTTTTACTATTATTTTAGGCCCCCTAGGCTACATTAAAGGGAACCAGTCATCAGGAGCCCCTTTTCTGGCTCCCCCATCTCCCCATAGAGAATAGTCTACACCAGTGGTTCTCAACCTGTGGGTCGGGACCCCAGCGGGGGTCGAACGACCAAAACCGGGGGTCGCCTAAGGCCATCGTAGCCACAATTTTATTGTGTTTTTACTGCGAGTTGCATGGTTTGGGTCACCACAGCATGAGGAACTGTATTGAGGGGTCACAGCATTAGAAAGGTTGAGAACCACTGGTCTACACATTGCCAAAGAGTTTTTATAGTAAAACTGCCTTTCTGAAAAAAAGAAAAGTTAGATGAAAGTTTACCATTCTGTATGCAGATTCGTGCCTAGTCCCCTGGGAGTGGCCAGTCAGGAGTGCCCCTAACCCCCTCCCCCCTCAGGAAACCACTCCATCAAGCATAAATTTGGAAATGAAAAAAAACCTCCTATGTCCCCCATGTATCCTCCCCCTGTCGCTTCCCCCCTCAGGACGTCATAAACGTCTGCCCACTCCTCACTGGCCACTCCCATGGGACTGGGGACACAGCTCTGCATACAAAAAGGTCTAACTTTGATAGTATTCCCATGATTTTAAGGGAAGGATAACAAAAACTTGTAAGTAGTGAAAACATGCAGAGTGCGTGAGTCTCATAGCCGTCATTTGCTCAGAGGACCTAATGAAAAAGGTCTGCGACTGTTATTTGCTAAAAATTAATATGATATTTCCAGTGGTGGATTGATATATTTTTCCAAGGTATACTTAACTGTAATCCATCTTCCCTCCAGATATTCAAAGATATTTGCATTGATAATAGTGGTGGCTTACTGTATGTGATGTTAATAGTTCTGCCTCTAGCAGGAGTCGGGTTGAACCACATATTTTAAGTGCACACAGCGATGGTCTGAGTTATTCTGCAATCTTGCCTTTATTGTGACCACATTGGATGCCCTACAATACATATCGAGATTAGGCACTCCCATTCCACCTTTCTGTCGTATAGCACCAGAAGCGCAATTCTAATTGTGGCGGTTTTCTTTAAAAAAAATTATTCTACATTAATTTTAGGAGTTTACATAACATAATATATAACTTTAATCCTCAAGTATGTTTTTTTTTTAAATTAAAACATCTTTATTAACAGTTTTGTATTTTAACACGAAAATGATTAACCCGAAAAGGAGCAGCCCTGATCGGGTTTAAAGCAAAACCAACAATTTGAACATAAGTGATATAACACTCACAACTAATAAATGTATATAAAGTTCAATCTTTATTAATCATATACATAAAGTTAACAATAAAGGCAGACAATGGAAGAACTACAATGAGTTAAAAACCATGTGTGGCACAATAAATGGCTGACTCTAAGCACACGGGTAGGTAAAAGCAGTCATGTAACGAGAGCGAGAGAACTGCACCCCCCCCCCTTCCTAGCCACCTGAGCCTGCAAATTCAAGTATAACCTCCTTATATTAATTGCAGTCGATTTATTTGGCATAAAGCCAGACTGGTCCTCATCAATTAACCCAGAGATGACCTTTGAGGTGTGTCTCAAGCAGCCCAATAATTGCTGGTCTATGACTCTTGGCTTCAGCCAGCAATGCAAATCTTTTGTTTGCATCCCCCAGTCCTCTGATATTCCATGCAATAACATTTAATTGCTCATCCATAATCTACATAAACAAATGGATTGAAGTATGTTTCACCCATTATCCCCTGCGGCTGTATAATGATCCCCACTAGAAGACACCGGACTGGCCCACCCCCCAACCATTCAAACCCCTGGTACAAATAATAACAAGCATAAAGACTATGAACAACATTCTTCTCTGGTGAGAAGTAAGGGCAAAACAAAAACCGCCCCTGACCATTCACAGTAATTAAACAAGTAAAGCAGTAATCTAGGCGAAGTGTTCCACGCTTCCTGCAACGTATAGGAAAAAAGAAAAAAAAAACCTAAATACCATCCTTCATTCAACCGCCGAACAGGCATATCAAGGAAATGAGCACGTCGTTTCTGCACACCTGCGGAAAAATCTGGAAAAATTCCCTCCATGTTGAGCTCTTCATGATCTCTTGCCTTCCGCAATATATTGTCCCGATCACGGAAATGTAGAATTTTAATCAGGATTGGACGCGGAGGTGCCCCCGGGGGAGGTGGTCGTGCTGGCACCCTATGTGCTCTTTCTATTGCAAATAGATGGGATAGTACAACGTCAGGAAACTTCTCTTTTATCCAGGCTTCAAAGAAATCCACTGGCCGGTTGCCTTCCGCTCTTTCGGGCACCCCCACCAAATGGAGATTATTTCGCCACAATCTATTCTCAATATCCTCTGATTTATTCAAAAGCATAGATACATTATTTCTCATTTTCTGTAGGCCATGCTTCACTGGGGTTAGTTGGTCTTCTATCTCACTAACCCGATCCTCCACAGCGTGTACTCTATAATTCACTCTCCGGATATCATGGCGAAAAATTGAAATGTCCTCCGTTAAGCTACCAAAGTTGGAGTTCATTGAAAGTAAAGCAGAGCCACAATGAGATATAGCAGAAAATAGATCTTTTAAGGTAGGCTCTTCAGGGGTATTTTGCAGGCATTGCAGGGCCATATCCTGGCTGCATGTGAGAGGCCCTCTGGGGATATATGGCTGCTTGCCTGCTATGGAGGCTTCCTGATCCATCCCCTGACGTTCTGTCACTGCCGCAGGGAGATCCATAATCAAGGCATGATTATTCTCACCATCTGGGGGACACTGGGGCCCGGGTGCCTCATTATGCATTGCCCTCGGGCCTGCAGCTGACCTGGCATACTTTTCAAGGCGGGCCGCCACGTCCTGCACCCTGACTGGATTCGCGCCGCCATTTCTCTTTTGCGTCGTGACTAGCCCGCTTCTTCCGCCGTCCTTCTCCCTTGCCGTTCTGCTCCCCCGAGTCATGGCAGCCTCTCCCCTGCTGCTCCGGCACCTTAGGATGTCACTTGCAGTGTTTGCTGAGTGTCGGCGGCGGTGAAGGCAGGATAATTGCCGGATCCTTTGCAGGAGCTCCGGAGCGCACGTCTTCTTACATGGACGATCAGGCCTCAAGTATGTTAATCCTTCAGTACTCCAAATAAAAGGATACATATTCCTAAGGTGGTAAATCAGGAGAACCCAGTTTTTAGATGTGTTGAGCTTGTAATAGGATACTTTAGAAAATGCAGTTATAGTATTCATGATTAAATGGAAAAAAACTGTAGAATGGCACTCACCACAGTTCATGCTTTTTCATTCCGGTTTATTAGGCAAGTCAGTCTCTGCGCCTATCCCTCACTTTGAATGTTTTGACACGTCATGGTTTTGTGAGAATCACTAATAAACCGGAATGAAAAAGGAAGAACTGTGGTGAGTGCCATTCTACTGTGTTTTCCATTTAAACAAGATCACTGCCTTTTTGAATAAGAGCACCACCCGGCTTATCCACTAAGTTTGACTTATCCTGTACACAAGTCTGACAATTATAGAATGGAAACCTAGTTACACCAAGTGGTGCCATTCCACCTTTCTGTTTGACATTTATAGTATTCATGATTGATGGTAGAGATTTTTCTGGGTTCATGAAGCAGATAATAACATAGTCAGACCAATCCGATGGAAGAATTTTCCTATAACTATCTTCAATATTGCTATTTGACATTATACCTTCTTCAAAAGGTTCCATAAGCTGTGTAAATATATCTGGTGACACAGGGGTATTACTATTCACTTTTGCAGAGAAACAAACCTGCCGGGCATACTCCACATACAGGGCCAAAATTGATGCTTTTATCTTACTGTTAAATCCAGATTTGGTGAGCACGGCCTTAAGATAAGCCCTGTCAAAAGATTTCCCAGCTTCCAAAGACAAGAATGCACTAGGGTTTTACAGAAGTTTCTGCCACCTGGATTTGAGCTAACATTCTCCAAGTTCCATCCCTTGTATGTCTTCCTGTTACAAACCCCCACCTCATCTTGATTTTGTAAATGTAGAGCCAATATTTTGTATATTTTGTTATATATTTTAATAATACGATCCCCCTGTAGCTTTCTGGTTTGATTGAAGGTTTCTCATCTTTTGGTATGGTCCAAATGACAGCTTCAAGGTTTTCTGCGATAATAGGCCCCTTTAATTGCCTTTGATCAAAAGAGACAGAGCACCAGATGATTTAAATCTAACCCATTAAACTTCTGGCCCCCTTGGGTAGCGCATAAAATGTCCTTTTTGGAATCCAATCTTTTATGTGAAATCTCACCAGTTTACTTAAAAAAAGTCATTTGAAAATGAGCAGACAAGCACATGATGTAGTTGGGAATGTGAGCTGCAGATAAAGATCCAGTTCCCATCAATTTATTTAACTGTCTGAATCTCCGGTGAGATTTCACATAAAGGAGGGAATTCTTGAAAGGATGCTTCTAACTTCTAGTTTCTTGAGGGGGCTGCTAGTTCAATTGGGGTAGAATCCGTTAATGGTGTCCCTCTAAATGAGATGTCTAATGTATAAATCCATACAAGTATCTATAATAAAGAAATAAACAATCAAGAATAATGTATTGAAGGAAAGTTCTTTATTGACAAGTTGTTCTTACATAAAACAGCACAAGTAGGATGTTATTAATATTCCCTCTCGGACGCAAGAAGTAATCCATTTAGATATTCTGCAAAAGAAAACATATTTGCATGTAAGTTTTGGATTTGCATACACTAGATACTGCAGGGAGTCTTTTGTAGTCTGGGTAATTTACAAGCATTAAGCCTTAAATCTAAATCCGCTTAGTAAAATTGTGATGAAAGTCTACTACAAGTTGCTCGGATTTAAAACAAGATTCACATTGACACACATCTTGTAAATACACATAGAATACCATGACAATGGTGTTTGTCAATCATATTACAGATATAATTTTGGAAAAAGGTATGGAAAGGTAGGTAGTGTGGCCATAACTACATGGACTGATCCATTAATCTTAATTTAACCTGCCATACCTGGACTTGTGCTGCTGCTTAGTTAAGGGTTAAAGTTCTGTATTCAAGGTCTAAAGCAGGGACTCATTGAAGACATCTTCGAGAGAAAATAAAATACTGGGGCACAGTTACTAAGCAGTCTCCACCAGAATTATGGCATAGACTGCATATAAATACATGTGCAAACTGATGCACAAAGTTCCTGCACATTGGGTGCATGCATGTGTGTCATTTTTTGAAGTTACAGTCAAGAATTTCATTTTCATATCCAGCTCTTACTCCGGACAGTAAATTTAACTGCGGATATCTCTGTGCCTGTAGCGCTTATAAATACAATCCTTATGCCGTATTAAAGGGGAGATTTTCCTCTTTAGAATGACACTAGAACTGTGTTATGGGTGCCATGGTTCAAAAGATACCTGACACCTTAAGCCTTTCTGCTGAAAGCAGAATGGAGGAGGGAGATGGAATGGTTACAAGCAGCTGCATGAAATATAGAAGCTCATGTTAGGAAAGTGCTGTTACCATACAAGAATTGGGTCCAATAATTCTGAAGGCAAAAGAGGAATTCAGGACTGGAAAGGTATCGTGATGTTCCGGAAGATGAGGATATTATTATATTTGAATAAATGTCAATTTCTTTGTTTAAGAATAAATGTGGATTTTTGTTCATAGGAAAAAAGAAGCTCTAATCATTTTTGCAGCAAAAAATACTATAAGACCTGGTCTTTTTTCAGAGAAACACAGGAGTATTATTAGTGTGACTTTTAAAGATACAAAAGTATTAAAAAGAAAAAATGACATACACTACACATATACTATGAATAATACACGACATATACTGCAGAATGATAATTATCTGCATATAAAACACTTACGCTGGTAATCCAGGAGGTGTAAGAGGAGACTTTGGTAAAGACGGAAGGTTTCTGGTAATAGTTGCATCCAAGAGAGGATCCAAAGCTGACAATACCATGGACCTGGTATTGACCATTAACAGCGCAGTTGAGGGGTCCACCAGAGTCACCCTAATGTAAAGTTTAAAAAAGAGAAGCATATTGTTTAGGTTATATAAATACATTTCATTTTATTTTGTTTAAATAGAAAAACACAGCAAAAAGATGAAACTTACATTGCAAGAAGACTTGACTCCATCTCCACCAGCGCAGACCATGGTGGTCTTCACAGTGCTTCCCCACCAGGAGCTCAGAGAGCAGGTAGCATGGGCAACAACGGGCAGAGTGGCTTGCTGTAGGATAGTGGCAAGAGATCCTCCAGCTGTGTGGGAAATTATAGTCTTTGATTAAGATCAATGTAATATGTGCATTATTACTTGTTTGCTCTTGTGACTTTCAACAATTATCAAACTGATGTTAGAATAAACATACTACTGGGGGTTCTTACTGTTTGATAGAACTCTAACTAAGGCTACATTCACACATGTGTATCAGGGACATATATACGGAACAAAAGAACAAAACTTATTTGCAGCGGCTTCTTTGTTATTCTCCTCAGTTTAGCCTACTCCTGCAGTAGCTGTGTCTGCTGGCTGTGTTGATTTCTCATGTGATTCCATAGAGTTTGTATACAGTATGGTTTTACAGAGGGGAGGGGCTGCTGCTCCCTGCTCACTCAGAGGGAGGAAAGGGGTTCATGTTACAGTGCTGCTGTGTGGATGCCAAAGTCTCCTGCTGGTTTCTACAAGTAGTTACATACTCTATGGTCCATTACAATATGCAATGTTCAGTTAATTTACTTATAAGAATCTCACTGGTTTTACTGCTAAGTTGCTTAATGAGAAAACACAAGACATCATGGTAAGTGATGGCAGCCTAATTTTGACTCAGCTACAGGGCAGAAACAGGAAGAGGTTAGTCTGTCCACTTCACTGCTTCTGAGGAAGATTTTTGACAAGTAGCACCAGAACATAAATTGCAATAACTCTGGAAAGAAAAGGACAAGCAGCACAATTTTGGCTTTGTTCTGTTTTTAAAGGGGGAATCGCATATAATGATTTGGTAAAAAATCATTTTGAAAACGGAGTTACGCTTTAAAAGTGGCTAAACAACCATATTGATTTTCTAAAATTTCTGTGAAAATGCATAATACAAAATACTTACTACTTGTTCTACCCCATCCAGTAACAACGCAGTTGTGACCATGGGCCAGAGTAGCTCCACTTGCTGGCAGAGTGGCCACTTTCACAGCAGTGTTCAGGGTAGCACTGGAGGCCAGCCACAGGATGGCAATATCATATCTACAGGGGAAAATAATACAAATATTTTCCTGTACATCAAGGAAAGTTTAAATAAAAATGTAAATATGGTCAAAACATCCAGACTGAATTGTAGGCCAAATTTAATTTAATTCTCATTCTATGAATGAAATGTTTTTAGGTATACTGTATAATAGGGCACACAAAAAATCCTTTGATTTTCTCAGAAATGCGCTGTATATTCCAGTGCGCCTTATATATGAACCGCACTTACAGGCAACACATACTGTATAATTTTTAAGAGTATTTAAGATCTCCACGCCAGCAATATCCTGCACCAGCCCATATTGTACACTGGGCGCAATACCCCACACTGGCAGGGCCGGCAGTACCACCAGCGCCATAGTGCTGACCACGCAGCAATCCTCATCGACTGCCTGAGTAAGCAATTTTACCCCTATACCTGCCAGCCCTGTAACAGGGGAAAGAGAGGGAGCCACAGGGAACCCCACAGGACTAACACCCTGCCTGAGGAGGGAAGAAGAAGGGGCAGAGGGAGACATCTTAACCCCTGCAGCATTACCCTTGCAACACTAATCCCTAACAGTCCATACCTCTGACACAAGCTCTGTGCACTGGAGGCACATTTGCCTGGAACAGCAGCTGCCTTGAACTGTGCACAGGTCTGCCACCTGCTGGTCATTCATCCTCATAATCAGGTGCACCTTATAATCTGGTGAACCTTATATATGAACCCAGTGGCGTAACAACCGCCGTAGCAGCCGTAGCGGTTGCTACGGGGCCCGTGAGGTTAAGGGGCCCGGGGATGCACGGACTCCATTCAGTGTCCCTTCAGTGTCGGATCATGCCCCCGGGCCCCTACCTCTGTGTCCGCTCCTAAACCCGCCCCCTCCGTGAGCCGCCCGTCCCCTCCGTGAGCCGCCCGCCCCCTCCGTGAGCCGCCCGCCCCCTGCACAGGGAGACCGAAGGTGACTACCAAGCCCCTCCCCCCCCCGACCCCAGGTGACCGCCTGCCTATCCCGCTGCATGCTGGCACAGGCGGCCGAGACAGAGCGGACTGACAGAGCGGACTGATGCCCCTCCTCCTCACTCTACAGCCCGCATGGGCTAACAAGTACCCGCCGACTCCTGCACTCCTCCCACCCCCAGCGCAGCATAATAGGCAACCGCCTGACTCCCCCAGTGTGACAAACCGCCCCCCCCCCCCCCGCGGCTGAACAAGCACACGGCACCTGCCCGAACGACCACGGCCCCCCGGCGGCTGAACAAGCACCCGGCACCTGCCCAAACCACCACGACCCCCCCGGCGGCTGAACAAGCACCCGGCACCTGCCCGAACGACCACGGCCCCCCCGGCGGCTGAACAAGCACCCGGCACCTGCCCAAACCACCACGACCCCCCCACGGACAAACAAGCACCCATCTGATCACCCACCTACCCACCTGAACACCAGCCTGAAGCCACGGCCCGGTCATCACCCATACAGCCCCAAAGCGTCTGATAAGGTAAGTATATACTTATGTATTTATCTTTGTGTATATATGTGTATATATCTGTGTATATATGTATATATGTATATATCTGTGTATATATGTATATACTGTGTATATATGTATATACTGTGTATATACTGTGTATATATGTATATACTGTGTATATACTGTGTATATATGTATATACTGTGTATATACTGTGTATATACTGTGTATATATATGTATATATGCTGTGTATATACTGTGTATATACTGTGTATATACTGTGTATATACGTATATACGTATATTCTGTGTATATACGTATATACTGTGTATATACTGTGTATATATGTATCTACTGTGTATATACTGTGTATATATGTATCTACTGTGTATATACTGTGTATATATGTATCTACTGTGTATATACTGTGTATATATGTATCTACTGTGTATATGTGTATATACTGTGTATATACTGTGTATATGTGTATATACTGTGTATATATGCGTATATACTGTGTATATACTGTGTATATATGCGTATATACTGTGTATATATGTATATACTGTGTATATACTGTGTATATATGCGTATATACTGTGTATATATGTATATACTGTGTATATACTGTGTATATATGCGTATATACTGTGTATATATGTATATACTGTGTATATACTGTGTATATATGCGTATATACTGTGTATATACTGTGTATATATGCGTATATACTGTGTATATACTGTGTATATACTGTGTATATACTGTATATATTAGGTGAAAAAAATGTTCTTCTTTATTCCATGTTTAAAAAGTACAACAAAGTACAGCCACATTTCGGCTCGCTAGGAGCCTTTTTCAAACATGGAATAAAGAAGAACATTTTTTTCACCTAATGCTAGACGTCTTGGAGTGCTGCCTATTTTCGTGATTATATATTGAAAGCCCTAGGGCCTGGTCCTATTGAGCTTGCACCCGCTATTCTCTACTTTTGTGTGGTGTTTGTATTTTCCTTGAGTATATGCAGTGTATATGTGTACATATGCATCTACTGTATTTATACATGCACATATTTATATAAGCATTTAAATATATGCACATATATGATGTATGTGTGTTTTTGCTATGTATATGGTATGTATGTAAATGATCTATGTACTGAATCTGTGTGTGTATTTCCCGTATGTGTTTGTATATGCTGTATGTATATGTAGCATGTGTGCACATGGAGTTTTTATGCTGCATGTATGTGTATATATGGTCAGTGTATACAGTAAGTGTGTTTAACATATATATAGTATATAATGTGTATGCAGTATATGTGATGTTTATATTCAGTATGTGTGTATATACTTTATGAGTTTGGATACACAGTGTAACAGAGTGCATAAATGTGTGTGTGTATACTTGTATGTATGTATATAGGTGTGAATATACGAGTGTAGAAATTTATATGTGTGTATATAATTGTATGTATATAGGAGTGTATAAATGTGTGTAGTTGTATAAACATGTATAAGGGTACATTCACAAGTACGTGTGAGCGACGTATTTCTGGCTGCAAATTTGCTGCTGGATATACATCCCTCACAGGCATCTATAGTGCTTCGGTACAGTGAGCACAACGAGTACCCACTGTTTTGAGCCATGTCCGCAAAAGAGATGGAGCCTGATCTATCTATGGCCGTAACAACGACCATGCGGCTCTATTCTCTATGGAGAGTGGAGGGGTGAGCCGCGATCACCTCTCCAGCACTCCAGACATGTGCCTGCCAGGCTGTAGCCAGGTGGGCATATGTTTATGTGAATGCCGCCTAAATATTTATATATTTTTTTATGGGGAAGGGGGCCCCATGCAGAAATCTGCTATGGGGCCCAGCCTCTCTTAGTTACGCCCCTGTATGAACCTAGACCTTTTAGCAGGCATTTATTGATGGTGCGCCTTATAATCCAGTGCTCCTTATAGTCCGAAAATTATTACATTTCTGCAACATACTGCAACATTACTCGCCATACTTGACCACTGTACAAAGAATAAAAATTAAAGTATCTTTATTATGTAACAACTGCATTTTGTGGTCTGCAAGCAATGGGCCTTGTGGTCCATCTGATTTGAGCAGGTGAACGCATCTCACCCCACCAATGTCTATAGGAATTGACTGTCCGGGGGCAAAAATGGACAGTAATATGACAGTAAAATGACAGCATTATGTTGTAGGCAGTTTGCACATTCCTGTGATTGTGCCCAATAGAAGGCAATGGAGCTGTGAGTTAGTCAAAGTTTGTGTGGCTAACTCACAGCCTATGCATTTGGTAGTGTGCATGAGGCCTAAGTAATAGTGTGCACTACAGGAAAATCTTTTTCAAAGTTGCCATTAATGTAAGTTATTTGAGTGAATTATATAATGTGATTTTGCTTTCATAATAAAATCTATTGGCAGGCAAGCCAGTTTCTTACCCAGCAGCCACATTGTTGGTGTTCCAGCTAGCGTGGATCCTTTTGGAGGAGACAGAAATGATCTGTTCGGTGCCATCATTAGCGCTAAGACTGTGCTCTCCAAGGGCCACACGGAAGGAAACAGATCTATTTGGGGAGAGACATGAAAATATGTAATGTCCATGTATTTAGTATTTTTCAAAGCAGTTTGAAGTAGGTATAAGTTGCACGGTTTCTTATTCATGCTATAAAATTACAAAAGAGCACATTTTTTACAGAAATTCTTTTTTCATAAATAAAATGTCTCCATTTTGCTTCCACTTTTGAGGTTTTACATCAACTGTCCTGAAGCATAGTCTGTATTATGGTCGCTTTTTATTTGCATCCGCATAAATCTGTCTCAAAAAAAAGTAAATGTTCAAACTAATGAATACTCTAAGGAAAAATAAAAGAATAGCTACATTTGGTTAATCTGTCTCCTTTCTTAAAAAAAACAGAAGAAAAAACAAAAAATCTAAATGTGTCTAAAATGATAATAATAAAAACTAGATATTGCCCAGCACAAACTATGTGTAATATTTGTGTTTACATCATCCTCGGTCAACAAGGTACGACTGAGGATGCTCAGATAAACATTGTTCTGTCTTTATTAGTGTGAATTAATCTGTGCTTGTACCAGGATTCTGACATCCTGGGAACCTATACTTAGTGTTTGTTATAGTTCTCACTTGACCAAACTTACGTGTATTTTGTCTGCTTATATCTGGCATCTCCTGACCCCTTGGCTAAACTTCCTGGGTATTCCTATTGTTTATCGATTTGGTACTTCATTACCCTCTAGGTTCTGACTCAGGTCTGATGACCTTTCTTATTTGTTTGTTTTGTCCCTTTGTCTTGTTTGTCTGTTGTTAGAGTCGTCTTGAGACAGTAAGTAGGTACTGTCTGGCAGGTTTAGTTTTAGGGCTCACAGTCTATGCCCCTCTCTCTGTTTCCCATCTTCCCTTATACAATAAGTCCTTCTGAGCTCCATTGATGGAAAAAAGTTATGGGCCTCATAAAATAATACATAGTTACAACTCAGGATTACCTGTCCACACAGTGAGCAGCAGTCAGAACACGGTTAGCACGGATGAGGGAAGCTCCACAGGTGTGGTACCAGCTGCTGCCAGAGAGATACTGGAGGGATACCTGGAGGAAGTTGATAATTGAAAATATTATAAATTAAACTTCCATTTATTAAAACAGTTTTCTTTTTCAGTCTTCCTTAATGTGAATTTATTTTTATTAAAGGAACATGAATTTCCTAACTTTATTATTATGGCTTAAATGTAAGTATTTTGTCTTTAAAATGTCTCAAATGTGTTATTTTTTACCAAACTACTTTACACTTTGGCCAGTTTACTCCAGAATTGTCATGTGAATCCAGATGGTAGACAGATTTATGAAGTGCAACTTTATAAACGTGGGCATAAGTTTACCCCGTTTAATAAACAAACCCATTTATTTGTTTAGAGTATTGCATTTAAAAGTACATACAATAAATACTGACCTGCCAGGGCCAGGCGTTCTTAGCGGCATTAGTTCCTCCTACCACGCGTCCATTATCATTTTCAATGTCTTCAATATAGCGGATGTCATCAAGACATTGTCCTATGGGCAGAAAGACAGAAAGGTTATTACTTATTATTAGGTATTGGTTTAAAATATCACTGAGGCTTAGGAAACAACCACCAAAGCCCTTCAGGCTCATTTTCAAAGTTGATTTTAGAACAAAAAGCCATATATAACAAATATAAGAAGTTTACTATAGTTACAGTGCCTGGATCTATGAGTAAGGCCACTTTGATACAGCCATATGCTAGGCTACGGCTGGGTGAGGATACATCTATTCAATGGAGAGAAGAAGAGTTAAAGGGACCCTACCACCCCGATTCTACCTATAAAGGTAGAAGGGGTGGTAGGTGGATAAATGGGACGTGAGGATAGCCCTTTTTTGGGCTAATCCTCACGTCCCGGGTGTCTTTTACAAAACTTTATTGGAGGCATATGTAAATTTTTTTATGCGGCTACTGGGGCGTGGAGTAGCCGGACATGAGGCTACACAGCGCGGCTACTCCACGCCCCAGTAGCCACTTTACTCCGCCTACCAGGTAATCTTTGGCGCGCAGCTCCTCGTAGCTGCGTGCCCTCGTCCTAGTCCCCAGCGTTCTGCGCAGATGCCGGGGGACCAGGACGAGGGACCAGGACGAGGGACGAAGACAAATCACTGCCGAACTATAAAGCTATGTCTAGAAAGCTTATAACGTGCCCTATAAATGCATTAATACCACCTGCAATGATGAAATGTAAGTAGGATAAGTAAAGGGGTATTCCCAGATTAATCATTTACGACATATCCACAGGATATGTAATAAGTTGATGATAGGTGTGGGGGGAGGGGGACATGACTTTGGTATGGGGGGACCTAGAACGTCTGCATTGTTAATGTAGTTGTATTGTATTAACAGGTGTTGATCTGCTTTAAGGGGACCAAATATGTGGTTTGTGGTGCAGGTCTATAAGGGACAAAGTACGTAATTTCAAGTGAGGTAATGTGCGAGGGGTGGATGTCACTTCCTGTCCTGTTTCTCTATTCTTCTTTCTCTCACCAGAAGAAACATGTCTGCTGCCTGGGGGAGTATAATCCTAGGGTTATATCACACTGTAGTGACCACATACACCTCACACATCATGTTCTAGTGTAGAATCATCTTCTATATTATATTTGAGATGATTATTACCTCAGAAATCATAATTTCCAATGGTGTTCTCGGCGATCTCCCCCAGCGAAGGCAGCTGTGTCTCACTAGACCCCTATGTGAGTTGCGGGCGGCCACGGGCCGTTGTGCGTTGCACACAGGGACAGTCAGCGACTCAGCAACTCTGTTGGAGACTGGTGGGGGCCCCTTAAAAAGTGAAAGTGTTCGGGGCCCCGGGGCTCGAGCCCCATGAGCCCCTCCTTTAATCCGGCCCTGATGGCAGACATGACTGTATATCGGCTTATTACCTCATACACTGTGGATATGGCTGCTTAATGTTACTGGGGAGAAATATTTTATAATATTATGTGAACATGCTGCAGGGGTGACCTGCTCCCAGATACCTCACATAGTGCAGACATGGCTGTGGAGGTACCTGCTTCACACAGGGATTGCTATGGGTGTTTTATTACCTCACACAGAGTTGATATTGATGTTTTTCTATTGCATGGGAGCTTTCTGCTGCTCCTATGTGCTCTTACAGAAGACATGGCTGATACATCAGATATTACAGCAGACATGGCTGATACATCACATATTGTTTTTATTGATACCAATTTGAGGGATGTGCAAAATTTTGATAATTTTTGATCTTTTTAATTTAGTTCTATTTTGTGAGGCTAAACCACAATAAAACTGTAATTTAAGTAACTAAGAATATTTTCCCTTCTACAAGGGAAAATTTATGTCAGTTTATGTAAAATACTTTCAGAAAAGAAATGTTAGAATAAACAGTATTTCAATATCAGTGACCTAAATCCCTATTTTGGGCAAATGTTGTCCTTTTTATATTATATTTACTAAAAGGTTTGGAGTAAAATAAAAGTCATGATTTGAAAAATGTGAATATTTATACATTATAGGAAATAGTTAAACATTATAGGAAATTACAATGCTTCATGAGATCTTATCCAGAACTGGTATAGAAATTGTATTTTGAACTCTGCCTGAAGGGACATCATGCACAAAAAAACTCAAATGTGGTGGGTTTAATCCAAACGGGGCATTTAAAAAAATATATATTTAACAATATTGTAAAAGAAGAATCACATATAGATAAAGGGTAGCTCTGAGAATTATACCAACAAAAAGTAAATAATGCAAAAGCTGGTGTTGGCCATTTTTAGTTTAGCGGAAGGACCACAGTACAGGTTCCTTAACTATCTGACAAAATAACCCAAAACCAATGTACACTATAGTAAAGTACCGGATCACTGAGCCCACTGCCAGGGACTGTACACACAGTGGATACTTGCATCTCCAGTTATCTGGCACAAAGGACAGGTATCATTCTGCAAAAATCTGGAAACTTACCGCAGATGACAAGAGCAGCTATTACTAGAAACCTGAACATCGTGATCCGATCCGCTGAGAAATCCTCTACACAACCTGTTCAGTGCCTCCTCTTTATATACCATTAATGATGTGATCATTCCTAGTGAGAATATTTCCAGGTGTTGTAGTTATAACCAGTGGTAAATAAAAGTCCAGTTCTCCTCAAGGACTTATATAAGTTTAGTAGCAGAAATAGACATAATAAACATAGATTGTCAGGCTTTTATCAAAGTCCAGTTTATGCATTTACCAAGCTGTTGATAATTTCCAGTGTGTAACATCTTATAAATACATTAGTGGCTCTTGTCACGTTGTCAATGTCTATGAAAAACAGATCTGATCGACATAGGTTCATTGGGTCGATTCTGGCCCACAAAAGTATTTGTATTGGTCTGTAGAATGGATAGCCCCACTGAAGGAATTCTGGTGCCTGTGTACACAATCCGTCTATGTGGATGGACAGCGAGGGAAAGGTGTGTCGTAAGCAAACATTCACAGGACTGTGATGTCAGCGAAGTACCTCTAGGCCAGCAAATAAGTTGATTGGTGGGCTACAGGGACGTTGCACCATAGTCATCATGTAAAAAAACTATGCAGTGACTGAAAATAGCTGCATTGCTGATTGACAATACACAGACAAGTAAATCTGGTATTGGCTTGAACAGAAGCCACTTATTGTGGACTACAAAGAATGCTGTGTAAGGGTTCATTCACATTGCCGTCTGGGGGGATGTATATGCGGCCGCAAATATACGTCCCCATAGACGGCAATGGCGGCCCAGTGGCAGTACGGTCCACACACACGTGGCAATATTCTGCCCCATACACGGGGGGAAGATAGAGCATGCTCTATCTTTCCCCATGTGTGCGACCGTGTGTCGCTGTTTCCCATGGTGGGGTTGCCTCCTCCTCCTCTCGAGCGCACAGTGGTAGCTGGGCGGGCATATGGTTGTGTAAATGTACCCTTAGGTGAGGAGCAGGAATGATGAGCTATGGTGACCTAAACCTGGCCTTGGCTTGAATGTATTAGTGAACTGTGGACTGTTGTGAGCAGAGCATTGGCATGGGGTGTGGTAGTGATGAGTACCAGTAAGCAATGGAGTGGTGAATATAACCTGACCTTGGATTTGAACTGTGAGTTGAGGAGCCACTAACTTTGAAGTAACTGAGGAAATGGTTGGTTTGTACTCCATTCAAGGTCACACTACATGCCTCTTGTGCACTGAGAAGCTGATTTGCATTAATATAAAACTAGAATTTTTTCTATAGTGAAAAATCACTGCCGAACTATAAAGCTATGTCTAGAAAGCTTATAACGTGCCCTATAAATGCATTAATACCACCTGCAATGATGAAATGTAAGTAGGATAAGTAAAGGGGTATTCCCAGATTAATCATTTACGACATATCCACAGGATATGTAATAAGTTGATGATAGGTGTGGGGGGAGGGGGACATGACTTTGGTATGGGGGGACCTAGAACGTCTGCATTGTTAATGTAGTTGTATTGTATTAACAGGTGTTGATCTGCTTTAAGGGGACCAAATATGTGGTTTGTGGTGCAGGTCTATAAGGGACAAAGTACGTAATTTCAAGTGAGGTAATGTGCGAGGGGTGGATGTCACTTCCTGTCCTGTTTCTCTATTCTTCTTTCTCTCACCAGAAGAAACATGTCTGCTGCCTGGGGGAGTATAATCCTAGGGTTATATCACACTGTAGTGACCACATACACCTCACACATCATGTTCTAGTGTAGAATCATCTTCTATATTATATTTGAGATGATTATTACCTCAGAAATCATAATTTCCAATGGTGTTCTCGGCGATCTCCCCCAGCGAAGGCAGCTGTGTCTCACTAGACCCCTATGTGAGTTGCGGGCGGCCACGGGCCGTTGTGCGTTGCACACAGGGACAGTCAGCGACTCAGCAACTCTGTTGGAGACTGGTGGGGGCCCCTTAAAAAGTGAAAGTGTTCGGGGCCCCGGGGCTCGAGCCCCATGAGCCCCTCCTTTAATCCGGCCCTGATGGCAGACATGACTGTATATCGGCTTATTACCTCATACACTGTGGATATGGCTGCTTAATGTTACTGGGGAGAAATATTTTATAATATTATGTGAACATGCTGCAGGGGTGACCTGCTCCCAGATACCTCACATAGTGCAGATATGGCTGTGGAGGTACCTGCTTCACACAGGGATTGCTATGGGTGTTTTATTACCTCACACAGAGTTGATATTGATGTTTTTCTATTGCATGGGAGCTTTCTGCTGCTCCTGTGTGCTCTTACAGAAGACATGGCTGATACATCAGATATTACAGCAGACATGGCTGAAACATCAGATATTACAGCAGACATGGCTGATACATCACATATTACAGCAGACATGGCTGATACATCACATATTACAGCAGACATGGCTGATACATCACATATTACAGCAGACATGGCTGATACATCACATATTACAGCAGCCATGGCTGATACATCAGATATTACAGCAGACATGGATGATACATCAGATATTACAGCAGACATGGCTGATACGTCAGATATTACAGCAGACATGGCTGATACATCACATATTACAGCAGCCATGGCTGATACATCACATATTACAGCAGACATGGCTGATACATCACATATTACAGCAGACATGGCTGAAACATCAGATATTACAGCAGACATGGCTGATACATCAGATATTACAGCAGCCATGGCTGATACATCAGATATTACAGCAGACATGGCTGATACATCAGATATTACAGCAGCCATGGCTGATACGCTGATACATCAGATATTACAGCAGACATGGGTGATACATCAGATATTACAGCAGACATGGCTGATACAGCACATGTTACAGCAGACATGGCTGATACATCAGATATTACAGCAGACATGGCTGATACATCACATATTACAGCAGCCATGGCTGATACATCAGATATTACAGCAGACATGGCTGATACATCACATATTACAGCAGACATGGGTGATACATCACATATTACAGCAGACATGGCTGATACATCACATATTACAGCAGCCATGGCTGATACATCAGATATTACAGCAGACATGGCTGATACATCACATATTACAGCAGCCATGGCTGATACATCACATATTACAGCAGACATGGCTGATACATCAGATATTACAGCAGACATGACTGATACGTCAGATATTACAGCAGCCATGGCTGATACATCACATATTACAGCAGACACGGCTGATACATCACATATTATAGCAGACATGGCTGATACATCAGATATTACAGCAGACATGGCTGATACGTCAGATATTACAGCAGACATGGCTGATACATCATATATTACAGCAGACATGGCTAAAACATCAGATATTACAGCAGACATGGCTGATACATCACATATTACAGCAGACATGGCTGATACATCACATATTACAGCAGACATGGCTGATACATCACATATTACAGCAGCCATGGCTGATACATCACATATTACAGCAGACATGGATGATACATCAGATATTACAGCAGACATGGCTGATACGTCAGATATTACAGCAGACATGGCTGATACATCACATATTACAGCAGCCATGGCTGATACATCACATATTACAGCAGACATGGCTGATACATCACATATTACAGCAGACATGGCTGAAACATCACATATTACAGCAGACATGGCTGATACATCAGATATTACAGCAGCCATGGCTGATACATCAGATATTACAGCAGACATGGGTGATACATCAGATATTACAGCAGACA
The DNA here is from genome assembly GCF_040894005.1 of Engystomops pustulosus. Classification (NCBI taxonomy): domain Eukaryota; kingdom Metazoa; phylum Chordata; class Amphibia; order Anura; family Leptodactylidae; genus Engystomops; species Engystomops pustulosus. The sequence goes on along the minus strand of NC_092412.1, from coordinate 58,957,978 downwards.
TGGCTGATACAGCACATGTTACAGCAGACATGGCTGATACATCAGATATTACAGCAGACATGGCTGATACATCACATATTACAGCAGCCATGGCTGATACATCAGATATTACAGCAGACATGGCTGATACATCACATATTACAGCAGACATGGGTGATACATCACATATTACAGCAGACATGGCTGATACATCACATATTACAGCAGCCATGGCTGATACATCAGATATTACAGCAGACATGGCTGATACATCACATATTACAGCAGCCATGGCTGATACATCACATATTACAGCAGACATGGCTGATACATCAGATATTACAGCAGACATGACTGATACGTCAGATATTACAGCAGCCATGGCTGATACATCACATATTACAGCAGACACGGCTGATACATCACATATTATAGCAGACATGGCTGATACATCAGATATTACAGCAGACATGGCTGATACGTCAGATATTACAGCAGACATGGCTGATACATCATATATTACAGCAGACATGGCTGATACATCAGATATTACAGCAGACATGGCTGATACATCACATATTACAGCAGACATGGCTGATACATCAGATATTACAGCAGACATGGCTGATACATCACATATTACAGCAGACATGGCTGACACATCAGAAATTACAGCAGACATGGGTGATACATCACATATTACAGCAGACATGGCTGATACATCACATATTACAGCAGACATGGTCGATACATTACATAGACTGCTGGGAATAGGAGAAAATCTGTGTATTTGGGTAAGTAATTGGCTTAGTGATAGAAAACAGAGGGTGGTCATTTATGGCACATTCTCAGATTGGGTTGATGTTACCAGTGGAGTGCCACAGGGGTCAGTATTGGGGCCACTTCTTTTTAATATTTTTATTAATGACCTTGTAGTGGGTTTACACAGTCAAGTTTCAATATTTGCAGATGATACTAAGCTGTGTAAAGTAATAAATACTGAGGTCGATAGTTTAGCATTACAGAGGGATTTGTGGAAGCTTGAGGGATGGGCAGAGAAATGGTTGATGAGGTTTAATGTAGATAAATGTAAAGTTATGCACTTGGGCCATGGAAACAAAAAGTATAATTATGTTCTAAACGGTCAATTACTTAGTAAAACTGGAGCTGAAAAGGACTTGGGGGTATTGGTGGATGGTAAACTTAATTTTAGTGACCAGAGCCAGGCGGCTGCTGCTAAAGCAAATAAAATAATGGGATGTATCAAGAGAGGAATAGATTCTCATGATAAAGACATAGTTCTGCCCTTATACAAATCCCTGGTCAGACCACACATGGAATATTGTGTACAGTTTTGGGCACCAGTGTATAAAAAGGATAAAGTAGAGCTGGAACGGGTGCAGGGGAGAGCAACCAGGATTATTAGGGGAATGGGGGAACTAGAATACACTGACAGATTAAAAAATTTGGGATTATTCAGTTTAGAAAAAAGACGACTGAGGGGAGACCTCATTACAATGTACAAATACCTGAACGGACAGTACAAGGATTTCTCCAAAGATCTTTTTATACCTCGGCCTGTGACCAGGACAAGGGGGCATCCTCTACGCCTAGAGGAGAGGCGATTCTACCATCACCATAGACAAAGGTTCTTTACTGTAAGAGCAGTGAGACTATGGAACTCTCTGCCGCAGGAGGTTGTTATGGCCGACTCTATGTACATGTTCAAGAGAGGCCTGGATGACTTTCTGGAGAGAAAAAATATCACGGGTTATGGGGATAAAACATTTATTTAATTCTTAAAGGTTGGACTTGATGGACTTGCATCTCCTTCCAGCCTTATATACTATGATACTATGATATTATAGCAGACATGGCTGATACATCAGATATTACAGCAGACATGGCTGATACATCAGATATTACAGCAGACATGGCTGATACATCGCATATTACAGCAGACATGGGTGATACATCACATATTACAGCAGCCATGGCTGATACATCACATATTACAGCAGCCATGGCTGATACATCACATATTACAGCAGACATGGCTGATACATCAGATATTACAGCAGACATGGCTGATACATCAGATATTACAGCAGACATGGCTGATACATCAGATATTACAGCAGACATGGCTGATACATCACATATTACAGCAGCCATGGCTGATATGTCAGATATTACAGCAGACATGGCTGACACATCAGAAATGACAGCAGACATGGCTGATACATCACATATTACAGCAGACATGGGTGATACATCACATATTACAGCAGCCATGGCTGATACATCACATATTACAGCAGACATGGCTGATACATCACATATTACAGCAGCCATGGCTGATATGTCAGATATTACAGCAGACATGGCTGACACATCAGAAATTACAGCAGACATGGCTGATACATCACATATTACAGCAGCCATGGCTGATATGTCAGATATTACAGCAGACATGGCTGACACATCAGAAATTACAGCAGACATGGCTGATACATCACATATTACAGCAGCCATGGCTGATATGTCAGATATTACAGCAGACATGGCTGATACATCAGATATTACAGCAGCCATGGCTGAGACATCAGATATTACAGCAGACATGGGTGATACATCAGATATTACAGCAGACATGGCTGATACATCACATATTACAGAAGCCATGGCTGATACATCAGATATTACAGCAGACATGGGTGATACATCACATATTACAGCAGACATGGCTGATACATCAGATATTACAGCAGCCATGGCTGAGACATCAGATATTACAGCAGACATGGGTGATACATCAGATATTACAGCAGACATGGCTGATACATCACATATTACAGAAGCCATGGCTGATACATCACATATTACAGCAGACATGGGTGATACATCACATATTACAGCAGACATGGCTGTGTATGTGGCCTCCATCTTAGTCACTGACCATGAGGGATGCAGGTTATTGCCCCTCCCTGTGTATTGGGTCTAGTGTTATGTATATAACTTCCTTCTCACTGCTGCTGCCACCAAGTTATTTTTACCACTGAGGGGGTACATGCAGCCTTAGTTGATATTATCAAAAAAAGCTCTGTAGTATAAGACTACATGTGCTCATGTATATATTACATAGGAGGTGGATGGGACAGTAGTGGGGAGTACATTTAGCCTTAGGCTGGTGCCACACACACCTCTTTGTCTGCGTTTGAAAACGCGAATGCAGACAAAGCCGCACCCACCGGGGCAGGCCGCGGCCTGATCGCATCGGCGTTTCTATGGAAACGCCTACGATCGGGAATAAGCCGCCAGTGTTTCGCATTAAATTAAGTCTCCTGCATCAGGTTTTATAATGGCAATTTGCATATACTCCAGAATGTTATAGAGAGTGAACAGCAATTAATTGCAAAGTCAATATTTGCCTAGAAAATGAACTTTTTCCTCCAAAACACATGTTTGATGTGTTGATGAGGACAGTGCTGGAGATCAATCTGTCATGATTAAGTAAGAATCACACCACTGGACACTTTAAAAGGAGGCTGGTGCTTGGCATCATTGTTTCTCTTCTGTTAACCATGGTTATCGCTAAAGAAACACATGCAGTCATCATTGCACTGCACAAAACTGGCCTAACAGGGAAGACTATCGCAGCTAGAAAGATTGCACCTCGGTCAACAATCTATCACATCATCAAGGAATTCAAGGAGAGAGGTTCCATTGTTGCCAAAAAGGCTCCAGGTGCCCAAGAAGGACCTGCAAGCGCCAGGACCGTCTCTTAAAAGTGTTTCAGCTTCGGAATTGGGCTGCCAGCAGTACAGAGCTTGCCCAGGAATGGCAGCAGGCAGGTGTGAGTGCATCTGCACGCACTGTGAGGAGGAGACCCTTGGAACAAGGCCTGGTGTCAAGGAGGGCTGCAAAGAAGCCACTTCTCTCCAGAAAAAACATCAGGGACAGACTGATATTCTGCAAAAGGTACAGGGAGTGGACTGCCGAGGACTGGGGTAAAGTCATTTTCTCTGATGAATCCCCTTTCCGATTGTTTGGGACATCTGGAAAACAGCTTGTTCAGAGAAGACAAGGTGAGCGATACCACCAGTCTTGTCTCATGCCAACTGTAAAGCATCCTGCAACCATTCATGTGTGGGGCAGCTTCTCAGCCAAGGGAATCGGCACCCTCACAGTCTTGCCTAAAAACACATCCATTAATAAAGAATGGTACCAGAATGTCCTCCAAGAACAACTTCTCCCAACCGTCCAAGAGCAGTTTGGTGATGAACAATGCCTTTTTCAGCATGATGGAGCACCTTGCCATAAAGCAAAGGTGATAACTAAATGGCTCAGGGAACAAAACATAGAGAATTTGGGTCCATGGCCTGGAAACTCCCATGATCTTATTCCTACTGGGAGGTGGAGTCGGAGGGGAGTGACACACCTCAAAATTTGGGCTGGTTTATTTATGGTCAAGACGCACATGGTTGCGGGGCTCTCACAGGGTGGTGTCCGGTGGTATGGGGAGCCCGGGAGATGAGAGTAACCACCTAATGGCGGCTGGCACTTGCGGCTGGAGGTAATGGAACATATTTTCCTTGTTTTGTGTGCCTGACCTTTTGTGGCCTCGAGGACCATCTACCTATGTAAATGTATATATATTTTTGTTTATATTTTAAGTATGGCTCCCCATTTAGTTGTCACCTCTCAAGTCAGTACGTTTTTGGCTTGGGCTATGTTGCAGACCTTCCTATCTAACTTAAATTTGAAATTATAATAATGATAATTCTTTATTTGTATAGCGTACAGGGCTTGCCAGGTTGGTCCCCGTCCCCATGGGGCTCACAGTCTGGTCAACCAACCAGTATGTTTTATAAGTTAAACACAGATCCGGAAACAAATATTTCTTATGGCGGTTGGGTATATAAGAACAGGTGGGCATTATATTCTATTATTACATTATGTTATAAGACCTTGCTCATTAACACCTTCCCGATGCGCGCCGTCCGGGTCTCGGAGAGGGCTCGGTAGGTCTTTGCCGCATATTGCAGCAAAGGCTTACCAGTAACACCTGCGATCGGTGCCAGCACCAGTCGTGGGTGTTCTCCCATCAATCGCCGCCGACGGATTAAAAAAAGATGGCGGCGCCCATGCGTGACGTCATCGGGGAGCAGCGATCCATCACATGACAGCCTTGGGTCTTCCGAATACCCGAGGCTGTCACGTTTTAACCCATTCATTATAATGTGCTAATTGCAGTAGTATGGCAGTATATGATAGGATCGATAAGACAACCTAGGGTTAAAGTACCCTAGGGAGTCTGAAAAATAGTAAAAGTAAAAATAAAAAAAGATTTTAAAAAATTATAACAAAAACCTAAAAATGCAGATCACCCCGCTTTCCCTAGAACTGATATAAATATTAATAAACAGTAAAAATCATAAACTCAAACTATAATAACGGTTTTTCATTGCGTTTAACACCGTAATGGAAAATAGCCCCCAAAGTCGAAAATGTCACTTTTTTGCCATTTTGAAAAATTAAAAAAAACAATAAAAAGTGATCAAAAAGTCACACAGTCCTAAAAATTATAGCAATGAAAACGCCATCAAAAGTCGCAAATAATGACACCACCCACCGCTCCGTACACCAAAGTATGAAAAAGTTATTGGCTCCAGAAGATGGCAAAATAAAAAAAAATATTTTTGTACAGGAAGTTTTAATTTTTGTAAACGTATGAAAACATTCTAAAACCTATACAAATTTGGTATCCCTGTAAGCATACCGACCCAAAGAATAAAGTAAACATGTCATTTGGGGCGCACAGTGAAAGCTGTAAAATCCAAGTCCACGAGAAAATGTCGCAAATGTGTTTTTTCACCATTTTCTCTGCATTTGGATTTTTTCCCGCTTCCCAGTACACGGCATGGAATATTAAATACAGTCACTATGAAATGCAATCTGTTACACAGAAAACAAGCCATCACTGAGCTCTTTATGTGGAAAAAAAAAAGTTATAGATTTTTGAATGTGGTGAGTGAAAAATGGAAGTGAAAAAACTAAAAGGGCCAGGTCGTTAAAGGGTTAATGGTTATATCCTGTAATCTGGCATTTAAAGTGGGGCCTCTGATGTATTTTGCGATTTGGTACAATCAAGTTAAAAGGTTATTCTTGCAATTTGCTTGACTGATATATTATGAAAGGATGTAGACAGGAGTAAGATTTTGATATATACTACATACATACTGAAAAATATTTATATAACCACAAAAAAAATTGTTTTATGGATCCTTGAAGTTTCTAATGATTTCACCAAAAAAAAAAAAATCATGAGTATGGCCCCCTGGTGTGGAGGGGTAACCATCGTGGCTATGTCCCCCTGGTGTGGAGGGGCGACCCACGGTATGGCCTCCTGGTGTGGAGGGGCGACCCACGGTATGGCCTCCTGGTGTGGAGTGGTAACCATCACAGGTATGGTCCCCCGGTGTGGGGGGGTAACCATCACTGGTATGGTCCCCTGGTGTGGAGGGGTAACCATCACTGGTATGGTACCCTGGTATGGAGGGGTGACCATTATGGTATGGCCCCCTGGTGTGGAGGGGTAACCATCATGGGTATGGTCCCCTGGTGTGGGGGGGTAACCATCACGGGTATGGTCCCCTGGTATGGAGGGGTGACCATTATGGTATGGTCCCCTGGTGTGGATGGGTAACCATCACAGGTATGGTCCCCTGGTGTGGTTTTTCCTCTCCTGAGTGCTGTGGGATGACTCTTTGTGAGTCGGAGGTTGGCCAGATTTTATGGTTGCCTGGACACTATTTTATGAGGTATACGTTCATGTCTTTGATTAAACAAAATATATGAATTATAACATATATTTGATTTAAAAATAAGTATAGAATATAGAGTCAGATACAGTATCGTTGGACATCTTCTCCTAGGATGTTCATCTCCTCTGCTCAGGGTGTCCATCTCATCTTTTATTCAATAAAACTTGCATAAGAAATAAAGTCATTTATTCCATGCAGTTTGATGGAGTTAATTCTGAATGTCCATTGAGCTTCCTTCCTAAGGATCATTCTGTCCCAATCCCCTCCTCTAGCTGATGGTCTCACTTCCTCAATACCTCTAAATGATATTGCTTTTTGGTTACCCTGATGGTATCTCCACATATGCTTGGACACGTGCAGGTGGCTATGTACACCACTCCTGATGTGGAATAGTTAATTAAGTCCCGTATCTCAAATTTTTCCGATGTGGATGCACTTGTTACATATTTACAGGGTGTTATCCATCTGCACGCAGAGCAGTGTCCACAGCGAAAAGTTCCTTTAGGTCTTCTTTCGAGCCATGTCTCACTGGGTTTAGATAGTGGTAGATAGCTATGGACTAATAGGTCCTTCAGATTTCTTCCCCTTCTATAGCTTATTGTTTGGGGGGAATCATTTGAGCTATTTCTTTATCGTGCAAGAGGATGTCCCAATGCTTGCTGATGATACCCCTGATCTCCTTATTGTTACCATCATATGTGCCAATGATTCGTGTTGCTTGTTCAGAACTACTGTCTCTTTCTTTTGGTGCCATCGCTGTACCTCGGCATTGGTGGAAGAAGGTGTCCCCGAAGAGGAAATAGTTAAGGCTGAGGACATATGTAAGGAGATCTACAAGGAACTTATTGTGCTGATAGTACTGCACTTCCCTTGCCTGTAGGAAAAAACGCACTGCCTCAATCCCCTTCTCGTGGGGGATCGAAGAATATAAGGCTTCGACGTCTAAACTTGCCAGAAAGTGACTAGCGTCAACCTGGAGTCCTTCCAATTTCTTAAGAACCTCCATGGTGTCTCTCACGTAGGATGGAAAGGACAGTACAAAAGGCCTCAACAGATTATCTAGATAGCAGCTTGCATTTTGTGTTAAATTGTTCATACCTGAGACTATGGGTCTGCCTTTTAGGGGCGGGTACCCCTGTACTTTTGGGATTGAATAAAAGACTGCCATTTGAGGATGCTTAGGCAGAATAAACTTGTATTCCGTCTCAGAAAGTTCTCGTGCCAGAGCTGAGTTCAAGATAATTTTAAGATCGTCTTTAAATGTCTTTGTTGGATTTTTGTCCAATTTTTGATAGCATTGGGCATCACCAAGAATACATAGGCACATATTTTCATACATATCCCTATGCATACATACTATGTTCCCACCCTTGTCTAATGTTTTAATATAAATAGGGTTGGGATCATCACGTAGGGAGTTCAAAGCTTCAGTATCCTCTTTACTGAAATTCCTGTGTTGGTAATTCTTAGGATTGAGCTTTTTCAAATTCTTTGTCACTAGATAAAGAAATAAATCAATCTCTGTATAGTCTCCTATTGGGGGGGGGGGGCTTTAGTACTTTTTAACTTGAGCTCTGTGTAAGGACCCTTTCCTTCTTCTCTGCTTGCCTTGGCAGACAGAGATTCCAGATTTAAAAAACCCTCAATGTCAGCTTCTTCTAAGCCGTGTTCAATACAGCTTTTCCTGTTCTGAATTTGATAATATTTCCGCTACTTGAGCTTTCTTGCAAAGAGATTGATGTCCTTTGTCCATTCAAAGATGTTAGTCTGGACATCTGGGACAAATGACAAACCCCTTGCAAGGACATTCATCTCCTGCTTAGTTAAAATATGGGATGCTAGGTTTATCACTTGGGAGGTTGTCTGTTCTTCCTGACTCTGAGTCTGTCTGCCTTTCAGGGGATATGGGGGTGGGCCAAGGGGACGATCTAAAAAATTCCCTCTTTGACTTCTGCCTCTGTTTCTTCCTCCTCTTTGTCTATTTTGACCTCTTCCACTAGATATAGCACTGCCTTCTATATCCGCAGCCTCTGCCTCAGATGACGTGATGTCCCTGTCAAATGTTTTTATAGGTCTTTTTTGTAAGACTTCACTTTTTTATCTCTGAAGTCTTGAGTGTCCCTTATATACTGCACGTGTTTACATTCTTTAATGTGGGCAGTGCATTTGGTCATAGTGGCTTCTGAAATTTTTTCTCTTTTTTCAAAACTAGGGTCTGAAGCAAAGCTCCTTACTTTCTCAATAGCAGCGTTAAGCTGTAGTAAAAGTCTAGCTGGATTCTCTCTTCTTCATCTAGGATTTACATCAGTCTGAGAGAACTTTTGGTTGCCTCCTTCTCCCACCTCTCGTTAATATTTGCTATCTTAACTTGGATTGCTGGGAGTAGGGGTATCCTTAACCCTCTAGGGACGAACTTGTTGGCTATATAGGTCTCAAGACCTTAAGTTCCCACCAGGAGCATATGTGTTCTTTGTAAAGTGCGGTTAATTCATTGAACACTATTGAGGGAGATTCAATTTGGAATGATACTGTGCCTTCAGAAAACACCTCTTTTGCCTCATCTAGTCATCTGTCATTATTGACATTGACATCCAAGAAGCCTGCCATTCCTGTGTTCTGTTTGACTAAAATTACAACTATTTGTCACTGAAGGGGGATCGCGGTGGGTCGTTCAAATAATAACTCCTGAATTATCTCAATCTCACTGTAGGTGGAGGTATTTTCAATGGACTCTAAAATATAACTTTTATTATCACTCATATAAAATTAGAAGACAGGACTCTAATTTCAGACATACAAACATAAATGGTTTTTCTCAGTGTTTTAACCCCTTAGCGCTCTGCGCCGTAGCTGTACTGCGCTGAGTCCCGCGATTAGCGCTCAGCGCAGTACAGCTACTGCGCAGAGCCGATGCCGGTTCAGCGATGCATAGCAGCCGAACCGGCATCGTTAGCCGCGGGATTTAAGCGGTAATTTACCGCTGACATCCCCGGCTAACACCCGCGGTCGGAGTGGGCTCCGATCGCGGGTGTTTAACCCGTTAAATGCCGCGGTCAACGCACCGTTTTCGGGGGGGGGGGGCGATCGCTGTTTTGGCTGTTTGGCTGTTTTGACGTCTGTGACGTCATCTTAAAGGCAAAGTGTCAGCCTATGCATCTGCATAGGCTGGCACTGATAATACCCTGCAATACATTAGTAATGCAAAGTATTATCAAGAACAAGCAATCAGATGATTGCTTGTTCATATCCCATGGTGGATCATGTAAAAAATTTACAAAATAATGTTTTTCAATAAAAAATTACTTTATAAATCACTTAAAATGCCCATAAGCCCCAAAACATATAAAGAGACATATAACGCTCAAAAAAGTCTAAATCATAACACAAACCCCACATATATAGTATCCCCGCGTCCGTAACAATCCATAGAATAAAACTAAATAACTATTGAACCCATATGATGAACGCCGTAAAAAGAAAACGTCAAAAACCAGCCAAAAATTATGATTTTTACCTATTATATCCCACTAAAAATGCAATAAAAAGTGATCAACAAAACATATGTACTCCATAATGATATTGTTGCAAAGAACAACATGTCCCGCAAAAAACAAGCTATCAACCAGCTCTGTAGCCAAAAACGTAACAATGTTATGCCACTTGGAAGACAGCGATGCAAAAATGATAGATTTTTCCCCACATTAGGGTTTTATTTGGCAAATTTAGTAAAACATAAGAAAAAATATTCATGTCTGGTATCCCCGTAATCGTATCGACCCATAGAATAAAGATACCAGGATTATTAGGCTATACAGTGATCACGAAAAAAAAAAAAAGTAAAACATCCAGTACAGAATTGATGCTTTTCTACTCATGACCTCAAAAAAAGTTCCAAAATTTTCAACAATAGGTGATACCAACCCCAAAATGGTAACACTGGAAAAAGCATCTCGTCCCGCAAAAAAAACAAGGCCATCACATGGCCCAAATAACGGAAAAGCGAAAATTTTATAGCCTTCAAAAGGGGGCAACGAGAAAACGAAAATCCTGGCAGCTGCAGGACGCTCCTTCCCTTCTGCGCCTCGCTGTGCCCCCATAACACAAGTAATGTCCACATGTGGGGGGTCACTGCACTCAGGAGAAATTGTAGAACAAATTTTATGGTGAGTTTTCTCTTTTTATCTTTTGGAAATGTGTAAATTTTAGGGCTAAATGAACGTATAACTGACAAAATTTGACCATTCTAAATTTCACCGCCATTTTGATTCAATTAAGATCTCAAGGGGTTAACAATCTTTGTAAATGCTGTTTCTGATAGCTTGAGGGGTGCAGATTTGAAAATGGGTTGGTTATATAGGGGGTTTTGTTGCTAAATATGTAAAATTTGATTTCAAACAGTATTTATCCCCAAAATAGTCAATTCCGAAAATACGGAAAATCGCTATTCGATTTGTAGGCCGCGTGACGTCAAAATAAATTATCCAAACATTTCAAAAATTATGAAAATGTAAAGTAGACAAATGGGAAATGTTATTCTGCAAGTTATTTAGGTGGTAAATCTATCTGCCTGAAAACGCGGTGATTTTGAATTTCGAAAATGGCAAATTTTTCTAAAAATTCATCATTTTTTCATTTTTTTTTTAAATAAACGCAAAACTTATCTGCCAAAATTTACCACTAAAATGAAGTACAACATGTGGGGAAAAAACTATCTCAGAATCGCTTTGATAAGTAACAGTGTTCAAAAGTTATAACCACAGGAAGAGACACTGGTCAAATTTCAAAAAAAAGTTGCGAGCCTTAACCTGCAAACAGGCTGCGTCCTTAAGGGGTTAATCCAAAGTGGGTACAACAGCACATTTCTGCGATTCAATCCCACTCTTGAAAATCCCACTCTTGAAAAACATTTTGTCATTGGTTTGGACATGAAAACATAACAAACTAAGTCTTATTAACCTCCTGGAATTTCTTTTACCGCTGTGCCACCACTTTGAGCAGGAGGCTCAGGAAGCAGAGGCATAGCTTCTAGATAGAGCCCAAGGAATGAAGTGATGCTCCCATCCAGCAAAAAATGTCTCTTTTCGGTTCATTTGTATTTGACTTTTGATTTCATATAGGTTTTTAATACAGATGAGCGAGCACTAAAATGCTTGAGTGCTCGTTACTCAAGTCGAACTTTTCCCGATGCTCGAGTGCTCGTTTCGAATAACGAACCCCATTGAAGTCAATGGGAGACTCGAGCATTTTTCAAGGGGACCAAGGCTCTGCAATAAAATGTGTCATTTTATTGAGAAATAAGGAAGTCAGTCCTGTTTCTTCATTTTTTTTATTCAATGGAATATTTGTGGAACTTCAAAAAGGAGAATGACCCATGTTAAACATGTGCAAGGTGTTTTTCATACTTCATACTGAAGAACACATTGCAGATGTTTCCGTACATCTGCAATGTGTTCTTCACACATATTGTTCTTTACATACTATTGTGAAGAACACTGTTCGGCACTAATTTCTTCTGATAAGTTAGCAGATGTACGGAAACATCTGCAATGTGTTCTTCACTGTGTTCTTCACTTAAATGATCCTTTGTTCACTGGTTTCACTGTGTTCTTGACTGTTCTTCACTTTGTTTCCTTAAGTGAAAACTCATTATCGAGCAGGCGAAATACTCATCCGAACAACGAGCAGTTTCAAGTACGCTTATACTCGAACGAGCATCAAGCTCGGACGAGTATACTCACTCATCTCTAGTTTTTAACCTTAAAAAGAATTCTAAGATATTTCATACACTACCTAAGAGTGCTGGTATAAAAGCAGGTGACTGGTTCCCTTTAATAATGATACAAAGAAAAAATCTAAATAAAGCGATCCAAGATTTCAGAGAGTGACAATGTTTTATTTAAGTTCTAGAGATATTGATGACGTAGGTGCCACTTATGTCTTCAGTAAGATGTTTACAGGTTCTGTAATAATAAATCGCATATATTAAGTCACCTAATCAAAAGGGACAGAATAGTCTCAGAAATATTCTTAAATTTACACACACACACATATATATGTATATATACTACTTTGGTTTTTGTTGGCATAAAATTGTATTAATGTATGAATAAATGCAGTGCAATCCTTAGATATTGGAAAACGTGTGTCAGTGAGGGGATGCTAATTTTGTTTCTGCAATTCATAGTTTTTGTATGTGTGCAAGCTACTCCTAGCTTGCTGGCTGTTTAGGAGTAGATTGAACCACACCTTTCTCCTCCTGCAGTTTGCTTTGTCCAGCAACTGACAGAGCTCCGCTCCAATCAGCCCTGGAGAAGAGGGTCTGGTTTTTCCAAAACTGTTCTATTCATAGTCAGTTCACTGCCAGTTAAAGTTTATCTTGACCTGCACCATACCTTGATGTGAGACTCTGTTATATTTCTGGTATATTTCTGTTATTTTGATCTCAGCTCCTGTTCACACTACTCTTCTGCTTGTGTGTTTTTTGTACTTCATTGCTATCTCTGTGGTGACCTGGCTTGTCGACTATTCTGCCCTGTCTGTGATGTTTGTCCTGTTACATGTTTGCAGTTTTGCACTGCCTTCATGTTGTTGAAGCAAGGGAGTTTTGGGGGGGCGTCAGAATCAGGGCTCACTGTCTGGTCCCTGTCCCTCATTACATATATCTACTATCTCCATAATTAGCAATAGGTTACGTACTGACAGAATATAACTACAATCAAAATATCGCAAAACATTTTCCCACAATGTATTTGCATTGCACTTTTTAGCATTGTAGCCGTCCCTAAATTTGGTGGTTGAAACTATTAATACGCCACTCAGTGACAATGGAAATGGAAGATTTTTATAGTAAGATATGGAAAAAAATTCCATTACATGATTGCATATCCCTAGGGCTCACAGGGCTTCATAGGGCTCACCAGACAATGATGATGTACCTAACCCTGGTTGGCTATAACAATCCATATGACCATATGAATATTCATTATGGGTAAAATATTACATTTTCACCAGTTTTCTCACCATTACAATGGACCATTAAAGGAGATGTTTTTTTCTGTAGCAAGTAAGGAGCTATTATGCATAACCATGAGTGGGAACTTAGATTCAAATATTACATTATATTTGTACCACTCTGAGATCTTGGCCCATTTATAAATTTCGCATAGGCAATAGAAAGTATTTTCTAAAGCTTATTGACAATCAATAGAAAGACAATGAAAAAGATAGTGTAACTGGTTTTAGCAAAAAAATATTTAAACATTATGCAGATTTGGAAACAAATTGATGGTTTCAACTGTTAAGTAACTATGTATAACTCTGAACTTACGCTGTTGATCCAGGAGATGTAAGCAGACACTCTGGTGAACACGGTGGGTTTCAGGTAAGCATTACATCCAGAGGAAGACACAAAGCTGGTCACACCATGGACTTGGTAGACACCATTGACTGCACAGTTCAAAGGTCCACCAGAATCTCCCTAAAACATAATAAGTGGTTTTCAATGATCATTATCATGTCATTTGATATTTGTAACAATAGTAATAGAGTTTTAATATTAACATTCCAAATATTAAGTAAATTATTAATTCTGCATTAATCTCCATACATTTTATGGGGTTTTGGATATCTTTAAATATTAAAACATAAATAAAAATACATTTAGAAATAGGACAAACTTACCTGGCAGCCAGCCTGTTGTCCATTACCACCAGCGCACACCATGGTAGACTTCACAGTGCTGCCCCAGTAGGAGCCGGAGGAGCAGGTAGAGTGGGCAACGACGGGCAAAGGGGCCTGCTGGAGGACGGATGGCAGCGAGCCGCCAGCTATAATAAAAAAGTGGCCCAGATATATGAAAACTGGGGCAATCTTAATACATTTTGCCTCACTAATGTGCAATATGCAACGCATTATTTAAAAGTGGAGCAGTTTCCCATAAAAACCAAAAAGAGCAAATCAATATAATTCTTTTGTGTGTCAAACAGTCTTTAAAAAAAATTTGAAGTTTGTCAGATTTTTGCACTTTTACCTTGCACTAGAACGTCATTTTTCATAAAAAATGCTTTTTAGATGAAGGCTTTCAATTCTAAAAAAATATAGTTTTTACATGTCTATCTAGGAATATTAGATATATCTTAGTAAAAAAAAAATGCTTACCATATTTTTCGGACTATAAGAAGCACTTTTTAGCAAGAAAAAATCTTGCTAAAAAGTGCCTGCATCTTATAGTTCAAAGGTCAGGAGGATCCAGCACTGTCAAACCCTCTTGACCACTGCACTGGAGATCAGGTGAGATGCTGAGAGCGCTTCACACGATCTCCCAGAGAGGAGAACCTCAGCCCTGCTCCCTTCTCTCTCGGGGATCTTGACAAAATCACTGCCTACAGGACCTGGAGTGATGTCATAAGCATATGACTGATCACATACTTCCTACATGACTAAAGGTCCTCATGATGCCGAGGATGGGCCAGAGAAGAAGTTGAGCACTGGGACAGCATAAGAAGAAGCGGGGGAGGGTTGGGGGGGCTGGAGGGGAGAGGTTCTGTATGTGTATATGTGTATAGCAGTGCTCAGTTTGTTCCTTATGTGTGTATAGCAGAGATGTGTGTGTTTCTGTATATAGCAGTGCCCAGTGTTTCCCTTGTGTATGTATAGCAGTGCTGTGTGTATGTTTTTGTGTATAGTATTGCATAGTGTGCTCCTTGTGTGTGTATATAGCAGAGAAATGTGTGTGTTTCTGTGTATAGCAATGTCCAGTGTGTTCCTTATGTGGGTGTATATAGCAGAGCTGTATGTGTTTCTGTGTAAAGCAGTGCCCAGTCAGTGTGTGTGCACAGTGTATGTAGCAGTGAAAGTGTGTATGTATAGAATGGCAGAGTGTGTTCCTTTTCTGTTCGTGTGTGTGTATAGCTGAGCAGTGTGTGTAAATGTATGGATGGTAGCAGTGCTATGTGTGTAAATGTATGGATGTAGTAGTGCTGTGTGTGCTGTGCTTTTGTGTGACCAACAAGGGATATTTTAATTTGTGTAAAATATATTTTTCCTATTTTGGAAGACTAAATTTGGGGAGCGTCTTATAGTAAGGAGTGTCTTATAGACCAAAAATATGGGTTTCTTTTTTTCAGCATGATATGTTCTTTCTTGGTTTTAACTTAGAAGTCTATGGAGCTATATCAGTTTTTTTTTTCAGCATGATATGCTCTTTCTTGGTTTTAACTTAGAAGTCTATGGAGCGAAAAGGGGATAGGGGACTGTTTATAGAAACACACATAAACTTTAGTTTCTAAACCATGGTTTATTTAGTTTTACACAGCTATATCTAGTAAGATAATGTTCTACCACTGTTCAAAATGCAGGATTTAATCACTAGCTAGTAGCAAATAATTCCTTCCCTCTCTCGTCTCACTAGACTTCTGTGTTAAAGTAGTTAGTTGGTCACTCATAAGTTGCCCATGTGCCTTTATTGCCTTAATAACAATTCCTGAATGTTAATTAAGTGATTCGGCCTGATTCAGCATTCTTGATACTTACTTTTGTCCTGTCTGCAGATTCTCTGTGATTCTTGGTTTACATGCATGAGCACTGTTGAATAGGAGAGGCTGCAGCAGAAGAGATATGACTTCTCCTGCTCCACCCCCCCCCCCTCTTTCTGTGTCTGTCAGTGAGGGTGGACAGTACAGAGAGAGATACAGTGGGAAACGCCATGAGCACAGGCTGAATCAGTGAGAGAGGAAGCTGTGTATTTATGCAGAAGGCTATATGGTGAGAACATCAAAAGGTTGAACCCCTTAAACAACAATATATATACTCCTGCTATGGAGGATTCATAATTATTTAATTAGATATATTACATTTTACAACTGTAGATTTTTATAATTAATTTCCAGATATATCAATTTAATTCATGATAACTTACTGACAGTTCGTCCCCATCCTGAAATGATGCAGTTGTAGTTGTTTGCAAGGATGGCGCCGTCAGATGGCAGTGAGGCCAGTTTCACATAGCTGTTCAAAGTAGCGCTGGCTGCCAGATGGAGGATAGCAATGTCATAACTGCAAAAGACAACACATGAGAAGAAGAAGAATAAGTTTCTGTTCTCCTCAACATAAGTTACCTAATTCTCATGTATTAATGCAGTACTATCATCTTCTTGTATGTGTAAAAAGGATGGATACATAAATAAATACAAACGTTATAATAATCATACATCGGATCTGTTAATTTCTTACATTCATAAGTTGGATGTACAATGTTCACCTCAGTGATCCATCAGATACATACCCAGAAGCTACACTGTTTGTATTCCAATATGCATGGATACGAATTCCTGACACGGAGATGGCCTGTTCAGTACCATCATTCTGACTCAGGTTGTGCTCTCCCAGGACTACCCGGTAGGTGTTGGTTCTAATTAAAAGAAATGGATAAGTGAAAAATAGATCAAAGTCTCTATATGGAGGATACAACTAAAATCAGTGCCACAGAGTCATTCTTATAGAGATACATAGTTTGGAATTTACAAATAAAAAGTCATTTCTGTTTTCCCTAAAATAGCACATTCCCCGAAAATAAGACTTAGTACAATTTCGTTCAAGCTTAGAAATATAAGGCCTCCCCTGAAAATAAGACTTAGCGGCAGTCAATGCTACATCTGCCCCCACACCATATGGTAGCATTAGTAGATCATTTAGATCCTGGAAAGGTTGTGACATGAGTGGAGTAATCATGGGATAAAATTACTGACTGTTACAAATGGGATATAAGAAACTACCAGGGCATAATGTGCTGACAAGAAGGGCCCATTGAAGGAAAGTGCTATTGCCAAACATGAGAGATTGGGGCCAATGATTCTAATAGAAATGGAGTCACATGAAATTCAGCATGAAATAAGTTTGGAGAGTTATAAGGATGTTCGAGAAATAGATTTTTTTTTGTTCATCATTAAATGTGAATTCTTGCTCATGGAAAAATAAGACATCCCCTAAAAATAAGACCTCAGGTCTCTTTTGGAGCAATAAATTTAAGACACTCTCTTATTTGGGGGAAGCACGGTAGTAGTAGTCATAATGAAAGACAAGGACTGAGCATTACCTGTCCACACAGTGAGCAGCAGTCATGACACGATTGGCTCGTATCAGGGAGCCTCCACAGGTGTGGTACCAGCTGCCGCCAGACTGATACTGGAGGGATACCTAAAAGATAAAACCACTATATGGTCAATGAACAAGGAAATCTCTATTCTACTTTTGCAAATTCCCCAATGATTATTTAGAACCAGGACACTCTGGGTCTACAAGAGCAGATGTTATTTGTTAGTGTCTCAGCCTTCAATGATACCCATACACCTTCTAAATGTTCTAAATGTCTTCACAAAGCAATAAATAACGTGATAATATTCTGTTTCCTGCAGCTGCCACTAGAAGGAGCTCATATACCATATAACAAATAAGTGATCATGTATCATGCATGAAGTTATATGTCACTCACCTGCCATGGCCAGGCATTTCTGGCTGCGCTTGTTCCTCCTACCACACGTGCATTGTCTTCAAGGTAGCGAACATTATCTTTGCAATGTCCTTGGATGGGGTATAAAAAATATATATATTGTAGCATATGTATTGAATGGGCAATGCTGCTCTTCTCTTCACTTTAAGAAGAAGTCTACCATGAGATTTCATGTTTACTTTGCATTAATGCAGCTGGCAACATAACCAAAAATATATGTTTATTAGGATTAGCTCTTGTATTATATTTAGTAAATTAAAGGGGTTGTCCACTTTCAGCAAATAATTTTCCAATATACTTTTGTATCAATTCCTTACGGTTTTCTAGATCTCTGCTTGCTGTCCTGCTATATGAAGCTTATGTGTTTACTTCCAGTAGATAGAAATCTGTCCCTGGTCATGTGATGTCACACAGGTGCAAGGCTCGTTATTATCACAGAGAATAATTAGAGCCATGTGAAATAAAAGCTTGGTCACCTGCTTTAAACTGCTCCCTCGTCCGCTTTCTGCTGTAATATCTAACCAGAAGCATGGACTATAAGAGGAGGAACTGTGCTTGGGGATTTCACACATAGAGTTCACTAAGTTCAGCTGCAATACTGAAATACAAATGTATTCTTCATAGTCAAGCTGCTACTAACAACAAACACACATATATATCATTAGCAAAAACTAAGATTGGCCCACATTTATTGAAGAGTGTGCGCCAGACTTTGCACTGGAAAGAACATGCAAAGGTGTATTTATGGAGTGTTATGAACAAGTTTTTTGGTGTAACTGTGCAACACCCCTGCCTATGCAGTGTATTGTGAAACTAAACATTTAATAGGGATCTCTGAGCCTGATCAACTCAAGGAGGTCTCCAGCATCTGGAAATGGTAATCCGCTGCTTAATATCTTTCTGAGAAGGAATGTTAATATTGTAACCAATCATACGCATTATTCTTCCTATATTGAGGTGCTGATTGCGGTTATATAACCCTTGGGATGGAATGTGCTGGGGTCTTCTTTTCTGGGAGTGCTGAGGAACAGTACACATCTTTTCACACAGACTGCAGAGCAGACCTGTTGCTGCAGGACCCTGAGCTATACCAGGGCCTGCCTCTGAACCCTGCTTCTGATGCAGTTCCCTATCTCCAGCCTGAAGCTACTTATACCAGGCTGTGATCAACTTCTGCCAAACACCATCCAACCAGCAACCTTGAACTAGTTGATTGTTCCTGCTGTTGGGGCCTTTGCCGTGTTCCTAAATAAACAAACTATGTCTTAAGGGTGACATCCATTGTCTCCAGGTGACCCTGCATAAGGCTGATAAGATCAAGGGTGCCCCCATTTACCATCACCCAGGGAACCCTACACCTACATTGTGGTTGCCCCAGGGAAAACTATCCTACACCTGCAGCCTCTCCCTCCTTTCTTGTTGGAGACCTGCCAGACTGTGAACGAGGCCTGTTTCTTCAGTACCCTGCACCATGATCTTCACCGCTGCACCAAAAAATACTGCACCTAAAGGGCCGTTCCAGTGCAGATTCAGACAGTGCATCACATTTTATTCCAACAAATCGTCAGAATTGTGTTAAAAGTGCATCAAAAAAAAGATGGTGCACACTTCCCAAGCAGTGCAGGGTGCGCCAGATAATTGAAAACTGTGCACCAGTATTCAATAATCTGGTGCACACTGCACATTAGTGAGGAAAACTGCACCTAGTACAGTTTGCATCACTATTGATAAATCCGGGGCACTGGTGCTATTGGCAGTGTTTGCAGCAGTTATCTGTGTGACTTTGCACTGAAAAGAATGTGCAAACTGCTTGCACATGTATTTATAAAGTGTCTGCGCCATTTTTGTGTCGCGGCGGCACTGTGTCCGACAAGGCAGAAAAAATGTGCACCAAAAGGGTCGCGTTACTGCTTAGTATGAGTTTGGCCACATTTATTACTGATGTGCGCCACAATACTATCTGCGCCACAGTTCTGCAGCATGAACAAGGTACACCAAAAAGTGGTGCATACTTCCAGAGCAGTGCAGGGGGCTCCAGATTAATGAAGACCCTGCACCAGTTGTAATCTGGTGCACTCTGCACACTTCACAGGCAAACTGCAAATAGTACAGTTTCTCCTAATTTTGATAAATATGGGCCAATGTCTACAGTAATACAAACATGCAAACAAAAAGCTGATACATCCAGATCCGTAAATCTATAAACTGTGATAGACATCCATATACACATATACACTGATAAACACAAAAAGGCATAAAATGTGACGCACACATCAATACAATGGTACACATATATATTTTTAAACATGTCTATAAACTGTGACACACAGACACATACACACAAAAAACACATCTACACATTCACACACACTATGCATATACTGTCAAGCATCTTGAAGATGTTATGGCACAATAAGGAGGTTTTAAACTGGTTTGCCCAAGGATAGGTCATGAATACTTGACCGTGAAGGACCAATGAAAGCCCTCTGCACTGACCTATTGTATGGTGCCATGTAGACACAGGCCATTGTGCTGGAATAAGTTGACTCTGAGTCCCTATAGCGGCTGTACACTGCCATTGTAATTGCAACATTTACTAAAGCTGATGCAGACCCAACCAATGCATGCAGTGTCTCCACCCCATCTAAAAGACGGGAGCATAAATCATGTGCACTACACATAAACAGAGTATACTATATTCCTGCTTCTTACCACCAAGGACGAATGCAGCAAGTAGAATGAATGCTAACATCGTGGATTAGTTGTAGTCTGGTGTGCAGCACAAAATTGGTTCTAATTCCTCTTATATTGGTTGCACCCCCTCCCCCCAGCTTCATACGGTGAGAATTTTGTCATATGTTTGATCTGTTTTTTTTATTTCCGTCAAGGGCAATTGAATAATTTAATTATCAATAATAAACTCAAGATAGGATGTATTCCAGAGATTTTTGGAATATAGTCCTTTGTAATGTTCTGGATGCAAGGGTGCAGTGAACAAAGCTAAGCAAACAAAAGATCTTTCTTTTTATTTTTTTTAAATCACATATGATAGTTAAAAAGGTATGTGCAACATCCCCCACCGGGGCCTGAACTTTTCTTCTGGGGTTGTAGACAGCTGAGGCCCAGAATACCGGAGTGGCTGGCTTATGCAGCCTTGGCCGCGCTGTGGTCACAGCGCTCAGTATTGGGACTGGAGGACGGGTCTACAGCCTGGCAGGTCTCCAGCAGGTGGTTTGTGCAAGAAAATGGAGGAAGAGGCTGATTGAAGAGGTTTCTCCCTAGGGCAACCCATGAGGTGTATTTAGGGATCCCTGGGTGATGGAGGATGGGGTGCCTGTGATGGTGAAGCAGCCTAATCCAGGGATCTCATGGAGGCACGTTGGTGCAAAATCTGGTAGAAGATAGCTGGTCAATAGGAAGGGTTGCTCACAGCCTGGTAGTAACTTCAGGCTGAGCTGGTAAAGATGAAGTCTAGTTCAGACAGAGGACCTCTGCTATGGGGCATAGTGTCTTGTCTGCCCCAAGGTGTCAGGCATCAGGCCTGAGACACCTCTGCTTCCTGGTGGTGTGTCTGGATGGCAGCTCTGCAGGAGCTGCACACTGGACTTGCTACAAAGTTTACCAGGGCAGTAGCTTCTGAGTGAGTTGAGCAGGCTCACTCTACAATTTTGCAATACCTACCTATCCTTTACATTGGCATTAGCATATGCTTACAGATTTTGATTTGTAAAGCACTACAGAATTTAATGACGCCATAAAAATAAAGATTATTATTATTGTAACAGATTTTGCATTGGGGTGTAGGTTTTGCATTAGGGTTCCGGTGTCTGTATACTTTTTGTTTCTGTAATAGGATAAATCAGTATTAGCTCAGGTAGGGTAATGTTATACTGAATTGTACATGCCTCATTTTCCTTTTATAATGCCGAAGGAGATTTGCAGATAATCAGGCAAACATACTGTATAAAGAGTGTAAGACATAAAGGGGGAATATATTAACACCCTTGCACCACAAAAAAACCTGTCTAAGATGCCTTGCACCATATTTAGACCTATTTTTGGCACGTTTCCAACTTGTCTGATTAAGGAGGTGTGGCTTTTGGAAAAAGTGGTGTGGTTTGCAGGAAATCGTCCATGCTCCCAAAATTCTGGTGCACAGTTTACACCAACCAAACCAGTGATAAATCTAGTGAAGCTAGTATTTTCCAGCTAGAGATTGGTGGAACATGAGGCACGTTGTTAAATTCCTCCCAAAGTTTTGCACGCGCTTGCACACGGCTCATTGGCAATTTCCGTCAGGCTCCAGTCGGCTGAGGGATGGCGAGGTGTCGGTCGGACCCCTCGTTTTCGTGATCTGTAGGGGTCTCAGCTCTGAGACCCCCACTGATCAGCAAGTTGGGCCCTACCCTGTGTGTAGGGCATAACAGCTTTAACCTTCTCCACAACAATATCAGGGACCTGCCTGGTGTTATAGAAATGAAAGTTCAGCTCACCCTCCAGCCCTGTAAGTGTCCCAGTATGGCGTGGAACGCCCTTCTGCTCGGGCCATGCACACGGAAAAAGAAAATCCAAAATCCAGCGTTGTCGGGAAACACTTGTATTCTTTATTTAGGCTCAAATAGTAATTCCATTGCAGAGAGTCTTGGCCAACGCGTTTCAAACGTACTAGCCGTTCTTAGTCATGGCTAACTTGCAAAGATTTTTACAGACTTTTAAACATATATGACAATAGACACACCCTCTTTTTCCTGACGTGGGTAGGGAGGAAACTTCCGGGATTTTTCCGGGGAGGAGAAGAGGGAGGAGACGGACGTCTAAAAGAACCGTTCTTTACATATAGGTAAGAAAGTATCTAATCCGGAACATACTGTTATTATCCAATCCGGAACATTGCAATGGGTACACATAACGAGTGAAATTGTGATATACATCAAAATACAAAGAGAGAGATATGTCATGTATTATGTGTCCGTGTTTATAGCCAGCAGTCCGCACGGAGGATAAATGACATATCGGCAGACATAGAACAGTAATTGTTTAACATGGGAGAAAGGGGAGACACTTGTAAAAAAGATGAATAGTTAATAAATAGTTGCGGTTGTCTTCCCCTGGTCCCAACGGAAACTGCCTGTAACAATTTTCTGTAAAAACAAGTAAAAATGCTAATTTTTAAGTTAAAATCAAACACTAGAGGATTGAATATAAGAAAGCACAATGGAGCTACTGAGAGAAAAAGTATATGACAACACGGAAGCATGAATGTTCGGGCATGCATAATCAGTAGTAGTTACCTTGTAAGGTGTGGGGCACACAATAGAAATACATTATGTACATTATGCCACGTAATGGTACATGAGTTCTTTTTTAATGTTTAAACCGTGAGGCTGACGGGTTTCTAGATTAAAAATCCAGTAAGCCTCACGGTTACGTAGTAGGATACCGGTGCTCCCTCCTCGCAGTGGCTTCTGAATTTTTTCAATGGCAAACATGCACAAATGTTCAGTTTGGGCATTGTGTACTTGAAGAAAATGTTTGGAAGCACCTAATAGATTACGAATATCAGGATTCCTGATGTCGTTGAGGTGTTCCAAAAATCTGGTTTTCAGTTTGCGGGAAGTTTGGCCAATATACATGAGATTACATTGAGTGCATTGTATGGCATAAATAACATTACTTGAATTACAATTTATGTGTTTTTTTATGTAAAACTTTTTCTTCAAGTAAACAATGCCCAAACTGAACATTTGTGCGTGTTTGCCATTGGAAAAATTCAGAAGCCACTGCGAGGAGGGAGCACCGGTATCCTACTACGTAACCGTGAGGCTTACTGGATTTTTAATCTAGAAACCCGTCAGCCTCACGGTTTAAACATTAAAAAAGAACTCATGTACCATTACGTGGCATAATGTACATAATGTATTTCTATTGTGTGCCCCGCACCTTACAAGGTAACTACTCCTGATTATGCATGCCCGAACATTCATGCTTCCGTGTTGTCATATTCTTTTTCTCTCAGTAGCTCCATTGTGCTTTCTTATATTCAATCCTCTAGTGTTTGATTTTAACTTAAAAATTAGCATTTTTACTTGTTTTTACAGAAAATTGTTACCGGCAGTTTCCGTTGGGACCAGGTGAAGACAACCGCAACTATTTATTAACTATTCATCTTTTTTACAAGTGTCTCCCCTTTCTCCCATGTGAAACAATTACTGTTCTATGTCTGCCGATATGTCATTTATCCTCCGTGCGGACTGCTGGCTATAAACACGGACACATAATACATGACATATCTCTCTCTTTGTATTTTGATGTATATCACAATTTCACTCGTTATGTGTACCCATTGCAATGTTCCGGATTGGATAATAACAGTATGTTCCGGATTAGATACTTTCTTACCTATATGTAAAGAACGGTTCTTTTAGACTTCCGTCTCCTCCCTCTTCTCCTCCCCGGAAAAATCCCGGAAGTTTCCTCCCTACCCACGTCAGGAAAAAGAGGGTGTGTCTATTGTCATATATGTTTAAAAGTCTGTAAAAATCTTTGCAAGTTAGCCATGACTAAGAACGGCTAGTATGTTCGAAACGCGTTGGCCAAGACTCTCTGCAATGGAATTACTATTTGTGCCTAAATAAAGAATACAAGTGTTTCCCGACAACGCTGGATTTTGGATTTTCTTTTTCCACCTGCCTGGTGTTCCTTGGTCCTCATGATGCAGAACCCTGAGACTATCACAGAGCAGGTGGATTTATATGGAGACATGATTACACACATGTGGATTATATTTATCATCAGTCATTTAGGACAACATTGGATCATTCAGAGATCCTCAATGAACTTCTGGAGAGAGTTTGCTGCACTGAAAGTTAAAGGGATGAATAATATTGCACGTCCCTCTTTTCAGTTTATTATTTTTTACAAAAGCTTTAAATATCTAATAAATTTCCTTCCACTTCACAATTGTGTCCCACTTGTTGTTAATTCTTCACCAAAAAAGTTTACAATTTTATATCTTTATGATTGCAGCCTGAACTTTGCACCAGGCATATACTACCCCTGTGAGGTTGGCCCAGATGGGGCAAGTCAATATTCCTGTACACTCTGTCAGGAGCCAGATGCTGACTTAGGCCTGCCCAACTTTAAATTCTTCATAACTGTTATCCACGCCAATACCTCACACCCCTGTGGTACACCTGCTCAGAATTCTCTGTGAGCAGGACTGGGAACACCAGGACACACCTATAGAAGCTTCTGTTCCTAGTGTGAAAGTGCATAGCTCTTAGTTGGTAAGTTCTCTCTGTTGTGACCCAGCCCTGGCGACCATCCATTTCTGTTTGTATTGTGATGTTTGTGTGTCCGTGTGTGCACATTGCAGCAGGAGGGAACAAAGCCCAGTTACCACCCACTGTTTAATGTGGCTTCTAGTCAGTACATAAGGCCAGTCTGATGGATACAGAATTAGGGCTCACTGTCTGTGTTTGTTCTCATACCCTGCTTACATTGTGTTTTACTTAGTAGCTTAAGTAGTGAGAATGCAACCACATATCATATGAACAGGTCAACATATCTTTATATTGCAAATTAGCAACCTGTACAACACTGCACGACTTATGCCAGGGTGCTCTCATGGCACAATTATTGGCAGTTATCATAAGAAATAACAAGGCAGTCCTAGACTTGATGAATCATTTTGTGGCAAATACTGCTAGGGACCATAAATTAGAAGCATATGATTTCTGAAGTGTAGGTTCTGAAGTAAACAAACCAGTGGACAATAGGACAGGGTAAACATGCCACATGTGACCAGGGCCCGAGGACATAAATCATTGGACTGGGCACCACTGACTGAGGCTGTGAATGATCTACATTTCTATAGTGTTAGAGGGACATTCTTACCAGATTTAAACACACTAAACTACTAGCCCCCTCAGGTAGCATATAAAAGTATCTTTTTAGATTTTCCTCTTTTTCTGTGAAATATCTCCTGTTTATCTATAGAAAAATTCTCATCCAAAGTCATGTTAGAATGAGCACAGAAAACTAATATTTTGCCTGAGATGAGACAACTTTAGAGTCTGCAGGGGAGTGTCACTTCAGCCTCCCATATCTTTGGATTTTATTCTTATTAAAAATAAGAATCTTATATTTCAGATCTCATCAGGTTTGTGGTTCTGTGAGCTTCATATCCAGAGACACAGACCAGTAAAGTCTAAAATGTAATCTGCAGATGAAGATCCTGTTTCTGCCTATTTAACTGTCTATATATACCAACGAGATTTCACATAAAAGAGAGAATTCTAAAAAGGACATTTCATACCCTACTTGAGGGTGTAGTTAGTGAATGAAATGGGGTAACATCTGGTGACAATGTCCCTTTAAGTAAGATGTCTAATGTTTAATTTTATACCATCACATGTAATGAAGAAATAAAGAAACAAGAATCATTTACTGAAGGAAAGTCCTTTATTGATAAGTTTTTCTTGCATAAAATAACACAAGTAGGATGCTATCAATATTCCCTCTAGGACCAACGGAGTCATCCATTTAGATATTCTGCAAAAGAAAACATTTTAATGTAAGTTTTCCATTTACATGCTCGATATTGAAGAAAACCTTATAGTTTGGTTATTTTACAAGAAAGAATTCATTAGGCGTCAGAGCTAAATCCTGCTCAGTAATATTGTCCTGAAATAAGTCTATAATTAGAGGTAACATCAGGTCTTACATTGACATCTTGGAGGGATTTATCGCACAATGTGCCAGCGCTTAACGTACCCTTCCTGGTATCGTGCAGTGCAAGGAGGTGGCGAAAATGGGGAAATGTGGTTGTTCCAGGAATTGTAATGTTATCAAGGCTTGTACTGGTGTAAATGCTCTCCCTTGTATATACAGTGTATAAATACATTCAAACAATAATGTTTGCCAATCATATTAAAGACATAATTTTTTTACAAAAAAGGTCTAGAAAGGTTAGCTATAAATAAGTGTACTGATCCATACATCAGTGGTGTACAGTTATGCTGGCATACATGAACTAGCATTGCTGCCTAAGAAACGTTACCGGGTAAGTATAAGACCCTATCATACTTACAGTATTTTTCGGACTATAAGGCGCACCGGAGCATAAGGTGCACCATCAATAAATGCCTGCTAAAATGTCTAGGTTCATAAAAAAGGCGCACCGGAGTATAAGGCGCACCTGATTATAAGGATGAATGACCAGCAGGTGGCAGACCTGTGCACAGTTCAAGGCAGCTGTTGTCTGTAAGTACGGTTCATATATAAGGTGCACTGGACTATAAGGCGCATCTTTGATTTCTGAGAAAATCAAAGAATTTTTAGTGCGCCTTATAGTCAGAAAAATACAGTACCCTGGTAAAGTTTCTCCGCAGACCACAGGAGCTCTCAGTGTACTGTTGGCTTCTGGCAGATGATAACCTGTTACAATGGATTTAAGGGTGTGCGGATGTTTTTGGCACACCCCTCCAACCACTCAGACTACCTCAAAACTTTACCAGGGTAAGTATAATATTAGGGTATTATACTGACTTTGGTTAAGTTTCTTATACTGTAAGTGACCAAGCCCTTTATGGGTATAAATTAAATGTAGAGGGTCTAAGCCAGGCACTGATGAATTATTTTCTCCAATATGTCAAGAGCAAACATACGACGGATTATGGGGAAAACAATTGTTTAATCCTTAAAGGTTGGCCTTGTGTTTTTTTCCAGCCTTATATAATGTGATACTATGAAATGGAAAGATAATAGTTATAATATTAGTGATGACTTTAGAAACACAGACACATAAAAAAGAAACTTATTTTAGTGGTATAAGTAACATGTGTATAAATGACAATATGACATATATTATAGCGATATAATTATCCATACGTTCATATAGATCACTTACGCTGCTAATCCAGGAGGTGTAAGAGGAGACTTTGGTGAACACTGCTGGCTTCTGGTAATAGTTGCATCCAAGAGAGGATCCAAAGCTGACAATACCGTGGACCTCGTACACACCGTTGACAGCGCAGTTGAGGGGTCCACCAGAGTCACCCTAAAAAGAGGAGTATATCATTTAGGTAATAAAAATATTTTTTTTAGTTTGTAAAATCTGTCCTGTAGTATTATAAAGAGGGAAAAAAACTGCAAAAAGATGCAACTTACATTGCAAGCAGACTTTACTCCATCTCCACCAGCGCAGATCATGGTGGTCTTCACAGTGCTGCCCCACCAGGAGCTCAGAGAGCAGGTAGCATGGGCAACAACGGGCTGACTGGCTTGCTGCAGGATAGTGGCAAGAGATCCTCCAGCTGTGTAGTAAATTATATTCTTTGATTAAAATCACTGTAATAATAGCAATATTAACCACTGGTTTTCTATTGTAACTTTCAACAATTATCCAACTGATGTAAGACTAAAGATCTGCATCCATGACAGTTCCTGGAGTCTTATAAAGACTCCAGGCTATCATGGCAACTGACCGTCGTCACCGATGACATAATCACGAGTGACTATCAAAGCCAATATGGAGGCACCCACGCTCCACCATTTTTTGACTGATGGCATTATTGGGTGTTACTTATTGGTATTTACTGCAATATGCACCAAACACCAAGCTTGTATGTAGAGGGCTCAGCCTGTGAGCCCAATCCACACTCCCTTAATGGGCTAACAGACATTTGATGATCTAATACGTTAAAAGTCATTAAGGTGTTTAAGAGGAAATCACATTTGACAATTTTCTAAAAATTATTATAAGTTACGCTTAAAAGTTCCAAGGGTTTAAACCACTCTTTTCATTTCTAAAATTTCTGTGAAAATGCAGGATCCAAAACACTTACTGCTTGTTCTACCCCATCCGGTAACAATACAGTTGTGACCATGGGCCAGGGTAACTCCACTAGCGGGCAGGGTGGCGAGTTTCACAGCAGTGTTCAGGGTAGCACTGGAGGCCAGCCACAGGATGGCGATATCATATCTGAAGGGCACAATTATACAAATATTTTCCTGTACATCATGGAAAGTTATAAAAAAAATTTTAAATCTGATCAAAACATCTGGACAGTATATTTGACCAAAATTAATTTTCATTCAACAAGTAAAATGTTTTAAGAGCAAGCCCTCTCCGGTTCCTGGCTCTGTGAGTGAACAGGAGTCTCTGAAGAACATTGCAGACATTCTCCTGGTCACTGCTGAGGTTCCAGCACAGTGTGAGCAGCCACAATGCCCTTGACACCGGAGCAGCCGCACTGTGAAGTACCATTCTCAGATGTGCTGCTGCTGACATGTTTATTTGCCCCATCTCTTTGGCAGTAGAGTAGCAGTGTGAGCCTTTTACTGCTGTACTTATCATGTACTGTGCCGATGGTGGGCACTGCAACCTATTAGTTTTTATTGCTGAAATTTTTGTGACTAACTTTTCAACATAATATATGCAACAAAATATATGCACCAGTCCTTGAGTGAGAGGAAACAGGAAGTTCAGCAAGGCCACGCCCACATATCAGAATCTTATACTGAGCTGGCTGATTTTGGGATAGAAGCAAATGCAGCAATAACTGAGCAAAATTGCAAAGTTAGTGGTTAAAAGTCATCTTAAGCATGTTAGGATGATGAGGGGAGTAAGATTTGTGAACTTTCTTTCGTTGGCGAACCCCTTTAAGTCATTCTCTTACCCAGCACCAACATTGTTAGTGTTCCAGCTAGCATGGATCCTTTTGGAGGAGACAGAAATGATCTGTTCGGTGCCATCATTAGCGCTAAGACTGTGCTCTCCAAGGGCCACACGGAAGGAAACAGATCTGTATGGGAAAGACAAGGACATATGTGATGGCTGTTTATTTTGAATTTTTTTCACAGCAACACGAAGCAAGTGTTAATTGCATGGTTTCTTATTTATTCTATAAAATTACAAAACAGCAGACTTATCTTCCAGCAATTCTATTTTCATAAAAAAACATGCACTTGGCTACTTTACATCACTGTCGCCGTCCAAAAGTATAGTCTACAATTCTTTACCATTCTCAAAAAGTAAAAATAAATCAGAAAATGTATTGTGGTCAAAAGTTTGTTTCTCTGTTTGCATCCATTTTTAAAGAAAAAACTGATCCGCTTAATGACCTCACTAAAAATAAATCAAAAGTAAAAGTCCAAACTATTAAAAATGGGTAACTAATCCATAAAAATAAGACTGTAAAGAAAATAAAAAATACCAACTTTATTTGTTTATCTTGTCACCCTCCTGTAAAAAAAAATTAAAAAGGCAACAAAATTGAAATGCATTCAAAATAATACTAATAAAAACTAGTGGTTGCCATGTAAAAAATAAGCCCTACCAAGCTCATTTGATGAAAAAAAAGGATTACCTGTCCACACAGTGAGCAGCAGTCAGAACACGGTTAGCACGAATGAGGGAAGCTCCACAGGTGTGGTACCAGCTGCTGCCAGACTGATACTGGAGGGATACCTAGAGGAAACCAATAATTGAAAATATTGTAAAGGAACCTGTCACAAAGATAGTTCTCTTTTCAAGTCCTCTTAAAAGGGCATTGGGGCATATTTATCAAGCTGTATAAAAGTAAGATTGTTCTTATTTTCCCATGGCAACCAATTACAGCTCAGCTTTCATTTTACCAGTGCTCAGGGGGGGGCTGTAATTGGTTGCCATGGGCAACTAAGAACATTCTTACTTTTAGACAGCTTAATAAATCTGCCCCATTATTTATAATAAAGGAATATGAGTTTCCAAATTTCAGTTTTATGACAAATTTGCTAATAATAGCACAAACATTGAAAATTAGCACTCACTATGTTCATGTTCCAATAACAGTTTACTATAATATAATAAATGCACATTGTTATAGGAACGATCAACATAGAAGGTTACAGTACAAAATATCTGCAGTACTGTACATAGGTTTTAGATATGGAAAAATGCAGCAAAGTAAAAATGCTTTAAAAAATAGAAGTGTTACTGCGAGTCCTAATAAGGTATTCTGCAGTACAACAAAAAACACAAGCATACAGCTAATATCATTGAGAACTATCTGCAGGATAAGGAAGACTAAGGACCCCTGGAAGTGTTAATTTGGTTCCCTCATAAATCTAGGAATACATTTTGCAGGAATTGAACATGACTACTGCCCACCTGAGACGTAGATGTTTGGAACAACCTCTCTGCAGGTTGAATGTTTATACTTCTTTCACACCCAGAGACCCAAGGGGGAAGGGAGATGTGGGTTATTACTGCTTCTCCCTTCATCACTCCTCACAGCATCATGCTGAAGTAGCGGAGCCGGTAGAGAGAGAGGAGCAGAGCCGGTGCTGCCATCAGCTCTATAGACTCGGTGGTCATGTGACCACTAAATGGGTAATCTAAATGGGTAATTCAGAGCTGAATTACTAAAGGGGTTTTTCAGTACAGCTCTGATCAACATCAGCCCTCACAGGGAGATTTCCCCCTGTAACTGTGTCTCTTATAGAAGCTCCAGTTACAGAAGAAAACTTGTAAAAGAAAAAAAAATGTAAAAAATTAAAACAAACTGTGAGGGATCATTTATGACTTCATTGGGGACATGTAAAGTAAAAAAAGAGGCCTGGATCCCCTTAGGCTCATTTCCATACAGTCCTTCATCCTGGTGGTAGATGCCCTTTAAAGCACCTAAAAAAATACTGACCTGCCAGGGCCAGGCGTTCTTTGCAGCATTAGTTCCTCCTACCACGCGTCCATTATCATTTTCAATGTCTTCAATAAAGCGGATTTCATTATCATGACATTGTCCTATGGCCAGAAAGACATAAATTATTACTTATTATTAGGTATTCCTCACTCACCTAACCAACTCAAAAACACAGGATGGTAGATGAAGGGATAAAAACACAATTGTATAAAGAACCATATAAAATACAGATGATTTTACTGACACATCACTTCAAACAAATATCAAGCAAAAAAAACATCTTAGAAGGTCCCGCATTATTATTGTTGGTCAAAATATATAAGTCAACCATAATTTTTTTTGTAGGGTTTGTTTGTTTGCTTTATGAAAAAAATTACTTCTGATTACATTCATTTACATTGCTTAAAAAGATATTGGTTTTTAAAAAAAAAAAATTTCATAAAAAAGTCAATGGCGCACATTTAGTTACCCGCCCGTTGACGCCGCCAATCCGGAATGTCTGACGAGGATTCGGAGCTTCCTCGATTCACTAAGATCGTGCGTCCAATTTCCTGCATGTGTCGCTTCCCCCTGCCGAGGTCCGACGGAGTTCACCTTCTTCTTTCCGGTGCATGTGAGTGCATTGTCTTGCGACACAATTTGGTTTTTAAATTCAGCGGTTTATCCAAATAAGTCGGGTTGTTAGACATCCACGCCCCCCGATTTGCAAGCCAGCGCCAATGCGCCACAATCCAATCGCGTGCGCCAAAAACCCGGGGCAATTCAGGGCAAATCTGAAAAAATTTCCGACGGAAATGCGTCTGACGGACCCTTAGTAAATCTGCCCCAATGTGTTGCCTCCTACTGAAAATATGTCCACAGCTCCTCAATTTTAGATTTGTGCTGCAAAGTTACAGTACAAAGTTTCCTCGGATATAAAGGTGAGAAGTTGAATTGTTATTGTATAGTGTACATTTAAGTGTAGTAGACTTGGCTTTGAGTTTCATTACTTTTTTTGGCCTGTTTATTCATAGGACTTATATATAGAAACTGTGCTCACAAAACTTTATTTTCCTGTATCCACTTTTACAGCCTATAAAATAAAACTGTCTCAGAACACATGACCTC
This sequence comes from Engystomops pustulosus, assembly GCF_040894005.1. Lineage (NCBI taxonomy): Eukaryota > Metazoa > Chordata > Amphibia > Anura > Leptodactylidae > Engystomops > Engystomops pustulosus. The sequence goes on along the minus strand of NC_092412.1, from coordinate 58,924,874 downwards.
CAGCCATGGGAAGCATCAAATTTATTATTTTACTGTCTTATCCTGTCATCCTATTGCATTATATGTTTTAAACAAGATTATAGGATATATCAAGAGAGGCATAGATTCTCATGATATGGAGATTTATCACAAGTGTCTGGGGTAAAACTGTTCTACTTAGAAACTTCGCCCATGGAAACCAATCAGAGCGCAGCTTTAACTTTATTAACAGTTGTGGGGAAATGAAAGCTGAGCTCTGATTGGTTGTCATAGACAACTAGAATAGTTCTCCCCCATATATATAATAAATCGCAGAACTTCAAACTCTGTGAATTGAATGCAAAACATACTTTTGATTCAACAAAAAATGTCTTTTCCAAACACAAATGCCGCTGGTTCATATGAAGATATGGCGTTATCATTGCACTAGTAATAAATTAGTATCATGCTTAAAGGGAATGCGTTCTCCCCCGTAGTTTTGCCCTTACACAAATCACTGGTCAGACCACACATGGAATGTTGTGTACAGTTTTGTGCACTAGTGTATAAAAAGGATACAGTGAGCCCATCAATAAAGTGTCCACAGTAGAGTGCCCCCCCATTAATAAAATGTCCTCTTATCCCCGCAGCATGTCCTCGGGTTCCTGGCCGGGCTGGCAGATGTATGTCTACACAGAGCTATGAGGTCAGCAGGCGGCGACATTGCAGCGTCTTAGTTTCTCTGCCAGCAGATCGCATAGACATGCATCTACCGGCCTGGCCAGGAGAAGAGGGCATCAGCAGAACTGAAGACGTGCTGCAGGAAGGAGAGGACGCTGGGGGACAGCGCTTGAGGGTGAGTACTAACTTTATTTTTTTTATATAACTTGAGTGTAAGCCAAGTGGGGCTTTTTCAGCACAAAAATTGTGCTGAAAAACTCGGCTTGTACTCGAATGTATTACGGTATCTTCTATTGCTTAGATTAATCTCCCATTGTTTATAGCTAATGTTTTAGGTCAAAATACACAAATGAACTAAGGGGCTGTCAGAGATGTGATCAGTGCAGAAGCAGAGGTCAGGACAGACACAGTGCATTTACTCCAATATACAAAGATGGCAGGAAGAACAAATCAACGTCATATAAACAAGTCAAGATTAAACCCCAAGTAATCAGGAAACACAATAGCAGATGCATGCCTTCATAGGAACCCTCTGGAAAAGGGTGCCCTAAGCATGGGTGCAGGGGTATGGGAGGGAGTCTCTTGATGCGTCAATGTACACTGTAGTAAAGTACTGGATCACTGAGCCCACTGCCAGGGACTGTACACACAGTGAATACTGCCATCTGCAGTAATGTGGCACAAAGAACAGGTATCATTCTGCAAATATCTGGAAACTTACCGCAGAGGACAAGAGCAGCGACTACTAGAAGCCTGAACATTGTGATCCGATTCCCTGCGAAATCCTCTACACAACCTGTTCAGTGCCTCCTCTTTATATACCATTAATGATGTGATCATTCCTAGTGAGAATATTTCCAGGTGTTGTAGTTATAACCAGTGGTAAATAAAAGTTCAGTTCTCCTCAAGGACTTATATAAGTTTAGTATCAGAAATAGACATAATAAACATAGATTGTCAGGCTTTTATCAAAGTCCAGTTTATGCATTTACCAAGCTGTTGATAATTTCCAGTGTACAACATCTTATAAATACATTAGTGGCTCTTATAACATTGGGCCCTCTGAAAAACATGCCCGTACAACATAGGGCCATCTGGACAATTGTGGCCAAAAAAAAGTATTTCTAGTGGTCTGCAGAATGGATAGCCCCACTGAAAGAATTCTGGTGCCCGTGAATACAATCCAGCTATGTGGACTGACAGCAAGGGAAGGGAAGTGATGTCAACCAAGGTCCTGAAGGCCATCAAACAAATTGATTGTTGGCTAACAGGGCTATTGCATCACAGTCATCATGTAACATTTTGTGGACAAAAATTGTCCAAAAGATACAAATGGACAACAGTAATTCTTATAGTTCCATCATGGCAAAAAAGATATGGTTTCAGTCACTGAAGAAGATGGCTTTGGAGGAACCAGTATTCCTTCCTTCTCATCCAGCTCATCTAGACCTTCTGTTCCTGAGTCCAGTCTTCTATCCAAGATCCTAGGCTCTCTAGCTATTAGCATGGATCCTGAGAGGGAGTTGCTAAGAGCCTAAGAATTATCAGATAAAGTGACATCAACCTTAAAGGGTTAAAATTGTTTTCAACAACATGGATATAATTGATAGTCCATTTGTCAAGGTTACTATACAGCAGAAAAAACGTCACTGGATGATATATTAAGAGACAAACTACCACAAATGGGGAGTAAAAATGTGTTTTCGATTTATCACAGCATTCAATGCTCAAGCTCAAAAGATATGTGATATGTATCTATCGAAGCACAGGGACATCCTTACAGCAGACACTACACTGAAGAAGTACTTACCTGTGCAACCACCTCTAATCTACCAACGGTCCAATTTGGTTAAGAGCTACTATCCAGGTACGGCACCAGGCCGCATATTTGGGTCTAAGGGCCATCTTTGGTGGTGCAAATCTTGTGGTTCCTGTGTGGTTGCCTGAATGTGGTAACAACGAGTTTTTATGATTCCTCTGGTACCAAGAAATTTAAAAATACTGTTATACCACGCTTGGAGTGATTGATTATGCTACCTGCCCTTGTGGTCTTATCTACGTAGGCCCAACATCACAGAAATGGAGATGCCAGGTTTGTGAACATGTAGCATATTAAAGATACCAATAAGACCATTAGTCTATTCAATTCTTCTTTATATATCACTTATAAAAAGACATAAAGGCAACTGGGCATCACCATACTTCAGCAAACATTGCCATAGTCCATTTTAAAAGTCCACACATAAGCAGAAATGGCTCCCACTGAGACGCCGAACGCCCCGAGTGTCGTGGCGTTTCACAGGGAGTTCCTCCTTCCTCAGACATGTACATTTACACTTTGCTCAGATAATGTTATTTTTACAATGTATTTTACTATGTATTTAACTTTAGTTTTCATTTTATTATGTATTTACGCATTGTGTTTGTATATTGAATTCACTGTCTTGCTGTTTTTACTTTTTGCATGTCACATGCACTTTTAACCTTGTTTGCACAAGGTGACCCTATGGCACGTTTTTTACATAAATTGTATACTATTGCCAGTTTCTAAGATGGTGCTGAGTGATGTAGTGATGGGTGATTCCACTTCCAGTTTTGGCTTGATTCTAACACCTAGGGCCAGGTTAGCACTTGTGAAGACACCTGATAGGTTATTTAACTTAGGGGTGTGTTGGCAAGGGGTATTTACCTCTCAGCAGTCTTTCTTGAGTATACCCTTGACAATTCAGGGTTTATCTAATACAAGGTTTATGTTGAATACAAGGTTATAATTGAATAAAGATATCTGCCTTTTCAAGTTGCATTTCCAGGTGGCAGTCTAACCACGTCTATGCCAACGGAAGTTCAGTGGATTGCACCAAGAACAAACAGGTATAGTGACAGGAGCAGGAGTTGCCTCCCCATTGTGACACCTTAACTCTCAAGTTGTAAACTATCTGCCTTATTTGCCTCTGCCGACGCATTTCTGCATCGGTCCTAACACCCGATGTGTCATCAGAGGCACAATGGAGTTTTTGTAGGCATATAACAATTAAAGCACATCCGTGACACATCTTTGGACATGTTTGGAGCCTAGTGACTGACAAACTTCGGTCTCTTGAAATTAACCCTGCGACAGAACATTACTACAAATGAGGGACAATGTATTAACATGTCTTGGTGATTATGAATAGGGACCAATATGTCTGTATGTGTCATAATATCTTGAGGAATAGGAATTGTTATAAAATCCTGGAAGAGAACCCGAAACAAAATTTCCTTAATTCTCTCACTGAGATTCTATTGCAAGCCAAAATGGAAAAATTGGTTAGTCCATGTTAGTCAAATTTGAATTCTTGACACCTAAATTTCCTAGGGTGACCATGTTCTATGGGCTCCCCAAAATTCATAAAGGGACCAGTCCATTAAAGGGACACCCAATAGTCTCGGGGACAGATAGTGTCACCTAAAATATCAGCCTCTATGTTGACCAGATACTGCATCCTTTTGTCCAAACCCTCCCGTCGTATATGAGAGTTATGATGGACGTTTTAAAGAGGTTAGAGTGGGACATTTAGTTGGTGACTCCCCAGTGATTACATACCGGAGGGAGAGAAACCATAGGGACAGATTGGTTCATAGCCGTCTTGAACCAGAGGTCCTGAAAACATTGCTACCAAAACCCCAACATGGAACATTCAAATGTGGCTCATGCAAAGCCTGTAAATCGATTTTACAAAGCAAGACATACACCAGTCATTTGACAGGTTGTTTGTACAGGAACCAACAAATTATTATCGGTAAAGAGTTGGGGTAGTGTACCTGATGACATGTGCTTGCTTGGTCCAATATGTGGGTAAAACCATCAGGGAGTTTTGTGTACGCATCAGGGAACACTTTAGAGATGTGGAGAAGAAAGATTATACTGTAATATCTTGTCACATTTGGAAGAAACATCAAGGAAATCCAATGTGTATGAAATTTCAGGGCATTGAACAATTGACGCCACAAAACAGAGGGGGTGATTTTGATTGCCTTGTCACTCAGAGGGAGTCTAAGTGAATATGTATGAAGGCCACTGGAAGTCCGCAAGGATTCAATGACTCCATAAAATATGCATGTTTTATGAGTTTATAGTTTTTCTTTGTACATGGATGTATCATCATACTGCATTACATTTTGGCACCAGGGAACTGGGATCAGGACTGATTGTTGGATTTTTGTTGTTTGTACTTGATCCATAGCCCCATTTTCATTGTAAAATTTAATGACCCCGAATAAAGACCCTTTTTAAATGCAGTTACGTGCCATTTTGATATGTATATGCGCAAATGCATGTCCAGGGACATATACACGGTTGATTGATACTTGTTATGACACATAGGAGTGCTCCCACTGGTGGATTAGGGACAAGCCCCTTGATGTGTCACTAGGAATAGTGACATCGATGATTGGAAGGCTTGTGACAGTGACGCCCCAAAGAGGCGTGGCATTGTGGAGAAATAGCTGGCGTGAGCATGCGGCCGCAACAGTGTCGGATGTGTGTGCAGATAGCTGTGACTCTGTTACCAACGTACTCTGTCACAGTCACTCATCTGCTGTGATTGTTATATGCGTACACAAGCTCCATTGTGCCTCTGATGACACATCGGGTGGTAGGACCGATGCAGAAACGCATCAGGCACGGGGAAATACTTGAGAAAGGCAGATAGTTTACAACTTGAGAGTTAAGGTGTCACAAAAGTGTCACTGAACTTCAGTTGGCATAGACGTGGTTAGACTGCCCCTGGAAATGCACCTCGAAAAGCCTGAAAGAAGTTATTTTTGCTATTTTTCTAGCATGTTTTTATCATTACCTAATAAAGATATAGATTTTTAATGCTCTTATCAGGCAGATATCAGTGTATTCCTGATGAAGCAAGGTGAAACACGTGTTGGGTGGGTCCACCCTTGGTCTTTAGATGTGTATGTGTCTCTTCTCCTCTGGGTAATGTTTAATACTTGTTTGTAAGCAAATACCTTGACTGGTTCTGAGGACTGTACCTTCCATAAATCTATACAGGCTACTGTGATCTATTTATCATGTAGATTTAGTTATTTAACCATTAGTGGACTTTTTCCGTGTATGTTGTCTTTTTAAATGGATTTGTTTTAATTATTCTAATAAAGTGTCATTTTATGCTTTCTACATTTGGGTTTTTGTTTCCTCTTTTTGGTGGTGCTAATTGAAGTCATAAACCAGTTACTTTCTCCATTTACTCTTGTATTTGGGAAAAAATTGGAATCCAAGGTCTACTGAGGAAGAAAAGTGGCACTTATTGGATGTCAGAAGAATTCTTTTCTTCTTTTTAGAAGAATTTCTGATGCAATTTAGTGGGAAGCAGAAAAGCATCTAAAGGGGGATATTTATCATACACCAGTGCACAACCCAGCCGCTGCAGCGGTGAGTGCGTTGGCGTGGGGACAGTAACGCCCGCAAGATGGATAAAGACAGCAATCAAGGAAGCTTACGCATCTCAGGACCCAGGGATAGTTAGGGCTCATTCAACCAGAGCAATGGCAGTCTACTGGGCTGAAAAGAAAGGGGCCTCAATTAATGAAATATGTAGGGAAGCTACATGGTCTAGCCAGCTGACATTAGCCAAACATTATAGGCTGGGTATTCACAATAGTAGGGAGCTAGCTTTTGGAAGGAAAGTGTTGCAAGCAGTTTTCTCTCCCTAGATGTCATTATTCGTTATGTCTCCAAGTGGGGCAGTTTAGGGGGACGCTATGTTTGCTTGTTATATAATGTATATTCCTGATTTACTTTGTATGTAAAATTAATTTGCAATAAATTAGGTTCCATCCACTGCCGGTGTAGTATGACAAACGGTGAAGGGTAGAGTGGTTATTATGTTGAATTGGACCTAATAGATTTTTTGTAACTTGAACATGTTTACTATCTATGGCCATGTAAATTCGATCTTTTGCCCGGTTATGTCATAATGTCTTGTGATACTTTTTCTTATTTTATATCTATGTGTAAAAATTTGTAATAAAGTTTGGAAAAAAACTTTTTTTGCATTTTTTGTCAATTATACAGCATTTTCCAGTACATTAAAAGGAATATTTAATACTGACAGTTTAAGTACAAGTTGCCCTGCAGATAACAAGCCCAAGCTCAGAAAATTAAAAAAATAAAAAGTTCTGGTTTTTGGAAGGTGGAGAGTGAAAAAAATGGAAAAGGGTTTTGGACGCAGGGGGTTAACTGGGTACCACAGCATATTATTTGCACGAAACATAATATATATAACTATTGGATAGCGGGGGGGAGAGGGGGGCTTCTACAGTCAGGCAGCAGAGAGGATGTGTTCTTTGGTCCTTTTGCCCCTCTTTATGCTTTGAAGAATTAGGTGGTTCATTACAAAAGTTATGTTTTTATTTTGAAGACTTGGTACTTAACTAAATCAGGTTTTAGTACTTCACAGAACTTCTTAAGGAAGTTTTTGACTGTATAGTACTGACCCTGGGAGCCCTTCAAATTACTGTAGTACTTTCAAGATTAGAAACATTTTGAATATGTTCAAATGCTAAGTTCACCTTTTTGGGTAATTTATTTTGTAAAGATTGCATTTTTAGCTGAAATGAGTGTTTTAAACCATATAAAGAAACTGAGATACATGGTGAGTTTTGAGGCTGTTTTGAAGATAATTTATAAATCCAATTCATGTTTCACTAATAAACTAAATAAAGTCATCAAACAAAGGTTTTAGAGAGAGACGTTGTTTTATTTTCTTTGTGACATGTGAATTGAAGATTGCAGTGGTTGAAGTGTTAGCATTCTTACGTCTTCAGTATCTTGTATTTACAGATTCTGAAAACCAAAATATAAAAACATGAATTAAGTAGCTATCTACAATTCTCATTAAAAATACTGCAGCAAATCATGCTATATACCTGAGTTATGAATGATACTTAAATAACAATATTTGCTTGTACTAACTGTCCATGTTGGTGCATTTTGTTACATTTATACATTCTTTAGATTCAAATATTACATTATATTTGTACCACTCTGAGATCTTGGCCCATTGATAAATTTCGCATGGGCAATATAAAGTTTTTTCTAAAGCTTAATGGCAATCAATAGAAAGACAATGAAAAAGATAATGTAACTGGTTTAGCAAAAAAATATTTAAACATTATGCAGATTTGGAAACAAATTGATGGTTTCAACTGTTAAGTAACTATGTATAACTCTGAACTTACGCTGTTGATCCAGGAGATGTAAGCAGACACTCTGGTGAACACGGTGGGTTTCAGGTAAGCATTACATCCAGAGGAAGACACAAAGCTGGTCACACCATGGACTTGGTAGACACCATTGACGGCACAGTTCAGAGGTCCACCAGAATCTCCCTGTAAAATGATTTTTGGTAAGTAACAGCAACTATTGTGCCACATTTTTTGTAAAAAGTGATGTTGGTAGCATTGCTATTGCTATATCTGTCTATGTAGATATATAAAAAACTCTGTAAATGTTACCTGGCAGCCAGCCTGTTGTCCATTACCACCAGCGCACACCATGGTGGTCTTCACAGTGCTGCCCCAGTAGGAGCCGGAGGAGCAGGTAGAGTGGGCAACGACGGGCAGAGGGGCCTGCTGGAGGATGGATGGCAGCGAGCCGCCAGCTGTAATGAAATACATCATTCTTATATCTCTTTACCTAGTGAATCTTTTGTTTTGAAACCCTGGACAGTTCTGCACCATAAATGCAGTTTCTGTACTAGAAAGAATGAAGCACTGGTGACATCCCCATGGTTACATGACGATCAGGGGCATAACTTGGAGAAGCTGGGCCCCCGCCCCATAAAAAAATATAGACATATTTGGTACACACACGTTTAGACACTCATTTATACACACATACACTCTTATACACATTTACACACTCTTAAGTACATAAAAATGTACTTGTATATATACATTTATACACTCATACATACAATATATACCAACTGATAGTATCACATGTACACATACAGTGTCGGACTGAGTTTCCTTAGGCCCACCAGAGAAAATCAATTTGGGGACCCACTCTTCATTATCCCCCAGGAAATATACTCTAGCAGCCTTCAAATTGTGGTGTTTTCTGATGGACCTCTGGGGCTCAGTATTGGGTTGAGCCATGGCCCACTGGAGGATCCTCTGGTACTCTGGTGGGCCAGTCAGACACTGTACACATAGTATATACACACATATACACATATATACATATACATACATAGTATATATACACACACATATATATATACAATGTATATATATATATATATATATATATATATATATATATATATACACAAACACAAACATACATCTAAAGATATATACAGCTGAGTGTAGCTGCCCACAGGCCCCACGGCCCGATGCTGGTACGGGGCTAAGCTCAACAGGGATATAGAGAGACTGCTTTTAAGTGGAAGTCTTGAGACTGCAGAGTGCAGCGGAGGCAAGAAAGCTTTGCTGGTTGCTTGGTATTTCTGGGTAGGTATTTATGTGGCTCTTTTGTGGGTACTATGGGATCCCAGGTACCTCTGTCTCCTGTATATGGCAAGTGACAATATGAAGATTTAGATTAGACTGCTACTTATGGGCCAGTGGTGTGTTTTTGCTCTTCAGATTAAAATTTGATGAATTTTTAGGTAATAGCTTTTTTTTAAAAAAAAATATGGCATTACTTACTGACTGTTCTTCCCCATCCTGTAATGATACAGTTGTAGTTGTTTGCAAGGATGGCGCCATCAGATGGCAGTGAGGCCAGTTTTACATAGCTGTTCAAAGTAGCGCTGGCTGCCAGATGGAGGACAGCAATATCATAGCTGAAAAAGATAATATATTATCCTTATGTGTATTCTTAACACCACAAGATTTAATATTCATCACATTGATTGTCTTGTGGGGACAAAAATCATGTTCCTTTTAGGGGTTTATGCTTTAAGGAAAATCAAAATCAAGCATGGATAAACAAAGGACACCAACTCCTGTATCCAGGCACCATGACTTTGATAATCTTCTTATATGTTTTATCCATGGCCACCTTCCTTCTAAAATCAACTTTTAAAATGATGCTAATAACCCAGAAGGTGCTACCAGCTACTCCATGTTTAAGCTGCACATGCTGTTAAAGCGAAGGAGCACTTTCCCCTTCCACTGTGTGCCCACTGCTGCTGAGGTAACAGGGGGAGGGGGAGACATGTTGCTGCACAGTGTAACAACAGTTTGTAAAGCCCCAGATGAAGCCGAAACTGTGAGATTGACGAAGGAGGTTTTATATGTTTTAAAAGGTTTTACGTCTTATGTATAAAATAAATACTTTTTACTAACTCGGATACAAATGGTGGTGCACTAGTGTTGTTTTTCTCATTTTGAGTGGGCGTCCTCTGGAATTAAGTAACCCAGAAAGCGGAACCTTTGGAGATTGAATTCAATAACTGGAGGGACTACTCTCAGTGTTGCACTGCCGGCGCGGGATACACTCGCTCTAGATGGGAATGACCAGTGTTCTATGCTGGAGCTCTTATCTTCTCTACTTCAACTCTCATCGTAACGCTGGTACTGTTATATGTCATCAAATCAATTACCACTGAAGACTCCATACTGAAGACTTTTCCTTAATCAAGACATTTCCTCCACTTGTCCATCCATTGTTTCAGCGGAGACAATACTCCGTTTGTTAGTTTGTAAAGTCAGTGCACATATGGCCTACAGTCATGGCTTATTGGCATTATTATGCAACTTGATATTAGAAGGAAGGAGGCCAAGGATAATAGTATAAGAAGATCACCACAGTTACAGTTCCTGGATGCTGGAGTAAGTGTCCCTTGATTTTTATGGTATTTTGAATGAACATAGACTATTTTTTCTTTTCTCAGTAGACATGCATTCTTATGGTTGAAATTAAGAACACATCTTTTTTCTGTTGACATCAAGCATACAATAAGAATAATATTCTAATAATCAAACTCTTGCAGTAAGAAAATGGAGATGATTGTATCAGCCTTTCTGCTTAAGTGAATTCCCCTTGTCTCATAAGGTTCATTAGATACATACCCAGCAGCAACATTGTTGGTGTTCCACTGAGCATGGATACGGATTCCTGACACTGAGATATATTGCTCAGTACCATCATTCAAGCTCAGGTTGTGATCTCCCAAGACAACACGGAATGTGTTGGGCCTAGTAAATAGGTGATGAGAAAGATGTAAATTTAAGGGATATAACTTTTATATAAAATGTATGATTTTATAAATCTATACACGGATCTTGTAATATAAAGAGAAAAGCTACTTGCATAAAAAGTGATGCTTAGTAAGTAACTTCAATAGAAGTTACCAGCACAGGTAATCTATGCTAAACACCCCATGCAGTAGTTCTCCATAGTGAGTATTACCTGTCCACACAGTGAGCAGCGGTCAGAACGCGGTTAGCACGGATCAGGGAGCCTCCACAGGTGTGGTACCAGCTGCCGCCAGACTGATACTGGAGAGTAATCTACAAGATAACACACAATGGCCGCAGTTTTATAAGTATTATCACAGAAACAAGCTCTGATCAAGAATATGAATAGTATTATTACTGAGCAGGTGGAACCAGTTAAAAAGTAAATCTGTTATAAGATTATGCAATATTAATAAAGATAAGGTAAAATTTATATTAAAGGAAACATGTGGCAACATTTTTCACAATTACAGCTAGTGGCATGTTCCCATAACCCATTCACTAACTGACCCCCTTCTTTTAGCTAAAAATTGTTTCCCTCTGATCCCCATATAATCTGCATGGACTTTTACTTCTTCCCAAGTCTCCCTGCAGGCTGCTGTCATTTCATGGGCTCAGCTATATGCATGGTGTACAGTTTGCTAATGTTAGGAGGCTAAAGAACCTGTGATGATGCCCCCCTGGTTACATGACATTACTGATGCATGGCGAGAAAGCATGGGGATGAGCTGCAGTATTCAACACGCGGATGCCAAACACCCACTCAACATGCTGTAGATATCCCAGGAGACCAGACAAAATTATAAAGATAATTTATGGGCATCTGAGGGAAACAGTTTTTAGCTAAAAGTAGGGTGTCTTTTAGTTAGTAGGGATCTATAGGAACCTGCCAATTGCTGTATTTGTGAAAATGTGGTGACAGGTTCCCTTTAATACACCTCACTCCTACCATACTCTTAGGGCACATTCACATGGCCGTCTGCGGGGACGTACATGCGGCCGCATGTACGTCCCCATAGACGGCAAAAGCGGCGCAGCGCAGATCTGGGCCGCACACCGCAAAAAGATAGAGCATGCTCTATCTTTCGGCGTGTGTGCGGCCGTGTGCCGCTATTCTCTATGGAGGGAGGAGGGGCCGCCTCCTCTCCAGCACACGGCGGTATGCCAGCACGGTGGGCATACCGCTGTGTGAATGTACCCTTACTTAGAGACCTTGCAGTAAAAAACTGGAAGGTTTTTCCTACAAGTAGAGGGTTTGGATTTACTGTAAATAAGTATTCTGTAACTATGTCATATAAGACTACACACAGTTTGTAGTCTGTAACCTTGGAGACAGGTTTTATCAACATTGGTCACTTCCTATTGGTCAATTCCTATATGAACGTGTTGTTCAGTGGTGACTAATGACCAGTCATACATTTCTCCTTGTGTTTTTTTTCTTTGTTGGGCTACTTAAATATCCACATAGGGTTTATCCTTGTATGACAATAATTCTGATAAAATATAATTTATGATCAGACACGTTATATTGTATACAGGCAGTCCCCAGGTTACATACAAGATAGGGGACCGAGGATTATCAATAAAGCTTCATTACAGACACTTTACATATTATTATTGCAATCTGGGACTATAGTAAAGCATTCAGAAAGCTTCACCAGAGGTCACAGGGGTCTGTCTGTAACTATGTACAGACTATTAAGTAGGGGATCGCCTGTATATGATTTCACTTTTTAAACAGCTTTAAAATTCTTTACAAGGATTGAGGTTTGGTTTTCTGGAAGCAAGATCCAAATCTTTTAAACCCCATTGATTTTAGGTAACAATATAAAATTCTGACTTCCACAGCTGCCACTATATACAGCACACTACACTATTTAGGACTTTATATCTTTCCTATTAAACATAATACCAATTGTATATACATTGACCCCCCCTAGTTCTAGATTCGTTCTTATAATAACCTTTTTATCATATGCAGAAACAATATAAAACCCAAACTATTTTGCACATCACTTACCTGCCATGGCCAGGCATTTTTGGCTGAGTTTGTTCCTCCTACTACACGTGAATTGTCCTCAACGTAGCGTAGATTATCATCGCAATGTCCTTAAGGAGGGGGGGAAGATAATTTTTTTTGGTGACATAATAACCATATAGGACAGTGATTTTCAACCTTTTTTGAGCCGCGGCACACTTTTTATACTTGGGCATCCTGGGGCACACCACCAACCAAAATAGCACAAAATGACACTAAAACGGTCATAAAAGGCCTCCCTTTACTAATTAAGAGCCCCTAGCGGCCTCCCTTTACTAATTAAGAGCCCCTAGCAGCCTCCCTTTACTAATTAAGTGCCCCTAGCGGCCTCCCTTTACTAATTAAAAGACCCTAGGGGCCTCCCTTTACTAATTTAAAGACCCTAGGGGCCTCCCTTTACTAATTAAAAGACCCTAGCGGCCTCCCTTTACTAATTTAAAGGCCCTAGAGGCCTCCCTTTACTAATTAAAAGGCCCTAGAGGCCCCCTTTACTAATTAAAAGGCCCTAGAGCCCCCCTTTACTAATTAAAAGGCCCTCATAAAAGGCCTCCCTTTACTAATTAAAAGGCCCTAGCGGCCTCCCTTCACTAATTAAAAGGCCCTAGCGGCCTCCCTTTACTAATTAAAAGACCCTAGCGGCCTCCCTTTACTAATTTAAAGGCCCTAGAGGCCCCCCTTTACTAATTAAGAGCCCCTAGCGGCCTCCCTTTACTAATTAAGAGCCCCTAGCGGCCTCCCTTTACTAATTAAGAGCCCCTAGCGGCCTCCCTTTACTAATTAAGTGCCCCTAGCGGCCTCCCTTTACTAATTAAAAGGCCCTAGAGGCCTCCCTTTACTAATTAAAAGGCCCTAGCGGCCTCCCTTTACTAATTAAAAGACCCTAGGGGCCTCCCTTTACTAATTTAAAGACCCTAGGGGCCTCCCTTTACTAATTAAAAGACCCTAGCGGCCTTCCTTTACTAATTTAAAGGCCCTAGAGGCCTCCCTTTACTAATTAAAAGGCCCTAGAGGCCCCCTTTACTAATTAAAAGGCCCTAGAGCCCCCCTTTACTAATTAAAAGGCCCTCGAGGTCTCCCTTTACTAATTAAAAGGACCTAGCGGCCTCCCTTTACTAATTAAAAGGCCCTAGAGGCCCCCCTTTACTAATTAAAAGGCCCTAGAGGCCCCCCTTTACTAATTAAAAGGCCCCCCTTTACTAATATGGGGGCAGAAACATGGGGGCGCGGCGGCAGCACTACACAGGGGCACCATGGTTCGGGGAACTTTCCCCGCGGCACACTCAACCATGTGTCGCGGCACACTAGTGTGCCGCGGCACACAGGTTGAAAATCACTGATATAGGAGACCTAATAAATTGGTAGGTGTCGTCCTTCCTTGCACAGTAGGATCCTTGCCTGTGGCCATAAAACCCAAACCCCAATGGTCAAACCCTGTAGCTAGATCAGACAGTGTTGGGATATCTTAGCTCTGTGCTATGATTTTTGTGAAAACCCCTTTAATTAAATGGTGTAAATTGCTTTAATAAAAACAGGAGGATGGTACAGCCTCCAAGGATCTAAGGTCCCTAAGTAGAGTGCAGTATAGACACAAATACGTTGAAGTTCTTTCTTACCACCAAGGACAAATGCAGCAAGAAGAAGGAACGTTAACATCTTGGATCAGTAGTTTGCTGTCTAGAGCGAAGTGTGTCTGCACTCTCATTTATATTACCTATAGCCATAGCCTTTATTTGGTGGGAACATTGTCAGATGTTATATTGCCAATATTAGCCATACGTTTATCTGGTATTCTATTATCGTCAAGGATATGCGGAATGACTGAGTAAGCAGCTTATGGCACACACGTAAATTCTAGGAATCTATTACTCTGTACATTTTTGGTTGCAACAGTTTAACTGTGCATTAACACATGATCCCAGGAATCTGATGGACCTAAAAATTTCCTTTACCATAAATAAACCAAAAGTAGATGGGTGGAATGTACTTGGAATGTACTGATATGTCATGTGTTGTTTTCTCATGATGAAACAGATGTGTATTTTACATCTTTTACATCGTGTAATGTTCCGTAATATAAATAAAATTAAAACATAGATCATAAATACAGTATATCAGACTAGTACTTTTCTGGCATAAAGGGGTACAGTTGAGGAGGTCACACTAAGTGGGATTTTGGAGACTCGGAAGGAGGAGTTGCGGACAATAGGAAATATATTAAAAAGGTTTCTAATTTTCTGTATCTATTAAGGCAAAGTGCCTCTTTCTTTACTTATTGTGTGTTCTTTTCCCTCTGAAATTTTTGCTTAAGTCTGGTTAGCCAGAAGGATTGACGTTCACTAAAATGCTGGATTACACAGAAACTCTATACTAGGGGATAAGAAGCAGGGTGTCATAGTGGCTAAATTTCCATCTATACATTAAAAGTACTTAAAAGATTTAAGGGAACCTGTCACTAGGAGACCCATTTTTAGCACTTAACCAGTCCCCACAGAGCATAGTACATACACTGTCAAACAGTTGTCAAAAAAATTGATTTTACAGAAAAAAGATATGTTATATAGTACCTTTCAATGCAATGTGCTCTGTGACTAGGCACATGTCCCCTGGGAGTGGCTATAGATGAGCAACCCCCCCCCCTCCACCCTTGGGAAACCGCTCCTCCATGTGTCCTTTTCAAATATATGAAAACGCCCATCACCCAGCTTAGGGACACCCCCTGCTCCTCTATAGCCAATCCCAAGTGGGAGTTATTCATATACCTTATATACTCGAGTATAAGCCTAGTTTTTCAACACAAAATTTGTGCTCATAAACCCTAACTCGGCTTATACTCGAGTCAACTAAAAAATAAAGTCAAAACTCAACTTTCTGACATCATCTGACATCATAGGTCCTCTTCTGTCTGAGACAGTCTGAGACAGAAGAGGACCTATGGGGGACGTCGGAAAGATGAGTACAGTGTTATTTTTTTTCCTACTACAGGGGTTGAGCAGGCTGTATGCTAAAGGGGCTGGCAGACTAAATACTGGGAGGCTGTAACCAATGCATTTCCCACCCTCGGCTTATACTCGAGTCAATAGGTTTTCCCAGTTTTTTGTGTTGAAATTAGGGGTTTCGGCTTATACTCGGGTCGGCTTATACTCGAGTATATACAGTATTTGAAAAGGACACATGGAGGAGCGGTTACCCAAGGGTGGGGGGCAGCTCCTCTATAGCCATTCCCAGGGGACAAGAGCCTAGTCACAGAGAACATGGTACTGAAAGGTGCTACATAACATTTTTTATTGTAAAACCAATTTTTTTTATATGAAAACTCTTTGGCAGTGTATGTACTATGCTCTGTGGGGACTGGGTGAATGCCAAAAATGGGTCTCCTGGTGACAGGTTTCCCTTTATGTACTTAAAAGAGAGCTGTTGGAAAATGAAGACCACCCATTACTAGAGACAGTGTTATTGCTTATTAATTTCTGCTTTGTTGCAAAGTCATAAATGGTCTCCCAATGGGCGAGAGAGGTCCCTTCTGCAAGTATCAATAACACAAACTGACCTGTTATCTCAATCTTAAAATGGATTGTTGAACAAATAACCTTATAACCAATTGTCAGTATTGGCTTGTCTTACATTGTATGGAATAAATTATTTTGTGAAGTAATTTCTAACTGATGCAGATTTATATATACTGCTCACAAGTAATCAAGTAAATCAACTTCAATACAGGTTCACCATTATGTGACCTATATGAACCGAACCTTATTTATTGTAGATGATTTCACAGGCAAAAATTGGGGCAAATCTTGAGTTAGTGCAGAGGATGTGCTTGCAACTGGGCTTAAGAGGCTTAGGGGGCCAATTAGGGGTTACTTTCCCATATGATA
The DNA here is from genome assembly GCF_040894005.1 of Engystomops pustulosus. Lineage (NCBI taxonomy): Eukaryota > Metazoa > Chordata > Amphibia > Anura > Leptodactylidae > Engystomops > Engystomops pustulosus. The sequence continues at coordinate 58,908,080 of NC_092412.1, read as the reverse complement.
AAACTAGTACTTTAAACCATACATCATAATTAGGGGCCTGGCACAGGCTTTGCACGGGGACCCATCAGCTTCAAGTTATGCCACTTGGCAACAAAGTGGACAAAATTCATTCCTAGAACTAAACAACTCACTATTTTGGCCTGGGCATCCATCTGTGTCTTTGGAAGAAACCTAATCATTGCCTTTGTTCAATTATTCCCACATTCCCAGATGTCTGTGCCAGTATGCACCCAGCTTTCCCAAGGTTGTGTGTTTCACTGCGCTTCCTGAACTGTCCAGATAGGACAAATCAACCTGAGCTGGATCACTCGTACACAGCAGCTGGGGGATAGTACAGTGGTTGATTAATTCTGCCTGTCAGGGACAACACAGTGAATACAGCATTCTCCAGAGCAGTCATAATTAGGGTAAGAGGAGAAGCACCGAACCAGTAACAGGAGCAACAGAGTCTCATTATCATAATTTTATATTTATTTTTGGAACAAAACCACTCAGTTCAGGGATTAAACAAGATATGTTTCTGCATCAGAGTAGCTGCAGCAATCTCAATTTATGTTTGGTTCTTAAGGCATAAAAACAGAAGCTAGATTTCCTTTAATAAAAAATATCAGATGGTTTAACTAATGGCCTTGCATTACTAGGGTGTCACACAAGAAACATCTTGTGATGGGTAAATTAAGTGAGCTGTCAGAAGACGACCTTTTTGCATGAACGTATGATTTCTCCAGTCCTCCAGTCACAATTTTCATCCGTACGTCCACGTATGTCACTGCATCCGTATATGGTGGGCGAGCTGATGGACTAGTGACTGACAGAATGCATCTCCAACCGGTTCTGGTCACCCTGGATACTGCACATATCCAGTTGCAGCACATATGCAACATGTATTCTAAACCTTCCCATAAACTTCCTTGGGGCATACAGCATAGACATACTGGAGAAAATAAGACACATTCTATACTTTTTTACTTCTTGGTATGGACAAATGGACAATACTTGCATGAAAACGGTAAGGTCTGTTATGTATGTCGGTATGTCTGTTTGTAACTAAGGGTCGTCTATGGGACTGTACAAAATTTATAGATTTTAGAACCACTGAAGGGTCCAAACGGCTTCAACCTTGTTAACCGTTGCAGAAGTCTGCATACAAAGGTGTCAAAAGCAAACAGTTCTATGGATCGCAAATACAGTGCTCCCTGCACTGCTCCGACAGATTACACCACTTTTTTTGGTGCACATTTAACATGAGACGTGCAAGACGTTTCTTTTGGACTTTGCATGTTAAATGTGGTGCACTGTCTGACGGTGCACCAGAACTCCCAATTCAGTCACAAGATTTGTGTCACGTGAAGTATAGTGCAGCTAAGACCCCAAAGGGTCGCGTTCGCCACATTTGTGGGCACGGACATTTCCTAAATACCTGTGCAAGCAGTTTGCAGATATGAATGTGCAAAGTCCGCCACAAAACTGGCGCATGGCCCTTAGTAAATGTGCCCCATAGTCTTTGTATGCTACAATATCACTAGATCAGCGTTTCTCAACCTGTGGGTCGCGACCCCAGAGGGGGTCGAACGACCAAAATACAGGGGTCATGATCCGATTCGCGGCAAAAACGGAGTATAACATGTGTGATAACTCACTGCTTGAGGACCTTCCTGCTGTATACAGGGGAAGCTTGAGGACCTGTGGTGATGTCATCATCACATGACCCTCTGGCTCCTCCTCTATACAGACTCTCGCGGAACAGACTGCTCTGCTCACAGTGAGTAGAACCTGAAGCAGCAGGAGGGGATCACCAAAACTGGGGGCAGGAGAAGGGGCAAAACTGGAGACAGGAGGGGGGGGGGGCACCAAAACTGGGGGCAGGAGGGGAAACACTAAATCTGGGGGCAGGAGAAGGGGCAAGACTGGAGGCAGCAGGAGGGGGACACCAAAATTGGGGGCAGGAGGGGAAGCACTAGAACTGGGGGCAGGAGAAGGGGTAAAACTGGAGGCAGCAGGGGGGGGGACACCAAAACTGGGGGCAAGAGGGGAAGCACTAGAACTGGGGGCAGGAGAAGGGGCAAAACTGGAAACAGGAGGGGGGGCTAGAATTGGGGGCAGGAGGGGAGGGGCACTACAACTGGGGCAGCAAATGGAGGAACCAAAAATGGGGGAGGGGGGACAGTATTATAGTAGTTATATTCTTGTACATAGGGGGCAGTATTATAGTAGTTTTATTCTTGTACATATGGGGCAGTATTATAGTAGTTATATTCTTGTACATATGGGGCAGTATTATAGTAGTTATATTCTTGTACATATGGGGCAGTATTATAGTAGTTATATTCTTGTACATAAGGGGCAGTATTATAGTAGTTATATTCCTGTACATAGGGGGCAGTATTATAGTAGTTATATTCTTGTACATAGGGGGCAGTATTATAGTAGTTATATTCTTGTACATAGGGGGGCAGTATTATAGTATTTATATTCCTGTACATAGGGGGCAGTATTATAGTAGTTATATTTTTGTACAAAGGGGCAGTATTATAGTATTTATATTCTTGTACATAGGGGGCAGTATTATAGTAGTTATATTCTTGTACATAGGGGGCAGTATTATAGTAGTTATATTCTTGTACATAGGGAGCAGTATTATAGTAGTTATATTCTTGTACATAGGGAGCAGTATTATAGTAGTTATATTCTTGTACATAGGGAGCAGTATTATAGTAGTTATATTCTTGTACATAGGGGGCAGTATTATAGTAGTTATATTCCTGTACATAGGGGGCAGTATTATAGTAGTTATATTCTTGTACATAGGGGCAGTATTATAGTAGTTATATTCTTGTACATAGGATACAGTATTATAGTAGTTATATTCTTGTACATAGGGGGCAGTATTATAGTAGTTACATTCTTGTACATAGGGGGCAGTATTATAGTAGTTATATTCTTGTACATAGGGGGCAGTATTATAGTAGTTATATTCTTGTACATAGGGCGGCAGTATTATAGTATTTATATTCATGTACATAGGGGGCAGTATTATAGTAGTTATATTTTTGTACAAAGGGGCAGTATTATAGTATTTATATTCTTGTACATAGGGGGGCAGTATTATAGTATTTATATTCCTGTACATAGGGGGCAGTATTATAGTAGTTATATTCTTGTACATAGGGGGCAGTATTATAGTAGTTATATTCTTGTACATAGGGAGCAGTATTATAGTAGTTATATTCTTGTACATAGGGAGCAGTATTATAGTAGTTATATTCTTGTACATAGGGAGCAGTATTATAGTAGTTATATTCTTGTACATAGGGGGCAGTATTATAGTAGTTATATTCCTGTACATGGGGAGCAGTATTATAGTAGTTATATTCTTGTACATAGGGGGCAATTTTTATTAGTAGAAACAAACAAAATACATGGTACATTCTAATCAGAATTTAACAGAAATCATACATTGAAATTAATAAATAAATGTATAATAAGTAACTTAAATGTCCATCATTGGTTAAAGGGAAAAGGATTTAACATAATTACATGATCCATTAGTCCAGACATAAATTCCTCCATAACTTTCTATACTCCTCCTTTTTCCCAATCTCTATGTATCTGATCCATCTGAGCTCAGACATTATAAGTGTGACTGCGGTCATGTGCTGGAAGGTCTCATTGTGGATGGAGACTCGGGTCCTGTTGTGCCAGTGGTAATACTTAATGATGGTGATAATGAGGTACATGGTCCCCCGGTCAATGTCCATTATATGTGGTGTTACCCCATAGATTATATCTGGGTATCTAAGAGACTGTAGACGTGGTATTTTCAGTCTGTGGGACACCTTCTCCCATATTTGCCTCCCACCCTGGCACTCGGTGGTAAAGTGCTCCATGGTCTCCTCTTGTTGACATCCTAGGGGACACATACGGTCAGAGACGCTCAGGAATTTTAAATTTCCTCTGACAAATAGTCTCCCATGCAGAGACAACCAGGCGATGTCAAAGAATTTGGCTGGAAGCCTCGGTCCATTAAGGAACCTCAGACTCTCCTGCATGGTGGCCATTGTGCAGTCCCTCAGAGCTGGCTGTACTGTATAGAAGGTCCTACAGATATTGGTATAAAGCTCCTTCCTGGTCCTACTCTCTAAAAATGTCTTGTCTAGCCTCCACTTTTTCAAACACCTGAGACCATACTCCAGATACTGGGGGAGGAAGCCAGGAGTCCATCGGCCCCTCTTGAGACTGCCGCCTCGCACCCAAGACTCTGAAAAAGGCAATATCCAGTCCCTGACACTACTTACCCACAGGAGACCATTATTTGAGTCCAGGCAACTGAAATTTACTTTCAGAAACAAGGAGTCAAAAAATACCCTTGGATTTAACATATCCAGCCCACCCTCTCTCCTCTGCAGGTAGGTGATCCCTCTTTTTACTGGGTTCAGCCTGTTCCCCCACAAAAGCTGGAAGAACAGGCTAAAGAGCCTAGCGGAGAAAGATTCTGGCAAAGGAAAGACGACAGAGACGTAGAGGAAGACAGGGACCAGGTAAGTCTTCATCAGAGTAACCCTTTCTCTATAGGTCAGCCTCCAGTTCTTCCATCGCTGAACCTTTGCATTTCCGGTTTCCAATTTCTCTTCCCAATTTAGTTTGGCATTATCTTCCCTCCCGAATTTAACTCCAAGGATCTTAATATGGGTGGAGGCCTTGGCGAACTGTGGCAGATCAAAGCCAGGAGCAGTATCCAATGTCCAGAAAGCTTGACTCTTCTCAAGGTTAACCAGAGACCCGGAGGCCTCTGAGTAACTTCTGATGGCTGCAGATAACATCTCCACCTCACGAGGTTCAGATATCACCATAGTCACATCATCCGCGTAGGCAACAACATCCAGGGGCAAGCAATGGGGGACCGGCACCCCCTGAAAATCACACCGCTGCAGTGATCTCAGGAATGGATCGATAGCAAACACATACAGCAGTGGACTCAGGGGGCAGCCTTGTCGCACCCCGGCCTCTACCCTGAAAGTGTCCCCTTGCCAACCATTGATCAGAGGAAAGCTCTTCGCCTCTCTGTACAAAGTTCTCAGCCAATCTATAAATTGTCCCGGAATACCGTACTTTGACAAAGTGGCCCATAGATAATCATGATCAACCCTGTCAAAGGCTTTAGCCTGGTCCAGACCTACAACATATCTCCCACACCTCAGAGCTTTACATCTCTCAAACATCTCTCTAATCGAGATGACTGCTCCAGAGATGTTCCGCCCTTTCACTGTGCCGTACTGAGAGCCTGCCAACAGTGCCGGGGACAAACAGACTAACCTAGAAAACAGAATTTTTGCCAAAATCTTCCTGTCGACATTCAAGAGGGCGATCGGCCTCCAGTTCTTGATGTCACTAGGCTCTTTCCCTTTGGACAGCAGAATTAGCGATGAGACCCTCATGGATGGAGGCATCAGGTGATTTTCTAGACAATTTGTAAATACATCCACAAGGATCGGGGCTAAGAGGTCTCTGAACTTCTTATAGAATTCACATGTTATTCCATCTGGACCTGGTGCCTTCTTCAGATGTAACTTATCAATGGCCTCTTTAACCTCCTCCTCTGTTATTTCTGCTGTCAAAGGAGAAAAGTCCAAATCTTTAGTGTCAGGACCTGGAGTTGCCTCCAAGAATTGAGCCATTTTCTCTTTATCCAAAACTTTCTTCTGAAATAATTCAGCATAGTACGATCTCACCACCCCCAGGATACCCTCCCGAGATTCCTGCAAAACTCCCTGGGAGTCAGTGAGACCTGTGATCGATTTCTTGGCCACACGTTCCCGGCAATTTTCATACGGATCGGGAACGCCCAGTTTTCCGTAATCTCTCTCGATCACCAGGGACGTGTAGCGACTGTACTGATACTGCTTTATTTCAGACTTCAGTCGGTCAATCTTTTGTTTGTCCCCCCCTCCCGCCGAATACAGTGACTCCAATTCTTTACGCAGCTTGAGATACTGGCTGTACTTACTCTTACCCTTCTTCACTGACAGTCTCCTTAAGAGGGACCCGATCTCCTCCTTGACGTTCTCCCACCAGTCAGATATGTTTTCATAGAAGTCTACTCTCTGGAGCTGGTCCTGAAAAAGGGAGTGGATACAATTCTGGACATAGACATCATCCAGGATGCTGGAGTTAAGCCTCCATAGCCCCCGACCAATATCAGAGCGGTTAGTAGCTCCTATGCAAAACAATAAGGCCAGGTGATCAGAATATGGGACGACTCTCTCACTCATCCCACTAACATTCTCTGAGGGACTCACAAAAGCCATATCAATTCTGCTGTGCCTGTCAGCACAGGAGTAGGTGTACTTAGGTGTCCTACCACCCAGGGTGAATACATCACACATATGGGCCTGTGATATAATGCTCTTTAGGACTTTGGAGTCTCTGACCACTGCTCTGCCCGAGGATCTGTCACCCGATGTCATGGTAACATTAAAGTCGCCCGCCATTATCACAGGGATTGAGGTGAAAAGATATTGCTGCACCTCATTGAACAGCTGGATTCTCTCTGTCACTGTCTGTGGGCCATAGATGTTGATCAGCCGGAGCCGCCTACCATGGATGGTCACTTCTAGCACCAGGCACCTCCCCATAACGACCTCCGTCAGCCTGTGCACCATCACGTCTGTGGTGTTAAACAGTATGGCGACCCCGGCGTACGGCTCCACAGCCAGTGACCAGTAAGAAGGACCAGACCGCCACTCACGCTCAGCCTCACGGAGATGCCCTAAGGTGGTCAGACGGGTCTCCTGCAGGAAGATGACATCGGCGTCCAGATATCTCAGGTGGTCATACACGGCGTGTCTGGTCCTTCTTACTTTAATGCTGTTGACGTTGCTGGAAGCAATTTTTAGAGAAAACCCAGCCATCACAATGATAAAGAGCAGAGCAGTGACCCCCATCATCATATGTCAGAGTCAATGTCCCCCTGTCTTCCACCTGTCTCCATGTCTGACTCTACAGCGGTATCTTCAGGAGGGGGCTTCTTTTTAGTTGGGGGGTCCCCTATGTCCACCTCACACTCATTATCAATACGTTCCAGCTCTCGCTCATAATCCCCATCTGACTCTGACAGAGCATCAAACCGGTTGCCAAGGACCATGACCCCAGTATCACCACTGGCTTTCCTCATTGTTTTCAGGCCTAAATTGCTCTCTTCCTCAGGCTTACGGGAAGATTTATCTTTTTTCTTTCTTTTTTTCTTCTTTACCTCCTCGTAATCACCAGGTGCTGCAGAGGTGGCTGTCTGAGGCTGCTCCTGGGTGACAACCTCCATACTCCCCTGAGTGCTTCCTGACCGCTGAGGTTCTTGAGCAGTTTTACCTGAGCCCTGTTGTACTTCCCGCCTAGTCAGAATTTGTCCTGACAGCATGGCCTCCTCCTCTAAGGCATCTGCCTCCTGTACTATCTCATCATCTGAGAAGTCTCTAGCAATGTTGTGCCAGGCCTCCGGGCAATCCTTGTGCGGGTGGCCCATCTCACCGCACAGATTACACTTGACATTCTCACAGCTGGCACTGAGATGGCCGACCTCCCCACACAGGTTGCATTTTATTACTGTGCATATTTTAGCCACATGCCCGATCTTACCACATCTGAAGCACTTCCGTGGTTGCCCTGGGTAGAAACAGACGCCTTTCTCTCTACCAATGAAGAAGGAGTTAGGGAGGTGTAGGGTGATGTTGTTAAATTGCCTCAGTTTTACTAGAACCTTCCACCCTCCAGTCCAGATACCGTCGGCGTCTCGGTTCTTGGTGAGGTCAGACACCAGATCACAATGGCGCCTGAGCCACACCAGAATATCCTGAGGAGGAACAGACTCGTTCCAGAAGATGACATTCACCACTACAGTACCTGGCCTGGAAATGGGGACAAACGTAAACTTATTCCAGCCGTCAACATCCCTGAACCGGGGGAGTTTATCCCAGAACCTATCCAGACTAGACATGAGCTTAAAGCTGACATCATAGCCCTGTCTGTCTGGAAGGTTGATGACCGCCAGGATATCATCAGGCGTGAACCCCATCTGGCGGCACAGGAGATCCCGCACCACAAACCTCCTATCTGGGAGATCTTCCTTAGCGCCTCTATTCTTAAAGCGCACCACGTTCCTCCTCTTAAACGCCTGCCCTGAGTACTGTGCGCCGGAGGTGAAGGAGGGAGCGCCGCGGCTCCAGGCGTTTTTAGGAGGCTCCTGACGGGGCTCACTCTGTGTATTGGGGGGAGGGTCTGAAGTAGAGGGACCTGACTCATCTGGGGGGCTGGATGTTAGAGGGGGGAAATCACACACATCATCCTGTACAACCCCCTGCCCCCCATCCACCGGTAGCTGCACCTCCCAGATAGACTGAGAGTCCCCTCCATCCCCCGACCCCTCAGCCACATCAAGATGTTTAGCAATGTCCCCAGTCTCTGTCACTACAGCACAATTCTGGGTCACCGCATCACCATGACGCATGGATGAAAGTCCACTATCCTGCTGCACAGTCTCTGCTGGGACCTGTGGTACTACAGCATTTTCCTCTGCTGCGGGGGTCTGCGGCTGTTCTTGTGTCTGTCCCTTCTGGAAAGAGAAGCTTGCAGGTTTCAATACTTGGGGTGACACTTTGTGGGGTGCACCTGGGGGGATGGGTCCAGCTTGTGCTGCAGGGGCCCGGGGTCCAGGGTTACAGCTCTGCTTCTGCTGGGCAAAGCGCTCCCTGTTCTTATAGGACTCGGCCAGGGGTCCCATCCTCTCCAGAACACAGTCCATGTCCCTCACCACCACAGCAAGTTCCTTACTTAGCGCCTGCAGCTTACTATTGTACAGGGCGCTGCTCTCAGGGTGCGCAGTCCTCAGGCTATACATACAGTCTATCTGCATTTGCAGCATCTGCTTGTGGTGACTCAGCTCCCCCATCCTCCTTACCAGTGCCGGGATCTCCTCCGCCATCTTCAGCTCAGGCGCTCGGGTAGTCTCCTTCAGCTGCCGTGCTGGTCGCTGTAGTCCTCCAGGCTGCCTGGGTGTAACCATCTCCTGGCTTGGCTTCTCAGGTTTGCTGCCTGTAATGGCCGGGCCTGAGACTAAGGCTGGATCACTCTGTGCAGAGACACTTAGCGGCTTTGCTGCTGACCTGGTGCGGCCTGTGCAGGCCATGCTGGACACAACCTCTCTCTGCTGCAGGTTTTCTTGCAGGGTCTGTCTTTCCAGGGATCTTCTCCGCTGTCTGGGTGCAGGAGTGGGGGGCTGTGCACCTGCTGCCTGACCTGTACTCAGCTGCTTCATTATCTGTACTCCATGCTGTCCGGGCTGGGATCTGGCTTCACTTTCACTCTCTTTCTTTTCTTCTTTCTTCATTACACTGAGGTCACTCACAAACTGACTGCTGCTCTGCTGGCAGCTCACTCTGGGATTTACATCCCCATCAGAAGTTGTAAGGGAGTTTTCTCCCGGTGTAGGCCTGGAAGCCTGGGCCTTGCTTGGGGAAGTTCCCCACCCAGGGTGGCCCCGCCCTGGGCTAGCTCCAGACATCAGGAGACTTCAGGAGCTCAGCTCACACACAACCTCCCAGCAAGGGGGCAGTATTACAGTAGTTATATTCTTGTACATAGGGGGCAGTATTATAGTAGTTATACTCCTGTACACAGGGGGCAGTATTATAGTAGTTATATTCTTGTACATAGGAAGAAGTCTTATAGTAGTTATATGCTTGTACATGGGGAGCAGTATTATAGTAGTTATATTCTTGTACATAGGGGGCAGTATTATAGTAGTTATATTCTTGTACACAGGGGGCAGTATTATAGTAGTTATATTCTTGTACATAGGAAGAAGTCTTATAGTAGTTATATTCTTGTACATAGGGTGCAGTATTATAGTAGTTATATTCTTGTACATAGGGGGGCAGTATTATAGTATTTATATTCCTGTACATAGGGGGCAGTATTATAGTAGTTATATTTTTTTACAAAGGGGCAGTATTATAGTATTTATATTCTTGTACATAGGGGGGCAGTATTATAGTATTTATATTCCTGTACATAGGGGGCAGTATTATAGGAGTTATATTCTTGTACATAGGGGGCAGTATTATAGGAGTTATATTCTTGTACATAGGGGGCAGTATTATAGTAGTTATATTCTTGTACATAGGAAGAAGTCTTATAGTAGTTATATGCTTGTACATGGGGAGCAGTATTATAGTAGTTATATTCTTGTACATAGGGGGCAGTATTATAGTAGTTATATTCTTGTACATAGGGGGCGGTATTATAGTAGTTACATTCTTGTACATAGGGGGCAGTATTATAGTAGTTATATTCCTGTACATAGGGGGCAGTATTATAGTCGTTATAGTCTTGTACATGGTTTGGGGTCACCGCAACATAAGGAACTGTATTGCGGGGTCACAGCATTAGAAAGGTAGAGAACCACTGCAGTAGACAAAGGGAAGCAATTGATTTGTAGCTCTGATAAAAAAAAACAAAAAACAACAAAAAAAGAATTTTACTTCAGAGGCCCCTATCATGGTTCTAGTGTTATTGTACAGATGAGCATCACTGCTGTCATACAGGCAGTTAAAGGTGATGTACCCAGCGGCGAGTCTGAGTAGCGTTTATTTCTTTACCAGGTCCTCCACCCTTAGGTGTCTGCCCTACCTGAAGCAGCCAACTATTCCCTCCAGCCTGAAGCTACCTTCCCAGGCTGAGAGCACCCCTGTGGAACCCTATCCAACCAGCCATCTCTATTCAGCTGAAGTTACTACTGTTGTGGCCATTGCCAAGTTCCAATAAAGGACTGTAAGTCGAATGTTTTACCAATGTTACCTCTGAGTGATCGCTGTGCAGGCTGTTTGCCCCATCCTGCATCATCAGGGATCCCTATCTACACCTCAAGGTTGCCGCAGGAGAAAACCAACACCTTCAGCGACTCCCTCCATTTTCTTGTACATTCCACCTGTCGAAAACCTGCCAGGCTGTGATGAGGCCTCCATCCCCTAGTACCAAGCACCGTGACCACAACAAGCGCTAGGGCTAAGCCAGCCACTAGGTACCTAGGGCTCCCGCTTCACCAGCCAAAAAAAAGGCTAAGCCTGGCGAGGGATGTTGCACAAACTTTCACTTAGGAAAGCATTTGCTCATGGTTCACTGGTAATTGCAAATGCCACTTTAATGGCATTGAAGCCCTGATAAATAAACCTCTATGTATTTAACTGCCTGTATCTCTATTTCTATAACACACAGAATCACTATTCCCCTCCTTACATTGTGGTGGTTTCCTGAGCAGTACATCTTTAAGAAATTTGCAATCTTACTAATTATAATATTTTCAAGTGACAATGCTGGAACTTAAGTGAAAATAAAGTGAAAGTGAAATAAAGTGAACATATTGACATTAAAGACAAAAAATGTGAAAAAGGAGTCTTTTAATTGAATTTGATAGAAAGACAATATCACTGTTGTTCCGCTGTGACTCTGATCAGATGGTGCAGGATCTCTTTTTTCACATCGTCCAACATTGAGCCATTTAGATGTTCTATAAGCAAAAGAAAAGGGTAAATGAATTAAACCCTCAGCAGCCGATTATTACACCCCCTGATCTCCGGGGCCCAAAAGCAAATATTATGGATTGTATTATGGCGAAATCAACCTCTGTATGTGTGGGGCCAATAAGTCTGAACTTTGTACAATACTGCAGGATATAAAATTTGCTATAAATAATGGGAGATGCGTGCTAAAATTAGTTGGCTGGTGAACTATTCATCAATTCCTTTAAAAATGTGCTGGAGGTTTTTTGGTATGCACTTACGTTGTTGATCCAGGAGATGTAAGCAGACACTCTGGTGAAAACGGTGGGCTTCTGGTAAGCATTGCATCCCAGAGAGGACACAAAGCTAGCAATACCATGGACCTGGTAGACACCACTGACGGCACAGTTCAGAGGTCCACCAGAGTCACCCTAAAAAGAAAAGTTGATAGTAGACATTTAGTTTTTTGTTTTTTTTTTTTAAATAGACAATCCAAAAATGGATTTTACTTTTCCCTTGAAATGATTTTCACCATAAATATTGAATGCATACATCCTTTAATCCCCTTTCTGACCATGCCTTAAAAGAATATTCTACAGAAAGTTTTCTAATTAACTTTTTTTTTCACTTTCAAGTTTTTTAAATAAACTTTTTATTAATTTTGTAAACATACAGATACACATATACACAAAATCACGACAAATGTTGGCATATATGTTGAATCTTTCCAGAGTGAGTTAAAGCGTTGTTGGTTCAAGTTTGTACTCTTTTGCTGTTGATAGCCAAGTTCGCCCTGTAGAAATCTGGGTATCCCACTTTCAAGTTTTAACCCTGTAAATGTGGAATCTACAGGAGCCCCAGTTACAGGGGAAAACAACCCCCTGTGGGGGCTGAAGTCTGATTAGACCCAGCAATTTTGATTAATCCCCGCAGACCCAACGATCACTTGTCTGCTTGGTCTATAGAGACAGCGCCAGAGACAACTCTTGCATTCACTGCACAGAGCTATGCAGTGAAGAAAGGAGAAGGCAGAAGCGATAATAAACAACTCCTGCCTTCTCCCTAGGGTTTCGGTCTGTGTCTGACAGCTCCTGCGATTAATCGTTTTTAGGCACTAGCTTTGTTAACAGGGTTATTGACATAGATGACCTATCCATATTTAGTTAAACTGGGGCACCAGGTATTGCGCCATTAAAAATTTGTTACGCATGACCTAAACAACAATGAATCTTCAATATCAATAATAACCCTTAAAATCCCCGTTGGCTGTGTATTGGTGTTAATTATGGTGTGTACAGTCAAAGAATTAAATTTCTAATATGGTATTTAATTTACAATATCAGTTGGGTTATTTTTTATTTTATACAAGTTACCAATTATTAGACCGGCTCAAAAGTGTCACCTGAATCTTTTGACTCCTATTTAAAAATCATAACTTTATGGTATAACTTTAGGCTTCTCATGTATCAGGGTAGAACTGCTACCTCCGCATACCCCTGCGAAGAAGTCATCGGCAGGTTCAAAGTACTAGATGTATACCGTCATTTTATAGAATACACACCCTATACATTGTACAGGGAAATAGGTAAATATGGTCAAACTAACAGTAAAATAAAAAATAATTTCATTGATACCAATGAACTTCCTAATATATGCGTCCAGACACCCCATAACTTCCTTATCACATTTCCTTTGAGGAATACATGCAAAAGTTTATAAATTCTTAAAATGATATTTCGTCTCTTTATTCATTGCTCAAATTAGGTCATATTCCAACTAAATGTAAATCTGAAATAAGTTGTTTGGAAAAAAAACATAGAAAACATAGAAAAGTGCTTACATTGCATCCAGCCTGCTGTCCATTACCACCAGCGCACACCATGGTGGTCTTCACAGTGCTGCCCCAGTAGGAGCTGGTGGAGCAGGTAGAGTGGGCAACGACGGGTAGAGGAGCCTGCTGGAGGATGGATGGCAGGGAGCCACCAGCTAGAAAGAATATGGCAAATGTTATTCCTTGAACTGTTTTATTCAATGCAATAACTTTTATGGAATAATCCTGCTTAAAGTCAAGGATATGTCCTATATTATAGTTAACACTATGCCAAGTAACACTAGTCTGTTAGATTATAGACTGTTTGCTCGAAATAGAAAAATGAGATAGTTCTTCTAGAAGCTGGAACCAAATGAAGTGCATTTTAACATTAACCAATAAACAAACATTTGATGACACTTTCTGAGTGCAACAAGAGGGGCTTGGCTAAGTGGAAAAAGAAGTGACAAAAATTATTTAAAAAAAACTATCAAAAAACAAAAATTTTCTGGCATAATCTCAACCAACAAATATCAATTGCGCAGCTAGACTATACATTATTTAATGTATATGTATTATTTGCAATGCTCCTCCACTCAGACCTTGCAGTAGGTATAACATAGTAAAATAAATAACCCCTGGAGTGTTTCTTTAATTCCCTCTCCAATTTCTACTACCAGACTGAACGTACTTGTGGTTCTTCCCCATCCGGTAATGGTGCAAGCATAGTTATGGGCCAGGACAGTGCCATCAGCGGGGAGTGCTGCAAGTTTTACATAGCTGTTAATAGTGGCGCTTGAAGCCAAGAAGAGGATGGCAATATCATAACTGAAAGGAAAAACACGATAAGAAGTTCAGAGAATCTGCATCATATGTGTAGTCCAAGTAATCATCGTATATTTAAAGGACATCTATCACCAGATCAAGGTTTGTAAACCAAGTGCACTGACATACTGGTGTGTGCCCCCTCTGGCAGGATCTGCTGTTCTTTTAGCCTTTTATGCCCTTGTTTTTAAGAAAAAGGGTTTAAAAGATTATGCAAATGAGCCTAAGGGGCACTGGGCACCGTGTACTCCTATGGAATCTGGAGCCCCATAGGCTAATTTGCATAATTGTAAAAACCTTTTAAAAAAAAAAAAAACCTGAATCTAAAAGAAGCAGAAGAGGGAACACACACCAGTATGTCAGTGTGGTTGGTTTACAATCCTTGTTCTGGTGATAGATGTCCTTTAAAGCAAATCTGTAAGTGTATAGAGAAGACTTGGTGATTTTTCAACTATTTCTAACAAAGATTCTTTAGGATATGCCATTACATTGTGATCATTGGTGGCCATGATAGTCCTGAGACTATAGCAGGAGTAAAGTCTATATTAAAACCTGCCTTTAGCCACCTATTATACAGGTAACTGCACCATCAAAGCTAGTAGGTTGGGCTGTCTTAAAGTGAATTTTAAAGGAGTCAATGCACGAAATCAGCACCAAAGTCTACAATCGGTAATGTTTTGTATAACATGGATGATTTGGGTGGAAGGCCCAACATTCTAGTGGGATCTTGAAAACCCAAACCACCCACCAAGTTTGTTACTTCCCTGTAATCCTTGTACATGTACTTCATCTCTTGATAAACATGTATACAAGAGTGGTTCTAAGAGGTCCAACAAAAGCCTTTATATTTTAGAAATGAAAGCTGGCAGAAGGGATCCCCCATCCTTTCTAGTACCAAATGTAGGCAGACTTGGGGGCACAATTCCCATATAGCCCAGGGCCCGTCGCAGTCTTAATCTGCTCCTGAGGATGTTATATCCTGATGTATCTACTTCCCTGCTTTGCATCTGATTGCTGCACCTTTTTTGTACAACAAGGAAAGTTTTCCAACATTTATGTACTATACATCATTTTTAACTCAAAAAAAAAAATCCCCAGACTATAAAGTAGCCGTCTCCTGCATAGGGCAAGTCATAGGTGGCTTTCTTTACCCTGGAAGCAAGTTATTCTGTATATTGTTTATAATGAGGATTATATGTAAGAATGTCATCTTTTCTTACCCGGCAGCCACACTGTTGGGGTTCCAGCTAGCATGCTTCCTGATGGTGGACACAGCAATGATCTGCTCAGTACCTTCATTGATACTGAGGTTATGGTCTCCAAGAGCAACACGGAAGTTGACAACCCTGTTAAAAAATAAGTTACATTCAAACTGGTTTCTATTGGTTCCTTTGTCTATTAGTACATTTAATATATTCATCATTATATGCTGCCAATATATGAACATCTTTATACTTTACCTGTCGACGCAGTGAGCAGCGGTCAGAACGCGGTTAGCACGGATCAGGGAGCCTCCACAGGTGTGGTACCAGCTGCTGCCAGACTGATACTGGAGAGAGATCTACATATCCAGGACAAAATTAAAACGAATTAAAAACAGAAAAAAAGTTTTATCCCAGAATATTATATGTTAATTTCATATGTATTTTTATATGTTTATATGTTTATCTTCTTTGGAACAAGGCACAATCATAAATCAAGAGTAGGGACGCGTCAAAACTTTTTGATCGAATGTACTTGCGGTCAGAAATTATTGAGTTGATGATGCCCCCTTTAATATGTCTCTCTTAGGCCTAATTCACACTGTATTTAGGCTTTCCGTTACACTCTCCGTTTAAGGGAAGCATATTGAAAACTAAAATAGGAAGGTGAACAGAAGGATTTCCGGTCACCTTTCGTTCCCAATAGACTTTTATAGTATCTTCCATTACACATACCATTATTAATAGTGTAAAAAAGTAAAGGACTATTAATAAGGTAATGTGTAATAGAACACAAATGTCAATTTAGCCTTTTAATACACTACTAAATGTGAGCAATGGAATCCTTTAGCTCATCTCATTGTATCTTTAAGTAGACCTATCCTTTCCCCACAGAAAGAGATATGAAGACAGATTGTGGGGTCTGACTCCTGGGATCCCAGTGATGAGGAAATGTTGACTGCAGGCTCCATTGAAATGGAGTGTTTGTGCACATTCTTGACCGCAGCTTTTTTTCTCCCACTGTGCCATAGACTTGTATGGTATTCTAATCAAGCATGCGCAACAATACTAATTACATATGGAGTACACCAAGATACGTTTTTGCCATTTTGATCACTTGGGTTGTCAGAAGTTGGACCTCTAATGATTCTATGCTTCTTTTCCTTGCTATATATGATCTGGCTATAGTACGTTGATCTGCCATTTATTATCACTACTTACCTGCCATGGCCAAGCATTGGGTGCAGAGTTTGTACCTCCGACCACTCTAGCATTGTCATCTACATCTTCTAAGTACTGCTCAGAGCACTGTCCTATGTGGAAGAGAGCAAAAGCAAATTGATGATTTTTCTAACTGAAATTCTTATATGTTAATGGACATATTATATTACTGTGATAATTGGGATTTATGTTCTGTGCTTCAATATTTGCTGTTGTTGACAAGTGAACATAACTTTATGGAATAAGATGAGTTTTATAGCCCCAATTCAGATGAAATAAATACATATACTTGTACCACTCTGTAGTATTACATGTGCAGGGGTTCTGCTGGATTTGTTTGGCACCATTTTGCAACTCAATATTGGTTCTCTGTTTTTGTCTTTGTTTCTAGCCCTATATATATCCATTTATGTTACTACAGATATTGACAGACAGACTTACCGCAAAGGACCAGAGCAGCAATGACAAGAAGCCTCAACATCCTCACCAGCTTGTAGAGATTTCCAAGTACCTGTAGCAAAGGTAGCAGCTCTTTTATAGTCCTGGCAGCAGGTACTGGGAAATATTTTTCAAGTGACAGCTGCTTGTTTTAACTTGTAAGCTTATATAAGGAAAGAAGGACAAACTGTATATTTTTAGCTTCAGCAAAAATAGAAACAACAACCTATAGAGAAAAGTTCATTACCATGGAGCAGATTTGCTGCTGCCCCTGCACCACAAATTAGTCATAAAAGTTGCAAGGTATGCTCCATTTTCCTCCACGTGGAAAAGGATGTGTAAGGCCACCAGAGCGACACAGATCTATCATAATTCCTACCAAGAAGGAATGGAAAATTTCCGAAAAGAACTTCTAACCAACATTAACCAAACATATCTTTGAAACCCACTACTAAACAGCAGTACAACTATCCCTATTTTGTTCCTCCCCATATCTGTAAATTTCTTGTAAACTGAATTAAATATGCATAGATGCAGAGTAAACCTTACAAACGAATGGCAGAACATTACAGGAATGGGAGAGAACAATATAGGGATAAATGTGCTTCTTGATAATAGCTGTTTTATATTTATATATGTTTAGTTTCCTTTTCCTTTTGACACAGGTTTTGCTTCGTTTTTACAAAACATAAACCAGGAGTAAATTTAAAGAAGCAAGCAAGCATTTTTGGGGGCAGGGAGGTGTATGTATTATTTGCACGTTTTTTTTTTTTTTTTTTTACACTTCTGTTTTTCATGTGCCACAGGTTTTTGGTGGCTGGATTTTCACAGGTGCCGCTATCCTTCACATGATAGTCAAGTGATGCTAGTAGTGGCGACATTAAGCAAATACCACAATTTTAAAAAGGCAAAGTTCATAAATCTGTCCATGAACTATTTGGGGAATAAGCCATGCCCACTTTTCCTGGGTTTATACTTGCAAAAATGTTGCCATTTTACTTGAAATATGCTCCCCTTCCCATATATATCTTGAGGTTTGGGACAGTACGGAATTGCTGTAACAAGACTGCAGCGGATGACCGCAGCTGGAAGCAGAAAGTGTAAACATTGAAATCCTTACCTTAGATCCGGAGCAATAGTTAACATGCTGCAGATTCCAACCCCACACTAGAAATCAGTTTCCATCAGTTTTGAGCAAGTGGATGGGATTTGTTTCAATGACACCCCCTAGAATGGTACAGTAAACCACTGTGGGTTAGCATGCAGGGTTTACGGTTCATGGAACCTTGACCATAGCACACAATGCAAAACACTGGGTGCTACCTACCGATTGCATGCGTTTCAATGGAATGGCATATGGGATTGGGACGAGCCCCGCCCACTTGCATTTGAAATGCTTTTCTAAATGCATTGCAAACACTACATATTAATGCACCTTCAGTGGGTAGGTATGGGTATACTTTCTGAGGCATTATACCTATACCCTTTAAGACCATAAAATTATTTGCTGACGTGTGAAATCCAGTAAACAACTGTGCGATAAATCACCTGCTGTTTTTACATCATAGAGTCAAGGCCACCAACTACTGTAGCCAAGATATTTGTGATTAAATTAGTCTAATGCAACACCTGCAGGATCAAAGAGTAGAAGAAATTCAGAAATGAATCCCTTTGTTGAACATTTGATGTGATGTCCAAGCGTTTTATCAGTATTAGATCCATTCTCAGTATGGAAACACATGGTGCTTATGTTGCCATTTGGAGAACTGATTGTTTTCATTACTTGTGTTAAATACATATTAAACTACTGTTAAATCACATTTCAAATGCTGTGTATGAAAGCAACCTATATAGGACCATCTCTAAATTTTACCCTATTTGGCCCCTTTAAGATAAACATTTTAATATGGCAATGTGCTACCCATATCGTACAGTTTTGGAACAGGTAGCAAACGGCCACATTCACTTTAATGGGCAATACGGCCAACCAGGGCCGGTGCCAGCACTATACATATCTGGGCAAGTGTCGGGGCCCATTTTACAATGAATATAAGACAGGGGTGTCCAAAATAATGCTCCTTTAGCTTCTGAAAGAGACTCATCTTAAACAAAAAGCTTATTTGAATAGGATTTTGGAGGCAATTTTTAAAAGTAAAATGGGTGAGTTTTAAAAAGAGGGAAATGCTAGAAATGACATTTTTTTATACCCTACCTGGGGGGGATACTAGTTTAGTGGTGTAAACTCAGGAGACAGTGTCCCAATAATAAGCCGACACAAGATTTGTATTCACATTAATAGAAACATGACAGGGCACAGAAGTTCCTATTGGGTCCTATAATATCTGGGAACACCCCTACTTGTTGTCCTTGTGACATGGTGGCTATTGGGTTAATCCCATACACAATTCTTGCATCTGCTCTGGAAAATAGCAGATTATAAATGGGTGTTTTGCTATATGGGCCCTAGAAGACCCATGCTACCTAACCCACCAAAAAAGAATTGAGCTGCCTAGAAAAGACATTGCTAAACAGTTGTTGTTTGTCGTCCGGGGTGTCTAGTAGAGCCCACCCATGATTATGAGGGGTCTCACTTGCTTGATCTTTTGTAAAAGCTTATGGCAACTTACTTTACACCAGCTTATAGCTAGATGGATGGATGGAACATTGTACAAGTTCTTCTACCTCCTCTGTCGCCCCCTATTCCTGTTTCATGTGACCATCTTATTGCTCTGTGATGCTCTTCCTTTATTTGTATATTACCCCCATGATCTGTAATGAGCTGCAGAATATGATTGCTCTATAGCAGTGATGGCAAACCTTTAAGACACCAAGTTCCCAAACTACAACCACATATTTTTCAAAATGCGACAATTTAGGCAGTAACTTATGACTCCCTGAACTTTCAGAGGTTTAAATTGTATAGGCACCCAAGGACACTAATACAGTAGAAGGAAGGAGAAGAAGTTTGGATTATCATTGTAGCTTCCTTCTAGGGTCCTGGGCTGTGTGGGACTGCAAGAGGCCTCGAGTCCTGTCTGGCAAACCCTGCCCGGGGTGATGGCAAGGGTGCCCACATAGAGGGCTCCGAGAGCCACTGCTGGCACCCATGCCATATGTTTGCCACCACTGCTCTATAGAAATAAAGATGCATTATTATAACAATTTTGCATCCTATAAAAAACACAAACAAATATTTTTCTCATCACACAATGAAAAATAGCATTTTATTTTAACTAACAGAGTGGAGCTGTAACCAAATTGCCACAACGCTGTTAACATTTTATACACACTGATTTCACAATTATAAATACAAAGAATCATTCATAACATTCTGCTCTATCGTAGGAAGCCTAATTTAGGCATAGTCCTTACTGTCCAATTATCTGATCATAAGAGTCACAGTGATTCAGCCTCATATTTCCATAACCCTCCCTAAAGAGGAAAACAAAAAGAAAATAACCCTTCATCCTAATAGACATTTAACAATAAAAAAATAAAAACAGGACAAGTTAAAACTGGGTGCATGATGCAAAATAAGCTGCAATCCTGATTTATCAGGTATTTTAAAGACAGGTGAGAAATATCAAGGTCATCCAACTTCAACTAAACTTTAAGAAGCACCGGCAAAGGAGACATTTTTTTTCATTTTCCAACAGACAGACTATTCAAGGCTGCACATGAATGTGTTGTCCATGGATCATGTTCTGGGCACATCCTGGGGATCAAGTACAGTGCAGTTGACAAGAGTCCTTGCATCATAGTGATATGATGCAAGGAGTCCTTGTCTGCTGGCAGTGCCGACACCAACATCATGTGGTCTCACAGACAATACAGTACTTTCCACAGCACTTTGTGTGAGTCAACTCCTCTAGCCACAAAATCATATTTGGGGCTTGAGCGGTCCTTTCTACTGTCATTGGCACATGAGTGGACCTGACATATTGATGAGACATAGGCCACAAACAACAGAGCATGAGTCCATTGCAGCCCAAGTACATACACATTCTAAGGTAGAGTAGGCTTAGCTGTGTAAGTTGCTGTTCACATTAACAATATTTAAAGGAGCTTTTATAATGGACTGCAGAAAGACTAGACAAAAAAAAAAAAAAAAAAACACACCTGAAATGGATCTTGGTTTATTTTGGTGGCAAAAATTTTTGCACTGCAAAGGTTGAACTCTGCGAAGGTTGAACTTCTGTCATTACACAGAAAAAATCTGCAGAAAAACACACAGCTGCATTATGTGGAGAGGTACCTTTCCAAGTTACATAATGACTGCGAGATTACCCTAAAATCAGCTGGTTTCTAAAGCATTTTTATGCCACGATTTTGCCGTGGTAGGTGGGTGGAGCTTAACCTTTGCATTGCAAACGTTGATTTCCGCTTCCTGATCCTAAATTAGATTTTTTACATTAAAGTGTGTTTGGGTTTGTCAATCCAATACACTGCACTACTGCATTAAACTTAGTGCACAGCAATACAGAGCGGCAAATCCATTAGGTAGTAGGCAAAGTGGGCAAGTTTTAAAACCCATCCACATCATTGCAAGTATACATTCCGCCTGGATTGCCATTAGCAATTACATACTACAACAAACTCACTCAAAGTATCCTCTGTCTTTGGAACCAGCATAACTGCTACATAATTCTTATTGTCTCCAGTGTGTAGAGGTGGTCTTCACATAAACACACTTCATTGCCTTTAAAAATTGAAAGAAGTATTGAATGGCCCTCAGCTACAAAATATTTCAGCCCCTTTGTAAATAAAAACAAGGAAAATTTTTTTTTAGGTTTTAATGTTAAATAAATTACTCTAGGCTAGGCTCTTTAGATATTCTGAAGTGCCATACAGGCTGTAGACAAAAGAAAATAAAAGGGCAAGTGCATTTGAGGTGGTAGTTGTAGCCGGGATCCTCACAGCTCCTCCTAGGTTAAGGTTTGAGTCAATGAAATCAATTTTATTTATCTCCTGCAGAAAGAATCATGGACCGGTAGGACAAAAATGTATACACACCCGAGCAGGATTGTATGTAAAATGTCTATATAGAGTAATCCAGTGTAGAGAACCTTCAGCTTGACCATACATTCATGAAGGACACCTTGATACGCTCTAGAGTTATCCTCTGGATTTCCAGCTGCTGTGAATGTTAATAAGTCTTGTGGATTCACAGCAGATGGAAGTCCAGAGTCTCCTTAAACCTGCTCTAGACTAGGAGTCCTAGGTTTTTTGCTACAAGTAAAGAAGAGCAGCTTGTCACTTCACAGAGGAACCTCATCAAGACTCCAAGACAAGAATATGATCAAAACTTGTATCTCGCACTCTTGTAGTGTATAAAAGAGCATCTAGTGCAAATCAACCTTGTTCATAAAAACCAAGTGTCAAGTTAAAGGGGCACCCACGGTGTTCTGAAACATCTGACTTATTTCAGAGTTTAGCTTTAGGAATGCATTTTTATGGTAATGCTGTTCTTTTGGTTATTGTCTCTTCCTTCAAGGCACAGTTCTAAAATGTAAACGTGTCAATGGAAGATAAAAGTTCCAGGTTTTCTTGATTCTTTGGTAACTTTTATCTTTAGATTTCTTCAGCGGGATCCAGTGGAATGAAAGGCACTATAAGAATGGAACCCCCACTTGTAGCCAATATCTATGAAGATTAGCTGAAGCCCCATCGTTGATGTATATCTCCAGGGTTGCATTCTGTGGTGGCTGGATGCTCTCCTCGGGATGTTAAACACAAATTTGAACCAGTGTTTTTCAGTAATCTTTCCTGTTAAATAAAAGAAAAAAAAGTACTGTAAAGAAAATATTGTTGGAATTGTCATATACATAAACACACAGTCACGCATAGATACACGCACATGCATGACCGTGAACTTTCCAAAATTATACAATAAACAAATGGATAATTTTGTAACTTTTTGATGTTGTCGAGCTTTGCTTTTCTTGTATGAATTTTAACCATTTAAAGTAAACCTACCACTTCGTATAGGGCTTCTAAACAGCACATGCCGTGCACCAGCTCATGGTGAGCTGGTGCCGGCGCTTATCTCAGTTATGTTTTTAAATAGTTTTAAAGTGTTTTAACACTTTATTAACGTTTATATCCGAACTAGCTTCCCTGCACCGAGGTCCGTGCTCGGGGCACCATGCGCGCAACCACTTCCTATTCAGGCGCGCACACAGTCGCGCACATGGTGTGCCGAGTGCGGACCTCTGTGCGGGGAAGCTAGTTCGGATATAAACATTAATAAAGTGTTAAAACGCTTTAAAACAGTTTAAAAGCATAATGGAGATAAGCGGCGGCATGTGTGGCTTAGAAGCCCTATCCGAAGTGGTAGGTTTCCTTTAACATTTTTTGGAGAAAACGAGTTCTGATGTAGAAGATGAACCATGCTGTACCTTTGTAAACTCCCATTCTTCATTGCCCGGTACACTTGTCCCTTTGCCCTTGTACTGGCACTCTCTGAGCTCTACCTGGCCCGGGCCGTACTTGGAGCATAGGCAGAGTTGTTTCCCTATATTATGGCGCAGTTCCTTTTGTGAGGTATATTCCATGTACTGCAAAACATGAACAATAGATTTACAATTCAATGAAATTTAAATAATTAATGCATAGGTCTATTTATTATAGTTATAATAAAGTGATGCATATTACATGTTAATCGCCTGTAGATGGCGATGTTGCTATGAAACATTGAAGCATTGTAAAAAAACCTAGATTAATAGGCAATACAGGCAGTCTCCGACTTAAAAAAGGGCATCTACCACCAGGATGAAGGACTGCAAATAAGCCTGAGGGGCTCCAGGCTCCATAGTTGTTAATGGGGCCTGGAGCCATTTGCATACAGTCTTTTATCCGGGTGGTAGATGTCCTTTAAGAACATCTGATTTACAGACTACTCCTAGTTACAGACGGACCATTTTGCTCACTGTGACCTATGGTGAAGCTCTCTAGATGCTGGTAATTTACTTTAGTCCCAGGCTGCAACTATCATCTGTAAGGTGTCCAACAATAAAACCATATTGCCAATTATATTTGGAAAATTTTGGTTTCACAAAGAACAAGGATTAATGGGGTTGGCCACTTTACCTCATGTTTTTTATTATGTGTGGGGGAGCAAGATAAATCGGTAATTTACCAATATACAGCTAGTAAAAGTTCTGCTCGACTTTCTTGATATGTAAAGTGAAGCTTCCTGTCTTTTACCTCATCAGCCAGACATTCCTGTCCATAAAATGGAGGGTCTATGAGCAATCGCCCTGCCAGGCCCTCATGATATTATCAAAACAAGAGGCTTCATTTACATATCAATAAAGCGGTGCAGAACTTTTAATAGTTGTATATTGGTAAATTACCGATTATCCTGCTCCCACACATTACACTAATATGAGGTAAAACGGACAACCCCTTTAATCCTTGTTCCTTTGTCAAGCCAAAATTTTTCAAATACAATTGTCACAGGGAAGAAAAAAAATAATTTGGCTGGAGTTACACTTACTAAATATAGCTGTTCCGACTTACATAAAGATTCAACTTAAAAAAGAGAACCCATCGTGCACATCTAGTCCCCCAAACTAAAGACCCCTTTCTGTGCTGCACCTTAGCAGAGGCGGCAGGGAGTGTTGCAGCCTGATTTAGGACAGCTCAGGAACACACGGCTGCATTGTAATCCTGTGAATTGAGTCAGGCAGGTGGGGTTCATTTTATAATTCACAGGAGCTGCAGACTCGCTTCAATATTATGCAGATCAACTGCCTACCATAAATGAGGCAAGACCTTAATTTTGGGGGGGGGGGAGAGGGGCTACATGTGCTTGACAGGTTTTTGTTTTAAAGGGAACCTATCTTGTATGTAACTGTCTGTAGTCACAAGTGTCGGACTGGGTTTTCTTAGGCCCACCAGAGAAAATAAATTTGGGGGCCCACTCTTCATTATTCCCCAGGAAATATACTCTAGCAACC
Organism: Engystomops pustulosus; assembly: GCF_040894005.1. NCBI lineage: Eukaryota > Metazoa > Chordata > Amphibia > Anura > Leptodactylidae > Engystomops > Engystomops pustulosus. The sequence continues at coordinate 58,883,077 of NC_092412.1, read as the reverse complement.
TCCAAATTGTGTCTTTTTCTGATGGACCTCTAGGGTTCAGTATTGGGTTGAGCGAGGGCCCACCGGAGGATCCTCTGGTACTCTGGTGGGCCAGTCCGACACTGGTCACAAGTGTCTGCTAGACTGACAGAAAATTGATACATTAAAAAATAAAACATAAATAACGACCAATTCTGGTCCATTGTCCCAACTGGTTTCCAGTGAGTACCTGGTTTCCTCCCATTCCATGGCAAGGGTACATGATCAAGGGTTTTCCTCCATGGTTGTTTTCTCCAACATCTAAGCAGCTCTGAGATCCTTCATTTTTAATCTGAAAGAAAGATGATACAGTTAGCAGAAGGTACATTATGTGTGCTGGATGATTGATACTTAGCCTCTAGACACAAAGTCCAAGATCGCAGAAAAAAAAGACAATACACAAGGGGTCGTTTACAATGATACATTTACAGGCAGTCCCCAGGTTATGTAAAAGATAGGTTCCCTTTAAGAACAAAGCCATAGAACCTGTCGCCAGACCTGTCAGGGGTCAGGTTGCTATAGGCAAAGTACTGTATCTCCCCCTCCCTCATGACGTGTCAGGTCTCTGCAGACAATGGCCCACATTTATCAAAAATAGTGCAAACTGCATGATGTAAGGTTTGCCTATAGAGTGTTCAACAGATTCATGAAATGTGTCACACGGTCTTCATGAATCTGGCGCCCCCGGTACTGCTCTGGCAGAATGCACCATTTTTTGGTGTGGTGCACTTTGTTCATGTGGCGTAAACTCTGACCAAGCACTTACACACCCCTTTAGGTGCACATTTTTTCTGTCTTGTTGAACACAGAGCAGACTCGACGCAAAACTGGTGCAGACCCTTTATAAATACTTGTGCAAGCAGTTTGCAAATTCATTCTAGTGCAAAGTCAGACAGAAAACTGATGCAAACACTTTCATAAATGTGAGCAAATCTCTCGGCATGTTAGAAGAGGATCGGGGAGGGGGCTGGAGCCTGGAGAGCAGTGAACATATTATAGAGCAGACAGAAGCTGTCATTTAAAATCTACCACTGTTGGACTCAAGCGGAAGCACTCATCAGGCAGCCAGTAAGTGTTTCACATACTTTATTTTAACACATAAAAGACTTTTTTTTTACATGCACAGTACTTTGCTATTTTTATCAGGGGACCGGTTGCTATAGACATTCTGGTAACAGATTCCCTTTAAGTTGAATTTGTTTCCCTACTTCTAACCAAGTGTATTTTTTGATCCCTGTACCATTGGATTATAAAAATGTTGGGTTTACAAGGGAACAAGATTTAACAATAAAAGGTTCATTGCAGACACCTTACAGTTGATCACTGCACCCTGGGTCTAAAGTACAGTACATTTACAGCATCCCGAGAAGTCACAGTGGGAAGAGATGTCAATGTGTAACTAAGGATCGTCTGTAAGTCCAATATTCGTAAGTCAGGACTGCCTGTGCAATTAAAAGGGGTCTTTTGAAGGAAATTGGCCATCGCAAAATAGAAAGCCAGTCAGTATGCATAAAACATGGGGCAATCGCAAATCAGGTTTTACTATATTCAATTCACTGCATTATCTTTGTAGGATTCATAATTGGATTGTAATCTTATTTTAACATCACTTACCGCTCCATAAAATGTTGGGGAGAGGTCTGGTATAAACATCTCAGGGTAGATATTCTGCAGGTACCATGAGAAATTCTTACACTTCAAGTCTTCTTTCAGCTTCATCCTTGGGGAAATATCTCCAAAGTTTCTCTATCAATACAAACACAAAAATGTAAAAAAAAAAAAAAAAGTTAATGTACATTTCTCATAACGGATGAGACTAGTGTGCCATTTTTTTTTAAATATGAAAACTTTCACTGAGGCAGCCCCCTCACAATGCCAAATGGCTTCACCTGAATATCAGGGAATCCTGCAGTGGGCTGTAGCCGCATACTATATATTCCTATTTTAGCAATTTAAAGTTATTGTTTGTATGATGAAAAGTTGTACCATTTTCCAATATACTTTCTGTATCAATTCCTCACAGTTTTCTAGATCTCTGCTTGCTTTCTTTCCATAGGGGCAGAATCCGACCATGATCAGACAGGTGCACGGCTCGTTAGTATCACAGAGAGTAATCAGAGCAGTGTTATACACTCACCGGCCACTTTATTAGGTACACCTGTCCAACTGCTCGTTAACACTTAATTTCTAATCAGCCAATCACATGGCGGCAACTCAGTGCATTTAGGCATGTAGACATGGTCAAGACAATCTCCTGCAGTTCAAACCGAGCATCAGTATGGGGAAGAAAGGTGATTTGAGTGCCAGAGAATGGTCCGAAAAAGAAAAAACATCCAGTGAGCGGCAGTTCTGTGGGCGGAAATGCCTTGTTGATGCCAGAGGAAAATGGGCAGACTGGTTCGAGCTGATAGAAAGGCAACAGTGACTCAAATCGCCACCTGTTACAACCAAGGTAGGCAGAAGAGCATCTCTGAACGCACAGTACGTCGAACTTTGAGGCAGATGGGCTACAGCAGCAGAAGACCACACCGGGTGCCACTCCTTTCAGCTAAGAACAGGAAACTGAGGCTACAATTTGCACAAGCTCATCGAAATTAGACAGTAGAAGATTGGAAAAACGTTGCCTTGTCAAATGAGTCTCGATTTCTGCTGCGACATTCGGATGGTAGGGTCAGAATTTGGCGTCAACAACATGAAAGCATGGATCCATCCTGCCTTGTATCAACGGTTCAGGCTGGTGGTGGTGGTGTCATGGTGTGGGGAATATTTTCTTGGCACTCTTTGGGCCCCTTGGTACCAATTGAGCATCGTTGCAACGCCGCAGCCTACCTGAGTATTGTTGCTGACCATGTCCATCCCTTTATGACCACAATGTACCCAACATCTGATGGCTACTTTCAGCAGGATAATGCGCCATGTCATAAAGCTGGAATTATCTCAGACTGGTTTCTTGAACATGACAATGAGGTCACTGTACTCAAATGGCCTCCACAGTCACCAGATCTCAATCCAATAGAGCATCTTTGGGATGTGGTGGAACGGGAGATTCACATCATGGATGTGCAGCCGACAAATCTGCGGCAACTGTGTGATGCCATCATGTCAATATGGACCAAAATCTCTGAGGAATGCTTCCAGCACCTTGTTGAATCTATGTCACCAAGAATTGGGGGTCCAACCCATTACTAGCATGGTGTACCTAATAAAGTGGCCGGTGAGTGTATAATGAGACGTGCACATGTCATGACCATGGTCAGATTTCTGTCCACTGGAAGTAAACATAGAAGCTTCCTATAAAATGACAGCAAGCAGAGATCTAGAAAATTAAGGAATTGATAAAGAAAGGATATTGGAAAATGGTATAACTTTTCATCATACAAACAAGAACATTAAATTTGCTGAAATGGGAATTTCCCTTTAATTTGGAGGCTATAATGGTCTATTTACTAGGGGTTGTTGGAGGTTTGGCCCTCAAAAGATTTTCTTTTTTTATCTGGTGGGCCCAAGAAGCCCCAATCCAACACTGGCACCACAGGTAGGCGATTATACTGAGGGAAGTCTTTTATAACATATATACACGCACACATTAGGGGGAATTTAGTAAGACTGGCGTTTTAAACATTGCATTTTAAATATTCCCCCCAGCATCCCCCATCTACTCTACATATAGGCTCGGGCCTCTTAGTACATCTGGAAGCAATCTCTTGTTTAGACCAGGTCTGACCTTTCTGAGATCTTGGCTATAGTCTCCACAGATGCTTTGCCCACCTCCTCCTGAACATGTCTTAAGTGGCGTGGAGGAAGAACTCTGAACTGTCAGGAATTGGAAGATTTACATATCTTCTCTGACAAAGCATAATAAATCTCCCCCATTACATATAGATAGTAATATCTCCACTAAGCCTTGTTTTCTTTTAACTGATCATTTATGAAGGTTAGAAACAATCAGAAGAAATTTAAGAAATTGATATAAGAAACTAAACTGCAATCCCAAGTGATTCCTTAAGAAATGCATCATAAATAATTGGGATAATTAACTAAACTGAACTTATACAGATTCTCATCATATGACTCCTTGGAATATAGAAACCTCTGCAGCTTACCTCTTTTACCATTTTAGCAGCTTGCTGGTTCCTTCGGTAGTAAATCTCTTTATAATCATCCATCCAGACTTCAGCTAGACGTACCTGGTTTCTAGTAATCACCTGGGTACCTTTGGGGAAGGAATGAGGGCTTTTTGTGCGGAACACATGGCCAACAACTGAGCAAGGTATGATCTCTAGCTGTCCCCCACATTGCCAGACCTACAATGATAATGTAATGACAATTGTATCAAAGAAAGCCAAGTCTTCAACTACTTAAAAGGGTTAGGTAATTACCAATACACATCTATTACACGTTCCGCCCTGCTTTCCCGATATGTAAAGTAAAGCCCCTGTTTCATAAATGTCTCTTAGGATCCTGTGATCCTTTTATGATATATGCACACAGACATATATAGAAAACAATCCTCTACCGAAGAGGCTATTATTATTAAATACAGGACAAAAGGTTTATGTTAATAAATTATCTTTAACTTAAAGAATTAAGCAAATCTCTAGTATTTTCCATTTTTTTTTGTTTACCGGGAAATGCTCCATACAAAAAAATACTTTTAATAATTTTCTGAACTAGAGCCCCTGAATGAAGCCTGAGCTGCCATGATAACGGTCCTTATAGAAAATATACCAACATACACGGCCACCATCATAGGGGGAAACGTCGAATTGCCGTCCCAAGACCAGCCACTAGATGGGGCCTGTGCTGCAGTCTGACTCACCACTGCCTGCCTCCTTGTCTGAGCATGTACAGGGCTACATACTGTATATATTGTAGATGCATTTTGGGATTTATGTTATATGAACACTCCTAAGCAGCGACGGCGGTGGCTTCCGAGTCAGAGAATAGTGAATGCTGGCATCCGCTGGTGCCCTAAGAAGTGTGGGAGCGAGGAGAGCCCAGCGCATGTAGGAGAGTATTAATTTTACTTGCAGAGACTCTCCCCCTTCTCACCAGTTTTTAGGCTCCATCAACCCACACGCCACTTTGGCACTCGTATCCATTAAAAGGGCTGCAGCCTCTTAGGGGGATACGGGCTCCGGAGCACCAGCAGGTAGAACTTTAAGACTGGCATTCATATGGCAAACTCCATTACTGGCTTGGAGCCGTTGATGACATGGTCACTGTTCAATGCTACAATAACATATTGTGATGGTATATAGATATTATATATTTTTTCCTTTTAATGGTTTGTTCCTATAAGCCCCGACCAATGTGGTTATGGGTCTGTATACCAAGCTGTTATATTAGATCCATTGGGTTGCAATACAGAGCCTGTCACTTTCAGTAAACAACAAAAAACAAAACAAGGATATGTGGAACACAAGATGCTCCACTAGATGACACAATGAAAATAAAGCAAAAAAAAAAAAAATACATTTTGGAGTACCTACCCTAAAAGACATTTCTACATTCTCGCCACCCCAGATTTCCATCTGATCATCATATGATCCAATGTGTTCAAAATAAGCCTTGGAAATAGAAAACAGACCTCCTGCAAAAGTCGGTGACCTAGAAGAGAAAGAATAAAAATCAAAAAAGAAATATCAGCAGTTATTATGTTAAGTGTCTTTAAAAGAACAGATATGGATTGAAAATACAGAGCCTTAAAAGGGGTTTCTGGGCTTAGCATAAGATTTGGGGGGGTCTGACATGCAGCACCCAACTGATAAGCTGTATGCAAATGCCCCCAGAACCAGCACAGAGAACAAAACTGGAATTATAGCTCCATTTTCTGTGTAGTGGCTCAACTGTGTCACTGCAGCTCAGCCCCTATTCCAGAAAAATGAGGCATAAATTGAGTACAGGAAGTAATAATACAACAAAAGGTTTTAAGACAGGACCAGAATGTGCCATATTCACAGCAGTCTCCCCATAGACAGGGTAATAGAATATGAAAATAAAATAATAATAGAGAACACAAACAACTAAAACTTTAACGACTATATCTAAAATTTACACCAAGTGGATAATTAGTATTGAGGCACAATGGATGCCTCCTTATGCATCTCTCCCACTTGTTCCATCAGCAATAACTTGTCAGTTTTGGATATCATATTGCACACTTCATGTATCACATCGACTTCAGCCAAACCTTGCTTTAACTATTTGTACTATATGCTACAATGGCTCATATACAAATAATTATGAAATAGTGAAATGCTCTGATATTGCCTTATTACATTACCCTAATTATTGACTGGTATGTCATGTTTTTAATCAATGTGCTGTCAAAAAAATAACTAGTGCTATACTTTTATATGTTCTAACTATGTCAGAGCTTGCAGTGGCTCCAAGTGAACTCAGTCTAAACTGTTTTAGTTCCTCATTTCTAATAAGCGGCAACAGTATTTATAGACTTAGGAAGTAAGAGTGCCATAGCGATGTACTAACCAGGCAAGGGTGTGTCGCTAATGAATCAACATGTGCGCCAATTAGCCAAGATAAGTCAGCTAGTTGGCAGTGCAAGTGGCTACGTCATCATAGCTGGAACCACCCTCTGTCACTTCACTTACAGCACACGTAATAGATCATCTCAGATGACCCATGTACCGCTTCAACACCCAGCTATAGATAAGCACCAAGATTATATGGCTACACAATGTTAAAAGTCTTTTAGAAGTAACTGAGGGGGTGAGTGCCACGTTTCCTAAGAACATGTTGACCTGCAGAAGTAAAAGTAGATGTAGAGTAGATGTAGAGTATGGCTTACATACAGATGCAAATAACTTGAGGACCTGGTTATACTATTTTTGTGATATCACTTAATGCACCATACCATGACCTCATAACCTATCTATGTGTAAATTGCAGTGTGGCATTATAAAAATGATGAAATTATCATTATTAAACAACAATTTTCAACCAAACAATGATGCTCCCCACATCCCCTGTCCTTTTGACCGCTTGGCTTGTGTGTATTGATGATTAAGAGGACTGAAAATATTTCATAATTTTATGTATAAAATTCTTAGATGAAGCAAGGGTAACGTACGGAGTGAGGCTAATCTTATGTAAACTTGTTCACCAATTGCCATAGTAAAGGAGTGTTGAAAGGAGCGTCACCACCTTGGCAGCTGGGGAAGCTAGATAAGGTTTTAATGAAGTATGCAATTATTGTCTAGAGGTTTTATAGCTATGGAGATACTAGGGCAGGTTTATTATTAGGAAGGATCTTACTCCAATTTTTTAGGGTATCTTAGGAGCTCTTTGATAGATGGGGCATAGAAAAGACATCTAAAAAGTGTCTTAGACAGCATGATAAATGTGACACATGAGGTGTTACTGTCTGCAGTGGATATGTGACTTTATAGTTGAAAAAAAAAAAAAGTTGCAGATTTTTCACAATAAGTTCCTAAGTTTTTTTTTACCCCATTGAGGGACTGGAGTGGAGTGGATTTGCAACTAAATGTACAGCTTTTCAAAAAGTCACACATCATAAATCTATCTACTAGATCTGGATTCACATGATAAAGTGGAAAAGATATATTCCTAGAAATAGAATTCATAAAAGTGACAAAGATTTTATTTCTCATTACAGGCGGTCCCCTACTTAAGGACACCCGACTTACAGACAACTCATAGTTACAGACAGACCCCTCTGACCTCTGATGAAGCTTTCTGAATGCTTTACTATGGTCCCAGGCTGCAATGATCAGCTGTAAGGTGTCTGTAATGAAGCTTTATTGATAATCCTTGGTCCCATTACAGCAAAAAATGTTTAAACTCCAATTGTCACTGGGGTAAAAAATGTTTTTGTCTGGATCTACAATTATAAAATATACAGTTTCGACTTACATACAAATTCAACTTAAGAACAAACCTCCGGACCCTATCTTGTACGTAACCCGGGGACTGCCTGTACTCGACACCACATCTGTCAGAAATGCATGACATATTTTGTGCATACAGCATATATGAGAATAAATCTTCATGGGGTGTCGGTCCGTGAAAACCGAACAATTCAGAGACCAACCACAGTGCAGAGAATGGAACTTTGTAGACTATATGGATATTTGATAATCATGGATGTTTGATAATCATCAAGGAGTCACGGATTACCTGCATAATCATGATGACTATTACAGCAGTGATGAAGTGATGACTCCTTACATCATATATCACTACGAGTTCCATCCCCTGAACTGTGCTCAGTCTGAAATCTGGGCAGCACATGGTCCATTTTTCAGAGGCCTACCATGGTCAAAAATAAAAACCATATATGTTTTGCATAATCAGTGCACATTACTTTTCATTTGAAATACATTAAAGGACTAATTCATTGAATAATATATGGTGCAGAATCTGAAGGAAGGAACATGACTCATTTTAATTGTACTGTATTCCTAGAATCTTGCTAGAACGTGGAGTCATTAAATTCTTAGAACTTTGAGTCAACCTAGAGTTCTTTTTTTTGCAGTGTTCCTTTAATACCAATAATTCTTATTAACACTTACTTAATGGGGTAAGTTTCATCCTTTCTTCTTTCTTTCTCGTGAGCTGGGATGGCTTCCCAACCAAAGGTCAAGCTCCAGTCAAAGTTGCCACGACTGTGGTGCTTTCCATACTGCACAGGTTTGGAAAATTCAAAAGTATTGAGGTCAATAGTTGTAATATCAGGGCTCACCACCGCAGTGTGGTCCTCAGCAATGCGTGATAACAAAGGCTCCAGCCAACCATGGAAACATTCACCTGTCCAACAGTAAAGGAAAGGATAGTTTTAGATATTAAATGTTAAAAGCAATAATGTTAATTTAGGGACATCACCAGTGCCCCTGTTAGAGGATATTTCGCTAGACTGGTGTGCTCATAGATTTTCTTGGATATCACAAGAAGAAAATGTAAAGGGACTCTTATCAATGTTATCTAAAGCACCACTTAGAAGTCTATTCCTCACATGATCATACAAGAATGGTAGGGAAGCAAATAATATGATAAAAATATGATACATTTAATATTCCAATCACAATTGACAAAAATTAGTAACACAATCAATAAAATGACTACAAGTCTAATACATTTGGTGATGGTAGTTCTATAGAACTCTATTTCTTGATTTCTCTTTATATCTCTGAGTCTGCCAATAATCTGGAATCACAGAGTGGTTGGTACTGCTATGTGACAGTCTTATGTAGTGTTTAATATATAGGTAAACTGATTCAGTTTAAATTGTATTGTATAACATTGATACAGTATCCGCCATGGAGCCTAGTTTACTCACGGAATCCATGCATGTTTTTCAAACATATAATAACTTGTACCCATCAATCCTTTAACTCTTTCAGAGACATCAATTTCTGTTCCTTTTATCTATTCCAGCAACCAATACCTTAGCCAGAGCAATATGTGTGCCTGTAAAGGCAAATAGGTATGAAAATAGATTGGACAAGAGCACAGACTTGTGTAGGAATAAAACATCAAAGCGGCACAATTACTAAAGGCCCTGCGCCAGTTTATTGTTGGACTTTGCACGTTCTTTTAGGTCTAAACTGCTTGTACAGGTATTAAAAGAAGTGTCTGCAGCACAAATGTGTCGCTCATGACTCTTGTGGTACAGCTGCACTAGCCACCATGCAGCACAAATTAGGGGGCGTTCTGACGCTCACTCAGACCGTGCACTGGTGACCATGTCTGTGCAAAGTCTGTTGCACGCTCTATGTTAAAGGTGCACCATAAAAAAGTTGGCCAACTCTCGGGCCAGTGTAGGGAAGCAACAGATTTATTTATTTATGATTTATGGCACACGATCTTAATAAATCAGTCACACCCAGCATTACACACGGGGAGAGAACTTGTAATGCAGTTTCCTAAATTTGCTGTAATGAGTCAAATCTGGATGTACATGTTTCACTTCGGTCCTTTGAATAGTATGGTTAGAGGACCCTTCCAAAGTGGTCGCTACACAGATCCAGGGGTACTTTAAATGTGCTTTCTAGCCATCATGATTGCAGAGATATTAATCCCACTGTCTGAAAAGGGCATTCCTCTCCACTGGTAGTGCTAGAGTTCAGTATGTTATGCTTATTTTTCTGACACTGTTCAATCAGCAGCAGTCAGTGTCAGAGAAGCTGCTGTGAACCAGCACTGTGCAATTAGTATGGTATATTTCTAAAAGGATGATGGAGGATGGGCTCCCAGACTTCCTTGGACCCACACTTCCTGGTAGGTCCAAGGAAGTCCTTCACAGACTGTAATGTTATATTTTTTCCTTGTCCAAACAGATTAGTACCAATGACTAATTTAAAAGCCCATTAAACAGAACAAATACAATTATTATTTGCCCCCAACAACTGAATGGGTACGTTTCTTGCAGATCAGCCAACCATCATATTTTCATTGGTTGGTTGTATGCTTTATGCAGCTTATACGATCAACACAACCGGTGGAGGGGCAATTATTGCGATTATGATCACTTTTCCACCTTGTATTTTGCATATGCCAGTTTATTGCAAAAGTTTTACATAAATATTGCACTTTTTCACTACTTCATAATAATTCGACTTGCCTATAATAGAAGGTACTTCAGATAAGTAATAAGCCCTCAATGTGGCTAGTCCATCTAGTGAAGAAGGACAGGAACGTGCGAGGTGTAGGAAACCTACGTGCACGTAGCTGCTGTGCCATCCTATAGAGCTTTAATACAAACACTACCTTGCCCAAGTCAAACACTACTAAAAAAAAATTACAAGTGTTTTTGTGAAGTATCAATTATTGTACTTTACCCTTTCCTAAAGATCATGACACTGTCACTGACATAAGTTGTCACTGGAGATCAGGGAGTGGTCCTGAGTTAGGGTCATTATACGTTAACTGGGCATTTTCATTCTTTCCCTTCATTGTCTATTGTCTAACCAAACAGCAATTCACATGTTTTACTGCAAATACGTGAGACAGATCTTAGGTGATTAAACTCATCCTGCGTTGTTAGGCAACAAAGAATGAGGAAATGCAATGCAAGGAAAACAGGTTCCACTATCCTACGTATGCACACAGCTATTCCATGTCCTAAAGCAATTGATGAAAGGATTCCCTCCCCCGCCCTTCAACAAATATGTGGAATAGTGTGGTGCGCACCTTCAGACTAATATTGACTCTTAATCACCATTAGACCTTCTGACGACATATTAAACAACATACATGTTCCTTTCAAGTCAACAATAGATTGATGTGAGCCCTAAGGGCGTCCTATTGTATAATAGTTGCCAAAAATAAAGAAAAACAAAGGTACTCTGCAATAGCGATTATGTGGAAAACCAGTTGATGACAGATTATATTAGGGACCAAGAAAGCTCCTGATATAAATGCCGAATGTCTACAGCCATATACTGGCAGGCAGGGAGGGACCAGGGGCCCCTGTCTGCTCAGTATATGGCACATTTCCCAGGAAACAGGATGAAGAAACATAGTAAACTGGAAATTTTCATCCTGCTGTAAAAATAGTATATGATCAGAGGAGACTATAATAGCCTATAGGAGATGGATGACAATGTATGGCATCAATCTCCCAGTCTCTGCTGAGTGTACACTGTAGGTGTTCCCACAGTGATGTAACGGTCCATCAGCAGCAGCAAATCACTGCCTGCTGCTGATGTTCACCCCTCCTTCCACTTTCAGGGAGAAGGGGCTGAATAGGAGGATGTTTCCTCACGAATAAGAATACAGTATAACTAAGTAGTGCGATACATTGTTGTATGGACATGTCCGGAGTCCTCTAGACATGTATGTACAACAGAGGGGAAGAAAAACGGGATGTGGCATAAGCACTGCTGTTTTTCACTGTATGCCAGGGACAGTGCCATAATGAGCATGGGATAGCATCTTCGGTTCACAAGAGCTCATATTACCCCATAATGGTGCACATTCTAAGCCACTGCCCTACTCACATGGCCTCCTTCCTTTTAAAATCAACTTTTAAAATTATGCTAATGAGCCAGAAGGGCTACCCTAGCCCCTTTGTGCTCTGGCTTTACAAACAGTTGTTACACTATGCAGCAGCAGGTCTCAGTATTACCCTCCACTTCTGAAAGTTGAATTCAGAAGAAAGGAGGCCACAGATAACATATTTAAGAAGATGTAACACAGTCACAGTGCCTGGATCTATGAATAAGTGCCCCTGGTTTATTTTGCCTGAATTTTGGTGGCATAAAAGTCATGTAGGAAAATTAATAGATTATAAACAAGTATTAGAAACTGACAAAAGTTACTTACAGTGGGCATCCAGGAAGGTCAGCACCTCACCAGTAGCAACACTGGCACCCAACAACCGTGCAGTGATGAGACCCTTCCTCTCCTGCTGCCGCACAACTTTTACAATCTGTAAAGACTTCACATAGGTATCCAGCTCCTCCTTTAAATATTCTGTAAATGTGAAAAAAGCAGACATAGTTTTAAAACATTTCATATAACTCATGGCTATGAACATGTCACTTACTGGTCCAATCCAGCACACTTGCCTATTAAATATATTTATATTATAAAATATTAGTATTCTGTAATGCAATAAGATGATCAAAGAGTTCATAATTATTAGTTTGTGGCTAGGTAAAAATAAACTGTATCTATGTCATGCATTGCACCTTATCTATAGTGCCCACATGTTATTTCTGTATCTAGGCATCTTCAACCCAATAACGTAAGTGATGAGTTTTAAAGTGAATTACCAATATTTTGCCATTTGTAAAAACATACTGCAACTCAAGCATAGAAAAAAATACTGGGTGAAAACCTTTGGTATTATCTACCACTCAATGGAATTTACAAATGTAAGAAGGAAATACAATTAAATCCACCTGGAGACAAAATACTTTTGTTCATTGCATTAGAGGGAGAAGCAAAATTAGAAAATGAAGTCTTTTGTTGCTATCCAGTTCTGGAAATACAATCCCTTTAATCATCTCAGGTACATTGGCCGCTAGATAAACTAGGCTTGTCAGAGAGACCCTGGCAGACCTAGCGGAGTCATTCACTTCATTACACATGGGAGATAACCATATCTCTCACTGACTTCTGAATGTTAAGGTTTTACTATAGGTTTACTAAGGTTTTACTAAACATTGTACTAATGCAGCACCCAAGGACCAATTCACATCTCAGTTATTTCATTTCAGTTTTTTCCTTAAGTTATTGCAACACAAAACCAGGTGTGGAGACTACACAAACATAAGGTAGAATATAGAATTTGCACCTGTTCCGTTTGTCAACTGGTTTTGGCTCCCAATAACCGATGCTAAACACACACATATATAATAAACACACACATATATTTATATTATTAACATATTGCATGTCCGATAAATATACCCCAAATTTATGTCACCATCCAGGTACTTCAGGTCCTGATAGAAGTAGTTCACAAAAAACAAGAGCGGTACAATCAATGGTTCCTTCTGGAATAATGTTGTATTAAGTTGGCCAAAATCCAGAATCTGGCACTAACCAATTGATTGACCATCTGCCATCAGAAGAGCCAAAGCTCTGCCATAATTTTGCCAATAAATATATATACTCGTGTATAAGCCGAGTTTTTCAGCACAAAAAATGTGCTGAAAAACATCCCCTCGGCTTATACACGAGTCAATACTACCAAAAATTTATTAAAAATGGACTAAAAAAATAATAAACTTATATACTCACCCTCCTGTGGCCCCGATGCGCAGCGCTGCTCCCCCGATGTCATCGCGGCTCCTCTTCTGGCTTCCAGGCTGCTCTTCTTGCATCAGCGTGCTGGGCGCCGCCATGTTCTTCTCGCGGGCGGCGCCTAGTATGACGTCAGCCGCGGTCATACTAGGCGCCGCCCGGGAAAGAACAATGGCGGCGCCCAGCACGCTGAAGCAAGAAGAGCAGCCGGGAAGCCAGAAGAGGAGCCGGGAAGCCAGAAGAGGAGCCGGGAAGCCAGAAGAGGAGCCGCGATGACATCGGGGGAGCAGCGCTGCGCATCAGTGCCACCGGAGGGTGAGTATATAAGTTTATTTTTTTATTCTGGGCTGTGCTGTATACTACTGGGGGCACGGCTGTATACTTCTGGGGGCAGTGCTGTATACTTCTGGGGGCAGTGCTGGCTATATACTGGGGGGGGTCTGTGACCAATGCAGGCTGGGGCAGGCTGTATACTACTGGGGGCAGTGCTGTATACTTCTGGGGGCAGTGCTGGCTATATACTGGGGGGGGGGGTCTGTGACAAATGCATTTCCCAACCTCGGCTTATACTCGAGTCAATAGGTTTTCCCAGTTTTTGGTGGTAAAATTAGGGGTCTCAGCTTATACTCGGGTCGGCTTATACTCGAGTATATACGGTAGATCAAAGCTAAAAACATTCCAATTCAACCATAACTCTGCTGCCTGTCTGACCCATCTCTCATTTCTTCCCTGGCAATCACTCCATTGGTAATACATTGCTAAATTAATTGAGTTTAAAGAGAACCCGTCATGCAAAATAACCCCCCTAAACTAAATATATTTTCATAAACTGCCATTGCCTCTATCCCTTCATTGTCCCTCTACATGCCTGTAAACCTAAGCAATGAGGTCCTAAAGCTGTATGCAAATGACCTGTGAAATGTCCAATGAAGCATTAGCATATTCAAGCTGTCCACTCTATTCATGAGTGGGAGGCACAGCCACACCCCCAGTGCATGACTGACAGCCTGTATAATGATGTGAGGCTGTATAATGATGTGCTTCCTGGTACTGGTGGCCACGCCCCCTGCAGCCTGTGTGTGCATGTGTGTGTGTATGTGAAAGATACAGCAGCTCCAGGATGCAGCCATGTTACAGCAGAACATGTCAGATTCATGTGTAGCTGATCTCTGTGTCTCTCACATGTGTATTAGGAGGATGCAGCATGTCAGCAGATGCAGCGCACACACTAGCCATGCTTTACTATACATTACACACAGACATGAGCAGGGGGAGGAGAGGGGAGGGGGAACAGGGGTGACATCACTGCCTCTGACCATGTGACCATCCTCATTTACATGATAAAAAATAGATGATTTTACAATGAATAATGTATGAAATGACTAGATAAAGGTTGGGATGGGATCCTTGTGAGCTGCTCCAACAGGTAGTAGTGACAAGACTAGTGGCAGAGACCTGATGACAGGTGTCCTTTAAAATATCAACCATGACTTACAAAGCTGTCCACTCCAGATACATCTTCACGCATCACCTGTTCCACACCTAGGGGAGATTTATCATTGCTTGTACGCCAGTGCTTTGGCGTGGAAGCACCGATCTAAAACCAAATTCTTGTGCACTGGTGTGCCATGCGCAATTATTTAAAAATCAGGGAACATTCTTTGATTTTTAATGAAAACTACGTCAAGTCGGACCTGGTGTAATTTTGTCCTTCAGCCAGAATGGTTGACAGATACATCATGATGTCTAAGCACTGCTGTCCAATCTCTTCCACTCACCTGCTACAGCATTAGATTCAATTCTGTAGCTGGCGTGCGGCAGTGGACAGGTGGGTGTGCTTTTCTCGGGAAGTGGGGGGGGGGCACAGGACAACAGGAGCGATGTAAAGGGTAGACATTAGGGATTTAACCCCAAAGCCCACCTGTTCCGATTTTCCTAAAACAGTGACCGGGAACCTTTTACAGTCTGAGTGCCCAAACCACAACCAAAACCCACTTATTTATAGCACAGTGCCAGCACAGCAATTTAAGTAGTAATTTATTGCTACCTGTTCTACCACAACTTTCAATCATATTGGCCTTTTTCAGCAATACAGTTGAAAAATGGGGGGCAAATTTGGACCATAGACTCACCATGGCCCCTGTACAGGAAGAAACGGTGGGGCCATCAGGAGTTCTAAAGATAATCTGCCCCTTCCCATATGTTCTACCTCTTCCTGTGGTCCTAAGCAACCAAGAATGTGTTGCTTTACAATGGCACTGAGAGCAGCAATTCTTGAGTTGTCTGTGACTGCAGGATGATTCTTTGAGTCCTGTCTGCTAAACTCTGTGGGCACTCAAGCAATCCACTTAGCACAAAGAGGGCTCCGAGTGCCATCACTGGCACCCGTGCCATAGGTTCACCACCACTGGCCTAAAACATATAATAACCCCACTGCTACACTCCCTTGCATATTGTTTTCATTTTTTATTTTGTCATTTGTACTTTTTATAGTTGTTTTACTGCAGTATATGGGAACCAGCATTTGTGTATAGCACCATGGAATAAATGATGCACAATAAATTGAAAAAAAAATCTTCATTATTCAAGTACAATAAAGATTACATTCTCTTACATTTTAAGTAGTGCTTTGAATTTCAAATCTACAACCAAGGGCCTTTTTTGTTGCCATCTAGAGCAAATTGTAACTTTCAAGGCATATTTGGTTAACTCTGATTAAAATGATGATATTCTAAGTTGTTTTCAGGTAGGCTGACCAGACTGATCAGTGGTAGCTTTTCCAAAATGGTGGTTAATAAACGTTAGCAAAACAATTTTGTGTTCCTTGCTAAATGTTTCAATGGCAGATTTTGTGTCGAACAACT
Organism: Engystomops pustulosus; assembly: GCF_040894005.1. Lineage (NCBI taxonomy): Eukaryota > Metazoa > Chordata > Amphibia > Anura > Leptodactylidae > Engystomops > Engystomops pustulosus. The sequence continues at coordinate 58,866,461 of NC_092412.1, read as the reverse complement.
GATCCTTGAAGTTCACAGAAGTTACTTTATTATCAGCTTATGGTTAGAAATCCCCCTGAAGAAAGGGATGCACAACCTTGCAAGTGGATTGATGAGTCACTTTGAGACATCATTTGGTGAGATATTGAATAAGTCAAAAAATATGTGGAGTTAAACATTACCCTTAAAGCGGACGTGTCACCAGATTTTGACCACCTTGAGTAACAATGCCTGCTGGTAAAGGGTTACAAGTCCTCCCAATATCACCTAAAATTAGCTGCCAGTGGAGCAGTGTATCTTAATTACAGACGCTTTTCTGATATGCAAATTAGATTTTGTGACTCTTCTCTCTCAGCCTGGCAGTGAACTACACACTGTTATTCTGGCTGACAGCTCTGTGTCTCTTCAAATCACTGCTCTGCCTCCTTGTACTAAGGGACTGTCTGCTAACCACAGACATATAAAGCTCTATGTACAGATGGAAATTATTGTGTCAGTTTTTTTTACACAATGCATTTTGTTACTTTTATGACAGGTGACCAGAGAGACCTCATCGCAGGTCCTTATAGCCTTCTAAGAATAGCAAACTGTACACATGTATGTGATTACATGAAATAACAGCAGCCTCCATGGAGGATGAGGAGGATGAGTAGAAGTCCATGGAGGCTGCTGTGACTTCATGTGGTCAGATACATGCATAGGGTACAGTTTGCTATTGTTAAGAGTCTAAAAGCACCTGAGATGATGTCAGTCTGGTCACATGACATGAACTATGACCAGTAAGGAGACATAAGGCATGGGAAGGATTAAATGCGAGGGGATGGCCAAGCAGGAAACGTCTCATCCGATACCAGGTAATATAAAGGTAAAAGGCGATTTATGTGGATGTAAGTGAAACAATTTTTAGCAAAAAGAAGGGCGTCAGTCAGTTATTAGAACTCTATAGGAACCCATCACTGGCTGTATATGTGCAAATGTGGTGACAGTTTCCCTTTAAGCCATAACCACAAATGGATTAATAGGCAAAAAAGATATACACTGGGTTCCTAGGAAACCATATGAGGAAGTAGAAACAAAGAGTTGGAGCTGATAAGATTTATAATAGCAGGGTGTTCCCATCTGGTTTAGGTTTATTACTACTACTACTACTACTACTACTACAATGACATACAGTAGGTACATGTGACCAGTGCAGCCAATTGCAGGAATTGCTGATGAGACCAGTAGGGAACTGGTTTTCATTTTATCTAGATTGGAAAAATGAAAAAAGGAAACAAATTGTAATTAATAATGTCCTTAGAGGATTGTAATACACAAGTACTATCCAGCAATTTCCAAGATAACAGATACATATGGGATATGCAAAATAAAGCTCCTATATGCCTCCATAATAAAAGGTTATGGATCAGAGTGGATCGTAGGGACCTCGCTTACCATCAGTACTGGCGTCATCTACAAGAATGACTTCTTTTAGTAGAATGGCAGGTGAAGAGTGTAATACGCTGTATACTGTTCGCAGGAGGGTGGACCAGGCCTCATTATGGAATACTATAATTACACTGGTGGTTGGCAGGGGAGGGCAGCGCTTGAATTTCTGTTCAATGCATCTGAAAAAAAAAAAAGGCAATTTGTTAAAATATTTATTAGGTTCCAGTTGATCATTTATACCTCAAGATACTTGAAATTGTGTCAGGTACATAGGATACCTCTTGAAACATTATAGGAAAAGAAAATCCCAATGAAGGGCTTGTACTGTCCTCTGTGGGGTGGCTACACTGCCCGCACTTGTTCCTAGCTTTTCAACACCAGAGTGAATGATTCTTTTACAGGCCACATACCTCAATCCTAACTTCAAACAAGGGAAAAGTTCCACATGAGAGCTCAGGTTTTCCTGCTGCCTTCAACAGGAACAATGATGCTTTTTTTATTCCGCTTGCTGACCAGCCATGGAGACAGCTGTTACAGTTTTGAGATTTTTTTCCCCCACTTTTCGAAAGGGAAATTGCTAAAGAGGGGGTGACTTCCCCACGTCAATTTAAATTGGTTTAGGCCTTTTCTTCTCTCATTTGCTTTATTGAAAGGCATTCTTGCACCCGCAGGGATCTTACTTTTTGCCTCCATTGTCACAGACACACCTGCCATGGCAAGGACAGACACCCGCTGTGGAATATGAGCTTTCCCAATCTTTCAGCTACTGGAGAAAAGCTCCCACAGATAAAGCAATTGTTAAATGCAGCCTGATGACCCACTGTAGCATGTAAAAGTGCAGTTATAAGATCCAAGTGAAAGCCGGGTGGCAAGCTAACTCCGGGCATTTACAGGAGATGGTGATGCCAGGCCATAGTCAATGCATTCCTGTTTAATATTCCAAGCACGACTATCTCAGTGCAATACAAAGAGGGGTTGAGGGTATTCACAAGATGCTACGAGTGGTACTGTACTCTTTCCAAACTGCAGTATTACACTGAAATCAAGGCAATCTCAATACACCAATCAACATAGAGACTTCAACAGGTTGCAATGCCACTTGAAAATAACACTCAAGTTACAATACTTTATGGCATCTAAAGGTTCAACTTATCAAGCCAAAATAAATTTTCAAATTTGAGCGGATTAAAAAAAAATATATATAAAGAAGGAACTATACACATATTGGATAATTAAACAATGACCCAATGTACACAATTTGGGGACCCTCTACTGTCCAGTTTCATCACCCAGTGTCTCTCAATTATTCTTGGATGACTTGTAGAACTGTGACAGAAAGTGCCAAACTCATGGTGAAGCAAAAAGCCAATTTGTATACAAATAAAAGTGAAAAATCAGGAATCAAGATGTTGGCCATACATGATACATCAACGGTCAATAGCTTTGTAAAGAAAAGTATAAGTGAACTTTCCAACTTGGTTACTCTCATGCTCTTTCCCTTCCCAATAAAATCTCTGCTGAATTCCATCTTGCTAGTGGGATATATAACGTGAGATTATTAGGTGGGATTATGCTTACTAAGATTTCTGTACAGAGGAGAGGAGGTTGGAGCGAGACAAACTAACAGGTTTCCACCCATTAGATCAGAGCCAACAGTAAATTACAGAATGGAACAGCATAGAAGGAAACTTGCCAGAAAATCTGAATCACAAGACATCTAATGTCCACAATTCGTCATATTCACACAATTTACTAAACATTTATTTGGATTTTTAAAGGACAGAATAAAGAGTTTAAACTGAAAACTCAGCCACAAGAGGAAAGAAACAAGGAAATGTTTATCATAGTCTTTGAAAGTCCCACAGAACCAAAAGGGGGAGAAAACTGTAAGCCAAATCCTGATGAAAGGTTCCTTTTAAAGTGCAAGGTATAGAATAGAAAGAGCAGCAATTAAAATCAACTCTGTTTTCTAATAAAACAACTACAATGATGCAGAATTGCTTAGGTGGAAGAAGTCTTTGGATACTGTTAAGGTTAAGGGGGCCAAGTAATAATCCTGGGTTAATGGGAGCTCTTGTGTACAGGTCATATTTGTATGCTGGCCTGGAAATTGGCATATCTTTCACGCCACTGTAAAAGATGGCGTTCAAGGGAACCAAAATTTAGGAGACAGAAAACTTAAAACCTTAGATCAACCCATGCATTTTTACTGCCTGTGATATGGGATTGTCTCTTACCATCTAACATGAGTTTCATGCCCTCCCGATTTAGCAAAATGACTGGTCGACTATATAAAGTTGCTCTATACCACATGAGACGGTTAAGGCAATTCGGTTTTTAAATTCTTATAATTTTACATCAATAGGAGGCTTAGCAAGAGGTACCATAGGAAAGGCCTTTATTTGAAGATGCACATAATAGCGACCAATTAAGAGTGCAATAACCACCTGACTAAGGGTTAGGTATAGGACCATTAATTTATTCCCCAGTCACCACATTATGGGTGTGAAGGGAGGACAAAGGGAACACCTTTCTTTTCTTCAATTACTTAGATTCCACAGAGAATAAGGTTGGGCTAGTTTCAACAGGAGTCCAGCCATGTTTAACAGTAACGCCAACTGAGCAGAAACAGTGGCATGATTGACGTGTATAAGGGTCTGTAGTTGATCAAGTGTGCAAAAATGCCTTAGCTGACCCCTTGGTTACATCGGTAAAAAAAAACCATCACAACTAAAACCTCTCCTGGATTTTTTTTTTCATCACGGAATTAGACTTCTACACCAAAAATATACTATGTGACGTCTGTAAAAGAATGTTTTATGTAGACTCATTGATTTTCCCAGGCAATAACTTCAAATGTGGTCAATGCTTACATCAGAAACTGGACCCCTCATTGTAAGCTTCTGGTTCCAAGAAGTCAGACCTAGACCAATTTTATGTCTGGACTGGTCTAAAAATATACTTCGGTTACAGAAAGGGAAGTGCACATAGAATAATTTCAATGAAATTAACCTCAGTTCTCCAAAATGTCTGCCTACTGGTAAAATAAATGTTTTTCTGCTGAGGCTAGTACGATTGAAGTAGTTTTGTGGTACTTTTCTGGAAGTATCTTAAATGCTTATTAGTAGTGAAATCTGAAGAAAGAAAAAAAAAAGAAAAAAAAAAAAGGGATGTGTTCAAACATAAAGAAGAGTAATTACTGTCCCAAACTTGTTCTCCGGATTTTACAACACAATTTTACCAATAATTCTTGAAATTGAAATAGTTTGGACTCTATGGGAGCCCCAATCATGGTCTTACTGATTCTTTAATCAACAGGATCCATTGTTTGGCAGCAGCTATTAAAAAAGGGGGGTACCATGCTTTACAAATGGGCTCTCCTTACAATAGGTAATCATTTTCAGATAGGCAGACGTCTAACACCTGGCTACCCCACTGATTGGCTGCAGGAAACAATCACGGTGCTCTTGTGGGTCTACAAATTAGCTCTTTACTGTGGTCCAGTCTAGCACAATAAGGACCACTGATATACGTGCCTGGCACCTATTTGGAAGGTTGTAATCCATTGTTCAGCAGTCATTGCTGGAAGAGAGAAGGTCAGCATGACCTCTTATTGCTCCATTGTCATGCCATTGTCATCATTTTCTCTCTGTCCAGTATAGGTCTCTGGGTCTACTCTAGTAATATGCTGCTTCCCAGGGAAAGATTTATGATGAGAAATATTTTCTGAAATCTGTGTAATTTGTGTAAACGCAAAAATGGTGGCCAATTCACAGCCCCCACTTGACTTTTGCACAGTCGTGGTGCAGTGAGGCATGGTATATACAACGTTTCTCACTGCACCACAACTTATAGAGGGGTTCTTAATCCTGCACAAATTGTTGGCACAGCCAGACACTTTTTAATGAAACTATAGGCTGTAGACAACAGCACATGGACCACTGTTTGTGTCCCACAAACAGCACATAATATATACACCTGTATACACGCAATCAACCAATGTATCCAAGTGCGTGGTGTTCAGGCTTAGGACATGATTGGTTACTGAAATGCAACCATATAATTGCAATATTAAATGCCTGCAAGTCAGAGAGGAATCACTGTCTTCTGCTTTTGATGCCGACTGCTGTTAACATAAAACAGCAAATTTAAACGGCCTTTGACTTAACATTTCCATTTAATGCTACATGGTTATATTTTGTTAAACACACTACTTAATTATTAATTGTAGACAACTGAAATGAAATGATAAATGAAATGCCGATAAGCCCAAAATCGGACTGAAGCAACAGTAAAACTAAAGGACCGTCTGTTGGGCCTAGATTCTGACCAAAACAATTCCAGTGAACTGGGGTCATTAAAAGTAACCTATTAGATCTTAAATGGTGGGTGAATGGAACAACAGTGGGTGCTCTCCAACAATAGATTCACATTGGTATCAGCACTTCAGAAGTCATGACCAAATGAGTGAGCCATGTAGATGGGCAACAATAGAAAACACGATGAAGGAAGTGGATAAACCAGTTGTGTGCAACGGTTAGATTGAATCAATGTTAATTTTAGGTCATCTTTAATTACTGCAAAAATTGTTGCGATGTTAAATAATCCTTGAAACTATTTGGGCGTGATGACTTATTTTAATATGCATGAATGCTAGACTTTCCAAAGATTTAAACATTTTCTTATAGCAATTATACAGTACTTACTCTGGAGGTCGAGTGTCAGGTCCCAGGGATCTGTGGAGAGAGATTTTTTCACTTGCATAGGCATTGAAGCAGTGTTTAGTATAGCCACTTTCTTTTTGCTTGTTCTCTTCTGGAGACCACTTGTCCTTTTTAAAGGCTTTTCCATCAGCACCAGGGCTGTTAGGATCTTGTGGCGGTCTTTCCATAAATGACTTCAGTTCCGCTGGGGTGTAATACCCAGGAAGACATGATTTCACTTTTTGTTCTGGTTCCTCTTGCTGTACAGGGGCATTGATTTGAAGTTTTGGCATAGAGTCCCTTATATTGTTCACTGCTCCCATCATCATATCAAGCACCTGATCCTTTCTCTCTACTATGTTCCTTAGCCAAGGATCATCTTTGCTGCCGTTACCAACGTCTTTGTGCATAATGAATACAAATATCACAAACATGATGCCCACCATAGCAAGTTTTAGGGGCCCATAGTGTCTTCGCAACAACCTCATTTTGGAAAATGTTTAAATAACTTTCAGTCCAGTTGGGAATTTTGGAGTAAGGCAACAGGATTCTTGTGTTATTCCATTAGTTAAAATCTTCAGACAGGAGCCTACAAAAAAAATTAAGAAAAAGTCTTATATTACAATTTCAACACTACAACTTATAAAGAATTGGTTTCATCTTATCCCAAACTTTTTCCTCCACATAGAAACATTAAAAATCTCTTGAAAATGTTAGCAATTTTTTTCCACAGCAATTTTATGTGTAATGATTACATTTCTCCAGTAAAATCTAGGCTGTTTACATAATTGCAGATGTTTCCAAGCTACTCATTGCATTCCTAATGAACAGTGAAATCACCATCATGTCTTATAAAAATTCTAAGCCTATTCCTTGTCAACAAAGCCTAAAGGCATGAAATCGGCCAATTCGCCATCCATTTTTTGAATGAATGGATGGTTTAGGTTGCACTAAAATACAATACTTTTTAATGGTTCAGTTCCCACTGCTCATATATTTAGGAATTGCGACTGATTTGTTAAAAAGTATAGCATGTTCTAGACAGAACAGATTTTCAGGGATAATTTGTAGACTACAGTTAATGAAGAACTATGAAAAACGGTTGCCTAACTGATGCAAGTCAGCCGTGAAAATGATAAGAAAACGTTAAAAAATTTTCATGCCAGAGATTTTGTAATTTTAGTGTAGCCTAACAGGAATAGCTAGCTTCATATGGCACCCGTGAAGTTTAAAGGGGTATTCCCATGAAGACAAGAATTCTATCCCAAGTATACTTAGTATAACAAAATAACATATTCTTCAATTCATGGTTATTAACAAAAATACAGCATTTCACAGCTATACCTGGCACTAAAAGTCCTGCTGTTTACAATTTGATTGCCCCTGGATCTGAAAGTAAATTTTCTGAATATGGTCGGATTCTTCTCATGAATAACTTCTCTTATCTGCACACTGCAGTGCTCTCTGCCTTCTGCCCCTCCCACCTGCATTACAAGACCATCTCAGACAGGCACTTCCTGATGGCAAGCAGCAGTGTGCAAAGATTTACTCCATAAGACAAGATAAGGTCTTTATCTGAGGGAGGCATATAGCAGAGCAGACTCTGAAGAATGTTCAGAAGCTAAATAAAAGTGTATATAAACCAGCACCCTGGTAATCATAGCACAGCAGAATCAAGAAGTGTCTTCTCAGCAAGTCCCCGCCCACACTTTTACACTGACCATCACTGAGTTGTAGGAGCTAAAACTGCAATAAAACTGAGTAAATTTGTAAAGTAAGGGAGTTAAAAATGATCTTTACTGTATACACATCATTAGGGGCATTATAATTTGGGAACATTCTTTCATGGGCAGACCCCTCTAGGCACAATAAAGCCAAGATGAAACTATCCTCCTACTGATGTTGAAAAGATGTAAAAAAAATATTTTTATGTCCACAGGAACATGACCAACATATGCAAATATACTTTTATATGCTCTAATAGCATTTACATTAGTGGAGTATTCACTGAATGAAAACAAACGCAAAAAGAATAGAAAGTAAAATACATATAAATTTATTTTTATGTGCATGTGAAATGATTACTTTCAAAACTGTGAAAAATAGACAAACTGAAGACTACAAGTTCCCAGAAGAGCTAAAGGCACAAAGCAATAAGGCACACATTCAGAGCAATGTTGTAGCAGGCGGAAATAGCTGCACAAAGGCTAAGGGAGGAGCTGCAATTTTGTTTAATACTCATGTAAAACAGACTGAGAATTTACAGAAATACCCAGTTTAACCGCTTCCACCCACATGTGTGAAGTGTAACAGTTTTAGGAAACCCTTACAGTAAAACACTGTAAAATGTTACATTTACTGGAGAAAATAATGTGCTTACAAAACTATAGGCAACTTATTTATGGCGTCTCATTCTCTACAAAGGTTATTGATTGGGCTTTTCTTTTTTAAGATTAAGCCCTCGGAGAAAAATTATTTCAATTAAAAAAAAACAAAAAAAACAAAAAACAACTATATAGGAATATACATTTCTACAAAAGCAATGCTTTTCATTTAAAAGGTTCCCCACGATTCCATCTTCATCTTACAAGATTTCAATGCGATACCTACGCAAGATATACAATGTCTCTCACCAGCACAGGTTAATATTACAACAGACACAACCTGCCATTGTTTTGGGCAGTCCTGATACACATCAGCAAATTTTAATTCAATAGTTGGGGTTGTGTTGCAAAATTACAGCCCTAGGAAATATTCTCTGGTGTAGAACAAGTGTAGCTAACAAGTCAGTGGGCAATGAGCACTGCTGTGTATGGGCGGTCAGTAATCACTACTGTGGAATCCATAAATTTGTGTATAAGTCACATTGGCAAATTTAAAAAACTACTAGAAATTTCAGATGTTTTTTGCATTTCTTGTTTCAAGAACAGTACTGAAAAAGGTGGCAAAGTTTACAAATGAATAAAGAAATGTCAAACTTTTTGTTTCGTGTTAAGTTCTAAAAGAATTGCCCGATCTCTCTAGCAAAAAGGAACCAAAGATGCAAAGCAAGGTCAGTGTGGGAGGGCGAGAGCAGTGTTGTTCAATGTCCTCCCACTCACATTTGATTACCTATACTGAGGAATTTCACATCAGTTTTAGTTTTGTAGGAGGTCCTTAAAGCGCAACTGTAAAGATATAGCGATTTTACCAAATTATTATATGTGATTCCACCTTTGAAAACAAATATAACGATGGCTACTTTTGTGCTGCTCTTCCTTTTCTTTCTAAAGTTCTGGTATTTTCTGTTCTGAAAGTGTTTGACAAAAATCTTTCTCGCCAGAGGTGAAGTGGGCAGAGACTAATATCTGTCAGTCTATGCCCTCAGGCTGAGGCCAGCTTGGTTGCCCACAGATCCTTCGATGCCTTGTGTTCTCTCTCAAAGTAATTTAGCATTAAATCATAATATATGGTGACTACCCTGGCAGCTTCCATCACATGGAGGAGCATGGAACATGTAATAAAGTGGTAGAAATCATTAGTACATGAAGTCTATAGCCAGTGCTGTGTGAACACAAAGGGTTAATAGCTTATCTTCACAGAGCGAATACTGCTGCTGAAAAGGTGGAAGAGGGAGCAGCATGAGGTGCAGAGAGAGGCAGAGAAAGTTCTGTAGAATCACAGACTGGAACAGGGAGATCTTGTACCTCACTATTATGTGCAGGAAACATCTGCATTCACTATATTGGACACATCCAACTCTGCCAAATTCACTGTCACATGACCTCCTACCCTGTAAGCAGGGAGCAGCAGCTCCTCCCCTCCCATGAAACCGACTGACAAACAAAGTGTAAACAAAGAACGGATTCATAGGGCTTATCAGCACATGGAGAGGAAGCAGCTACTGCAGCAGTGAGGTTATCTGAGGGGGATAGCCAAGAAACTGATGCATATATGTAACAAAGATAATAGGAAAAGTTGTTTTATATACCAAGAGCTATTTATTGTGGGATAAAAAAACCTTTACAGTTACTCTTTAACATTGACTCCACATCCATCAGCTGTTCCAGTCTGCCTCTAGCACCTGAAACTATTCAGGCAATGGAGTCAGAAGCAGATTGCATTACTAAGCATAAATTGGATTGAGCAATGTTACCACAGCTCAGCAACCATTCATTTCCAAGACAAGGAATTTCTATCAGAAGCAGACGGCACCATCCATTTTGTAGTGTCTGTGGTGGAGTACTGCAACTTACCTCTAAGATGCAATACATAAGCATGGTTCATTACACAATGAATGGATCCTTCTTGCTTATGTGAGAACTTGAAGGCAGCAGAGTACTGTTCACTATTGGGGCCACCAGCTGCTGGTCCACCACTTATCCAATAAAGATTACTTATGCAACATGTAGTTCAATACTTAACTGCCAGAAGATCCCTTTAATACAACAATAATTAGACCACACTAAGTAACGTAGACAACTAGAATGATAGGATATATATAATTCAGAATACATCCCACAGCATCCCTGAAAACGGAATCACATTATGCAAAGCATGTTCACTTTCCCCCCACGCCTAACTTTTTGAGAACAGTCATTTTTCCAGCAACAAATTAACCATGCAAATGAAATTCAGGTTAGCAACTGATAAGATTTACCCAGTGCAGCTGGGGGAAAAAAAAAGACGTCAATTTAGGTTTGGCAGGTCACATTATGGTGTTCAACCTAACTAGAGGCCCTGCTTTTCATCCTAATGTTACAGAAGCACTAACTGCCTGCAAATTACCAGTCCCAAGACAATCTTATCGGGAACAATGTTGTCCTTGAAAGATAAAAAGGTTAACTCGCCTACAGCAAGTGGTTTGTTCGGCTGATCCCCATCCAGTGCAGCATCTTGTACTTTTAAAAGGAGTGACCTACAGGTTTAGCAAAACAAAGACGAGATTCTCTAGCTCCAGTAGATGGGGCCAAGTGGTTCCCTTTTCATAGGGAGCATGCCAGGAAGGCTAGAATTAAGTAATGGTGTCCAATTCCACTTTCAGGCTTTGTCTGAGCCATTTTCAAATGCAGATGGGATACAGGGTAGATAGAATGAGACCTTATTATCTTGACTTAATAGGGTTAACAAAGAGTGCAAGGTAATCCCATTTTCATCATAATATCTAATAAAAAACTGGTCAACTGCGAGAGAGTTCATATTATATTTCTGCTCCTCATATTTTCTCATAAAATCCTTCTTTACTGCAGACCGGATGACTCTTACACCTTATAAGTGCAAAACATGGTACAAACTGCGTAACTGGAAATAGCACTTCTAAAATAAAAAAAAAAATATGGCTGTTAGGGCAGATTTATTGAAAGAGTCTCAAAGCTACACTAGAAACTCTTAATCATTGATAAATCTGGTGCAGAATGTTAGTCTGATGATTTGGTGAAATTTTAAAAATTGCTTGTCGTACATAACACCTCCTATTAGTTGGCTTCATTTACACTAGAAAACTGCACCAAAATTGTGGTGCATCTGCATATAAGCGCTACCCTGAAAATAAGCCAAAAAGATGGCTGTGTATCTTCTGAACCATGGCAAGGATTGTTTCTGTGGGTCACAGAAACCGAGATATCTACTAATAAAATGGGGTGTGTAATTTTCAAACATTTTCTATTCCTGACTTTAAATGTGTGTGTATGTATATCACCTAGAAAAACAATGGGGCACATTTACTTACAGGTTCAACGGAGCTCACAGAAAGTACATTGTCCTATAATGCACCATCCGGCGATTCACTAAGATTGTGCGCCCGATATCCTGCATGTGTTGCTTTCCCATTCAGGTCCAACAGAGTTTACCATCTTCTTAGTGGTGCATCTAAGTACTTGCGACACAATTTAAAAGTTAAATCCTGCGCTCGGTCCGAATTAGTCGGATTGTCCAACTGCACACACCCAGTTTCTTATTTTCCAAGAAACGCCGTAAAGAAAATATGTTGAATATAAAAGTGTTCCCCCATAGAAATTCTGATTTTAGAGGGGACCATTAGACAATAACCACAAGAGCCTAATAAACGGCAGATTAAAACATATCATGTTCCTTTTCTGGCCCAGTTTGGTGGCATAATCTATAAAAAAAGTCATATTATAAAATGTATCACTCCTCTACCACGTTAAATGTAGTAGAAAATTCAGCTTTGACTACTAATACATGACATAGGAATGGCAATCACTTCTGCGGCGGCATTCTAGGGAAGGGAGAGCTTGGCTTAAGTTTTGAATTCATTCAACTTATTTGAATATCACTTCTAATTTTATTTTTTTTATACCATAAATGGTTTGATATTTGATGGTTGATTAGGTTATTTTCTGCTGACAGATCCCCTTATATTGATACACCTTGGTGCTGGAAAAAGCTTACCAAAATCAGATTTGTTTTAGAAAAAAAGAAAAAAAAAGTATCTACATTAATTTTTGTGCTATTTCGATTACTGTTCACACTATAGGTACAGCTTCATGTAGTAGATCTCTTCTGGAGACAGCTGGGTGTGGAACTGACCTGATTACAAGCTCATACTCTCCAGTCACTGACAAAAGAACGAACATTTATCCCAGGCAAGTTTATTTTCCAACTCAATGGCCACCAACAACGTGTCACCAGGATGTAACTGCCTGAGCATCCTGTTCCTGTCAGCCCATCCTTTATAATACTGGACTGAAGCATAATAGTGAAAACTGCACAGCGTAAAACCTCAATTACATGCACACCATGGATAGAGAAGGGATAGGGAGATTTTGACAAGAACATTGTGGCAGGACCTTCCTTGTGGTGTCGCTGTGATGACAGCTAACGTAAGCTACCATCTTGAAGAGTACACGTTATCGGAGCGGACTTGAGATGTTGTGCATAATCAAATATAGATTAAACATGGAATAAGTACATTTGATGCAGGAAAAATTAACAGAGTAACTCAAAGCTAAATATTATATTTTAAATGTGTGTACATCAGTTAAAAACCAAAATTGAAACTCCTCCTTCAGGTCTTATGTATATATTTTGCTAAGCATTTCCTTTATCAGTCCTAACTTATTCAAACACAACTACTTATTGTATTTTAGGATTGCCCTAGGATTTGAAGACTTGTCCATGAGTTCATGCCGATTACTATACACACAGCAGCCTTGTTCTACAACATATGATTCAAGACTCATCATTGTAAAAAGAATATTTAACATGAAAGAGGATTACATGTAAAGTCAAAATGACACACAGCTCAAAGGTCTGCCTATAAAATGCTAACCAGTTGTAAGAATTCCACCGCACCCTCCCTGTAATCAGAGGAACGTACAAAGGCCAAAATATGAACAGCATTTTATCCCCTTTCGAGATCACTTTTCCATTTCCATGTGCTACATAGAAGGCAGGTTCATAAAAACAATACATTATATGAGAATACCTATGCACGCACATAATATAATAAAAAGATGACCTTTTGATAAGTAGAAAATGTTAAACGACGTACCTCATAGATCACTGATGTGCACCAGATCAATTTTGTTCATCTGTCCAAAAGACATGGCCCCCTTACGTTTATATGAGAGTAACCTCTTGCTAGCCAAGGAGGCTGTAACTTCTTATTGTATCTGGAGGTGCATCTCCATACACCATGAATATAAAAGTTTACTGCCCCATTGGGTAGCATGAACTCATTAACATATGAACTCCTTGTGGCCATATCATTGGAACTGGAAGATATACACTCACCGGCCACTTTATTAGGTACACCATGCTAGTAACAGGTTGGACCCCCTTTTGCCTTCAGAACTGCCTCAATTCTTCGTGGCATAGATTCAACAAGGTGCTGGAAGCATTCCTCAGAGATTTTGTTCCATATTGACATGATGGCATCACACAGTTGCCGCAGATTTGTCGGCTGCACATCCATGATGCAAATCTCCCGTTCCACCACATCCCAAAGATGCTCTATTGGATTGAGATCTGGTGACTGTGGAGGCCATTTGAGTACAGTGAACTCATTGTCGTGTTCAAGAAACCAGTCTGAGAGGATTCCAGCTTTATGACATGGCGCATTATCCTGCTGAAAGTAGCCATCAGATGTTGGGTACATTGTGGTCATAAAGGGATGGACATGGTCAGCAACAATACTCAGGTAGGCTGTGGCGTTGCAACCATGCTCAATTGGTACCAAGGGGCCCAAAGAGTGCCAAGAAAATATTCCCCACACCATGACACCACCACCACCAGCCTGAACCATTGATACAAGGCAGGATGGATCCATGCTTTCATGTTGTTGACGCCAAATTCTGACCCTACCATCCGAATGTCGCAGCAGAAATCGAGACTCATCAGACCAGGCAACGTTTTTTTCAAATCTTCTGCTGTCCAATTTCGATGAGCTTGTGCAAATTGTAGCCTCAGTTTCCTGTTCTTAGCTGAAAGGAGTGGCACCCGGTGTGGGCTTCTGCTGCTGTAGCCCATCTGCCTCAAAGTGCGTCGTACTGTGCGTTCAGAGATGCTCTTCTGCCTACCTTGGTTGTAACGGGTGGCGATTTGAGTCACTGTTGCCTTTCTATCAGCTCGAACCAGTCTGCCCATTCTCCTCTGACCTCTGGAATCAACAAGGCATTTCCGCCCACAGAACTGCCGCTCACTGGATGTTTTTTCTTTTTCGAACCATTCTCTGTAAACCCTAGAGATGGTTGTGTGTGAAAATCCCAGTAGATCAGCAGTTTCTGAAATACTCAGACCAGCCCTTCTGGCACCAACAACCATGCCATATTCAAAGGCACTCAAATCACCTTTCTTCCCCATACTGATGCTCGGTTTGAACTGCAGGAGATTGTCTCTACCATGTCTACATGCCTAAATGCACTGAGTTGCCGCCATGTGATTGGCTGATTAGACATTAAGTGTTAACGAGCAGTTGGACAGGTGTACCTAATAAAGTGGCCGGTGAGTGTATACTTTTACCTTAAGGGATACTGAAAATGGAAATAAAAGGTGGTCCTTCTTGCTGATGGTACAGCATTTTTTATTGATGGAGGACAAGACAAAACTCATAAGAAAAACTTCTTTGCCAAGCGCTTCCGTTGCTTCTGTTAAAAATTGACACCCACCCGATCCCCTTCCGAAGTTACCATAACCAAAATGGTCACCCAAAAGTGCTAAACAAACGAGTTGGGGGAAGATTTATTAGGCATGGAAATCTCTCCATCCCGCCTGAATGTTGTAAAAACACCAGTCTTAATAAATTCCCCCATTGACTTCTGTTGGATTATTTTACCAATCAAAAGGTTTTCTAACTGGCATATTAAACGGAACCTGTGAACGAGGTTCCTAACCCAGATGTGAACCTAGCTACACAATTCATAAACTTCATTTACAATAAATACTGAAGTCAAATTAATATGAGAAGGGAAAAGACTAATATTGACTTTACATCCAATTAACAAGGGGATTTTCTTATTTTTCTTCTGCCATAATTAATTTTACTTGTGTTCTCTGTGTGCTTAAGAATTACAATGACCCTGGGACACTGCAATAAACAAATACTGTCCCTTTCTGGATACAGCATTGTAGACATTCATAGCAGTATATGAATGAACATCCGTCACTGTGGTTTATTGTGTTGTGTATTTTGGCTTAAGCTATTTAACACTAGAGTCTGACTGGAGGGCTTACCTGTAAATTCTTTTCAGGGGGCCCATCACTGTACAGCTACATGCAAATATTACCTAATATTCAATTGCAAATTCATAAAACATAGCCAACTTGCCTTTTAACCTTTGCCTTGGACTGGTATGATCCTAGGAGCCCTGCTAATAACCTGTGGAATGGCCTTTGCCTTTATAGGACATCTACTGAAAGGATTAAAGACAATATGGAGCCCCTTAGGCTCATTTGCAAGCTCCATTAACACCTGTGGAGCCTGGAGCCCCTTAGGCTCATTTGCATACAGTCCTTCATACTGGTGGTAGATGCCCTTTAACTTAGTTCTCCTTAGCTCTGTGACCCAGGAATACATGACCACACAGCCATAGAAATATGCTGCCATGTGATTGGGCTCCACAGCATGATAGAAAGGTAGACCCAGGGAGGAAGGATACTGGTTGGTAAGACATATTTATATACCATCTCAGTCATCCAACGCATCTATAATATCTAATAATAAACTGGGGAGCTTGGTGAATTATATACTATATATACATACACACATATATAATTATATATTTTATTGTGCTTTGTAATATCTGTATGATATACTGTAAGGGAACTGTGGTCCAATGGAGGATACACCTGTGGGCCAATCTGAGCCTGCTTAAAACTACCACAATTTAAGGGGGGGGGGGGGTCAATCTTGTCATTGCTTTGTGGATTTTGTAACTTGTGGAGTCACTTACCATGTACAGTATATGCTTAAAGGAAATCTACTATTAGAAATAGATCTGATGGCAGATTGCTCTTGCCTGCCTCTGCACTAATCTGTAAATTAGCTAAATTGTTAAAAACTTATTTTTTGTAATATGTAAATTAGACAGAGGCTACTGAGGCGTGTACCAACCTGGCCGAACACTGGTTGCCAAGGCTACTCCACGCCCCAGTAGCCTCTGCAGTTAATTTACATATTACCAAAATATGCAGATTAGGGCAGAGGCAGGCAGGATGTATCTACCATTAGATCTACTTCTGATAGTAGATTCCTCATGGTAGGTTTCCTTCAAGATACGGATCAAAGGTTCCCAGAACTCACTGGGGTTTATGACTGTTCTTATAAGATATGCCCTGCAATAGAACAGGTAAGACAAGCTAATGTGTCCCAGTCTTTCCTCATTTATCCAGAGTGTACACTCACCGGCCACTTTATTAGGTACACCTGTCAAACTGCTCTTTAACACTTAATTTCTAATCAGCCAATCACATGGCGGCAACTCAGTGCATTTAGGCATGTAGACATGGTCAAGACAATCTCCTGCAGTTCAAACCGAGCATCAGTATGGGGAAGAAAGGTGATTTGAGTGCCTTTGAACGTGGCATGGTTGTTGGTGCCAGAAGGGCTGGTCCGAGTATTTCGGAAACTGCTGATCTACTGGGATTTTCACGCACAACCATCTCTAGGGTTTACACAGAATGGTCCGAAAAAGAAAAAACATCCAGTGAGCGGCAGTTCTGTGGGCGGAAATGCCTTGTTGATGCCAGAGGTCAGAGGAGAATGGGCAGACTGGTTCGAGCTGATAGAAAGGCAACAGGACTCAAATAGCATCTCTGAACGCACAGTACGTCGAACTTTGAGGCAGATGGGCTACAGCAGCAGAAGACCACACCGGGTGCCACTCCTTTCAGCTAAGAACAGGAAACTGAGGCTACAATTTGCACACGCTCATTGAAATTGGACAGTAGAAGATTGGAAACACGTTGCCTGGTCTGATGAGTCTCGATTTCTGCTGTGACATTCGGATGGTAGGGTCAGAATTTGGCGTCAACAACATGAAAGCATGGATCCATCCTGCCTTGTATCAACGGTTCAGGCTGGTGGTGGTGGCGTCATGGTGTGGGGAATATTTTCTTGGCACTCTTTGGGCCCCTTGGTACCAATTGAGCATGGTTGCAACGCCACAGCCTACCTGAGTATTGTTGCTGACCATGTCCATCCCTTTATGACCACAATGTACCCAACATCTGATGGCTACTTTCAGCAGGATAATGCGCCATGTCATAAAGCTGGAATCATCCCAGACTGGTTTCTTGAACATGACAATGAGTTCACTGTACTCAAATGGCCTCCACAGTCACCAGATCTCAATCCAATAGAGCATCTTTGGGATGTGGTGGAACGGGAGATTCGCATCATGGATGTGCAGCCGACAAATCTGCGGCAACTGTGTGATGCCATCATGTCAATATGGACCAAAATCTCTGAGGAATGCTTCCAGCACCTTGTTGAATCTATGCCACGAAGAATTGAGGCAGTTCTGAAGGCAAAAGGGGGTCCAACTCGTTACTAGCATGGTGTACCTAATAAAGTGGCTGGTGAGTGTAAATGGGCGATACAATTTTAGGTTTTATACACACACAGAAGCGTACGCTAATGTGCAAAATCTTGCAATGACTCTTACAAACATCAGTTGTACAATGATGTACATACAACGGTCTACATTGTAATAAATGGACCTTAAATTTCCTATTGATGTTGCTTTTGTCTAGATCCTTCAAAACTTTACGCTAAAATTTAATTACTTTCTCATTATATTGATGTATCCTCCTGATCTATTCCTGAGGCTCTACCACCCCCAAAAGCAGTAAAGTAGTAAATGGAGGCCTCAAATTAGAGTGCCACACTTCATTGGCTCAGTTGGCAAAATCCTTCTATAGACTTGTGTTCCAAATAAAAGAAATAGCAAATTTTCAACTTTTTTTTTTTTTCAATATTGTCTACGACTGCTGACCCTGCAGTAATACTTCCAACACCATTACTTCCTCCTAACATACACATGCTATATATACAGATCGTAAGAACAACTAAAATGAAGCAAATGAAAGATCAGACTTCTAAATTTGTTGTCTGATACCAGGGAGATGCATAGACTTGCATAGCAGGAATAGGCAAAAATGATTAAGAAATCCATTAATACTGTGCACAAAGTAGCTTATTATTCATTGTTGATGCATTGTTGCAATAAAATATTGGGCTTCATTATAGTACAAGGTAATTACACTAAATATCTACTATAAAATTTGGTGATTAAAATTCTCACAGGGCTGTGTAAATGAACCTCTGCCACGGATTCCAACAACTAAACTAGACAAAATACTCCAGCAAGTAATCCAGAAAAATTTTTGAAACCCCATTATAGTAATAAGGTCCACAGAACAACAGAAATACTATAATAGCATACATGTGAACACAGCTTTAGGTTGCTAATTTTGTGAATTATTTGACCCTTATTTCAAGAGGAAGTATAAGTTACAATGGGGGTTGTACAGCCCATAACTGACAATGATTTATTAAATTCAATTTCTCAGATGAAATGTAGGAAAAAGCTTTAAAAAAAACTCCCTACTTCCGTCACCTCTCTACTAAACCTCATCATACTGTTCTGGCAGGATGTGGCAAAATGTTGTTCTGACGGAGTAGTTGATAGTCTAACATTATAATATGCAGATGCAATGTGGTAAAGTAGACATCTGCCAAAGTAAAATATTAGCCCTGCTAACAGGCGTCGGGCAAAACTACAAAAAATTGTAATTGCTGGTATTGTCACCAAATAACCAACTTACAATTTAGTCTTTAGGCGTATGCAAACATTACAACTGTAACACATACACTAAATTATAGTTAGAGGACCTCAACCACCCTAGAACTCTAATATATCTTCCATTCAAATGTCAAGATGAAGAAACCCCAAGTGCATTTACCAAAAATACAATTTGAAGTTTTGAAAGCTGGTGTAGCCAGATTATATCAACAGCGAAGACCAAACCAAAGTTTTGTGTAATGTTCTGGCAGCTATATTAGATGTTCCTGCACATATTAGATGTTCCTCCTAAACAAGTCCGGAGCATGTGTATTATTGGAACACCAACAATGGGTCCATTCACATGCTGAGGTCAGTAGAAAAGAAGTCCAAAAGTCCAAACTTGGGCAGGAATAGGACCTACTCTAAATACTAGCATTCCGCTCACATACAAGGCAATGGAAATCACAGCTGTGTGTGCGCGCGAGCCCATATAATCGTGAGCTAGGGATTGAATCAACTGATAGCAAACAGACAAAAAAAAGGGTTTCTGTGTAGGGAGCTTAAAATTTATATCACTACGTTATAGAGCAAGTGAGAATACCAGAGTACCTAAAAAGTCCATGCAAAACAATGAGAGAACATATAGATTTCATGCAAATGTAGACCTTCATGCAAATGCAAGATCCGAGAGAACCATTGAAAAGCCATAAGGGTATAGTGCATAATGCAATTCATGTAGACCATGGCAACAATGAGTTTGGGTCAATGAATCCAATCAACAAGCAGAACAGATATCATGAATTTAATGGAGTTCATTGGGTGACGTTACAAAATGAAAATAATCAGTAAATTGAATGGAAAAAAAAAAAAAAATTAGTATGTACTCGTAGGTTTACCTTTCCTATGGGCTATTATAAGGCTGCAGAATGTCTTTTAGCCTCTGGGAATTCTTTGTTCTATGATATTTGCTCTATGTAGATGACGTGGCAACCTGATAGAACAGTTAAGGTGACCAAATACAAGTTAGATTACCCTCGAGAAAGCTCATCTTTGATTCTAGAGCTCGATGTGCATTTTGTAAGGAGTCTAACTTTTTTTGGCATAGACAAGCATATTAAGAAAGTTACAAATAAGCCATGACAAGAGATACAGGTAACAGGTTTAGCTGCCAAAGTCAATACTGTAGAGTTTAGAGTAGAACATTCTATAATCAGGGAGTGTATAACAAAAAGGACATTTGATCTAGTAAATGTTGGCATAGAGAGGCTGACATAAGCTCCTACTATGGTGTTTATAGCACTTAGTGACTGGAAAGCCATGATCTTATGTATGTGATGGCTGTCTACTTGTGGTATTATAGGCATCTCATAATGGCCCTGCAGCCAGGTATGGTCACTAGATATCACAGGCATATATGACCTAGAAACTCTACCAAGTACAGCATTGTCTGATAGCAATATTATTTTTAATAAGTGCTTTTCTTAAAGGGCTCTCTCAATTTTGATGGACCATTTTTAGGCTTGTTTACCAATATGTTATAGTACGTAATATCAAAAACTACAGACTAACATAAAAAGGGTTATGTTTATCCATAAAGTCCAGACAATTGAAAGCCCAATGCTACAGTTGGTGGGATGTCAATACAGTTTAAAACAATGGCAGATGGGAAAGGTTTTACCCCTGTTTAATTTGATTTTGCTGCTAGATAAAACTCCTACAAGGGGCTTTAATACAGGGCATTTCCAATTAAAATTCCTTAGGATGCCTGTAAGCTCACTGTGCGTGGATCTTTATTGAAACAGATGTAGAATGATGGAACAGAACTCCGCATGCTAGTTAAGTTCAGCAGTTCTATGTTCAGTTCGGTAAATCCCACCGAAAACCGGAGCAAGTTTTGTGCAGCAAAGTTTCATGTGTACAACCGGCCTTGCTTGACCCTGCTAGTGTTTTTTTACTGGAATGTTGTTCAGGCGGTTTACTGCCAAAATTGTCTGGTTTCCTAAGTGTTTAATTTTGCAGTTTCACCGTGATCAGGAGGCAGAGCTCAACTTTTGCATTTCAATGGTTGATTTCTATACCCTCATCTCCAGCAATAAGTGACATGTTATTTTCAGAAGATCAAAAATCTGCAGTGGAAAGGCAAAATTTTCACTGCAAATGTTATTTATATTGGGGCACATTCACTAAGGGTCCGTCAGATGCATTTTCGTCGGGTTTCCCAACTTTTTACTGTTTTGCCCTGAATTGCCCGACGGGGGCGTGGACGTCAGAGAAACCGCGGAATTTAAAAACGAATTTTTGTCGCAAGTTCAGCACTCACATGCACCTGGAAGAAGAAGCTGAACTGCGGCGGACCTCAGCGGGGGAAGCAACACATGCAGGAAATTGGATGTACAATCTTAGTGAATCGCGGCAGATCCGAATCCTCATCGGAAAATGCACAGCGGGGATCGCGACGGGACGGTAAGTAAATGTGCCCCACTGTGTGTATGGGATTGTCATAAATGCCATACACCAGTGGTTCCTAACCTTTTTGTATACAGGGACTGCACCAAAATATATATTTTTTTGAATCCCCCTCAATGGTTCATAAAATAAAAAAATTGTGTGCCCTGCAATTACCCCTAACTCCATATAATGCCCACTTTTCTGCCCTCTTTAAAATGCCCCCTTTCCAGAATCTGCCCTCTTTTCTGCTCCACCCTCCTTATATTGCCCCCTTTTCTGTGGTCTGTTATCATTTATGCCCCCCAACAGCCCAACCCATTCCTCTTACCTTTGACAATTAGAAATATGTACACATATACACACTTACCTTCCCCCACTCCTCTGTAGCTGCAGTTGTCATCCTGTTCTCTCTGCGTTAGTACCTGGCTCTAAAGCCGGGAGATGTAATCAATCATATGGCACAGAAAAGAGAAGAGGAAACTAGAATAAGACTACTGCAGCTTTGGGGATCAGGGAAAGGAAGGTTTCTGGGCTTTTTATTTATTTTTACAAACTTCGTTGGCCGTGGCCCGGGGCTGGGTATTCCATGGCTGCAGCCGGGTGCGACCACTGCCATACATGACAGTGCTACTGTATTTGGCGGCTCTCACACTAACATATGAAAGCGGTCCTATGAAACCCGTACCGTAGCAGTAGAGGTTGCATCTGGGTTTATCTTCCCCCATAACATACACCCACTCCTCCTCTCCAGCGCGCTGCCGTGTGCTCACCAAGGCTATGGCCAGGCGAGCACACATCAGTGTGAAAGTAGCCTTACATTGTGAATTTACAGGCAGGCCAATCCGCACGCAATATTAAATATGTGAAGGTACCCTTACTTATCTTTATTCTAAGAACTATAGTGGCATTGAGCTGAATGTGCCTGCTCTCGTCATATTGCAGCAGCAATGCAGCTTAGGGCTTTGCAAGTACCAGCATGGAGACTGGCTGGGAATCCCAGGTTCCATTGACCCTAAATAATGACCTTGTAGTGGGTTTACACAGTCAAGTTTCAATATTTGCAGATGATACTAAGCTGTGTAAAGTAATTAATACTGAGGTTGATAGTTTAGCATTACAGAGAGATTTGTAAAGTTATGCACTTGGGCCATGGAAACAAAAAGTATAATTATGTTCTAAACGGTCAATTACTTGGTAAAACTGGAGCTGAAAAGGACTTGGGCCTATTGGTGGATGGTAAACTTAATTTTAGTGACCAGAGCCAGGCGGTTGCTTCTAAAGCAAATAAAATTATGGGATGTATCAAGAGAGGAATAGATTCTCATGATAAAGACATAGTTTTGCCCTTGTCAGACCACACATGGAATATTGTGTACAGTTTTGGGCACCAGTGTATAAAAAGGATATAGTAGAGCTGGAACGGGTGCAGAGGAGAGCAACCAAGATTATTAGGGGAATGGGGGGGACTAGAATACAATGACAGATTAAAAAATTTGGGATTAATCAGTTTAGAAAAAAGACAACTGAGGGGAGACCTCATTACAATGTACAAATACCTGAACGGACAGTACAAGGATCTCTCCAAAGATCTTTTTATACCTAGGCCTGTGGCCATGACAAGGGGGCATCCTCTACGCCTAGAGGAGAGGCGATTTTACCATTAACATAGAGCCCATAAGCAAGTGCAGTCAGTTAAAATCACTCTATACGCTGAAGGGATCTCCAGACCCGAAAGTCTCATCACTGAAATCAATTGACATGATGCTTACTTCATGACTGTGATGAGAGGTACAGGAGATCCCTTCAGTGCAGGAAGATTTATTTACACATAATTTTACTTGTTTATTTAACTGCTTTCGCCACAAAAATCAAGCCTAAAACAAAAACATGCCGCTGAACCTGTCGTTACAAAATGGCCTCATAAACCACTACCAGTCTGTTGTCAAGCAGCTGAGCAGCTTCTAGATGATGTTTCTTCTAAGGTCTGATGAGGTGTCAACATCCAGAAAATCAACTATAAAGTGAGATGTAAATTGGTTTTATGAAGTTAAGGAGGCGGAGAGTTTAACACTGAAGTCAAGCTTTCCCTGCCTTGAAATGCCCCCTTCACTGTAATTGATGGTTCCGCGTCCAGGGATATCATTGATCAGATCTCCGGAAATCTGACACATGATGTCACATGGGAAGAGGTGTTCAGAGGCTTGACTTTAATGTTAAATTCTCCTACCTCCCTGAATTTATACATGTAACTTCAAAGTTGATTTTCTGGATGACGCCACTAAGCTAGGTCATAAAAGACACATGATCTAGAAGCTGTTCAACTGCTTGACAACATACTGGTCGTGGTTTATTAAGCCAATTTCTGATGACAGGTTCCCTTTAAGTAGTCTTCATATATTTTTTGTTTTCAACTTCTCAATAGTAGTAATTGTCTCTGAACCTACAAAGAGGAGGCGACAACTGGTATTTCTAGATCAGATATTTAGAGCACATCCACAGGACAGACTAGCGAGGTTAGGTGGTTGTTGGCCACAGAGAATGAATGGAGAAGTGGCCTCCCATATACCCAGCATTCTCCATTCATTGCTATGGAATCAATAGTGTGAACTGATATTAACCAATCACTTTCCTATGATAGGAATGAACAGAATGCGGTAGTTACAGAACAGTTTCCTTCAATGCAATCCTTGCTCCATAAAACATCACTAAATATTCACCCATAGTGGTAGCATTCTATTAAGCTTTATCTGGATCTAGTATAGCTTTGGGACCAATATTGCCATCTTTGCTAAAATCATATGGAATTGGAGATGGACAAATCATTTTATGTAGAGATTTACTTTCCGTATATTCAGAGGGCTGAAAACTGGATGTATAACAAACTGGGCAGAATTTGCTGGGGCAGCCATATCAGTATAGCTGAAAATCTTGAAAAACTGGTACTTACTGTGACAGGTGACAGCAATAGAAAAAGTTCCACGTCATAGAAAAAAAACCCATTAGGGTGTGGACGGAAGAAACGTGTAGCACCCTTTCTACAGTTACCATGTAACATGACTTACATTTGTTATTTCTTTCAAGTAACTAAACTTAAGAAACCGATTTACACACGTTAACAGTATCAGCAATGGAAAGGACACTTTACAGATCAAATAGTGATTTTACTGAAAAAAAAACAAAACACGCTTTTGGAAAATGGAAAATTATTAATATGTATAAATACACAATTGGGAAGTCCTACACATAAAACTTCTGGGAGATGACCACCTCACTTTGCAACATTGGGATTTGGTCTTCTTAAAGAAAACAGCCAGAAAGCAGAATATTCTGTATCAGATCTTAATAAGAGGATGGACCTCTCATCTCCTTTATGCAAGTGAAACCTTTCCAAAAGGCCACCCCTATACCCAGACATATCAAAAACTGAACATCTCCTTTGACAAGACCACCCTGGAAGATCACTTTTCATTGCTATTAAGATGTTTCAGTATGTGATAAATATAAAATAAATTGTACTTCCATTAGGAGTAAAAGGAAGAAAAACTAAACTCTACATCAAATATAAGGAAACAATGTATCAGGCAAAGACGGTCAGGAAACTTTGCTCAGCGTAGTATATCATTTTCTGTACAACTATAGTTCATGATGGGCAAAGTCTCAATTGCTAGGGAAGAGCCTATGGGCTAAGCAGTAGATTTTACAGGGCTTTAATAAAAACTGCATTCTATATAAATGACACATGAAAGTCAATGTACAATGTGCACTGCTGGTGCCCTTTAAGAGATGCATGGGTATTGCATCCCATTGTAGAAAGCTATTAAGTTCAAAGTCACCAAAGAAGCAAAAGCATAATGTTCCTGGCACAGGGCAGCAGCTGGGGGTCATCTTACCTTTTGTACTGGGGTGCAGATCAGGGGGGCCCCCAGGATGTGCTGAGCAGAAGACAACTTGTGGGCTGACAGTTACTGCTGCTGATCTGTAGCCAGACTTAAATCATTCAGGAAATGATCTGCTGCTAGTGAGAAGGAGGGAGCAGGCAGCAGCTCAGGAGGAGTCACCAGAGGAGAGACTACAAGGAGGCAGCAGACAAAGCATTACCTGCACAGGAGGGAGGGGAGAGGCTGCCAAACAGGTGTATCCTTGTGGGAGGCAGGACATCTCCCCCGGGTCCTAGAGCCTCCAGCACCAGGTAGTGATGATCAGAGAATACCAGAAATGTGTCACTCCACCTCTGCTGCTGTCTATATATAGAGTCACCATAGTACAGTTATATATAGACACTCTCTATAATTCTGTCTTACTCTCCTTCTATTGTGTGCAGCTTAAAAAAGACCAAAAGATCATACAATTCACACATCAACTTAGCCTGTTTATAATTTTCATTTTAGTTTTGTTATCACAAAACTGAGGCTTCATGGCGATTCTGGCTGTGACTCCTGTAGCCCAGAATTGATGTTGTAAGTGAAAGGGGCCATGTTACAATCAGCTGACACATGGACCTAACACAGTCATGTCAAGACCAACTTGGCTGCGTTCACACGTTGCGTTCTGCTTCAGAGTAGCTAAGACAAGGAGATTTGCCAAATTGCATTGCTGTCAACATTGCATTTAATGCCACTTGTAAAGGCACCCTTAAGGGGTTGTATTGAGTTAACAATTTATTTCCTAAGCTGATTGGTCAGGGTCCGACTTCTGCCGTTTTTATCGTGTTTTCAAACGCATCCAAAACTAAAGTGGGTTTGGCCAAAATGCACAAGCGTTTCATTGGAAATGCATGCATTTCAGGCAAACCCCCCTCCCACTTGCGTTTTGAATGCGTTTAAAAAAATGCCAAAAACGGCATGTGGGAAGGCACCCCCATGAGTGCAGCAGTAAGTTGAGAATGAATATAAGAACACACAGTAGTACAGCCCCTTTAAGGCAACACTGTAGTATTTTGATCACTAGAAGCCAAATTTATTCATCTCTTATATTTAGGATCCATTTCCAATTTTGACTTCTAAAAATAAGTGATAAAATACTGGCGTCTGAATGGGGCCTAAGGGGTTACTTTTGTGGCCGCACTCAATACGATGGCCATGTTTTACGGACTGAATGCATTGTCTGGAGCAGGATTTCCCTCAGCATAGTAAATTATGATGGGACGCATCTAATTTTTTCATTGTTTCCTTTAATTTCAATTGGAATTATTTATTTAGTGTCCTAACTTTACGTTTTGTCCATTGTGTTTGTGAAGTGAGTTTTTCGATGTGTTTTACGAAGTTCTTGCATGTTTTTTTAAATGGTGACATTTTTAGGCTGCTTATTGAAACACATGCAATAACATGCACAAACAGGAGGGAAAACAAGAATTCACAGCAAGAACCAAAATACAATAAAGGCACTGTCATCACTGTGATAAATCTGGCGAAGCAAAAGACTAGTGTTTTTCAGGTAGAGAATGGCGGAAACAAAGACACAATGGGGAATATTTATCAGGACCTCTGCGCACCGCCAGTGGCACAGAGGCAATGGGGGGGATGTATTAACACACTAAAACACAGTGTGAAAAGCCTTACACCAAATTCATCAAGGCTTTTAAGACCTGTTTTTAGCCATTTTCCGACTTGTCCTACTGAGGGGGTGTGTCCTTTGGGAAAGGGGCGTGGTTTGGACTAAAAGGGAACGTGGCCTATTTGAATGTTCCGTGCGCCAAAAATTGTGACGCAGAGTTTAGGCCACTTCAAAGTACGTCTAAACTGGAAACCGACAGTCTTATCCTGCACCAGATTCATTATCACAGTGATAAGTCTGGCACAAAAAATGACTAGGAACCTTGGACACATTGATAAATCCCCCCCCCCCCAATGTTTTAAGGGAACCTGTCAGCAGGCGAATCAATATAAAACCACAAACCTTGTATGGCCGGTTGCCCGTGCACCAGACATGTCTTTACAAATTGAGACGGCTGCTTGCAGCTGGAAAAAATAACATATATTCATGGTCTGCTTTCAGTCAGGGCGCTGGGGTTCCGGGCACAGCAGTCAAGGAGACGCCGTCCTTCAAGCGTCTCCACGCCTCTCTATTTCCCTGCAATCTCCATCTCACCGCAATTCTCGCGCATGCTGGTCATCTATGCTCCGACCCTGCGTGTACGTGGAAGCAGAAAGGCGCACTGCGCATGCGTGAGAATTGGGACAGGACTGCAGCAGGCAAAGGAGAGGACAAAAAGCTAGGAGGCAGGGCCTGCTGCAGCTATGAAGATATAAAGAGGCGCGGTTATGTAAACATGCAGCCGTGAGGGCCGGTGCCTCCTTGACTGTTTTTCCCAGAACCCCCCCCCCCCCCTGACTGAAAGTGGACCATGAATATGCAACATCCCCCACCGGGGCCTAGCCCTTTGCGGTGCGGCCTGGAGTCAGCCGGGGCCCGCGGTACCGGAGTGGCTGGCGGTTGCGGCCTAAGCACGCTGTTGTCACGGTGCTTGGTACAGGGGAACCGGAGGGCTGTCCTACAGCCTGGCAGGTCTCCAGCAGGGTGGTGTTGGCAAGAAAATGATATGGGAGCGGCTGCTATAGCGGATCTCCCTGGGGCAACCCCTTAATGACCCGAGGGTGAGTCTCTGGGTGATGGACAGGGTGCCGGTGATGAAGGCAGCCGTATTAGCAGGGACCAGACGGAGGCAGAAGTTGAAGCAAATAACTTACAGTTTATTGCAACCGGCAGGAACTGCAGAAAACGTGCCTTTAACAGGTAGGTAGGGTGCCGAGATGTGAGTTGGAGGGAGCCTCAGGAGAAAGTTCACCAGCCTGGATGTAGAGGGCAGGCTGGGAGGCAGCTGTGTCCTGGTAGGAAGCTTCAGCTTGTCCTGTAGGGCTTCAGGTATCACCTTTAAAGGTAAGATGATACCCCTTTTCCTCACTACACTAACTCTAGTCTAATGCTCCACTCTTCAGAGGCAGGGGCTAAGCTCTTCCTGCTCTGGTATGGGCTAGACAGAGATTTCTCACTCACTCACTGATTCTCCTAGGATTCCACACTAGAATAATCACCTAATGTTCTGATCTGAGCTGAGCTCAGACTAAACTGTTCTCCAGAACATTCCTGGCCAGAGGTCCTATTACCTTCCTTTGGTCAGGTGGTGGCTGCTCCTCCAAACACATCTCAGCTACAGAGCACAGGATGTAACACAGACATTGGTTGACATAATTACATCATACATTAACATCTGCCTTGCCAGGCAGGATTAACCACTGCAATTTCCCCTTGATCCTACAAGGACCATGTAGTGTAATGTGGTGTTACCTACAGGTGGGACGTATTCGCAAGCACTACCTCGCCATTGCATCGGCGAGGGTGTTGCATACCCCGAGGGCAATTGAAAGAGCCGCCCTCGGCTCGACTATAGATGTTTTGGGCACAGAGGGGGCTAAGGGCACTTCTGGGAAGTGCAGGCTGTGTGAGGTGTAGGGACAAACCGCCCATGGTCCTGGAGACAGGCACCTGGGTTGGTGTCGGACTAAGACAAAAATATATGTAGCTGTATGACAGTTGGTCGCTGACGCCATTAAACCGAACTGTACAGTAGGAAAGGTGTGGTGTCATGTCCTGTAATCCACTCCTTGCACCAAGGCCTGTATATTTGTTTTATCAACGCTTCTTCCCTGGCGGCAATTATATGGTGTCTATCTGCATTGCATGAGCATATGCGACACGAGTACCTCCTGACTGACAACCTTACCCATGTATGAGTGGCATCCAGGTGCTATCTGTGTAACACCCCCGGTCCCCTAAAGACCCGCAGTTTACGGACTACCCCCATGTACAAACCTCAGTTTGAGGGATCAGGTAGCGGTCAGTGTTTTACATAAAAGACGGTCCGACACAGCCACACTACAACCTGAAAAGCCTATGAAAAGGTTAATGCATACTACTGGCATATATTGACAGTGTGCAAATATTTTTGTAAACTCACATTGGCTTAGCAGCCCAATGGGTACACATCTTGAACGTTACAAACGTTACAGTGGTAGATAGGCTACTCAGAGTAGCACGGTAGCAAATGTCTCTTTCCTGCAAAGAAAAGGCATAAAAAAAGTGCAAACAGAATGTCCGTACCTAAGAAGGAAGGCATTAAGTGCAAAATGATAATAAATTACATTGCAACTTTTCCTGGAGGTTGGCAAAAGTCTCTCAGAAGGTCTCTACTGACAAAGTCCATCTTCTGGGTACAGCCCTTGATGTGGGGAAAAGTGCAATGAAGAAGCAAAGGGTCTCCTCTATTTGGAGAGGGACAGAGTCCTTTGATGACATCTCTGCTGTGGCAGAGGAAGGGTGCTATCATAGCACATAATCTCTGGACTGAGATAAATAAGGGTAAGAGTCTCAGGACTGTCTCTGGCTCTTTGGGGAAAATGGAGATATACACAATATTTACATAGTACAATACCTGAAGTGGGCTACAGCCCTTCAGGGGTTACTCTGCATCTTCTTCGGTGGTAAGTACTTCGGTGTCAGAAAAACGTACCTGCCTCCTGCTCCTGCGGGTCACCAGCTGGTACTCCTGCAGGTACGCAGGAGCTTTACCTTTTGTCTCCCTTTGAGACCTTCGAAGTTCCGGCCTGGAGAAGATAACAATCTCCTCATCGTCGTCCTCTGATTCAGGCGCTGGAGTCGGAGTCTCAGCTGGCTCTGATGTTTCAGGGGTTGCAGACAGTGGAGCCGGATCATCCTCCACAGGCAGCAGTATTGGAGACTGCGGTGGGGATGATGGTCTCTGCGAGGTACCTCTTACTGGAGTGGAAACAAAACAGAATTGAGGCACAGTCACAAGTTCCAAGAAACTGGGGGTAGGCGAACACAAGGAGGTCTGTAAGTTGGGGGTCGAGGTGAGAGGTGTAGACATAGGGGCAAAAGGACGAAGACATCTCTTCAGCCGGTTCCTATGTACCCGGAGTGGTGGACGGTCTCCTCTTGAAATCTCGTAGACTTCAGGGGAGAGACTGTCCCTAACTAGGTATGGCTCACGCTCCCAACGCCCATCTAGCTTACTGGTAGGATGGTTGTTGCGCAGCCACACTCGATCTCCTGGGGCAAAAGGCTCAGCACAGGCATTACGATCGAAGTCCCTTTTTTGTTTCTCTCGGGCCTCTTCCAACCGCAGATCCACAACTTCTCTGGCATCCGCCAGGCGCCTCTGGTGTTCGTGAACCCAGTCAGTCTGGGGGAGTAAAGACTGGGAATCAGGGGACTCCATGTCCCAGGTCATATCAGCAGGGAGATGGCCGTGTCTCCCGAACATCAGATAGTACGGGGTGTACCCTGTGGAGCAATGAGTGGTATTGTTGTACAGGTACACTAATTCAGGCAATAGTTTTGGCCAGTCAGCCCTTTTTGCAGGGGTCAGAGTCCTCAGCATATTGATTAGAGTCTGATTCATCTTTTCACACAGCCCGTTGCCTTGGGGATGATAGGCTGTGGTCCTCAGCTTCTTGCAGCCATATAGAGTGCACAGCTCCTGGAAGACTTGGGACTCAAATGCTGTTCCTTGGTCTGTAAGGATCTGGTCCGGACAGCCATAGGGGAGGATGAAGCTCTTCCACAGGGCCGCTGCGGTAGTCCTTGCAGACAGATCTCTGACAGGTACTGCAACCACAAATTTGGTATAGTGGTCGATGATCGTAAGAGCATAACTGTGACCGGATCTGCTGGGCTCCAACTTCACGTGGTCCAATGCCAGGATCTCCAAAGGCCGTTGGCTCACAATGGGACGTAGAGGGGCCCTTTGATTGTGTCGCTCTCCTCGAGCGATGGCGCAGGCTGGGCATTCTCGACACCAGGCTTCAATGTCGGACTTCATGTTGACCCAGAAGAATCGCCTTCGGAGGGTGGCTTCAGTCTTCTGAGCGCCAAAGTGTCCAGACTGGTCATGGTACATTTCCAGTACTATCTTGGCGTCCCTCCTGGGAATCAGAATCTGGTATATCCGATCATAAGTGATAGGGTCCAGAGTTCTTCTCTTGAGCAGACCTTGGTGCATGCTCAGAGTCTTTCTCTGGCGCCACAATTGAGACAGTTCTCCATCAGCTCTTCTGCGCCGGATTCTTTCAGGCACTCGCCCACTAGAGAGATAGTCCATTACTTCTCCTATGGCACGGCTATCAGCCTGAAGACTCATCCAGAGATCCTTTTCCGCAGGGGGCTCTGACTCTTCTTGAGGAGTAGCTGGCTCTGCCTCTGTCGGTAGGGAGTAAACTCTCTGGGCATCTTGACGCACAAACCGGGCATAGAACGCTGGCATCTCCACATCTTCCCACTGAGCATCCGTGGAGGGTCCCTCCCACTGGTCAGGGAGACGGGACAGAGCGTCGGCGTTGTCATTGGTCTTACCAGCCCGGTACTTGATGGTAAAGCTGAAATTGGCAAGTCTGGAGGCCCACCGTTGTTCCAGTGCTCCAAGACGTGCGGTGTTCAGATGCGCCAACGGATTATTGTCTGTGAAGACAGTGAAAGATGATGCAGCTAGGTAGTCCTTGAACTTTTCGGTCACAGCCCAGACTAACGCCAGAAACTCCAACTTGAAGGAACTATAGTTCTGGTCGTTTTGCTCCGGTTCTCGGAGGGAACGGCTGGCGTAGGCTATGACCCTTTCAGTTCCGTTTTGGAGCTGGGATAATACCGCCCCTAGACCTTGCTTGCTGGCATCAGTGTATAGGGTGAAAGGCAGACTATAGTCTGGATATCCCAACACCGGAGGTTCAGTCAGCCGTTGCTTGAGCATCTGGAAGGCAGCTTCTCGTTCGGCCGTCCACTCAATGGATACTCGGGAACGTTGGCTCTCTTTTGGCAGGCCCCTTAGAAGCTCTTGCAGGGGAGCCGCCAGCTGGGCAAACTTTGGGATGAAACGCCTGTAATAACTTGCAAATCCCAGGAAGCTTTTGATGTCCCGTACGGTGGATGGGGTAGGCCAGTCGTAGACAGCTGCAATCTTCTCTGGATCTGGCTCAATTCCATGAGCGCTCACCACATGTCCCAGGTACTTGACGCTAGGTTGTAGCAGGTGGCACTTGGATGGCTTGACCTTCAACCCATGTTGGGTCAGGATTTGGAAGACTTCAGCCAGATGGTGGAGGTGGTCTTCATAAGTCTTGGAGTAGATGATGATGTCGTCCAAATATAGCAGGACGGTCTCGAAGTTGCGATGACCCAAACATCTCTCCATCAGCCTTTGAAATGTGCCTGGGGCGTTGCATAGCCCAAACGGCATGTTGTTGAACTCGAACAGGCCCATTGGGGTGGTGAAAGCCGTCTTCTCTCTGTCTTCTGGCGCCATGGCCACTTGCCAGTAGCCACTGGTCAGGTCCAGGGTAGAGAAGTAGGCAGCTGACCCTAGGGCTGCGAGGGATTCCTCGATTCGAGGCAGAGGATAGGCGTCCTTGTGGGTGATATTGTTGATTTTCCTATAGTCAACACAGAATCGAAGGGTTCCATCCTTCTTCTTCACAAGGACCAACGGGGCAGCCCATGGGCTGTGACTCTCCCGGATAACGTTGGCTGTCTTCATCTCTTGTACCAGCTTCTTCACCTCTTGGTAACGGGCTGGAGGTATGGGCCGATATCGTTCCTTGATAGGAGGATGAGAGCCAGTAGGGATGGTGTGTTGGATCAGAGTAGTCTGCCCAAAATCCAGTGGGTGTTTGCTGAAGGCCTGGTGGTGCTTCATAACGACATCCAGGACACCTTGTACTTGGTCTGCAGGAGTAAAATCGTCGTCTCCAATATTGAGCTCAAGCCACCAGGATTGCTCGGCAGGCTCACCTTCAGCACTTTGCTTCACTTCCAACTGTTGGGAGGCAGACAGAGCGGTTTCCACCAAGTCTTCAGGATGCACGCTGAAGAGAGTGGCTACGGCTTGGTACTTTCTCAGATCCACTGGGGAGTCTCCCACATTTAGTAGTCGAATGGGTACTTGTCCTCGGGATACAGTGACTAGGCTCCTGGCGGCTAGAATGGGCAGGTCTTCATCAGCTGGTAGAGGTTCTACTATCGCCTGGTAGTCTTGACCTTGGATGCCCATGCAGGCTCGACACCATACTAACGTCTCAGTCCCAGGTTGAAGGCGGACCGGTTGGGGATCCTTGATCCGGGCTCTGCAGATTTCTCCATTAGGGCCAGCAAACTTCTGTTGCGCCGCTAGAACCTGCATAGTCTCCTGAATTACCTTCCGGGAACCGTTGGGCACTGTTGGCAGGGAGTCGTGGAGAGCCTTCAGCACTTCAGGGTAGCAATTGCGGAGGACATTGGTACCCAGTACCAGGGAGAAGTTACCGTTTTCGGGCACACGTGTCACCACTACGCCCTGTCTGGTTAACTCAGTGTCTCCAATGGTTAGCGTGGGCTCCCAGTAGCCGCGGATGGGTACGGGTTTTCCGTTCGTAGCAATAATGTTCAAGTAAGCCTTGGGAGGCTGGATTAAGGATGCTTTTCCTCGGCATTTCTCGAAGGCAGCACTCCGGAGGGTGGTCACTTGAGAGCCGGTATCAATTAAGGCCGGTAGGGTAACTCCGTTGATGGTCACATGAACCATGGGGCGAGTCCCCACGAACCTGGGCATCCAGTTAGCATCTCGGGGACTTACAAGTTCTTCCCTTGGAGGTCGTCCCTTAGCTCCAAGGGTTTGTCGTTTAACTGACGACAGTCATTCTCTTCATGCCCATATTTATGGCAGTAGCTGCACCGCTGACGGGGTTTCTTCTGACTCCAGGTGCTTAACGACTTCACTTCTTTTGGGCGCTGTTTAGTCGGAGATTCACGAGGAGTAGCTGACCGTACCGGGTTCTCTGGAGGTTTCCTCCTCATAGCGGAGACAGTCACTTCCAACTGGGTCAACCGATTGAGGATTTTATGCAGGGTGTCCGCCAGATTAGAGACCTGTCCTGCTAAGTCAGCAACTTCCGTAGCCGCAGGAGTAGGTGGTGTCAACTGCGTTGGATAGCAAGCTAGAGCAGATTCCTCCATTTCCACGGATTCAGGCTCTTTCTGCGGTCCAGTAGGCGGTCGGTCCCCTAATATGTCAATGGCAATTTCCTTAAACTCAAGGAAGGAGGCCTGGGCATGTTGAGAAGAGATGATCTTTAGTTGACACCTTTGATTTCTATCAACAAGTCCATTAATAAATTGTTCCCTTAAGGTTTGATCAGAGGTTTCGGCGTCTTTGGGCTCAAGGCAGGTGATGGCCTTCCATGTCTCCTGTAGGGAGAGGGCAAAGTCTCGGAGGGACTCTTGGGGCTTCTGTCTTTTCCCGAAGAATTTCTGCTTCAACTCGGAGACAGTACACTTGTCAAAGGTATTGCGTAGCCTATCAAGAATCTGGACCACATTCTGACACTGTTCTCGGGGCCAAGACTTGACTTCCCGGAGAGCGGGTCCTTTCAACTGCCCGATGAGGATGCCCACTTTCTGTTCCTCTGTAAACGGACACAGGGCGAAGGTGGCTAACAATTTGTCTCTGAATTCAGAGAGAGTGTGTGATTCTCCCTCGTAGTGGGGTAACCAGGGGGCCCCCGGATAGTAGGGCATAGTCATAGGCATCATGGTGGGAGTCCCAGGGACACTAGTTGTAGCAGGGCTGAAAGGACTCTCTGGAGGACTTAACATGCTCCGGTACCCTGAGGAGGGACCAGGGGACGGGACTTGCGCCAGTCCCGTATCTTCGTCCTGGGCGGACATGACTGGCCTAGCTGAGGGAAGTCTGTAGGGTTACACACTGTCCGTTGCTATGGGCGATGGCTAGAATGGGACGTGGGCACTTTAAGACACAGTCACTATTCCCTGGGAGGTGAGCCAATAACCTAGCATCGGAAACAATCTCTACCCCCCTTTAACTTCCCCAGCGGTACTCACTCAGGATCAGCCGCGGTGACAGGACAGCTCCGGTGCACGAAGGTCTCCGTTCCCGATGTCCGGCAGGCAGCAGGGGCTCGGTGATGCTCAGCGGTGTTCTCCTCCAGTCGCAGGACACGTGCGCCGGAACTCCGGATGAGGCGCACACTGCTGGCAGGCTTCAGGCGCGGCCTGCGCCGAAATCCAAGATGGCCGATTAACCCTCTTCGTTGCCGGCCGCACTCACTCCAGCTCCTCCTCCACGGTAGTTCGCGCCACTCGCGCAGGGGGCGGAGCCTAGTGACGCCTCTGGAGTTCCCGCCAGTGAAGATTTGGCGGGCTTGAAATACTTGCTACGCCACACGCCTCTGAGGTAAATGCTTCAGGCGCAGCAGCGCCGGATGTAGCAGAGCTGAAACAGTTCCTGCAGGAATTAACCTCTTGAGTGCTGGAGCGGCGCTCGACAGCACGTGGCAGCAGTATAAAGTTCAATGTAAAACACACAAATACTTGGGCCTAAACCCGGATGGCAGCAGGGTTAGGCAGCACAGTCTTTTTAATAATAAAGTACAGTCTTTAGTGCCAGGATAAGGCACAGAAGTAAATATCCTGTGATTCGTGACGCCACTTGCAACATCCCCCACCGGGGCCTAGCCTTAGCGGTGCGGCCTGGAGTCAGCCGGGGCCCGCGGTACCGGAGTGGCTGGCGGTTGCGGCCTAAGCACGCTGTTGTCACGGTGCTTGGTACAGGGGAACCGGAGGGCTGTCCTACAGCCTGGCAGGTCTCCAGCAGGGTGGTGTTGGCAAGAAAATGATATGGGAGCGGCTGCTATAGCGGATCTCCCTGGGGCAACCCCTTAATGACCCGAGGGTGAGTCTCTGGGTGATGGACAGGGTGCCGGTGATGAAGGCAGCCGTATTAGCAGGGACCAGACGGAGGCAGAAGTTGAAGCAAATAACTTACAGTTTATTGCAACCGGCAGGAACTGCAGAAAACGTGCCTTTAACAGGTAGGTAGGGTGCCGAGATGTGAGTTGGAGGGAGCCTCAGGAGAAAGTTCACCAGCCTGGATGTAGAGGGCAGGCTGGGAGGCAGCTGTGTCCTGGTAGGAAGCTTCAGCTTGTCCTGTAGGGCTTCAGGTATCACCTTTAAAGGTAAGATGATACCCCTTTTCCTCACTACACTAACTCTAGTCTAATGCTCCACTCTTCAGAGGCAGGGGCTAAGCTCTTCCTGCTCTGGTATGGGCTAGACAGAGATTTCTCACTCACTCACTGATTCTCCTAGGATTCCACACTAGAATAATCACCTAATGTTCTGATCTGAGCTGAGCTCAGACTAAACTGTTCTCCAGAACATTCCTGGCCAGAGGTCCTATTACCTTCCTTTGGTCAGGTGGTGGCTGCTCCTCCAAACACATCTCAGCTACAGAGCACAGGATGTAACACAGACATTGGTTGACATAATTACATCATACATTAACATCTGCCTTGCCAGGCAGGATTAACCACTGCAATTTCCCCTTGATCCTACAAGGACCATGTAGTGTAATGTGGTGTTACCTACAGGTGGGACGTATTCGCAAGCACTACCTCGCCATTGCATCGGCGAGGGTGTTGCAAATATAAGTTAATTTTTCCGGCTGCAGGCTGCGGTCTCAATTTATAAAGACATGTCCGGCACATAGGCAACCGGCCCTACAAGGTACTTATTGTGGTTTTATATAGATTCGCCTGGTAACAGGTTCCCTTTAAGGACACTTTCAGATAAAAAAAAAAGGAATTCCTGAACATACTAATGAAATACTCTCCCTAGCCCTTTTCTAA
Organism: Engystomops pustulosus; assembly: GCF_040894005.1. NCBI lineage: Eukaryota > Metazoa > Chordata > Amphibia > Anura > Leptodactylidae > Engystomops > Engystomops pustulosus. The sequence goes on along the minus strand of NC_092412.1, from coordinate 58,828,991 downwards.
TGATATGAATTTCAAAACCCTAAGCTTTAGTGTTAGAATTAATTGAGAACTAAACACTTTGCCACATTGTGACACCTAATGGTCCGATTGATGGAACTGTCTCCACGGCAGTCCAGGATATTCATTAGGTGGCTGTCCAGGCCCTCCCCTCTCTTCTTCTTGCTTCTCCACTGCCACTGTCATCAATTCTCAATGCTGGCGTTGACTGCCCCCAATAATAATAATTCCTTTACTTATATTGTGCACACAGTTTACACAGCGCTGCACAGCGCTTGCCAAATCAGTCCCTGTCCCCATGGAGCTCACAATCTAATCAACTTACCAGTATGTTTTGGAGTGTGGGAGGAAACTGGAGAACCTGGAGCAAACACAGAGAGAACATACAAACTCTTTGCAGATGTTGAGTCTGGGGCTTGAACCCAGCCACCATGCTGCCCATATGCACAAGCACAGCTTCCTCTGACCCCCGTGCGCATGTGTGCCGCCTCATAATGCTTCTTTACATACTGTGGTGCGACTTCCTCTGCCTGGTGAGGTGGTGCAGCACGCAAGCACAAGGAGCACTACGCGACCGCTGACAGGAAGCTGCGCTTGAACACGGGGGGCAGACATTGCCTGCATTGAGAATTAATGATAGTGGAATTGGCAGTGCAAGAAGCAGAGAGGGGAGGGTTTGGACAACACCCTCATGAATTCCCTGGACTACCGAGGAGAAAGTTCAGTTGATCGAACCGCTAAGTGCCACAGTGGCCTTTAGTTATGTTACACTAAAGATTAGGGTTTTAAATTTCATATCATTAGAAAAGGGCTAGAGAGAGTATTTCATTAGTATATTCAGATAGTCATCTTTTTTTACCTGACAGGTTCTCTTTAAATCCCCAGTTGGTGGGTTTGTTGCTGATTGTTTCCCTGGCAAACATTAAAATCCAAAGTTAAATCTGCAGAGTGAATCTACGCAGGTTGTCCTTCAGAAGCTTGACAGATGCTAACACATGGCGATTTTACCCTGTGTGTCTTGCACTTTTTGCGCGTGGATTGCTGGGTGTCCTGTGGATGCAGGATAAACCTATGAAGGCTTCTCATAGCTGAGGGTTTGCAACAATATATTTATTACAAGCAGTTAAGTGTTAGTTGTACAGTATTCTGTATATAATGTAAGAGAAAATAGTATATATGAACACTTTCAGTATAAATGTAAATACTAGGAGCTTTTCAAATATATGAATAACTCCCCTCACTCGGGATTGGCTGTAGAGCAGCAGGGGGCGTTGCTAAGCCCAGTGATGGGTGTTTTCATATATTTGAAAAGGTCACATGGAGAAGCTGTTTCCCAAGGGTGGGGGGAACTGCTCCTTTCCAGCCCCTCCCAATAGGCAACTGCCTAGTCACACAGCAGATGCTAATGAAAGGGACAATATAACATATCTTTTTTTTCTGTAAAACCAATTTTTAATACAAAAACACTTTGGCAGTGTATGTACTATGCTCTGTGGGGACTAAAAATGAGTCTCCTGGTGACAGGTTCCTTTTAAATAAACACCGGGCTCAGAATATCAGAACTGAAAATTTCCTGAAATCCCTCTACCTCTACAAAGCAGTGCCATTTCTATGGCAAGTGCCCTACTGTAGCTAGGGGTATTTACCAAAGGCATCCAGTATTATTATTCAAAATAGTCAAAATAGGAAGAAAATCAGTCCTATTCCCAGATACACAACATGTTCAGACTTCCACACACACACAGTGGAAAGTCTGGCAATTTAGGCTTATGACTCCTTATGACACATAAGTCTGTGTTTGAGGTCATGTCTCTTTGTGATTTGTAAAATTCCTACAACTTGTGACCACTGCTAAAACTTCTGGAGACATTCAGAGAAATATTGTGGAGAATTGCATAAATAGCAATTCCTGACCATATTGTTTTATTTAGAAATATAGGTATTAAAGGGAACCTGTCACCAGGAATGTCATTTTTAGCTGATGACATGTTCCAATACCCCCTGCAGTGATGAGTGTAAAAATGCCAGTGCCACATACTGAATAGTTTAAGTACTTTATAAAAGTATATTACACATTACCTGGAACCCTGCCTGCACCATCCAGCGAGTCATGGCAGGGAGTCACAGTGGCAGCTCCAATGGCCCAAGTCCCCATCTCCTCAAGTAGCTGATGTAGTTGGGGGGGTAGTGAGCTGGGGAGAGGTGGAGGGAGTGGGAAAGGATGAATCGAGGAGAGGAGGAATCTATGAAAGGATCATAGATGGAGATAGGGAATGGGTGCTTTCATGGCTTGCATCCTGGATGGTTAGGGAGATGAAAACATGAACAAATCAGAGCTGGAAAACAGTCTTGAAACTATGAAATTTTTTGTCCCAGAAACTTATGTGTCTTTCACATAGTAGGGCAGTGATGGACAACCTTTTGAGCTTGGTGTGTCAAAATTCACCAAAAAACCGAGCATAACTCGGGTGGTGTGTCACCTTGAGAAAAAAAAACATAATTTTGTGATATTTATAGTTTAAATAACAAAAATGTATAATTATTTAACTTCTAGGGTACTTTAACGCTAGGTTGTCTAATTGATCCTACCATGTACTGCCATACTACAGTATGGCAGTATATGGGGATTTTCCACATCATCTATTACTATGTGCAAATCGCACATTGTAATAGATCGGCTACAATCAGACACGTGTGGAAATGCTTAGTAACCTGCAAACTTTGTCATGAAAGGTTATAGTGAGTCGCAGGTGCCGCTGTCTGCATCTCCTTCATGAGGAGCAAAATAATCGCAATGTCTGGCGGTTTGCAAGGCGTTGTGATTATTTCAGGGCTTGTACGTTACAAAACTGACACACAAGCCCAGATGTCTTCTATCATACAGTACACTGACATTACTCACTGTATGATGTCTTGTATGTATGATGAGAGTGGTTGTCCTCCCTCATGCCTGCTGTGGAGATGGTCAGTGTAGAGGCGACCTACTACAACAACTCCCCCCAGCACAACTATCAGGAGCTGCAGAGGAGTTTCGGGAGTTGATGTCCGGGTCACCTCTCCTGCTGCTGAGCCCCGGGATGACACCTGTGCTGACTGGAGACACGAGGCACAGCTCACACAGGGGGAGGGGCCGAACCGGTGGAGGAAGAGGAGGAGGAAGTGCTGTGTGCTCAGTGCATGACAATCTCTCAGCCTCCCGGCTACTTCACCTGGCCGTGTAGGAGCCGAGGATGAAACTTAAATCTCCGGCGGCCGCGTGTCACTGAAAATGGCTAGGCGTGTCAGCACTGACACGTGTGTCATAGGTTAGCCATCACTGTAGTAGGGGGTATATATTGCCAAAGGTCTAACTTGAAGCTGCTGGATCCAAATGCAATATCTGCGATGGAGCATGGAGGCAGGGTCGTCTCCAGGTTGCAGTAGGCCCCTGGGCGACAGAGTCTCAGTGGGTCCCTTTGTAATGAGCTCATGTGGCTGCATTCAAGGTTCAAGTGTTAAAACAGTCCCCTTTTCCCTAAAATATTTCCTAGTTTATCCTACCAAACAGCCCCTGGTTATTTTATATACAGCCCCCTCACACCCTAGGGATTCATTAGATTTAGCCCCCCTCACACCCTATAAATTCCTTATGTAAAGCCTCATGTGGGCCCCAGCAGCTCTGGGCTCTGTCACTTGCTCGTAGTGGCTAATAGTAGACCTAAGTAAAGGCACTAGTGGTTGACGATGGCCTCATTTATATATACATATTGCTAGTTACACCTAACGCGTTTCTGCATCCCAACATTTGCATTAGGATGCGTCCTCAGAGGTGCTTATTCTTATAGGATGGAACATCCCTAGCATTCCCCCCCGCGGCATTGTAACAGACCGACCAATGCCGCGGGGGGGGAATGCTAGGGATGTTACAAATTATCTAAGAATTCCATCCTATAAGAATAAGCACCTCTGAGGACGCATCCTAATGCAAATGTTGAGATGCAGAAACGCGTTAGGTATAACTAGCAATATGTATATATAAATGAGGCCATCGTCAACCACTAGTGCCTTTACTTAGGTCTACTATTAGCCACTACGAGCACTTTACATTAGACCACTTGTGGCTCGCACAATCGGGACAGTGCAATACAATTCCCATAACAGGGCTGTCCTGAAGTTAGGACCACTATACTAGTCCAACACTGCTGGCCAATGCCTGAAAAGTATAATTGTTTACATAGGACTAGTCCTACATGTTTTAATGATTTCTATCAATAAAATTAGTATCGTCTTTTAAACGTTTCCAGTCAGGCAGGACCTTCTTTTTGTTTGTTGCAATCCTAGTGAAACGTATACCTATCTACATCATTAGTGTGTTTTTGTGTCACTTGCCCAGGTAAGCCCAGTGCTGGCGCCGGTCCTGCACAACCATAAGGTATGGTTCCTTATGGTTCCATTGAATCCATTACCCTTATTAGCATAAGGGAGTGATGCATGTTGTCATTTAATATGGGGTTATTAATATAGAGTATATTGTGTTTGTGTAGAGTAATATCTGTGGAACCTTTTTTATGACTCTATTTTGTAGATGTCACATTATGATCCCAATAAAACACATGAGCCTAGTGTTTGGCCTGAGATACTGTACTCTATCCCTAGCATCACTTCTGTATTACTGCAGCAATAATACAATACATGCAGTTACTGGATAGGCATAAAACCTAGCATTTCAAGTAAAACAGATCTCTCTGCACAACATGCTGCTCCATTGAAAGCCTGAACTTGAAAACTTTTATTATAGTGAAGCTAAAAGTGAACGTAACAAATATCTTTTATTAAAAAAGCACCTGATTCTTTATTTCTTTCCTCTTTTCTCTGCCCTTATCTCTCTGAATTCATTGAATCTGTACGTATACAGTAGTCTCTACGCAGACAGATCAGTTGACAATGAATTCTATGGAGAGGGGAGGTGGGAGAAGCGGATAAGGGGGATAGAGGGCACAGAGAGACGTGAGACCATCTTCAGCATCTATTGAATTATTTCTAGAAGGACAATAATTCACCCGATAATCCATCTCTGTGTAAAATAATACTGTCATTGTATAGTGAAGGCGGGTGCAAGAGGACTGTTCTGCTGCCTCTTTGCCACTAGACGCTGTACTATTGCATCACCCATTCTTATAAACTCCTGTATCCTAAAGATTAAAGGGAACCAGTAACCAGATTTAACCCCATTAAACTACTAGCCACCTAAGGTAGGTATGTAATATCCTTTCTAGATGAGTCAAGTTTAGAGACTGCCAGGGGAATATCACTTCGGATACGTCTATCTTTGATTATATAGTATGTAGGTGTCCTATTAAAGGTAATATACCATGGGAAATCTACTTTCTGAGCGATTCCCCATCCAAGTAACAGCTGACTCCCGTTTTTCACTAATCCATGGATGCAGCTGCTGCAGAAATAAAGTTTAAGTCGTCAACGGCTCTGGGTGGTGAAGGCAACAGTCTTTAACTGTATCTTTGGTTCTGTAGCTCTTTGAACCACCAGCCTGATGCAATTTGAAAGATGAAATTCTTTTCTTTAATAAGATACCAAAAGCAGGTACTAGGTACTATAGACAGGGCCGGTTTTAGACAATGTGGGGCCCTGGCCAAAACTAAAAGTGGTACCCCAAAATGAAAAAATCACATTCAGTAAGATGCTGCCTTTAGCCTGCAGAATAATAACAATTTGTAGTTACAAGCAGTAGTATGCTAAGTATCTGTAATATGGGGCTGTAGGAGAGTTTTTTATAGGAGAGACAGATGAGAGGTAGAATGATGATAGAAGGTAACTATGAAAGATGGTATAGGTTTATAAATAGATTTATAAATGCATGAATATAAATTAGATTATATATAGATAACCAGATGATAGAAGAAAGATACAGTAGAAGAGAGATAGAATATCGATTGATAGAGATAGATAGGTAGGTAGATAGATGATACATAGATAAATAGACAATAAGCTACATAGATAAATGGTTAGATAGACAGACAGATATATAGATATGAAATAGACACATGATAGGAGATAGATAACTAGACAGATGATAGATATATAGACAGGATATAGATGATAAGGATCTTCAACCGGGCATTCAGCCATGGGCGTTAAAGGGGCCATACATTCTCTGCCCACAAAAGTTCACTTGCAGGGGGCCTCTTTAGAACAGGGGCCCTGGACAAATGCCCAGTCTGCCGCCCCCTAACATCCGCCCTGGATATCAACAGCGGCTGACATCCAGACCAAATCGGTGCTGGCGCACACACTTAGATTACAGCAAGCGGCTGAAATAAAAGTGTAAGTGCGGCCAGCACGCACGGACCTGCTAGAAGTAAGAAGAGTACCTGTGGGGGTGTCGAAAAGGTGAGTATTGAGTTAATTTTTTTATATACTCGAGTATAAGCCGAGTTTTGGGTTTTCAGCACAAAAAATGAGCCCAAAATCGGCTTATACTTGAGTATACATGGTATTTAATATTACATGCCATGGACTGGGAAGGTGGAAAAAACTGGTGGTAAAATTGACAGAATACACAGTTGTCCCAATTTATATAGGTTTCATTATGTTATTTTTTGTACCAAAAATATTTCTTTGTTTCACCATATTCCAATAACTTTTTTTATACTATAGTGAATGGACCCAAGTAAAGGGGCTTTTTTTGCAGGACGAGCTGACATTTGAATTGCTACAATTTTGGGACTGTCTGACCTTTTAATCACCTTTTATTCAAATTTGTGTTGCTTATATTATGTGATGCAACATTTTGACAAAGTGGTGATATTTACATTTGAGGATACTTTTCTGTTAGAATCGCCATTTTGTTCACGCTCAAAATAATGTCTTTTATATTTTGCCTGATCAGGATTTTTGGGATGCAGCGATAACTAACATGTTTATGATTATGTTTGTTCATTTATTTTTAATTGCGTTATAGGAAATGGGGGGGTCTTAAAAAATGTAGTTATTATTGTTTTTCTGTACTATTAGGCCCACTAGGGTACTTAAACTCTAAGGGGTCTGATTAGCTATAAAATATACTGCATTACTTCTGTATTGCTGTATATTGTACAATTGCTTTTTCTGTAAAAGAGTCTGCAAATGGCAAGCACCATAGGGGTGCCCTCTTGTAGCCAGAAGTCATAGGGATGCCCCCAGTAACCATCTGTCACATGCATGGACCCACAATCCAGCACTCACTGGGACACCAGTGGGACGCTAGAAGTCACAAGGATGCTTCAAAAGCCTGCAGTTGCTAAAGCTGTGGCACAGGTGAACGGTGGAGACATCACATGTTAACGAGCTCCGGGTCATAGGTCGCTGCACCTTTGAACTGGTGCAGGTGGACGCATCATTGCACATCACATCTTGGAAAATGTATTTGCATATATCCCAGAATCCCCCAGTGGAGTCTTCACGCGCCTGCAGAGACCACCTTCAATGGAAAATTCTTCATAAGGAGTCTTTTTACTTCCCTGGTATTTAGTGGGGAGAACATTTTTACCAATACAACGGCTTATTCACACATCAGTATGCAATAGTGATATTCCAAAGACTTCATATTGGCTTTTCCACTCCTTTTTTTCCCTCTTTCTAGGTTTAATGATGTTCACTGATACCTTGCTGAAGGAACTGATCAATGGGCAATGGAAAAGAATTTTTGAACCTATCCAAATTTTTTTTTTACCAATGACATTGTTTTAGTAGAAAAAAAATCAGAAATGGGAAAAATACACATTGAAAAGGTTGGTTCAGTGAGGCATTAGTGAAAATCACTTAAGCCAGGAAGAGGGGAAAAACTTGTGGGAATAAGTTATAAACGTATTATGAAAAAAACTCATGTTTTTAGTTTTACTTGCTCATTTATTTTTATATGTTTTGTAGGGAAAGGGAGTGATTTAAATTTGGTTTTTTTTTTTTTTTACATTTTTTAAAATAATTTCTTAAAAGTTTTTTTTCATATACTATTTCAGCCCCCTAGGGTAATTAAACCTTTGGGGGTCTGATCACTTCAATACTATCGAATTACAGTATGTTTCTTTTTTTTTTTTGCATTGGATACAAGCAGGGCCAGCTTCAGTACCCGGCTGACCCGGGCAAGTACCGGGGCCCCATTGGGGAGATTAAAATCACTAGCGGCTTAAAATGTGCAGACTTTCTTTTATGGGCAAAGCCCATTATATTTTAATGTTATATGAATAACTTTAGAAAATATCATGACATGTACATAACAGACCTCCACTCCATGAGTTGGAAAATTTGTGAAACGCAGTAAAAATCCCTCTTTATCCAATAATGTACAGATGTCTCCAGCAGCTCTGGATGTCTGCGTATATAATAACATAATCCTGGCCTTTACTTAAGTACAGTACATATCAGGGAAATTACTATGGTCTGCAGCTAATTATATCACAGAGCAACGAAAGCCTTTAATACCGCCCAGTAATTGAGGTTTTCATGCTGGAGACATTGTTATCAGTGCACATCTTAAGCTCATCTCATCCTGATGATGGATCATTCTGAAGACTTTCACTGCTGGACGAACAGAAACGTATCGCTGGTTGCGCATCCTCCTTGTAGAGCATCCTGGCGCACCTTTCTTTGTTCTATGTAGCTTTGACAGGCTAGCTTTCACAACGGGGTTTTAGGCAGCAACCATTCACTTTCACAGACGTTGCCATCCATTTTATTCAACTGACCCATTGACTTCCATTCTACTTAAAGGGGATGTCCACTTTCAGCAAATATTTGATACGGTTTGTATAAGGAAAAGTTATACAGGTTTCCAATATACTTTCTGTATCGATTCCTCACAGTTTTCTAGATCTCTGCTTGCTGTCCTACTATAGGATGTTAAGTATAGAATGTTGTTTAATTCCAGTGGATAGAAATCTGTCCATGTGATGGACAAGCAGGTGCACCGTTATTATCACAGAGAGTAATAGGAGCTGTGTGATGATAATGTCTCGTGCACCTGCACCTCCATCACATCACATAGACAAATTTCTATCCACTGGAAGTAAAAATAGAAGCTTTTACAGCCGGACAGCAAGCAGAGATCTAGAAAACTGTGAGGAATTGATGCAGAAAGCATATTAAAAAATTGTATAACTTTTCCTTATACAAATCATATCATATATTTCTTGAAATGCTGAAAGTGGACAACCCCTTTCAGTCAGTGTAATAAAGTGAGAACAGGACGTGCTCTTCATTTTAACAGAAAAGACACACGGGTGGCATTTATCTGGCATTTATCTGTCAGGTTTTGTTCTGTTTTTTTGGGGGGACACCGACTGCACTAAAAATTAGTTTTTTTCCCATGCTTTACAGTTTTTCTGTGTTGCGCTTTATAAATCTTCAGAATCCAGGTGTGGACATCTGAAAAAATTGAAATCACTGTGAAAAGTCACAATTTTATAGACTCCAGCCCCGAGCAGGCATAGGCAATAGTTTAGAAGGGGTTGCGCAAACACCAGTAACTTTAAAAAAAAAAGTAGTCACAAAAACCAACAAACTCATGTGCCAGATTTATTAACCTCTCAAATAAATCAAGCAAGCTCAACCCCCAAAATAAGACGGGCACAAATTCCAGTTCTACTTTAGTCCAGTATCGGGACAAGTGTATGTAGAGGGCTCATGTGTATTGCACTGCTAATATAAGTTTAAATCACTCCCTTTCTGTAGGACTGATTTAAACCTAAATAAACAAAAAAACATAAAAAATGGTTAATTAGCCCCACATCCCAAAATGATCCATCAATCAAAATGTAAAAACAAATTATTGCCAGCGATGAATCCAGTAATGGAAAATAGTACCCAAATGTCTGAATTGCCACTTTTTAGCCATTTTGCTATAAAAATAGCAATAAAAAGTGATCAAAAGGCTGGACAGTCCCCAAATTGATAGCAAAAAACGACACTCCACACAGGTGCTATACCGTAGTTTAAAAAAGTTATTAATGTGGAAATGAAGAATTTGTTTTGGTAAAACTTATATACATTCGGTATCTCCATGATCGAGGGGGGGGGGGGGGGGGTTGTAATTCGGAACACACAAGAAAGCCATACAAGAAAATGGCTTAAATGCATTTTTCCTCAATTTTACAGCAATTATGTACAGTACATGGAATATTATAAACTGACGCTAAAAGTTTTTTTGTTATGCTGTAAACAACCCCATAGTGCATAGAGAAATAAAAAAGTTAGGGATTTTTGAAGGTGGAAACAGAAGAACAAAAAAAAACGGTAACTGAAAATATATAACATAAAATAAGCACAACATAGCAAATAGGGGATTTTTGGCATTTTAAATGTATCAATTTAGGCTCAGAATAGGAAGTGGGCAGCTCCCCCCCACCTTCTCCCCTTGTGGCTCCGCTTGATGAACTGGTTTTTCCCTTTGACGGATATATAGCATCCAACAGTATAAAGTAAATAGTATTTTCATGTATCTATGGTTTTGTGATCCACAAATCCAATAAGATGCCACAGTTTTTTTAATGATTACAATTTTACAATTGAATAAAACAGGAAGTTTGTCTATAGAAAATGATGCAGAGGTAGGTAAAAATAGTCATCATTTACCAAGATCACAAGATGTTACAGGTATTTTGATGGAGCAGGATATGAATAGACAATTAATCAAGGTGTCATCGTCTGAAAATCCTGCCCCATGAGATGCACAGGGTAAAAGTGACATAGGTGTTTCTATAATCCTCAAGAATGTCTTGAATGGAACTTGTGAGTCACATCCAAGGATTTGAGTTACTGGCACACATATTACATGTCGTGGCACTTCCAGTTCTGTAGAAGGGAAATACCATGGCATAGTAAAGTGATGAGTGGTAGAGCTAATATGACAAATAATTAGAGCTAATTAACAAGTATAAATAAACATGTAACAGGGCGTAAAAATCCACAACGTGTACAGAATCTGATCGACAGGCACATTGACGAGTTCTAATGTGCTCAAGGCTCAGAGCTCAAATGAGAAATTAATTTTTTTAGAGTAAACCTGAAAAAAAAAGATAATTTTTTTAAAATTTTTTAAAGGGGTTGTCCAGTTTATTATTTTAATTATTCATTGGCAGGTGTAAGGAGTTCACTTTTTATGGGTCTGGTCACTGCTGTAGGCAATCACAGGTCTCGGTGGTAACATACACAATGTCAGTAAGTGTCATTTGTGCCAAGGTTAAGGGGGCATTCCCATTTCAGCAAATAAATGTTACTGTTTGAATAATGAAAAGTTCTACAAGTTTCCATACATTTCTGTATCAATTCCTCATGGTTTTCTAGATCTCTGCTTGCCATCCTTCTATAGAAAGCTTCTCTATTTACTTCAGTGTACAGGAATCTGACTATGGTCACACCGGTGCACGGCTCGTTATTACACATCTCTCTATGACACTAACGAGCCGTGCACCTGTGTGATCACGGTCAGATTTCTGTCTACTGAAGGTAAACATAGAATCTTTCTATAGAATGACAGCAAGCAGAGATCTAGAAAACCAAAGAATTGATACAAAAAGTATTTTGGAAAATAGTATATTTTTTCATAATACAAACAATTAAATGGGAATATCCCTTTAATGCTAACACTTGTTATAGGCTACTGCAAACCAGAACCCAATTGGTCAAGTGTTTTCCGCTGCCTACTGCTTAGAATAGGGTACAAAAATGGACTTGACTCCACAGGGGCTTTCAGCAGGGATTTGGGTTAGGGTTAAAACAGAAGCTGGCAGCAGAGAACATGTGGAAATTACAGCTTGCTGCAGGTGAGTACTACTGATATTGCCACTATGGGGGGCATTTATCCCACAAGCACCGGCCTCCTAATGTATCTGTAGAGCGGCTACACCAAAGGACAGTTCTATGCTGATTCTATACTGCTAATGTGCAGGCCTACTCCGCCATAGGCCACGCCCCTTTGCCACCCCACCCCCCTGACCTCCACTTGGTATGGGCGAGATAATAGCAATTTATTGGAGTTTTCCTGGTAATTGCGACTATTTCAAGGTTTATACACCAGATTTCTGTCTTACATATTTCTGTATGATGCAAAGACTCCTATCCTATGCAATGTGTTCAGTCTCTGGGATCCGACCATCATATGGGTCCCTATTCATTGTTCTGCACCCGGATTTATGACATTATAGATATTCCTTGTGTATGGGATTTGTTTAAGGGATGAGAAGTAGATGACTCCTTTATGTATATCTGTTCTCCATATAACTTTATTCATAAAAAAAAAGTTATGTCATGTGATTATAACCATGGAAGTTGGCTAACACGGTATACACTGCCTACATTATACATAGTTTTATCTCTGGCAGAAGAAGAAACCCCATAACTGTGTATTTTATCATGTAACATCATAACATTATACTATGTGGACATCATAATAATGAATTGTTATTTCATATGGAATACATATACTTTATATACTTACACAGACATTCCAGGAAAGGTGTCCCCTTATAAATAACAGTATGGAATATTAACAGAATATTACTAATCTATTAGTATCAGTAGGGGCAAAAATGAGTGTGTAACATTGTACGTAACAGCTTTACCACACAAGACATGCAGGTAGTTTCTTCTACAGATATAAATCAATACAAACAATTGCCTATTGTCTGTAGTTAATTGGTAACTGTTGCACATACCCCTACAACAGAACTTGTGTGAAGTTTCATATTAATGAGTGTCTGGGCAAACTCATCATAGATTTTAACTTATGGTGTATCTGAAAGTCAAAAACGTAGGCAAATACACATTTTTCATGTGTAATATACATATATATTTTTAAAACTGCTCTTAGGCTACATTCACACTGCCGTATGGAGGACGTATATACGGCCTATATACGTCTTCCATAGACGGCAATGGGCGCACCGCGCCCTATGGGAGCGGTACGGTGCAGAAAACGTGCGGCACCGTACCGCTCCGTACCCGGAAAAAGATAGGACCTGTCCTATCTTTTTCCGTAATACGGCGCCGTGCGCCATTACTTCCTATAGAGAGGAGCGTGGTGAGCTGCGCTCACCTCCTCCTCCTCTCCCCGTACACTGCCGTTGCCCGCTACGGTACTGTACGGGCGGGCAACGGCAGTGTGAATATAGCCTTAGCTATAACAAAAAAGAATGGGTAAACAAAAAATATTTTAGATGTATCTCTCTCTCTCTCTGACTGTCTCTCTCTCTCTCTCTCTCTCTCTGACAGTCCCTGATTGTGTCTCTGTCTCTGACCATTTCTGTATCCGACGGTCTCTGATGGTCTCTGTCTGTGTCTTTCTGTCTCTGACTGTCTCTGTCTCTGGCTTTCTCTGACTGCCTATGTATCTGACTGTCTCTGTTTCTATCTCTGACTGTCTCTGACTACAGTTTTCTCTGTCTGTCTGTCTCTGTCTTTCTGTCTATGAACATCTCTGTATTTGTCTCTGAATGTTTGTCTCTCTCTGTCACTTTGTTTAAAGGGATTTATCAGAAGTGTCTGAGAGCAGAACTGTTTGGTTGCCCATGGCAACCAATGAGGGCTCAAGTTTCATTTTCCCACAGCTGTTTATAAAATTACAGCTGATCTCTGATTGGTTTCCATGGGCAACTGGAACAGTTTTACTTCAGACATTTCTGATAAATCTCCCCTATCTGTGAATCTCTATTAGAGATGAGCGAGCATACTCGTCTGAGCTTCAAGTATTAGCGTACTCGAAATGGCTCGTTGTTTGGACGAATATTTCGCCTGCTCAAGATCGAGCTTTTACTCAAGAAAACACAGTGAAGAACAGTGACACCTTTCTGCACTAATGTCTTCTGATAAGTTAGCAGATGTATGGAAACATCTGCAATGTGTTCTTTTTTGCCAATTTTTGCCGACTTTGGGGGCTATTTTCCATTACGCAGTGAAAAACCATTATATTTTGATAGATTGGGCATTTTGGGATGCAGCGATACCTATCTAGTTTATGATTTTTTTGGTTTATTTATATAACTTCCAGTGAAAGGGGGGTGATTGAAATTTTATATATATTTTTAACTTTTATTTATTTTACTTTTTTTCAGACCCTGGGGTACTTTAAACCTAGGTTGTCTGATTGATCCTGCCATATACTGCCATACTAAAGTATATACAACCTGCCTAGCTCCACCTGCTCTGTAACAAGCTGCCTGCAGATAAGAGAACTAAGTATAATATGCTCAGCTCCTCCTGTTCTATAACACGCTGCCTGTAGATAAAACACTTTATACAATCTACCCAGCTCCTTCTGTTCTATAATATGCTATCTGTAGATTGGACCCTATATACAATCTGCTCAGCTCCCTCTGTTCTATAACACGCTGCCCGCAGATAGGACACTTTATACAATCTACCCAGCTCCTTCTGTTCTATAATATGCTATCTGTAGATAGGACCCTATATACAATCTGCTCAGCTCCCTCTGTTCTATAACACGCTGGCCACAGATAGGAAATTTTGTACAATCTACTTCTGCTCTATAATATGCTATCTGTAGATATGACCCTACATACAATGTGCCCAGCTTTTCCTTCTCCATTACATACTGATGCAGATATGACACTATGTATAACATACCGTCTGCAGATTACACAGTATTTTCATGGTTACAGATGTCCTTTTTTTGCCCTGCAGATACAAGAGGATTTTAAAGGCAGTAGCTGTTCATCTATAACCTAGCAGTGTCCTTGTATGAAGCTTTGTAACATGGATACTGAGGTGAAGGTCTGCGGAAACTCCTCACTACCAGACTAATATTACCGTCATCCCTGCGAGAGCTATCATTTATTCTGTTTTTATAAGTATTATGACACGTCTGGCAGGAACTCCACTCACTTGTAATTCTGAGTGTCAGTAATTCCACAGCGTGTGTCCCACAGTGGTAAACATCAGTCACTTAGAGAGCGTCTGCTCTGCCTAGTGGTGACTGTGCAAAAACACACATTGCCCAAAAAATTTCTCAAACTTGTTGGAATGACACTTTATGTGCCCATGTAATGAAGATGTGGTTAGAGTATTAGAGCAGGACAGAAGAAGGAGCATTATGTAGTGTAGGGGTTACAAGGTGTCATTATATCTTTTAGGTGTACTAAGGGAGGGGGGGGGGACTAATCGTGGGGCTTTAAACTGTGTTTCTCCACTAAGGGCGGATTACATGGTATGGGGGTACATGTGGCAGTTATTATATTGTGTGGAATCACAGGTGGGTTGGGTTAAGGGTGAAGTTAGGGAACCTGTCATCAGAAATTGACCTAATTAACCATAACCAGTATGTTGTATGCTGGGACGGGGTTATTCTGACCTGCTACAGAGGCAAGAGAATGGTCAGGGACAGTTCATGGTCAGGGCAGGCAGAGTAGGAATATAGAAATAGAAATGTAGTGAAGGAGTGAAATGTTAGGACTAGAGAAGTCTAGACTAGACAAGATCGGAAACTTGTTGTTCTGGAAGCCTTCTGTGGGAGAGGCTGCTTTAAATAGGCGCAGGATAAGCTGCAGAATAGGTTAAAGGGCAGGCAAAAGCAAGGGCTAAAGCGCAGTGCCCAAAAAATGCAGACTAGTGCAGTGGGCAGAGACAGAGGCAGGTGCATGGCACAGCAGTCATGGCCAGGTGGTGTTACAGAGTCCAGCATTTCTATCACTGTGGGAGAAAGCAGTCTAAAAATCCCACAGATGTAATGGAGCCTTGGTCAGGCATGTAAACTTCATACCTTTTAACCATTCACCATTCAGCTCTCTTTTCAAGATTGATTGATTGATTGATTGATTGGTTGGAAACCAAAAATGAGACAAATATCACTCTGTACTTAGTTATGATAACAGGTTTTTTTTAACCCTAAATGGAAGGAAATGGGGTTTCATATATTAAAAAAAAACTGGTGGCACCTGGCTTGGTCCTTGTGAACGCTCCCATTAGGTTTCTAAATACAGAAAATATTTTAGTTGTGAGTCACGTAAAATACAATGTAACTAGAGATGAGCGAACATGCTCGTCCGAGCTTGATGCTCGGTCGAGCATTAGGGTACTCGAAACTGCTCGTTGCTCGGACGAATACTTCGCCCGCTCGAGAAAATGGCAGCTCCCGCCGTTTTGCTATTTGGCGGCCAGAAACAGAGCCAATCACAAGCCAGGAGACTCTGCACTCCACCCAGCATGACGTGGTACCCTTACACGTCGATAGCAGTGGTTGGCTGGCCAGATCAGGTGACCCTGGGATAGACTAGCCGCTGCCCGCGCTGCTCGGATCATTCTGTGTCTGGATGCCGCTAGGGAGAGAGCTGCTGCTGGTCAGGGAAAGCGTTAGGGTGTTCTATTAGCTTACTGTTAGGCAGGAGTGATTCTCAAAGAACCCAACAGCCCTTCTTAGGGCTACAATAACGTTCTACTTTTTTTATTTTAATTTGCATCTAGTACCATTTTGTGAGGAATTAGCAGGGGGACTTGCTACCGTTGTGTTTAGCTCTTAGTGGCACACATATCCATAGCAAAGACCGAAGTGGGAAAATTTAGTAGGGGTTGGATTTCAATTAGGCACTAACTCAGTGTCATCTCATCTGGCATAGTAGTGTGCTTTGATACTTGGCTAGAAAATAGCCATAGGAGAATACAAAGAGCTTACTTACGCATACAGTAGCGTTCTATATATTTGATTTCTGGTTGATCTGCTGGTGGCTGTACTTTCTGCAGTGCATGTACTAGCCAATTCTGAGCAATTTGTAGTGAGACTTGCGACCGCTGTGTTCTGCGCTTAGTGACGCACATATCCATAGCAAAGACCAAAGTGGGAAAATTTAGTAGGGGTTGGATTTCAATTAGGCACTAACTCAGTGTCATCTCATCTGGCATAGTAGTGTGCTTTGATACTTGGCTAGAAAATAGCCATAGGAGAATATAAAGAGCTTACTTACGCATACAGTAGCGTTCTATATATTTGATTTCTGGTTGATCTGCTGGTGGCTGTACTTTCTGCAGTGCATGTACTAGCCAATTCTGAGCAATTTGTAGTGAGACTTGCGACCGCTGTGTTCTGCGCTTAGTGACGCACATATCCATAGCAAAGACCGAAGTGGGAAAATTTAGTAGGGGTTGGATTTCAATTAGGCACTAACTCAGTGTCATCTCATCTGGCATAGTAGTGTGCTTTGATACTTGGCTAGAAAATAGCCATAGGAGAATACAAAGAGCTTACTTACGCATACAGTAGCGTTCTATATATTTGATTTCTGGTTGATCTGCTGGTGGCTGTACTTTCTGCAGTGCATGTACTAGCCAATTCTGAGCAATTTGTAGTGAGACTTGCGACCGCTGTGTTCTGCGCTTAGTGACGCACATATCCATAGCAAAGACCGAAGTGGGAAAATTTAGTAGGGGTTGGATTTCAATTAGGCACTAACTCAGTGTCATCTCATCTGGCATAGTAGTGTGCTTTGATACTTGGCTAGAAAATAGCCATAGCAATAGGATAGCATTGTTTGGTTTTAAAAACTAAAAAAAAAACAAAAAACACAAAAAAAAACAAAAAACACAAAAAAAAACAAAAAAAAGTAAAAAAAAAAATAAAGTTATAACTCTCATTTTAAAAATGTTTAACCCGAGGGCTAGGGGTAGAGGACGAGGGCGGGGACGTGGGCGTCCAACTACTGCAGGGGTCAGAGGCCGTGGTCCTGGGCG
This sequence comes from Engystomops pustulosus, assembly GCF_040894005.1. Classification (NCBI taxonomy): domain Eukaryota; kingdom Metazoa; phylum Chordata; class Amphibia; order Anura; family Leptodactylidae; genus Engystomops; species Engystomops pustulosus. The sequence goes on along the minus strand of NC_092412.1, from coordinate 58,811,288 downwards.
GGGTGAGACACCACCTGCTGATGAGGGAGCAGGGGAACGCCGCAGAGCTACACTCCCTAGGTTCATGTCTGAAGTTACTGGGACTCGTGGTAGAGCACTGTTGAGGCCAGAACAGTGCGAACAGGTGATGTCGTGGATTGCTGACAATGCTTCGAGCAATTTGTCCACCACCAGTCAGTCTTCCACGCAGTCCACCCATGTCACCGAAATCGCCACTCCTCCAGCTCCTGCACCTCAGCCTCCTCCCCCCCAGTCTTCCCCCTCCCAGGAAAATTTGGCATTTGAACCGGCATACTCTGAGGAACTGTTTTCTGGACCCTTCCCACAGTCACAAACCACTTGTCCGGTTGCTGCTGAGCAATTTTCCGATGCCCAGGTTTTCCAACAGTCACAGTCTGTGGGTGATGATGACCTTGTTGACGTAGTGGAAGAAGTGTGTAAAGAGGTGTCCGACGATGAGGAGACACGGTTGTCAGACAGTGGGGAAGTTGTTGTCAGGGCAGGAAGTCCGAGGGGGGAGCAGACTGAGGGATCGGAGGATGATGAGGTGACAGACCCAAGCTGGGTTGAGAGGCCGGGTGAACACAGTGCTTCTGAGACGGAGGAGAGTCCTCGACCAGAACAGGTTGGAAGAGGCAGTGGTGGGGCCAGACGGAGAGGCAGGGCCAGAGCTGGTGCATCAGCGCCAAATGTGTCAACTAGTGAAGCTCCCGTGGCGAGGGCTCCTGCGGCGAGGGCTAGATCTTCAGAAGTCTGGAGGTTCTTTAAGGAAACACCGGATGACCGACGGACTGTGGTGTGCAACATTTGCCAAACCAGGCTCAGCAGGGGTTCCACCACTACTAGCTTAACTACCACCAGTATGCGCAGGCATATGAATGCTAAACACCCCACTCAGTGGCAACAAGCCCGTTCACCTCCGGCCGTGCACACCACTGCTCCTTCCCCTGTGTCAGCTGCTAGTCAGCCCCCTGCCCAGGACCCTGCCACAAAAACCCCATCGTCGCCTCCACGATCCTCCACAGCATCCACCAGCGTTCAGCTCTCCATACCCCAGACGCTGGAGCGGAAACGCAAATATAGTGCAACCCACCCGCACGCCCAAGCCCTTAATGTGCACATCTCCAGATTGCTTAGCCTGGAGATGCTGCCCTATAGGCTAGTAGAGACCGAGGCCTTTCGCAACCTCATGGCGGCGGCCGCCCCTCGGTATTCGGTCCCCAGCCGCCACTACTTTTCCCGATGTGCCGTCCCAGCCCTGCACCAGCACGTGTCAGACAACATCATCCGTGCCCTGACCAACGCCGTTTCTGACAAGGTCCACCTGACCACGGACACGTGGACGAGTGCTGCCGGGCAGGGCCACTATATATCGCTGACGGCACATTGGGTTAACTTGGTGGAGGCTGGGACCGAGTCTGACACTGGGGCTGCTCATATACTGCCGACGCCGAGGATTGCGGGGCCTACCTCGGTCCAGGTGTTTCAGGCCTACTATGCCTCCTCCTCCTCCCACCCCTCCTCCACCTCCTCCTCCGAACTACCATCCGTGGGCACGGCGCCATCAGTCGGTAGCTCTAGGCACAGCAGCAGTGCCGTCGCTAAGCGACAGCAGGCGGTGCTCAAACTGCTGAGCCTAGGCGACAAAAGGCACACCGCCCAAGAGCTATTACAGGGCATCACGGCGCAGACTGATCTGTGGCTGGCACCGCTGAACCTCAAGCCGGGAATGGTTGTGTGTGACAACGGCCGTAACCTGGTGGCGGCTCTGCAACTCGGCAGACTGACACATGTGCCATGCCTGGCCCATGTGTTAAATCTGATAGTTCAGCGTTTCCTCAAGACATACCCCAATCTGTCTGATTTGCTCACGAAGGTGCGCCGCATCTGTGCGCATTTCAGGAAGTCCAGCCCAGATGCTGCCACTCTCAGGGCAGCGCAGCGCCGCCTCCAACTGCCCGCTCACCGACTGTTGTGCGACGTGCCCACGAGGTGGAATTCAACACTGACCATGTTATCCAGAGTTTACCAGCAGCGCAGAGCGATTGTAGACTGCCAGATGTCAACTTCCACCAGAACTGGTAGTCAGGTCAGTCAGCTTCCTCAAGTCTACAATGAGGAGTGGACGTGGATGTCTGATATCTGTCAGGTGCTGAGTAACTTTGAGGAGTCAACACAGATGGTCAGTGGCGATGCCGCCATCATCAGCCTCACCATCCCGCTGCTTGGCCTGTTGAAAAACTCTCTGGTCAGCATGAAGTCGGAAGCTTTGCGCTCGTCACAAGAGACAGGGGAAGAATATTCCCTTGTTGATAGCCAAAGCACCCTCAGGTCTGTTTCTCAGCGCATATCGGAGGAGGTGGAGGTGGAGGAGGATGAGGAGGAAGAGGAGGAGAATGTTGGTGAGACACAAGAGGGGACCATTGTTGAGTCCTTTACTGTTCAGCGTGTATGGGCAGAAGAAGAGGAGTTGGAGGAGTTGGAGGAGGAGGAAATGGACAGTCAGGCCAGTGAGGGGAGTGAATTCTTACGCGTTGGTACTCTGGCGCATATGGCAGATTTCATGCTAGGCTGCCTATCCCGTGACCCTCGCGTTCAAAGAATTTATTCCAGCACCGATTACTGGGTGTTCACTCTCCTGGACCCACGGTACAAGCAAAATCTTTCCACTCTCATCCCTGCAGAGGAAAGGAGTGTGAGAATGCATGAATACCAGCAGGCCCTGGTGCACAAGCTGAAACAGTATTTCCCTTCTGACAGCGCTAGCGGCAGAGTGCGTAGTTCTGCGGGACAAGTAGCGAGGGAGAGTAGGCGAGCAGGCAGCTTGTCCAGCACTGGCAAGGGTACGCTTTACAAGGCTTTTGCCAGCTTTATGTCACCCCAGCAAGACACTGTCACCTGTCCCCAGTCTCGGCAGAGTAGGGCTGATCTTTACAGAAAGATGGTGAGGGAGTACGTAGCTGACCATACCATCGTCCTAAATGATCACACAGCTCCCTACAACTACTGGGTTTCAAAGCTGGACATGTGGCACGAACTGGCGCTGTACGCCTTGGAGGTTCTTGCCTGCCCTGCCGCTAGCGTCTTGTCCGAGCGGGTTTTCAGTGCAGCTGGTGGCATCATCACCGATAAGCGTACACGCCTGTCGACTGACAGCGCTGACAGGCTGACGCTTATTAAAATGAATAAAGGCTGGATTTCTCAGAATTTCCAATCTCCACCAGGTGAAGGAAGCTCAACCTGAATAATTGATCCACTCCTCCTCCTCCTCATTTTCCTCCTTCTCCTCCTCTTTGTACAGTAAAGCAGAGGAAAATGGCTATTTTTTGACAGGGCCCACTGGCTCTTGCTATAGTACTTCATGCATTTAATTTTTCTGGAGGGCCACCTACCCGGTCCTCTGTTTGAAACAATTTTTGTGAGTGCCACATACAGGCACTCAATCTATTCCATTTTACTGCAGGGCCACCTACCTGCTCCTCTGGTTTGAAACATTTTTGGGACTGCCACATACAGGCACTCAATCTATTCCATTTTACTGGAGGGCCACCTACCTGCTCCTCTGGTTTGAAAAATGTTTGGGACTGCCACATACAGGCACTATCCAAATTAAATTGTCTCCATAGCAGCCTCCACACGTTGTCTCCATTGCTACCTCCAAAAGTCGTCCATATAGCTGCCTCCATACATCGTCCCTTTATCAAACGAGGTGTGTCAGGCAGAAATTTGGGTTGTTTTCATGGATTCCACATCAAAGTTGTTAACTTTGTCGCCACCCTGCTGTGTTATCCACAAAATATACTGGCAAACTTTTACCATTTAGGGATATTATTTCAGCGCTTCTTGCGCATCTGTTTACATTCCCCTCACCCGGCATATCCTAAACTTATAAGAACGCTACTACACTTGATCTTATACAAAAGGTTCTTAGAAGTGCTGTTTGGGGAGTAGCCTAGAGACAGGGGCTTGAATTGGCGAAAGCTCGCCTGGCAGCGGAGCGCCAGCTCCATGCGCATCATGCGCTTCTTGCGCATCTGTTTACATTCCCCTCACCCGGCATATCCTAAACTTATAAGAACGCTACTACACTTGATCTTATACAAAAGGTTCTTAGAAGTGCTGTTTGGGGAGTAGCCTAGAGACAGGGGCTTGAATTGGCGAAAGCTCGCCTGGCAGCGGAGCGCCAGCTCCATGCGCATCATGCGCTTCTTGCGCATCTGTTTACATTCCCCTCACCCACCATATCCTAAACTTATAAGAACGCTACTACACTTGATCTTATACAAAAGGTTCTTAGAAGTGCTGTTTGGGGAGTAGCCTAGAGACAGGGGCTTGAATTGGCGAAAGCTCGCCTGGCAGTGGAGCGCCAGCTCCATGCGCATCATGCGCTTCTTGCGCATCTGTTTACATTCCCCTCACCCGCCATATCCCAAACTTATAAGAACGCTACTACACTTAACTTGGTGCAGGCTGGGACCGAGTCTGACCCTGGGGCTGGTCATATACTGCCGACGCAGAGAATTGCGGGGCCTACCTCGGTCCAGGTCTCAAAGGCCTACTATACCTCCTCCCACCCCTCCTCCACCTCCTCCTCCTCCGAATTACCATCCGTGGGCATGGCGCCATCAGTCGGTAGCTCTAGGCACAGCAGCAGTGCCGTCGCTAAGCGACAGCAGGCGGTGCTGAAACTGCTGAGCCTAGGCGATAAAAGGCACACCGCCCAAGAGCTATTACAGGGCATTCCACATCAAAGTTGTTAACTTTGTCGCCACCCTGCTGTGTAATCCACAAAATATACTTGCAAACTTTTACCATTTAGGGATATTATTTCAGCGCTTCTTGCGCATCTGTTTACATTCCCCTCACCCGCCATATCCTAAACTTATAAGAACGCTACTACACTTGATCTTATACAAAAGGTTCTTAGAAGTGCTGTTTGGGGAGTAGCCTAGAGACAGGGGCTTGGATTGGCAAAAGCTCGCCTGGCTGCAGAGCGCCAGCTCCATCCCAAGATCCAACTAACATAGTTGCAGCACCTTTAATCTACTACTAGTTCACTGCCTCCATAATAATAATAATAATAATCTTTATTTATGTAGCGCCATCATATTCCGTAGCGCTTTACAAATCATAGGAAACAAATACAAATGTATTGTAACAGAGCACAACATTTGTATGGAACAACAGGAGTGAGGTCCCTGCTCGCCAGAGCTTACGGTTTATGAAGATGATGGGGTAACACGAGGTAAAAGAATATTTAACGGTCAAGCCATTCTTCTTAGGGAATAGAACAAAATATAATAAATGGAATTGCTGTCGCTTGAACCACTCAGCCGTCATCTTATATACCAGGTCCAGGGTGAATGGGACTGCAGAGAAGTCTGGTGCCTGTTGGTTGCTGGATAACAGATGGGAGGACGACACAGGACGGGTTAGTAGAAGAGTTAAAACTTCATGCAGTTAATGAGTGTTATAGGCTTGCCTAAAGAAATGGGTTTTAAGAGCACGTTTGAAACTTTGGAGGTTAGGTATTAGTCTGATAGTCCAGGGCAGAGCATTCCATAGAATTGGTGCAGCTCTAGAGAAGTCTTGGAGACGCGAGTGGGAGGTCCGCACTAGGGTAGAGGTTAATCTAAGATCACTGGCGGATCTAAGAGCACGGGTTGGGCGATAGACTGAGATAAGAGAGGAGAGGTAGGGGGGTGCAGCATTATACAGAGCTTTATGGATGAGGGTTATTATTATTTTAAACTGTATTCGAAAGGAGACTGGCAGCCAGTGCAGCGACTGGCATGAACTGTAAGCATACATGGTCCCCTTATCAAACGAGCTGTGTCAGGCAGAATTTTGGGTTGTTTTCATGGCTTCCATGTTAACTTTGTCGCCACCCTGCTGTGTAATCCACAAAATATACTGGCAAACTTTTATCATGTACCGATATTATTTGAGCGCTTCTTGCTCACCTCCTTTGGTTCCTCTCTGACACCCATTGGTTTGAAGCCTGAGTCCAATTAGGGTATGTCGCCATGCCACTCTCTAGCCTGCTGCCGCTGCCTCTGCCTCTGCATGCCGTCCCCTATAGTGTCAGGGTCAATTATTGGATGTTTTACATGCTATCTAGCTTCATTCTGTCACTCTGTCATGGCCATGCTGTTGCCCATAATTTCAGCATAATGGTGCGATTAAGCAGCCTCAGAGGCATCCATGCATGCTGCCCCTGCTGTTTCCTGTCCATTTCCGTGGTGTTTCCATCCTTTTCTGAGGTTCCCAGGTGTTTGGCCAAGCTTCCCTGTGCAGAGCCTTGGTCCCCTTGAAAAATGCTCGAGTCTCCCATTGACTTCAATGGGGTTCGTTATTCGAGACGAGCACTCGAGCATCGGGAAAAGTTCGTCTCGAATAACGAGTACCCGAGCATTTTAGTGTTCGCTCATCTCTAAATGTAACCTGTATTCTAGCCAAGTGTATTTATTCCATTTTTATTTCTTAAGACTTCTCGAACAGTCATGACTGCCACAACCTCTGATGATTCAGCTCGAGAACCTTTCCCATTCCCTGCAGGCAGAACAGGGTACGACACAAAACCTGTCTACTGAGACACGTAGAATGATGTAGCCTATTTCCGACACCGTAATCTAGATTAGGATATGAATTACATTAGCTTTAATAGACTGTGAAACCAGTTTTGCAACATTTCTATCAAACCAGTGAGTGAAGGGAAGGGCAGCCGGGTTCATGGGAATAATTGGTTATAAACCGTCAATGGCACAAAGTAATTAAGAGCTAATGCTCATCATGACAGCCTCATTTACCGGCTATAAACAGAGCGTCAGCTGTCACATATAGAGCCTGTGTACTGCTGACAGCTCCTGCACATTACTCCTGCTTGTAAAGGTAATTATTACGGTTATCACATTGTTCATTATGCAATTTACTACTAGAATCTTTAAACAATGGACAAGATGGGGTTTCGCTTTTTATAATGTGGCCTAACAAAGTTAACATGACTAGAACATGTGATAACTGATGTTCTTCCAAAGCCTTCTGCTTTCTTGACTTCAGCCTTAAAGGGGTTTTATTTTTTAATAAGGATAGGAATGAAATCTTTTATTGAGAGGAGGGAGGGGGGGGGGGGACGGGTCTGTGCAGTGGTCAGACTGCTTCAAAGCTCCAAAATTACCAGACCAAGGGGATGCAAGTCCTAGCCTCAAGTTTAATATTCATGACAGTACAGGGTTGCCAGAAGCAACTCTCTTCTATGCTGAAAGGAAAACAAGCTTTAAGAATAACACAAAACAAACCAGACATACTCACCTGCGCTCCTCTACATTCCGATCCTGGCGCTGGTCTTCTTTAGAGTTGACACAAAGACTTGTAATTAGCACGGAGCACAGGGAAAAGATGTCTGGCGTTCTGGGCTGCTAATTATGCATGCCCTAGCCACCTCCCTAGGAGCATCGGAGAGGGAGGTGCAGGGGTTTATTTATCATAGGTCGGCGGCCTGGCGTGGAGGTGATGGAAAGGGGAGAATAATTGCAAGTGCTATCTATAAACCAGAAGTTGCATTTATTACAGGGCTTATACGCTCACTGGCACATAAGTCCTGATAAATGCAAAAATGAATGAAGAGGCGGAGTGGCACTCACCAGTCATGAAAGCAGTCTTCTTTATTCATGTGTTCATACAGCGAGTACACAGGGGGGCACGCAGTGCCGCTGAGCTGATGGGCCGTTTCGCGCCAGCCGGCGCTTTCTCAAGGCAGTGTCATTCCCAAGACTTGTCATTTTTCGGGAGTTAGAGCACAACCACAGTGAGACAGCACATACCTCCGCATCTACCCATCCATTGCTCCTGCTTACCGCTGGCTGTCCGACGGCCATTCTGGCTGTGCCCGTGGTGCATTTGTCTTTGTATTTGAGCCCTGATAAATACCCCTCTGTTTTTGGCATGTGCTAGACATTTTTCAGTAGCAAGAACACACCCTCAACTATTTCTATGGATTCATGCCTCAGAAAACTTTTTCATGAGACAGAAAACTCAGGGTTAGCCTTATACCTCAACACATTTTGGGTTGGGCAGTCTATTTCTATTATCAATGGTGCATGAGAGGACCTCCCAGGCTGATGACACACATGGTGGCCCCAAAGAGCACTGTTTGAGGCCCCTGATATGCATGTGTTTGTATGCAAAGGGACAAAACAAGACGTGTACTTACTTTCATTTATTTTATTTTCTCTGAGATGAACCCGTCCTCTCTGCTACTTGAGCTGGACTACAGAACAGCATCCTGCACCATCCTAGCCTACAGTATTATTTCATGTGATTTTGGTATGAAACAGGCTTTCCATTTAGCACTCCCAACCATACCCATCAGGTGTGCAAACACTAAAGGCCGCTAGAGCATATGCTAAAAAGAATCCAAAAAAGACAAAAAACATTTCCCCCCTGAGTGAACCTTTCTATTTTAGTTTAATAGAATGTATTATGCTACATGTTGTGCCTCAAGACGGCTTAATATTTCCCTCTGGTGGTGATAAGTAGTAATGTCAGCAATCTGTCTGCTGCTAATATTATATATTTATATATAATTCATATATATAATATACAGGCAGTCCCCTACTTAAGAACACCCGACTTACAGACAACCCCTAGTTACAAACGGACCTCTGGATATTGGTAATTTATTGTACTTTAGCCCTAGGCTACAATGATCAGCTGTAACAGTTATCACAGGTATCTGTAATGAAGCTTTATTGTTAATCCTGATTCTTATGACAACCCAACAATTTTAAAATCCAAATGTTACAGAGACCAAAAAAATTCTGTCTGGGGCTACAATTATAAAATACACAGTTCTGACTTACATACAAATTCAACTTAAGAACAAATCTACAGACCCTTTCTTGTACAAAACCTGGGGACTTCCTGTATATACACAGTATATGTACAGTACATATATACAGGCGGTCCCCTACTTAAGAACACTCGACTTACATATGACCCCTAGTTACAAACGGACCTCTGGATATTGGTAATTTACTGTACTTTAGCCTTAGGCTACAATAAACAGCTATAACAGTTATCACAGGTGTCTGTAATGAAGCTTTAGTGTTAATCCTGATTCTTATGACAACCCAACATTTTTAAAATCCAATTGTCACAGAGACCAAAAAAGTTCTGGCTGGGGTTACAATGATAAAATATACAGTTCCGACTTACATACAAACTCAACTTAGGAACAAACCTACAGACCCTATCTTGTATGTAACCCGGGGACTGTCTGGTATATCTTATCAATTAATTACTGTGATTTTCCAGTTTGCAAATAGGTTTCTGCATTTTTTAGATTTCTCTGGGGAGTTTGGCGATATGTTGGAACTGCTCATATCTGAAAGTGAAAAAGTGCCATGAGCTGCTTGGTTGTCATAAGGATAATGCAGGGGAAGTAGTATTAGTACAGTATAACCTATATATGCTTTTTGGGGTTAGGCACTTGCACACAGCAGAAACCTAATAATTCACAGCCAACCCCTTTACTAAAAATAGCCACATCATATGAATTTCTTTATAACTTGTATATAAAGCATTTAATCTTACATAAAACTGCTCTATATCAATTATTGTTTGCACCAGTCATCAGCACAACATCAGTTCTGCAAATCACTTCTCTCATGGCAAGTCCCATGGAATGGAGAAGATGTGTATGTGGCCAAAAACCCAATAGTGCGGTTTATGATTCCATTTTTATTCCAGACAACTGTATTATCCTTAAAGGGAACATATCCCCATCTTTTGAGCTTTTTACTGTACTAATAGGTTCCCATAGCACTGTATAAACTTATGTCCACCATTTTCTTACCTAAAAAAAATCAGCTCTTTCTATAAACAGTATGTCACGCCTGCGCCTGCTGTCTCCTGTATCCATGCTGGTAGGATTAGGAGACACTGAGTTTTTCGTCATCCTGCAGACAGTCTGAACTAGGTTCCATGGCTGTCTGACTCGATGTCTGCCACACCCTTCTCTAATTCTGTCTTGCAAGAGTTAACACTGTGGACCTGTAATTGCTTGCTCCTTCCACCTGTGGCAGGGCCTAGGTTCCCTATAAGTGTCCAGTTTAGCTTTGACTCCTTGCTGGTGAAACTGCTATCTTGCTGTGTCACTAGCTTCTCTTGCATTCTCTGATTTATGGTTTCTGATCTCTTGCCTGTGTCTCGACTTCTCTATTTGCATTGTGATTTGGTTATTGTTATTCCCCGCTGTTGCCGCCTCGGATTGTATACCTCGCTTTATTGTGTTTGTTTGTCTGTATTGTTACCCAGGGGGGTAACCAATGAGTAGGTAGGGACAGATTGGGGGTCTCAGTACCAGGGCTGTGTCCTACCTTTACACATTAAATCACTTTTTAATCTTACCTGGCAGCTTGCCAGAACGAGCAGCAAGTCAGGAGGAGGGGTTCCTTTTTCTCCAAGTCAAAGTGTCCCTCCCATCTTAGCTACTCCTCCCATGCTCAGTGATCCAGGTCTTCTCCTAACTTCTCATACCTGCACATAAATTGTCAGTGAGCATCGCATCCTTTGCATGACAGATGCGGTAAGTTTTTTGCGTGGGTGCGAGAATTCAGCAGGAGACCTGGATGACAGTGGAGTAGGGGAGGAGAAGCTAGGAGTGAGAATGGGAGGGGTGCTTTGATTCGGAGGAAAAAGAACCACTCTCTATGACTCTCTTCTCCTTCTGGTTGTTAAGATAAAGTAAGAATAAAAGTTATTTAATACTTATAGAAATTATAGATTTTTTGGTAAAAAAAAAGGATGAGTATTAGTTTGCTATGAGAACCTGTCCATAGTTAAGGAGCTCAAAAGGTGGTCACGAACCCTTTAATGATGTCTACAGCAAACATATGGGGCAGGGGGTGTTTTATTTCATCCCTCCAGAATTCTGTATGAAGAAAGGCATTTGTGATATTTTGGGCTCATCTGCTCTAAACAAAAACTTTTTTAATCTTTACACCAAGAGTTTTAAAAATGTTGGTATGGAAGTGGTCGTGGTTAGATTCTTAATTTAGATTTATAAACTGAGATCCGCAAAAACCATCACAATCTCACCCCTGTAGAGGACTGTAGACAGGCAGATCAATTTGTTAATTTTTCTAGCACCAAATAGAATGAAAATCTTTTCGTATTCGCTTTGGACCAACCAATGTTGCTTCAATTGTTGTGGAAATTGGTATATAACCCCCTCTGGTCTCCCAAAATACAGATTTAAATTTTTTTTTTTATAAAAAAAGTCCTATCTCAATTCATTCATTTTCTACAAATTATATCATAAGGGATAGGTTTAATGTCAACCCAAAAAATAGTAAAAATTAACGAAACGCGATATGACCTTTTCATACAAAAAAAAAATCTGTGTTTTAGAAGTCTAGAAGGGGTTATATGCCAATCTCTAGAACAACTGGAGCAATTTGATTCAAACTTAAAGAAAATCTACCATTTGATTTAATGCATTATGACCCAAACATACCTTGAAAATGCTGTAGCTACATTGATGCAAAAACATATCTTGTTTAATCCCTGAGCTGAGGGGTTTTGCTGAAAAAACAATTATAACATTCAGGATCTTGGTAAAGCTGGATTGCCTTCAGCCTGCATATTAAAACGGAGTTTCCTAAACTGTCCAGACAGGACTAATCAACCTGAGCTGGACTCATACACAGCAGCTGTGGGATGATGCAGCAATTGATTACTTCTGTCTGTCAGGCATAACAAAGTGATTACGTCATTCTCTGGAGCATTGCATACTTAATGTAAGGGGAAAAGTGTCAGGCCACGCAAAGGAGCAACAGAGCCTCATTATCATCATTTTATAATCGTTTTTCGAGCACAACCACTCAGCTTGGGGATTAAACAAGATATGTTTCTGCATCAGTGTAGCTACATCATTCTCAAGGTATGTTTGGTTCATAATGCATCAAATCAACATTTTATAATCGTTTTTCGAGCACAACCACTAAGCTTGGGGATTAAACAAGATATGTTTCTGCATCAGTGTAGCTACATCATTCTCAAGGTATGTTTGGTTCATAATGCATCAAATCAAATGGTAGATTTTATTTAATATTTAAAAAAAAATTGGCAAAGCTTGAATCTTGAATGATTCGCTAATCTCTACTCAGGTGTATTAAAATGGCACAGGTGTTGTAAACACAACAGTCTTCAGCAAAAGAATTCCTTCCAGTGTATATGTACTGAACTTAGATATTACAGAAACCTTCTGTATTTTTGGCCGTTCACTGAAATGCAGAAACGGACTGGTAACATTTAATTGTCACAATCATAAATCTCTTTCTTGCCAGTGGAGTTCCCCTTTAATTGCCTATTTGGTCAATTTATTAGAATGGATTTTTTCAATGTTTTTCTTATGTCCACTTTCCCACTGTTCTTATGAAGACTCGAGTGAATCCATTTTACTAGTAATGTTATCAAGAATATGTTCAAGTTTCCTGTTTTTGTGGGGGTTGCAGGTTTCATGTTCAGTGTAAAGAAGCTGGGAATTTCCCCGGGTGCCGTGGACTGATCACTGAACAGATTCTAGAGAAGCAGCAGATTTACAGCAGGTTTACAGACAGAGCTGCACTGCACGTAACACTCTGCCTATATGAATTAATGCAAATCTTTTTATCGCCCAGCTGCTCCTGGTGACATCTTCACAGAGAATTTCCCCTCAATTTCTTCTTTCAAAATTTTTGCAAGACATGTAAGAAACTAACATTTCTGACATTGGGTGATCTTTGAGGTAAGTGTGATTTAATTATCAAAGTTCTATAGATCCATGGGTTCTCATCTTGTCTCAACCTGTAACCCTGTGTACACCTAGTATGCCGTAAGTATAGTTGTAGCAGCCATAGCCGCTCCCATGGGGCCCATATGTTATGGGGTCCCTATCAGGTGCAAAATCATTGGTCATTTTTGGGGAATAAGAAAAGGTTGATCAGTTTACTGTAGCTAATTTTGGGGTAATTCAAGATTTTTTTAATTAAAAATGATTAAACACACTATAACTTGTTTTACTTATCAATATATTCAAATGAGGGCTTATATTTTGTGGGATAAATCTTTTATTCATCTTTTTGTGTAACTGCAAGGTAAAAGAAGAGGTTCTGTAGGTTTGTTCTTAAATTGAATTTGTATGCAAGTCAGAAATGTATATTTTATAATTGTAGCCCCAGCCAAAAATTTTTTGGTCTCTGTGACAATTGGATTTTAAAACTTTTGGAATGTCAGACCCAGGATTAAAAATGAAGCTTAATAGCAGACACCTGTGATAACTGTTATAGTTGATCATTGTACCTAAGGCTAAAGTGCAGTAAATTACCAATAGCCAGAGGGCTGTTTGTAACTAGGGGTCGCCTGTAAGTGGGATATTCTTAAGTCGAGAAGCGCCGCTACATCATTTTAGTACTGCAGTAACACATCTTTATAGCTGTATTATGGTTTATACACATTGCTTTCCATTATTGCTTCCTTTAGTCCTAGAATAGTTGGTAAGTCAGTTGAACGTTAACAAGTCTTTACTCATAAACTGATGACCTTGGCCTTCCACCGCTTGCCCATTCTTCTCACTTCACATATCAAGAAAGTGGAGCAAAACCTTTTAATAGATGTATATTTTTAAATTACCTAATATCCTGCCCCCCACACTTACACATGCATTACAAAAACATGAGGTAAAGTGGCCAACCTTTGGGGCCATTGTATTGGTAAATTTCACCTAAAGTATGATATTGTCATTCCCTGCCCCGTCTTTATGGCTGACTGGCCTCTATGGGGCACATTTACTTACCCGTCCTGAGCGCTATCCCCGATCCGATGCGCCCGATATCCTGCATGTGTTGCTTCCCTGCTCAGTTCCGCCGGAGTTCACCTTCTTCTTCCTGGTGCTTGTAAGTGCATTTCTTGCGACACAATTTAATTGTTAAATCCTGCGCTTAGTACGAATCAGGCGGGCCGCCGACCCTCCGCCCCCCCCCCCCCCCCCCTGATTTGTGTCACATGAAAGCTGGCGCCAAAATCTGATCGGGTGCAACAAAAAACTCTTCTAAATGCGGCGCAAATTGGAAATCGTCGGAATATCCGACGACAGTGCGGTCTGCGGACCCTTAGTAAATGAAATGTGTTCTACATCTGGGTTTATAGCTCTCAGAATTAACTATACAGTCACTAATGGTCAAAGCATTCAAGAAAATTTAATGTAGAGAAGTTTTACTATAATAGTTGAAAAAATTGTATTCTGCACCAAGGTTATAAAGAATATTTTCTCTTCCATAGTCGGCTGTCGTTTGGAGTTTTCACTCCTATAGACCTGTTTGCATTCTTCAGAGTTATAATATTGCACTGAAGCAATTATAGAATATTTCACATTGCTTCCTCTTTGTCTTTCTGTGCTAAAAACTACAGTCTCCTACACTTAATCCACCATCCCTCATGTGATTGAAAAGGAACTGAAACTGCACAATGAACAGTTTTACAGTAAATTGTCTCTCAGTTACATAGATAAGACATTCCCCATGTTTTATGTAGTTAGTATACAGGCAATAATAAAAGAACAACAAGCACACTAAAGAACAAATAGCAATCAAGGTCCACAATGTTAAAGGAAAACAAAAAAGTAGACAGCACAGCATATATATTTTGTGGTGGCCAAAAGTGGTTTCCTATACTGGTGTATACCTGAAATGTAGAAACTATTTTGTCCACTGTTGGGATCCTATGGCTACATTTCGTCTGAGCACTTTAGTAGAGCTTGAGTGGCTCATCCTCTAAAAATGTTTCCATTGTTTGAAGGGAATTGATTCTTACAAAGAAAACACAGCCCCTTATTCTAGAATCTCCAACCAAGGTTTTATTTTGTTTATAAAGATATGGCCGCTATCATGTTGTACATAGATACATTAACCCCTATGGGACTCTTTTGGCCTTAAGGACGCGGCCCCATTTTTCAAATCTGACCTGTGTCACTATAAGTGGTTATAGCTTTGGAACGCTATGAGATATCCAGTGGATTTTGAGATTGTTTTCTCGTGACACATTGTACTTCAAATTTTGGATGAAATCTTTTGCGTTTAGTTATGAAAAAAACCAAAATTTGGAAAAATTCTTTATTCTCAACATTCTAAATTCTCTACCTTTGATGCAGATAGTCATAGCACCCAAATAAATTCATAACTTACATTTCCCAAATGTCTGCTTTATGTTGGAAAGGTTTTTTAAGATTCCACATATTTTACTAGAATGTTAGAAGGCTCAGAATTTAGGTATCATTTTTCAAATTTTTTGTAAAATCACCAAAACCTGTATTTAGATGGACCTGCTCAAATTCTAATTGACACTGAGAGGCCTAAATAATATCGAGACTCATAAATTACCCCATTATGGAAACTACACCCCTCAATGTAAGAAAAACCACTTTTAAGAAGTTTGTTAACCCTTTAGGTGTTTTATAGGGGTTAAAACAAAATGGAGGTGCAGTCTGCAAATTGTAATATTTTTTCACAATATATTCATTTTGGGTGGAAAATTAAACATTTACAAATAATAATAATAATAATAATAATTCTTTATTTATATAGCGCACACAGATTACGCAGCGCTGCACAAGCATGTCAAACTGTCCCCATGGGGCTCACAATCTAAACAACCTAACAGTATGTTTTGGAGTGTGGGAGGAAACCGGAGTACCCGGATACAATGAATTAAATGAAAAAAGGCTCCACAAAGTTTGTTACCCAATCTCTCCTGAGTACACGGATACCCCATATGTGGTGGTAACCTGCTGTATGGGCGCACGGCCGGGCATAGGAGGGAAGGAGGCGCCATCCGGATCAGATTTGCTATGTCATATTGTACAGGCTATAATTTTTTTCTTCTTTTAATGTGGACCTATAGGGGCTTATTTCTTTTGCCACATGAGATGCACTTTTCTGGTACGTAATTTTGGGGAATCTATAGGCTAATTGGTGAGATTTTATTAACTCTTTGTTGGTGGAGGAAATGAAAATCATCACTTTTTAGGAAGATTTTTATGTTGTTTTTTTTCTTGGCCGTTTACCATACCATAAAAATAGTATATTATTTTTATTCTATGGGTCGCCACGATTACAAAAAGACCTCATTTATATAGATTTTTTATTTTTTCCCATTTTTACTGAATAAAAATCTGTTTAAGGGCTTATTTTTTGCGAGAAGGATTGTTGTTTTTAGTGGTCTTATTTTAGAGTGCATAACATTTTTTAAATCACTTTTTAGAGCATTTTTTATAGGGTATTAATTAAAAATTATATTTTTTCGGAACGTTTTTGCATTTTTTTTCTACGGCGTGTACCGTGCGGGTCCAGTAACGATTCTGTTTTATTATACAGATTGTTACAGACGCGGCAATACCAAATATGCGGGTTTTTTTGTGTTTTTGTGTTTTTTATACTTTATTAAGTGTTTTTATAGGAAAGTGACATGTTAGGGGCTTATATTTTTATGTATTTTTTATTTATCATAATGTGTACTGTTTTTGCATATTTTTATACATACTTGAACTTAAACCAGTGATGCTCTGATCACTGGTTTAAGTCCAATACACTGCTCTACAATACTATTTTATTGTAGAGCAGTGTAATCTGTCTGGCATGCTTGCGCATGCTCAGACAGTTTGCAGTCAGACCCGGAAGGGGTCTGACTGCCAGGGAGACCGGGCAGCTCCGGGGCACATGCCAGTCCTCGGAGCTGCCCAGAAGTGGATCGGATCCTCCGGTAAGCGGCACGGGGGATCCGATCCACAGCGCAGCGCAAACACCCTTACACGCCGCGGTCATGCTTGACCGCGGCGTGTAAGGGGTTAACACCCACGATCGGAGCCAGCCGATCGCGGGTGTTAGCGCAGGCTGTCAGCTGTGATAGACAGCTGACAGCCGCTGCTTCTGGTGCCGGCTCCATTCGTGAGCCGGTGCCAGAAGCAGGACGTTATAGAACGTCCCTGTGCGCTAAGAATCTAGCCCCGGGGACGTACTATAACGTCCTGGTGCGCCTAGGGGTTAAGAACCATGGTCAGTACATAAATATTAATACCAGAACCATATTCAGTAAATAAACAAAGCACCAAAATCAAGCTCAGTATATAAATAAAGGTCTAAAATTGAGCTCAGTACATAAATTCAGCAACAGAATGAAGCTCTGCACACAAATACAGCACCAGGACCAGTCTCGTGGTATACAAAGGACTAGAATCATATATATTAATACAGCATCAGAACAACACTCAGTGGGGCAGATTTACTTACCCGGCCCATTCGCGATCCAGCGGCGTGTTCTCTGCGTTGGATTCGGGTCCGGCCGGGATTCACTAAGGCAGTTCCTCCGTCGTCCACCAGATGTCGCTGCTGCGCTGAAGTCCACCGAGGTCCGCTCCAACGCCCTGAAATTCACCGGCCTATAATTGGTGAAGGTGCAATTTTCACGACACATTTTTTTAAAAAAATGCGGTGTTTTTTCCGAATCCGTCGGGTTTTCGTTCAGCCACGCCCCCCGATTTCCGTCACGTGCATGCCGGCGCCGATCGCGTGTGCCAAAATCCCGGGGCAATACAGGGAAAATCGGCGCAAATCGGAAATATTCGGGTAACATGTCGGGAAAACGCGAATCGGGCCCTTATACCCGATCAAGAGCTTATACACTCACCGGCCACTTTATTAGGTACACCATGCTAGTAACGGGTTGGCCCCCTTTTGCCTTCAGAACTGCCTCAATTCTTCGTGGCATAGATTCAACAAGGTGCTGGAAGCATTCCTCAGAGATTTTGGTCCATATTGACATGATGGCATCACACAGTTGCTGCAGATTTGTCGGCTGCACATCCATGATGCGAATCTCCCGTTCCACCACATCCCAAAGATGCTCTATTGGATTGAGATCTGGTGACTGTGGAGGCCATTTGAGTACAGTGAACTCACTGTCATGTTCAAGAAACCAGTCTGAGATAATTCCAGCTTTATGACATGGCGCATTATCCTGCTGAAAGTAGCCATCAGATGTTGGGTACATTGTGGTCATAAAGGGATGGACATGGTCAGCACCAATACTCAGGTAGGCTGTGGCGTTGCAACGATGCTCAATTGGTACCAAGGGGCCCAAAGAGTGCCAAGAAAATATTCCCCACACCATGACACCACCACCACCAGCCTGAACCGTTGATACAAGGCAGAATGGATCCATGCTTTCATGTTGTTGACGCCAAATTCTGACCCTACCATCTGAATGTCGCAGCAGAAATCGAGACTCATCAGACCAGGCAACGTTTTTCCAATCTTCTACTGTCCAATTTCGATTAGCTTGTGCAAATTGTAGCCTCAGTTTCCTGTTCTTAGCTGAAAGGAGTGGCACCCGGTGTGGTCTTCTGCTGCTGTAGCCCATCTGCCTCAAAGTTCGAAGTACTGTGCGTTCAGAGATGCTCTTCTGCCAACTTGGTTGTAAGGGGTGGAGATTTGAGTCACTGTTGCCTTTCTATCAGCTCGAACCAGTCTGCCCATTCTGCTCTGACCTCTGGCATCAACAAGGCATTTCCGCCCACAGAACTGCCACTCACTGGATGTTTTTTCTTTTTCGGACCATTCTCTGTAAACCCTAGAGATGGTTGTGCGTGAAAATCCCAGTAGATCAGCAGTTTCTGAAATACTCAGACCAGCCCTTCTGGCACCAACAACCATGCCACGTACAAAGGCACTCAAATCACCTTTCTTCCCCATACTGATGCTCGGTTTGAACTGCAGGAGATTGTCTTGACCATGTCTACATGCCAAAATCGTGTGCCCGAGATGCTGCATCTGTCGCTTCCCCGCCGAGGTCCGCCGGAGTTGACCTTCTTCTTCCCGGCGCTTGTAAGTGTGTGTCTTGCGATACAATTTATGATGTTAAATCCTGCGCGTTGCCGAATCCGTCGGATTGTCCCCCGATTTGTGTCGCGTGAAAGACGGCGCTGATGTGCCAAACTCCGATAGCATGCGCCAAAAACCCCTGTTAAAAATGCCCTCCGTTGACCCTTAGTAAATGAGCCCTATAGATGTGATTGCAAAAATACTTAATGAAAACAGTGGAAAACATACAAGACCCCTCCCTTTCAGCACTGTGTGCTTATTTTGAGCTGCTGCATCTCCTGTTCTAGACTTGTCAGCTCATGTAGTGCTCAAGTCCAGGTCACCACTCCAACCAATCACTGGCTTGAACGGTGACCTCTCAATGTGTAGAGGTCTCTGGAAAGACTAGGATTGGCTTCAGAATTGACCAGTTGGAGCAGCTACAATTGGATGGCTGGTGCTGGAATGGAAGGGTCATGTAGGTTTATGGCTTTTACTTACATTGACACATTGATGGCTTTAAGCAGATTTTACAACCCCTTTAACTTTCCTTTGAGCAGAGGAATTTTGGATCAGAAACTGTGGTACCTTGCATACTAATGTTTCTCTGCCCACAAATCATAGATCTTCTGTCCATTTTTGCGGCCAGTGGGGGTTATTTATCATATGTCGGTGCTCGATGGCCCTGCAGCTGTTCTCAACTAGAAACTGATGAACGGGTTAAAACACAGCCCAAGGTGCATACTACCCTGTTTCCCCAAAAATAAGACCCGTTCCACTGACACCGCCAATGCGTAACGTCTGACGAGGATTTGGAACTGCCGCGATTCACTAAGATCGTGGGTCCAAATTCCTGCATGTGTCCGCCGGAGTTCACCTTCTTCTTCCCGGTGCATGTGAGTGCAGATTTTGCGACACAATTTGGTTTTTAAATTCCGCGGTTTGTCCGAAGCAGTCGGGTTGTCTGACGTCCACTTCCCCCGATTTGTGTCGCATGCAAGCCTGTGCCGATGTGCCACAATCCGATTGCGTGCGCCAAAAACCTGGTGCAATTCTGGGCAAAAAATCTGAAAAAATCACTAAACCCGATGGAAATGCGTCCGGCGGACCCTTAGTAAATGTGCCCCAGTGTCTTATCCTAAAGAGGTCTAGGTGTCTTATTTTCAGGGGATGTCTTATTTTTCCATGAACATTTATTATTGAACAAAAAATCTACTTCTCTAACATCCTTATGACTCTCTAAACTCCGAATTTCATGCTGTATTTCTTGTGACTCCATTTCTATTAGAATAATTTCATGTTTAGTAAAAGCACTTCCCATTAATGACCCTTCTTATCCTGGCAGCTGCTGGTATCACATTTGCAGCACAACAGTCAGTGATTTAATTCCATGAATTGTTCCCCATGTCACAACCTTCTGCAGCATCTAAAAGATTTACTAGTACTGTTGTATGGTCTGGGGGTAGCCGCCGCAATGGCTGCCGCTAGGTCTTATTTTCAGGGGAGGCCTTATTTTAGGGCATATATGTGCTGCTTATGGAAAACCTAGGAATACTGTTTCGAGAGAACCATTAGACTTCTACGTAACACCCAGTTTTATTTGACTCTCTCACAGTAATTATCCTCCAGGAACAAAGTGCAATACGTGGCTGTGAGCTATTTACATAGCAATTTACATCTTGTGCCGTACTGATGTTGACTTTAGAACACAAAGTATACAAATGCACTTCCTAACATGCACACACAAAGCATGTATTGTCTCACTGTACAAGCTTATTAAACCATTAGGAGTAAGATGATGTAATATCATGAAATACGTTGATACTAATTAGTTAATTCTTCAGCCATAGCAAAGTACATGGAAAGGACCCATATCAACGCATAACTAAACCTTTAAAGCAATTTAGAATTTTTTGAATCACAGCCTGGCAAGTAGTGGAAACCTGGCCCCAGATTCCTGTTATTACATCCCCGCTTAACAATTATTGTACTGGTAATACATATCTCCTAACCTTTATGGACTCAGTCCATCTGTCCCGGGCAGTGTGATTTAGCTTCTGTGGGAACACTGTGACCTGGCTACTTTGGGGGCGCTGTGACCTGGCTACGATGTGGGTGCTGTGACCCCGCTACTGTGACCACATGGGGGACACTCTGGCTTGGATACTGGGGAGCAATGTGACTACTGGCTACTATGGGTGCACTGTGTCAATTGGCTAGTGTGTGGGGAGACACTTAATATATTGGCTACTCTAGGGGAAAAGTTACTATGTTGGATACTGTGGGGGTATAATAGTAATAGTAAGTTTGTATTAATCTGCAGAAATGAGTTATGGCTGGAAGAAGATGAGGTTGCAGCCAGATAGAAAAAAGAAAATAAAAGAGCAATCTTCCAATAAAAAATATCAACTGTTAGAAACCAGATTTACAGTAAGTTCTGGTATTACCCATGAGCTCACAATTCGGGAGCATCTCCTCTGTGCTTTGACTCCTCTGTTATTTTCTCCTTTTAGGGGCAGCTGATTCTATCATGTTTGGTGCATGAGGCGTATATTAAAATGCTACATATACATGCTACTTATATAGGTTCTCCCATATTTAGATCCACCTCAGTTTGACTATATACAGCCTTAACAGCATTAACTTATCCCATATATATGGTAGATCCCTCCCATTCTATTATATTAAGAAGCCCTCAAGTTCATTTATATACAGCCTCACATATAACCACTCCAGTTTATTTATACTATATATAGCTATATATGTTTAGGTTAGTTACATACAGTCCCCCCTCCTCCACAGAATAAAAAGTATCTGGCCCAATATGAATATACACAGACACCCCTAGTAGATCAGTATCCGGCCCCATATGAATATATACAGACACCCCACCACCACCACCACCACAGTATAAACCGTATCTGGCCCCATATAAATGCATATAGACGCCACCCCGGTCCCAGTATAAACAGAATGCAGCCCCATATAAATATATATAGAGAGCCCCCCCCCCCCTTCCCTGTATAAACAATATCTGGCCCAATATAAATGTATATAGACCCCCCTCAGTATATACAGAATCCAGCCCCATATAAATATATGCAGACCCCCCTAGTATATACAGTATCCATCCCCATTTAAATATATATAGACCCTCCCCGGCGTAAAAAGGCCATATAGATATATAGAAGCCCACACCCCCTATCCCTTATATCAGTATTAGGCCCCTTGTCCATGAAAAATAAAAAAAAACAGCTACTTACCAGCAGGCAGGGTGCTCCCATGCCGTGCGGCTACCGTCTTCTTGTGGCTCTTCTGTGAGCCATGGCTCTGCTCAGAGACACCGGCTGCGCGACGTCATCATCCACCGCCTGTGTCACTGCATAGTACGGATCGATCCTAGCAGCCGGAAAGGCGCTGCGTCTCTCTGCATGTAAATCGCACTTGTGTTTTATAGAGACAGGTGCGATTTATTTATCTGTTGGGTGATTCAGATGACAACGAGCGCCCAAATCACCCACTTTAGAGCTGCAAATTTTGCCGCTCTCCAAGGGGCTCCACAATCTGCCGCCTGAGGCGAGATTTTCAATATATTCAACTGCATAATGTGAAAGTATTCATCTTTGGTTGAAAAAAGATGTTGTTCATCATAGGTCTACCAGATTGGAAGTGGACCCAGAGCGCATCTTCCAATTGTAGTTGGCAATGAAACATTTCTGTGTTTTATCTACTGCACATATAGAAAAAATCATTCTATAAATTATAATAATAAGGCCTAGTGAAATTTTTTTCAAGCTCAGAGAGAAGACATCCCCTGAAAATAAGACCTAGTGGCAGTTCTACAGTTCTACAAGAAGTGCTCATATAAGCAAAGGGCTAAACATGAGAGATTGGGTCCAATAGTTCTAAGAGAAATGAAATTCAGAGTCTGGTCTTTAAATAAAAATGTTGCTTTTTGATCATAAATACTGGGATTGTTAATTGTACCACTGCCTGTGTAGTGTGCGCCAGATTAAGGATTTCTGATGCACGTTCTTCATGAATACGGTGCTCCCTGCACTGCCCTGATGGAGGGCGCCACTCTGTTTTTGGTTCACCTTTAACATGGGACATGCAACACACTTCTGTGAAACTTTGCATGATAACTCTGGTGCATGGTCCAACTGAGCACTGGAACGACCCTTCAGTGCAGAAATTTGTGTTGCATGATGAATAGTGAAGTCGTACCACAAAAGGGGCACACACTTATGAAATACCTGAGCAAGCAGTTTGCACATGAAAGAATGTACAAAGTTTGCCAGAAAACTGGCACACGCCCTTAGTATATGTGCCCCACTGTCCTATTTTCGGTACATAACAGAAACATGCTCATCAGTGTTTTGTAGAAGACAATACAAAAGGACATATAGCTACTTGTTATGTTGCCTTATCTCCTTTGGTAGGTAATGGAAGATGGAAGATGCTTTTCTGGATCTGTACAAAGAATTTAAAAAGTTGCAAATGATCTGCTCAAAACAGGGCGAACTTCTGCACAAGCTGCTCTCTAAAAAAGAATGTGCTAGCGGTAAGAGATAATGATATTTTGTTATTTTTATTCTTTATTTCTTATAAATAAGTAGTGCTACATGAGAATTAAAGGGAGTCTAAAGACTGTACAAGTAAGAGCGTGTGTAGAGCACTCAAGTTCATCTTTCCTGTTTTTCAGCAATTAGTTTGATATGGCTGAGTTCTCTCCATGTTTGTGTAGGTTTGAATGTTCTCTCCATGTTTGTGTAGGTTTCCTCCGGTTCCTCCGGTTTCCTCCCACACTCCAAAACATACTGGTAGGTTGATTAGATTGTGAGCCTCAGGGGGACAGGGACCAATTTGACAAGCGCTGTGCAGCGCTGTGTAATCTGTGTGCGCTATAAAAATTAAAAATTATTATTATAATAGCCATCATGGCTAATATCAATGCTAGAAGCACGTCACATACAATGGGGGTCATTTACTAAGGGCCCGATTCTCGTTTTCCCGACGTGTTACCCGAATATTTCCGATTTGCGCCGATTCTCCCTGAATTGCCCCGGGATTTTGGCGCTCGCGATCGGATTGTGGCGCATTGGCGCTGGAATGCACACAACGGAAATCGGGGGGCGTGGCCGAACGAAAACCCGACGGATTCAGAAAAACCGCCGCATTTAAAATAAAAAAATTTGCCGCGGAGCTTGCACTTACCTTCACTAGGAATAGGCCGGTGTACTTTAGTGCGTTCCGATGCTCTTCAGTGCAGCAGTGCCACCTGGTGGACGGCGGAGGAACTACCTTAATGAATCCCAGCCAGACCAGAATTCACCGCAGAGAACGCGCCGCTGGATCGCGAATGGACCGGGTAAGTAAATCTGCCCCAATAATGTGTTAACAATGGTTCAAAGCCGATGCATGGACCTAGGAATATCATCAGACTCTAATGAGTCTCAGAATTAGATGCAACGCTGCATAGGGTTGTGTTCAAACAAGCAGCTTTAGCCTCAGATGTGATTCCTGTAGCTATAATGTATAGTCAGGTAGTCAGCAGTTCACCTGTATGGATACATGAATAATAATTCTTTTATTTATACAGCGCTGCACAGAGCTTGCGAAGAGTCCCTGTCCCCAAACGGATACCTTCAAAGGGCCAAGTTACAGAAGGTGTTACTTAGGTAGAGAGTAATGACACTGTATCTCCTGGTAACTGAACATAGGTCAAGCCATGTGAATGTAGACTATATGAGAAGGTTACTATAGGCAGGAACAATATGTGGGGCAGTGGTCTGTAGCACTCAGATGCAACCACCAGGTGGCAGCATGCACTCATTTTGGCAATAGAGTGGAAAAAGATACCAAGCAACTTGAGGCACATCTGGGTGTAGACTAAAATAATCATCCAGGATTGTTCGTATTTTACGATTTTTACTGTTTTTCACATGTGATTTGATACATACCTTTTAAAGATAAATATTTAATGTTACGTCTACATAATCTACATATGTCTATGATAAACTTCAGTGAAAGAGTTAACAGGTTTTCAAGGCTAATAATTGACACAAATTAAAATAGATTGATTTTAGGAATGGAACAGGAAGCAAACGGCTCCTGTGAAATGGCTAATGTGAGCTGATAGCGGTAATAACCTATTCGGACCACTACATAAAGACTGGAGCTCTCTACTTGCTATCTCATCCTCAGTTTATCACAACAGGGGAGCTGATTTGTTGAGGAGATGGGTGTTGGACCCCTAGCAATCTGTTGTTTAGTACCCAGTCTAAGGATACAATAATTTATTAATATTTTTAGTACAGAAAACCCCAAAATAGACATTATAAGTCATTATAGGGTTGGATGCTGGTAACATATTGTCTCATATTGCAGAGATGCCTGTTTCGAAACCAATCCAGTGCACTGACAAAGGAGATGTGTGCTCCGAAAGTCCATTCTTCAGGTTGAAAGGTAAAGAAGATCAATGTATCGAAACTTCTAAGACAATGGCCGATAACCTGCTAGTACCTGCAGAATCCAAAGAAAACTGTAGTCGGTTATCTGATTTAGCTGTACAGTTCCCACCATACAATATCCCGACCACTGTGACTGACAAAGAAGAGGCTGCCGTAGGTATGTCATGTGCAGACATCCCCCCAGCAGGAGTAAACGCTAACTTTGCTATGCTTATCAAAGACTACTCTTCAAAATTTTTGGATATGGACAACGTTGAAGATAAAAAAAGCTCCGAAAAATTCTATAGTGACTTTTTGACTCCTTTGAATATTGATGGTAGTGTAAGATTATTGAACGTGTATGAAGAAGATATAAGCTTCCTGCAGTCTTATGACATATCGTTTGAAGCATTTTTGGAACCACAAAAGGTTTCTAATGGAGTAAGGGGACCGGCTAAGGTAAGGAAATCATTTTTTTTCTATTCATGTTGTATCCTTAGACAGCATAAAACTGGTGCTTCTTTGAAAATCAGAGGAAATATCTCTGGGGTCAATCCTTACAACTACAAGCGGTCCCCTACTTAAGAACAGCGCACTTACAGACCACCCCTGGTTACAAACAGACCTCTGGATGTTGGTATACTGTACTTTAGCCTTAGGCTACGATGATCAGCTGTATCCGTTTTCAAAGGTGTCTGTAATGAAGCTTTATTGTTAATCCTGATTCTTATGACAACCCAACATTTTTAAAATCCAATTGTCACAGAGACCAAAAAAAATTGTCTGGGGCTACAATTATAAAATATACAGTTCCAACTTACATACAAATAACTTAAGAATAAACCTACAGACCCTATCTTGTACGTAACCTGGAGACTGCCTGTATTGAGAACATGTAGACACATATAATCGCTAGTTTTGAAGCAATCTATGAGAAATAGACTTTACATCCTAAACCACTAAGGTTATCCTCTGGAAAACCTCTGGGGCACTAGTTAAATAGGGGTCTACCAAAAGATCCACTGGTACTCTGATGTGACATTTTGAACCTGTATTTTTTGTAAGTCATTCTATCTCTGTTCGTGAAGAGTAGTAATCTCTAGCTCTGACAGCCCTACAACACAATTCCTCTCCATGATCAATGATTCATGTCCAATCTGGTTTTTAAAAGATTTGATTCAGGATTACAATTTCACAAATGTGTAGATGGTGGAGGGTATGTAAAGGCAGATTCATATGAGATGAATGTCAATGGCAGGAAGTCAAAGTCAAGAGGACCAGGTAGGTAGAGGGGGTAGAAAGGGGTCAGATGTTCTGACTCTGAACATCTGAGCAAAATTGCTAATTTGTGCAATGATGTAAGGACGTCAGTGTCAGAAATGGCAGCCCTAGCGGAACCTGCCCTTCCTTAACAGCCAGGGTAGCAGACCAGCTAGTAGTAGGGTGGATGGGATGCAGCTAGTGGTTGTAGGGGTCTCTATAATCAGGAAAGCGGATAGAATAATTTGTGGCCAAGACCGCCCTAACTGAATGGTTTACTGTCTCCCTGGTGCCAGGGTTCGGCATGGGGTGGAAAGGGTGGATAAATTACTGGGAGGGGCTGGGGATGACCCAGATGTCGTGTCCATATTGGAACATATGCCAGAATAGTTGTAGTGGAGACATGGCTCGATGCCGCACATAATTGGGGTGTTAATATTCAAGGTTTTACACTCTTTTGGAAAGATAGGGCAAATAGGAGGGGAGGTGGTGTATGTCTGTATGTCAGAAGAGACTTAAAAGCGAGTGTGAATGAGACTGTGGTCAATGAAGAATGTGAGTAGGATGGAACTTTGTGGGTTGAAATTCATAACCAGGGGAGCTTTGAGAAAATTATTTTTGGTCTAATTTATAGACCCCCTAACATCCCTGAGGAAATAGAGGGTCACCTAAATAAACAGATGGAGCGGGCTGCACAGGAGGGGACCGTAGTGATAATGGGAGACTTTAACTTTCCAAATATAAATTGGGCTCAAGACTCCTCTTCATCTGTGAAGGGGAGACATTTTATGAACACTCTTCAGGATAATTTTATGGTGCAGCTTGTAGAAGATCCCACAAGAGGTGACGCATTGTTGGACCTTGTGATTCTCCAAAATGTCAGAGTCCGGGAAACTCTTGGGAACAGCGATCATAACATAATTATTTTCCTGTAAAAAGCAGAAACTGGTGGGAAAATCAAAAACATTGAATTTCAAGAAGGCTAATTTCCCGAAATTAAGGGCTGCACTACAGGATATAGACTGGGATCAGATTCTGTCACATGATGATACTAATGTTAAATGGGAGAAATTCAAATCTATCCTGGGTTTTTATACTTCTAAATTTATTCCAATAGGTAACGAATATAGACATGGTAGATTACACCTATGTGGCTTACAGCTACAGTTACTAGGGCAATTAATGATAAACATCTAACCATCTAACCTACACCCCACCCCCACCCCCCAAAAGCCCTGTAACACTTCCACCCTCGGTGCACCAGCGCTAGACGTGAGGGGATACACTATCCAGAATTCAGAGTTGTCAGCCAGGCAGCTATCGCCCCAGCAGCAATGGACAGTGTCCCCTCCTACGGTACCTTAGAACGCTGCAAAGCAAGTTGTACATATTGTCTTACTATTGTTTATGTCTATTTTATGTGTAAGTAACTTTGTAACCAAGAACATTTAATCAAGAAACAAGTAAATGAATCATAGTTTGTTGTCTTGTAACGTATATGTAACTGGATCTGTATCCCTATCAGTTTGTAACAATATGCCTGAGCACTGTGTATAAAAGGATTTCCCCCCAGGGATCAGTAAAGTTGTATGTATCCTATTCCACATTTTCATGACCCTGAATACAGTCACTGCGCTGCTCTGGATTGGTTTGCTATTATGTGCTGCATATGTTGTCCCTTCCCATGATATATAAAGAGTCATGTTCTTCAATTGTGATATGTTTTTTGCTACAGCTCTACTATACAAGTTACATAATCCTATATTTAAAATGAATATTCTGCCTGATATATATTCCATGGGGGGAATTCATCATTGTCTTTTTTATGTATATTTTATGTCTGTCGTTGTTTTGGCGCAGTTGTGGTACAAATGCTGTTTTGCAACTCCATTGCGCCAAATGAACATAGGACGGTGCAGTGTCCCTTTAAAATTCATTAATTGCATAGGCTGTTTTTCACAAAACTGAGCTGAATTCATGATTTGCGATTTGGCTCAAAGTTTAGGGACAAGTTTTGGCACAAAATGACTCTAGTCACCCCCCCTCCCCGGTGTAGAAATAGGAGAAAAAACACTACCAAATTTATCAAGACATCAAGGGACATGTGCGTAAAAAAAACAACATTTTGCAACAAAAAGCAAAAAAAAAAACAATATTATAAGACAACCCAAAAGAAAAAAAAACAAATACAACAACATTCATAGACTCACTTAATGAAAACAGATAAAACACAAATGGAATTGAAGGCAGACAACCAAATCAAAGAATCATTGTAATGATGAATCCCCCCCCTTATGTTTACATTATATAGTCAGTACTAACATATGGGACACAAGTCAACATCTGTTGGATTATTAATATTTGTGACTCAAGGGTCAAAATGCAGCTTAAAGTCAGTGATCCTCTTTGAACCGGTGGACACCATGGCCCTTCACAGAGGATAAATGGATGTGATTATGATCCTTTGCCTATTCTCCAAACACTCATCCACACACTATACAGTATCCAGTATGACTAACATCTGGGATTTAGGTTTATTTGAAGGATTAAATAGGAGCATCATGATTTTAGCTATAAGCTCTAGGTCCATTAAGGTTCTTCTAGAATAAAAAGAAATCCATATTCTCACAGTTAATGTTAAATATAAAAAAATGTGATTGACCTTCTTTGACACCTTGTTGACCTTGATTGACATTGTGTGATTTTATCCTGGGTTTAGTGAGATTCATGGCCAGTAACTACATGATAAAACACTTTTTAGTATGAATTGCTGCTAAAGTGGATGCATCCCAAAACTGAGCTGATCTTGATACATGGTGATTGGTCATATGACAAGCAACTTCTATGTGTGAACTCAGTCTAATGCTTTAAAGGGATTGTGGCTGAGTGGGGGGGGGGGGACTGCAAAAAAAACAAACTTGTACTTTCCACCTCTGTACAGCTTCCAGATGGCACGACCACCCCTCACCATATCCCAGCACTGAATAGAGCACTTGGACAGTGGATAGGTGGGCATGCCTGTCTGGGTGGAGATTCCATGCCCTTGTAAACATGGGCATGGCAAAGAGAGATCTCAACGTGGGAAACCGGGAGGGGCCGAGGAGGTAAGTACATGTTTATTTTTTAGGCAGCTCTTTCCACCAGGCCACATCTCTATGGCTATAAGTAACCATTAAAGTAGGAAGGCACTCGCCCATCCATAGCTGTTTGATTCAAATATAAGTTGCTTTGTTTGTCTTCGCAAGAATACACAAACAAAACAATGGCCGTTCTCATCTGGCTTGTGAAATAAGCCGGAAGAATCACCGGTTGCGTGTGTTTCTTTCACTCTCCCCTGAAATGTATCCTTCAGAAGACAAATAAAGCAACTTATATTTGAACCAATTAGCTATAGATGGGCGAGTGCCATCCAACTTCAGGGGTTATTTTTTGTTTGCACTGATACTTTGCCGGATTTTAAGCACCACCACAGCTGCTTACCCTGCCACTGTCTTGAAATAATAGCCAGGATTGGAAAGGAAATATTATGAGATAAGCCAGGATAGCATATCTAACAAACTCCTCAAATATTTTCCCCACAACAGAAGTTAGATTCACAGGTCTGTAGTTTCCAGGATCGTTTTTTTTGATCCACATTTGCTATGTACCAGTTGTGTGGAACAGAAACAGCCCTCAAGGAATTTATTAAAAATAATGGTCTGTCTATCACAGTGCATAGTTCAAGCAGTACCCAGGGGTGTAAGCAATCTGGGCACGGTCTAAATGGAGGACATTTATCAAAGCTCGTACTCCTGTTCCCTGGCCTTTTAATAATCGCAATTCTTTGTGCCTGCCAAAAATTTAGATTATTTTCTGCCTCATGCCACCTCTACACTAAGTGGGTGTGGAGAGGCATAAAGGGGGATGTGAAAGGCATCTTGCCCCGCTCCTGCACACTAGCTGTATTGCTGCTCAATTCTGTCCAGGCCTGATGACCATCCGTAGAAATGTCTGGCAAAGCAGCCTTCGGGGCCTCCCAATAGATCCAGCAAAGCAAGAGGAGAGGTGGTTTACATCATATTCTGGCACACAATGCACTGGTCTATGATAAAT
The DNA here is from genome assembly GCF_040894005.1 of Engystomops pustulosus. Classification (NCBI taxonomy): domain Eukaryota; kingdom Metazoa; phylum Chordata; class Amphibia; order Anura; family Leptodactylidae; genus Engystomops; species Engystomops pustulosus. Next base: position 58,780,591 of record NC_092412.1, on the reverse strand, counting down.
CAACCTCCTATAATTCTAAACTAGTACAAAGTCAAAAAAGAAAAATAAATTATCTTATGATGAAAAATGCAAACCATCAATATAAAGAATGGCCACAGTTACAAAACAGGTCAATTGGTCAGTATCGCTGTTAGGTTAATTTAAATGTATCAAATACTCATTATCATGTGACATATACTGGACCATATGAAAAAAGAGGGAGGTGCTTACCTCAGTATGAAGATAAGGTTCACTGGACAGATGTTCCTTAAAGGGAACCCGTCACCACTATTTTCACAAATACAGGTAGTGGCAGGTTCCTATAGAGCTCTAGTAACTATCTGACACCCTGCTTTTAGCTAAAAATTGTTCCCCTCAGATCCCCATAAAATCAGAGTTATAATCTTGCCTGGTAACTATGCAGCTTTGGAGCGAGTCCACGGGGGCGTTGCCTAATGTCATGTGACCAGGGTGACATCATCAAAGGTCCTTGAGCTACTTAATATGAAAACTATACCCCATGTACATATCTGACCACATAAAACCATCACAGCAGCCTCCATGGACTTCCACTCCTCTCCATGCAGGCTGCTGTGATTTCATGTGATAAAATATGCTGTGATTTCATGACATATATGCTTAGTGTACAGTTCCTAATGCTACAAAAGCTATAGGACCTGCGATGATGTCACCCTGGTCACATGACATTATAGCAGCATACAGAGATAGGGATGGGGAGGAGCTGCTGGATTCAGCCCGAGGAGGCCACGCCCACCTGGACTACATGTAGCCATGCTTAGTTACCAGATAAAACTATAAAGTTGAATATATGGGAATCTCAGGGGCATAATTTTTAGCTACAAGCAGGGTGTCAGATAGTTATTAGAGCTCTATAGGAACCTGCCACTACCTGTATTTGTGAAAATAGTGGTGACGGGTTCCCTTTAAACAGCGTCAACTAGGGTTTGCGATGAAAATCGAGTCGTCTGAGCACAACCTGTCTATCTGTGTGGGAAGGCATTTCTATGAAGGGTTACACACCCAGGATGGGACACCTTGGGGTTCCTTTACTAAGGGTCCGCAGACCGCACAAACATCAGATATTCCAACGATTACCAATTTGCGGCGCATTTAAAAGGGTATTGTGACGCATGTGATCGGATTTTGGCGCATTAGTGCCAGGTTTCATGAGACACAAATTGGGGGTGGCCGTCGGACTATCCAACGGATTCGGACTGAGCGCAGGATTTAACATTTGAATTGTGTGGCAAGCCAAGCACTTACATACACGAGAAGAAGAAGGTGAACTCCGTCAGACCTGAACGGGGAGCGACACATGCAGGATATCAGGCGCACGATCTTAGTGAATCGCGGCAGAGTTCATCCTAGTCGGACATTCCGGATGGGGGATTGCGCAGGGACCGGGGTAAGTAAATGTGCCCCATTGAGACCACATACAGCTGCAGTAGTCCCTAGATTACTTCTGAAGCATGACAATGCTAGGCCTCATGTGGCTCTAGTGCCTCAGCAGTTCCTGTATGAGGAAGGTATTGACTATGGACCAGGGGCGTCGCTAGGTCAAAAGATCCGGGGCTCGTGCCCCGGATCTTTTGGCCAGTGCCCCGAATCTCCTCGGGTCAGCAGATCATCTGCCCCGCTGCCCGGGAGATTCCTTCCCTCTCGTTCTCATCACGATCTGTGTCCTCAGCTGCTTTCCCCTGCAAGGACCTTACCTCCGGGAGTTCCAGAGGCTGAAGGACCTGTGATGATGTCATGATCACATGACCTGCAGGGGAAAGCAGCGCACAGAAAGAGAGAGAGAGAGCTGCATCTGTGAGGTGAGAAACATGATAGGGACTAGGGAAGAGGGAGAACATTGTGGGGCACATTATTTCCTGGGGGGCTGTGTGAGGCACATTATTTCCTGGGGGGACTGTGTGAGGCACATTATTTCCTGGGGGGACTGTGTAAGGCACATTATTTATTGGGGGGACTGTGTAAGGCACATTATTTACTGGGGGGCTGTGTGGGCACATTATTTACTGGGGGGCTGTGTGGGCACATTACTGGGGGGACTGTGTGAGGCGCATTATTTACTGGGGGGCTGTGTGGGCACATTACTGGGGGGACTGTGTGAGGCACATTATTTGCTGGGGGGCTGTGTGTGGGCACATTACTTACTGGGGGGGCTGTGTGGGCACATTATTTCCTGGGGAGCTGTGTGAGGCACATTATTTACTGGGGGGCTGTGTGAGGCACATTATTTACTAGGGGGGCTGTGTGAGGCACATTATTTACTGGGGGGCTGTGTGGGCACATTACTGGGGGGACTGTGTGAGGCGCATTATTTACTGGGGGGCTGTGTGTGGGCACATTACTTACTGGGGGGGCTGTGTGGGCACATTATTTCCTGGGGAGCTGTGTGAGGCACATTATTTACTGGGGGGCTGTGTGAGGCACATTATTTACTAGGGGGGCTGTGTGAGGCACATTATTTACTGGGGGGACTGTGTGAGGCACATTATTTCCTGGGCGGCTGTGTGAGGCACATTATTTACTGGGGGGACTGTGTGAGGCACATTACTTACTGGGGGGCTGCGTGAGGCACATTATTTACTGGGGGGCTGTGTGAGGCACATTACTTACTGGGGGGCTGTGTGAGGCACATTACTTAGTGGGGGGCTGTGTGTGAGGCACATTACTTATTGGAGGGCAGTGTGAGGCACATTATTTACTGGGGGGCTGTGTGAGGCACATTATTTCCTGGGGGCTGTGTGGGGCACATTACTTATTGGGGGCTGTGTGAGGAACATTATTTCCTGGGGGCTGTGTGGGGCACATTACTTATTGGGGGCTGTGTGAGGCACATTATTTCCTGGGGGGCTGTGTGAGGCACATTATTTCCTGGGGGGACTGTGTGAGGCACATTATTTCCTGGGGGGTTGTGTGAGGCACATTATTTACTGGGGGGCTGTGTGAGGCACATTATTTACTGGGGGGACTGTGTGAGGCACATTATTTACTGGGGGGACTGTGTGGGGCACATTATTTACTGGGGGACTGTGTGAGGCACATTATTTACTGAGGGGACTGTGTGAGGCACATTACTTACTGGGGGCTGTGTGGAGCACATTACTTACTGGGGGGACTGTGTGAGGCACATTATTTACTGGGGGGCTGTTTGAGGCACATTATTTACTGGGGGACTGTGTGAGGCACATTACTTACTGGGAAGCTGTGTGAGGACATTACTTATGGGGGGGCTGTGTGAGGCACATTATTTACTGGGGGGCTGTGTGAGGCACATTATTTACTGGGGGGACTGTGTGAGGCACATTATTTACTGGGGGGACTGTGTGAGGCACATTATTTCCTGGGGGGCTGTGTGAGGCACATAATTTACTGGGGGGGTCTGTGTGGACACATTATTTACTGGGGGGACTGTGTGAGGCACATTATTTACTGGGGGGCTGTGTGTGGGCACATTACTTACTGGGGGGGCTGTGTGGGCACATTATTTCCTGGGGAGCTGTGTGAGGCACATTATTTACTGGGGGCTGTGTGAGGCACATTACTTACTGGGGGGCTGTGTGAGGCACATTATTTACTAGGGGGGCTGTGTGAGGCACATTATTTACTAGGGGGGCTGTGTGAGGCACATTATTTCCTGGGGGGACTGTGTGAGGCACATTACTTACTGGGGGGCTGTGTGAGGCACATTATTTACTGGGGGGACTGTGTGAGGCACATTACTTACTGGGGGGCTGTGTGAGGCACATTATTTACTGGGGGGCTGTGTGAGGCACATTACTTACTGGGGGGCTGTGTGAGGCACATTACTTAGTGGGGGGCTGTGTGTGAGGCACATTACTTATTGGAGGGCAGTGTGAGGCACATTATTTACTGGGGGGCTGTGTGAGGCACATTATTTCCTGGGGGCTGTGTGGGGCACATTACTTATTGGGGGCTGTGTGAGGCACATTATTTACTGGGGGGCTGTGTGAGGCACATTATTTACTGGGGGGACTGTGTGAGGCACATTATTTACTGGGGGGACTGTGTGGGGCACATTATTTACTGGGGACTGTGTGAGGCACATTATTTACTGGGGGGACTGTGTGAGGCACATTACTTACTGGGGGCTGTGTGGGGCACATTACTTACTGGGGGGACTGTTTGAGGCACATTATTTACTGGGGGGCTGTGTGAGGCACATTATTTACTGGGGGACTGTGAGAGGCACATTACTTACTGGGAAGCTGTGTGAGGACATTACTTATGGGGGGGCTGTGTGAGGCACATTATTTACTGGGGGGCTGTGTGAGGCACATTATTTACTGGGGGGACTGTGTGAGGCACATTATTTACTGGGGGGACTGTGTGAGGCACATTATTTACTGGGGGGACTGTGTGAGGCACATTATTTCCTGGGGGGCTGTGTGAGGCACATTATTTACTGAGGGGCTGTGTGAGGCACATTATTTACTGGGGGGGCTGTGTGAGGCACATTATTTACTGGGGGGACTGTGTGAGGCACATTATTTACTGGGGGGACTGTGTGGGGCACATTATTTACTGGGGGACTGTGTGAGGCACATTATTTACTGGGGGGACTGTGTGAGGCACATTACTTACTGGGGGCTGTGTGGGGCACATTACTTACTGGGGGGACTGTGTGAGGCACATTATTTACTGGGGGGCTGTGTGAGGCACATTATTTACTGGGGGACTGTGAGAGGCACATTATTTACTGGGGGGACTGTGTGAGGCACATTACTTACTGGGGGCTGTGTGGGGCACATTACTTACTGGGGGGACTGTGTGAGGCACATTATTTACTGGGGGGCTGTGTGAGGCACATTATTTACTGGGGGACTGTGAGAGGCACATTACTTACTGGGAAGCTGTGTGAGGACATTACTTATGGGGGGGCTGTGTGAGGCACATTATTTACTGGGGGGCTGTGTGAGGCACATTATTTACTGGGGGGACTGTGTGAGGCACATTATTTACTGGGGGGACTGTGTGAGGCACATTATTTACTGGGGGGACTGTGTGAGGCACATTATTTCCTGGGGGGCTGTGTGAGGCACATTATTTACTGAGGGGCTGTGTGAGGCACATTATTTACTGGGGGGGCTGTGTGAGGCACATTATTTACTGGGGGGACTGTGTGAGGCACATTATTTCCTGGGGGGCTGTGTGAGGCACATTATTTACTGGGGGGGACTGTGTGAGGCACATTATTTACTGGGGGGACTGTGTGAGGCACATTATTTACTGGGGGGCTGTGTGAGGCACATTATTTCCTGGGGGGACTGTGTGAGGCACATTATTTACTGGGGGGGCTGTGTGAGGCACATTACTTACTGGTGGGACTGTGTGAGGCACATTTTTACTAGGGGGCTGTGTGAGGCACATTATTTACTGGGGGGCTGTGTGAGGCACATTATTTACTGGGGGGACTGTGTGAGGCACATTATTTACTGGGGGCTGTGTGAGGCACATTATTTATTGGGTGGCTATGTGAGGCACATTATTTACTGGGGGGCTGTGTGGGCACATTACTGGGGGGCTGTGTGAGGCACATTATTTCCTGGGGGGCTGTGTGAGGCACATTATTAACTGGGGGGACTGTGTGAGGCACATTATTTACTGGTTGGCTGTGTGAGGCACATTATTTACTGGGGGGCTGTGTAGGCACATTACTGGGGGGCTGTGTGAGGCACATTATTTCCTGGGGGTTGTGTGAGGCACATTACTTATTGGGGGGCTGTGTGAGGCACATTACTTATTGGAGGGCAGTGTGAGGCACATTATTTACTGGGGGGCTGTGTGAGGCACATTATTTCCTGGGGGCTGTGTGGGGCACATTACTTATTGGGGACTGTGTGAGGCACATTATTTACTGGGGGGCTGTGTGAGGCACATTATTTCCTGGGGGCTGTGTGGGGCACATTACTTATTGGGGACTGTGTGAGGCACATTATTTACTGGGGGACTGTGTGAGGCACATTATTTACTGGGGGGACTGTGTGAGGCACATTATTTACTGGGGGCTGTGTGGGGCACATTACTTATTGGGGGCTGTGTGAGGCACATTATTTACTGGGGGGCTGTGTGAGGCACATTATTTACTGGGGGGACTGTGTGAGGCACATTATTTACTGGGGGTCTGTGTGAGGCACATTATTTCCTGGGGGCTGTGTGGGGCACATTACTTATTGGGGGCTGTGTGAGGCACATTATTTACTGGGGGGCTGTGTGAGGCACATTATTTACTGGGAGGACTGTGTGAGGCACATTATTTACTGGGGGGCTGTGTGAGGCACATTATTTACTGGGGGGACTGTGTGAGGCACATTATTTACTGGGGGACTGTGTGGGCACATTACTTACTGGGGGGCTGTGTGGGCACATTACTTACTGGGGAGCTGTGTGAGGCACATTACTTACTGGGGGGCTTTGTGAGGCACATTACATACTGGGGGGGCTGTGTGGGGGCACATTACTTATTGGGGGGCTGTGTGTGAGGCACATTACTTACTGGGGAGCTGTGTGAGGCACATTACTTACTGGGGGGCTTTGTGAGGCACATTACTTACTGGGGGCTGTGTGAGGCACATTACTTACTGGGGGGCTGTGTGGGCACATTACTTACTGGGGAGCTGTGTGAGGCACATTACTTACTGGGGGGCTTTGTGAGGCACATTACTTACTGGGGGGGCTGTGTGGGGGCACATTACTTATTGGGGGGCTGTGTGTGAGGCACATTACTTACTGGGGAGCTGTGTGAGGCACATTACTTACTGGGGGGCTTTGTGAGGCACATTACTTACTGGGGGGGCTGTGTGGGACACATTACTTACTGGGGGACTGTGTGAGGCACATTACTTACTGGGGGGCTGTGTGGGACACATTACTTACTGGGGGGCTGTGTGTGAGGCACATTACTTACTGGGGGACTGTGTGAGGCACATTACTTACTGGGGGGCTGTGTGAGGCACATTACTTACTGGGGGGCTGTGTGTGAGGCACATTACTTACTGGGGGCTGTGTGTGAGGCACATTACTTACTGGGGGACTGTGTGAGGCTCATTACTTACTGGGGGGCTGTGTGAGGCACATTACTTAGTGGGGGGCTGTGTGTGAGGCACATTACTTACTGGGGGTCTGTGTGAGGCACATTACTTACTGGGGGTCTGTGTGGGCACATTACTTACTGGGGGGCTGTGTGAGGCACATTATTTACTGGGGGGCTGTGTGAGGCACATTACTTACTGGGGGGCTGTGTGAGGCACATTACTTACTGGGGGGCTGTGTGGGGGACATTTCTTGGGGCGTGTTCACACATGGCACTAGCACAGGTCTTGGTTTGATCACATATATTTTCCAGTAATACACATGTGATGGGTAACACGCTCCTGGTTTTGTTTAAATGCAAGACAAACGTGTGACGCAGCCTTTCAGTATTTGGGGAGATTGTTAGGGGCGGCAGCAGGATAACACTGCCCGGGAACAAAGATGTAGGGACAATGAGGAACATAAGATGTGGTGATGGGGATTTCTCCTGTGTTGTCTGTAGCTGTATATACTAGAAGTAACCTTGTTATTGGCACAGCCACATGTGAGGGGGTTATGTGCAGGAGGGGCATTACTGAAAGTGCAATACACATGCATTGGGGCCCGTGCCCCGGATCTTTTACCACCCTAGCAACGCCCCTGCTATGGACTAACCCGCCTGACCCGCCCCAGGCCTGAATCCAATCCTGCACATCTGGAACATCATGGGGCACATTTACTTATCTGTTTCTTGGAGTTCACAGAAAGTGCATTGTCCGCCGATAATGCACTATGCCGCTGTCACTAAGATCGTGCGCCCGATATTCTGCATGTGTCGCTTCCCCACTCAGGTCCGCCGGAGTTCACCTTCTTCGTGGTGCATGTAAGGCTATATTCACACTGCCGTTGCCCGCCCGTACCGTACCGTAGCGGGCAACGGCAGTGTACGGGGAGAGGAGGAGGAGGTGAGCGCAAACTCCTGTTAACCCCTTAAGGACCAGGCCCTTTTTCGTTTTTGCGTTTTTATTTTTCACTCCCCACCTTCAAAAATTTATAACTTTTTTATTTTTCCGTGTACAGAGCTTTGTGATGGCTTATTTTCTGCGTAACAAATTGCACTTCATAGTGATGGTATTAAATATTCCATGCCGTGTACTGGGAAGTGGGAAAAAAATTCTAAATGCAGTGAAAATGATGAAAAAACACATTTGCGCCATTTCTTGTGGGCTTGGTTTTTACAGCTTTCACTGTGCGCCCCAAATGACAGGTCTATTTCATTCATTGGGTCAATACGATCACGGGGATACCAAATTTGTATAGGTTTTATAATGTTTTCATACATTTACAAAAATTAAAACCTCCTGTACAGAAAAAAAATTCTTCATTTTGCCGTGTTCTTGCGCTAATAACTTTTTCATACTTTGGTGTATGGAGCTGTGAGTGGTGTCATTTTTTGCGACTTCTGATGACGTTTTCAATGCTTCTATTTTTAGGACTGTGCGACCTTTTGATCACTTTTTATAGAATTTTTTCTATTTTTCAAAATGGTAAAAAAATGCCATTTGCGACTTCGGGCGCTATTTTCCGCTAGGGGGTTAAACGCAGTGAAAAACGGTTATTATATTTTGATAGATCGGGCATTTTCGGACGCGGCGATACCTAATGTGTTTATGATTTTTACGGTTTATTTATATTTATATCAGTTCTAGGGAAAGGGGGGTGATTTGAATTTTTATGTTTTTTTAATATCATTTTTTTTTTTTTACTTTTTTTTATTTATTTTTTTTACTATTTTTCAGACTCCCTAGGGTACTTTAACCCTAGGTTGTCTGATTGATCCTACCATATACTGCCATACTACAGTATGGCAGTATATGGGGATTTTGCATACCATCTATTACAATGTGTACATCGCACATTGTAATAGATAGCCTCGTTCATGACAGCCTCGGATCTTTGTGTGATCCCACGCTGTCATGGCAATGGATCGCCGCTCCCCGGTGACGTCACGGGGAGTGACGATCGGAGCCAAGATGGCGGCGCCCACGCGCCGCCGGCTCTTTAATGCCGCCGGCATAAAGGATTAGCGACGGGCGTTTGCTTCATTATGAAGCAAATGCCCGGTGAGTATGAAGAGGGCTCAGCCCGTGAGCCCTCTTCATACTCCCCCATGCGCAGTAAGACGTAAGGGTACGTCTTATTGCGCTATGGGGTTAAATACCTGTGAAAGCCGTCCAACCGCGAAAACGGTGCAAAGTCTGACAAAAGTGAGCCGCCCCCATGTCTTTTACCATCCACAGACTGTCCAGGAGTTGACTGATGTTTTAATCCAGGTCTGGGAGGAGATCCCTCAGGAGAACATCCCTCATCAGGTGCATGCCCAGGTAGTGTAGGGAGGTCATACAGGCACCTGGAGGCCACACACTACTGGACCTCATTTTCTTGTCTTTAGGCATTTCCACTGAAGTTGGATCAGTCTGAAATGTGATTTTTCACTTTGATTTTGAGTAACATTTCCAAATCCAGACCTCCATGTGATATTCATTTAAAACAGTTTTATGTTTTATTGCTATCAACGCACTCCAATATGTAATTAATAAAGAATTGAGAAAGAAAGTTGTGGTATTTTAGTGTTCCTTTTATTTGAGTAGTATATATATACATACATAAAACATGTCTGCCCATCTCATATCTATCTTGGTTATCTATAACATGCTTATAGATCTCTAACATTTATGTCAATCCTTTCTTTTCAGTCTTCATGGAGTCCAGGCTGTCTGTCAGAAGACTGTCCATTCGGCCAACGCTTTGATGTCAACTCAGATGTTGCACTGACCTCTCAAATATGTGACTTTTGCCAAGCAGTATTTCCAGCGGGAGCAGCAACTGAGGGGGAATTTCTTGGACATCTTGCTGGGCACATCGAGTAAACTGAGGCTTTACTGAGCACTTCCCCCTTCCAATGTCCTAAAACTTTTTCTTCTGCTGTGAGATTTTTATCAAGCAGGGAGAGGGGGAGAACTGAGAGAGCAGAAGTTGCAGCATGTATGGGCTCTGGAAACACCCCCCAGAGCCCTTCTGGCTCATTAACATAATTGTAAACGTTGATTTTAGAAAAAAGGAGGCCATGGATAACAAGATATATAACAGGATTGCCACAGTGACAGTGCCTAGATCTATAATTAAGTGCCTCTGTTTTAATATGCTGGTAGATCATGATGGCAGATTTCCTTTAAAATTTTAAACAATTCACTGTCCGAATCTTGCCACACATTTTACATTGTGTAACTCTGCACTAAAATAACTTTTCTACAGAAACATGAGGCCACTGTTTGCTATTATGAACAACATACATGTGGTTACACCGATCTTCAGGCTAATACAGAACACTTTCTGCAGCTTTGCTGGCATATTCCCTGTAATGAGAACCTGTCAGCAGCCTTCTTAGTATAGAGAAGGAAACTGTACAGACTTATGTAAAGTGAGTTTTATCAATTCAATAAATCTTATTTTTAATTAAAATTCCTACTCATTCCTGCTTTCGGTGGTAGATGCTTCTCAGGTCTGACCACTATCTCTTTGTGCATATTGATGAAAATCTCCACTGGACTTTGTTAATAAATTATTATTTCATCATTTGCCACGATTTATCTGCTCAGCTATGACTGTGAAGTATGCAAATAAGTTTTCCAAGGTGTTAAATGGAAAACAATGCCTCCTTTTGCTACCTTGAAAGGCCGCCCCCTTAGCACCAAGTATGACCTACAAGAGGTCTAAAGATATGGTGTGGGATTAAGCCAAACCAGTATATCTATTCCAACAGAAACAACGCATTGTGAAAAACGCATTGAAATTGCACTGAAAACACGCATGAAAAACTGAGACACTGAACAAACTCTCACTGAAAATTGATTGAAGTTTGTTTAAAAATGTCAGTTTTTCACTGACCAAACCCTGATCGCACCCTGATCAGACTCTGATGGATCTGAAATGCATGTGTGTAAAGGCAACCCTTTTAACATGATATATGAATTTCAAAAATCCTAATGACATTATGCCGGATTAAAACCAAAACACAACATCTATTACAGAAGGAGCAGATTCCCAACTGTAGACAGCACTGTTTGGACCTGCTTGCATCTCTTCAGTACAGTGTAGGGAACTGGTTTGGCTTCTGATCTGTGATATACGGTATATTGGGCTGATCTCTGAAGAAATTAAAAGAGGACCCAGCACTCATCTATTTTAGCGTCTTCCGTTCACAGTGTCATTCAGTGGCAGTATAAGAGTGTGTTCCTTTCTCGCTGTCACCAGGGGGCACTGCACACAGATGTCTGCAGTTTCCATTGAGCTCCGCAAGAGCCTTTACCCTTTTTTGCACAGAGCTTTGCTATGGAGCTCTACAATGTCTTGTGTAAGGATGGAGAAGAACTCCTAATCGTGCACTGACCTCATTTAGGAAGAAGCAGGAACATTACCCAGCACACAGGGTTAAATTACCGGGATGAATATGGATGCCGCTCCTTGTCGGCAGAATCCAGGGACTAACAATGGGGTTCTTTGATGTAGGAAATAGTTGATGGTGTACGTGGACGCTGGCCATTGGAAAGGTCCCGGATGGAATGACAAAATGTATTCACAGCAATAATATGTGCAATATTTTAATGTAAAATATTATGCAAAACTCCTTGCTCAGACTGACCCAAAGAAGATTGCAGCCAACAGCAGCAGCCCACATACAGACCCTTGCGTCTTCCCTGCTTCAGAGAGTTGAATCAACAGAATGTGTGTTTTTCGGACTGTATTGTTCAGACACTTGGGCGTTATATTCAGTTGCGGGGTTCACTGCCGGGAATAACCGTTTTTATATTTTGATAGATCTGGACTTTTTGAGACACAGGGAAACCTAACATGTTCATGATTATTTTTTGTTTATTTTATCACTTTTAGGTTGAATGACAGACCTGGGTGGGTAGCATAGACTCCCAGCAACCTGAGTGAAGTTGGCCTCCCCACTTTGTTCAAATCAAACAAAATTTTGAACTACTAGTGCTACGTTTGTGCTGGTTTGTGCAGCAAAAATTTTCGTTTGTGCCGCTATCATTTTTAATATATTCATACTTTTTTGCAGAGGTCATCAGAGTTCATTTCTTCCAAAGTACAATGGGGCAGATTTACTTACCCGGTCCGTTCGTGATCCAGCAGCGCGTTCTCTGCTCTGGATTCGGGTCCGGCCGGGATTCACTAAGGTAGTTCCTCCGCCGTCCACCAGGTGGCGCTGCTGCGCTGAAGTTTCCCGGAGGCGCGCTGGAATGCCCTGAAATTCACCGGCCTATACCTGGTGAAGGTAAGTGTCATTTTCGCGACACATTTTTTGTCTTAAATGCAGCGTTTTTTTCCGAATCTGTCGGGTTTTCGTTCTGTCACGCCCCCCGATTTCCGTCGCGTGCATGCTAGCGCTGATGCACCACAATCCGATCGCGTGCGCCAAAATCCCGGGGCAATTCAGGTGCAATAGGCGCAAATCGGAAATATTCGGGTAACACGTCGGGAAAACGTGAATCGGGCCCTTAGTAAATGACCCCCAATGTGTTTGCTAGCTCCCCCTGGTGATCAAACCAGGGAATTGTCACAAGGTTTGTTTTTTACCAGTACATCCTAAACACCTCAAACACCTGAACATACCTTAAAAATTATAGCGGCACAAACGTTTGACACCAGTTTTGTTTGATTCGGTTAATGTGGGGGGGCTGCTTGAACTTTTGAACTTTATTTTTTTGTTCATATATTCAAAACAAAAGCAGCACAAACAAAAATTTGCGCAGCACAAACCAGCACAAATGTAGCAGAATTGTTCGGCACCAGTTTTGTTGGATTTGGGCAATGTGGGGTGGGGGGGGGTGGCTGACCTCTGATGACCTCTGGAAACTTTCATTAAAATCTCGAAAACTATGGCGGCACAAACAAAAATTTCTGCTGCACAAACCAGCACAAACATAGCACAAACGCTTGACACCAATTTTGTTTGATTTGAACAAGGTGGGGGGGCCAACTTCACTCAGGTCTCCCAGCAGGGCCCATCAGCTTTATCCCTCCTCAGGTGGCAGATTGCGGACCTTTTTGGGGTGGAAGATCACCGTCAGTAGTACAGACTCGCCAAACGCTGGCAAGTCCATACTACACGAAAAATCAATTACATCGGCGCTTTAAAGGCGTGGGGAGCACTGAGGCTGGAGGTAAGTAGAAGGTTTATTACTTTTGTGGGTGTTATAGCTGTATTTACTACAAATGGGGGGAGGCTGTTTAAATTGGAGGGAGGGTATTTATACTGGGGAGGGCTGTGTATACTGCGGGGAGGCTGTGTACTACTGGGGGGCTGTGTATTATGGGAAGGCTGTGTATACTGGGGGTTGTATATACTGGTGGAGGCTGTGTATTACTAGGCAGGCTGTGTATACTGGGGGGGCTGTGTATTACAGGGGGGCTGTTTATATTGGGGGAGGTTGAGTATACTAGGGGAGGCTGTGCATTACAGGGGGAGGCTGTGTGCTACCTGGGTGGGGGGGCTGTGTTCTACTGGGAGAGGCTGTGTACTACTACAGAGGCTGGATTTTAATTAAAATGGGTGGCCATATATGGAGTACTGTATATCATTTAATTTGGGAGTATGTATAAATGGGCTGTTATAAATAATATAAATAAAATGATTGTGTATATAAATTAGTTGGGTGCTGTAGTTCAGGGGGTCTGGCAGATATAATAATAATATAATTGTGGGTGCTGTAGATACAATAAATAATTTGGGGGACTTTATAAAGGATGTTTTATGTGGGAATAGTGTGTTCAGTCATGTTTTCTATTTAAAAACACACTACATTATATTGTAAGTGACTGTGGCTTTTTTAGGGGCATCGTGTGGAGTTGTGCTGCACGGAGCTGAAGACATTTGACTGTGAATTCAGTAGAGATACACCATGGCCGGGAGAAATCGTAAAGAAGTCCTCTTCCTGATAGAGTAGATTGTTGCCTGCAAGGTACTAGATACTAGATGTCACTAATGTCTGTGTCATTGACTGACTACTAATGTGTGAGGTAGCATAATCTAACATGCAGGGGGCAGCATTTTCAGGCAGCAAAAATGCTAGAATCGGCCCTGACTACCAGCTGTAATAGCAACTGATTGCCCCCCTTCAATGAACTCACACGGGGGAAGGAATGGGAGGGGCACGACGATCCAATTCCAGATGTGTTAGCAGGGGCATTTAAATAGTTTACACCATCTGCAAGTGTTTTATGCAGCAAACACCCACCCTGTTTGGAGAGGGCTACAGCCGTGAGCCCTCTCCATATCTGGGTGGTGGCAAATAAGCCAAATCTACTTCAGTTTATACCTGCAAATTTAATGTATTATAGTAAGTACCGTGTTTTTCAGACTATAAGGCACACTGGATTATAAGGCGCACCATTAATAAATGCCTGCTAAAACATCTAGGTTCATATATAAGGCGCACCTGATTATAAGGATGAATGATTGACCTGTGCACAGTACAAGGCAGCTGTTGTCTGTAAGTACGGTTTATATATAAGGCGCACCTTTTGATTTATAGTCCGAAAAATATGGTATGCAGTGCCCTAGGTGACGAACACCTCTCAGGGCCAAAAGGGCACGGAATAGCAAAAGATGACTAGTAAAAACTGTGTATGAGCTGAATGCTTTTTAATGCCCAAGAATATACACCTGTAGGCTTAAAGTGAAAGCCAGCTCACCCACGTGGAAATCCTATTTTCAAGTGTACAGATCTAACCTCCAGGTGGTAGTGGCGAAAAATAGGTTGCAAATGTTCCAGCTTTTTTATTTAGTCGTCCATAATACAGCACAACACAAATTCAGCATGTTTCAAATGCATCAAATGTTCTTACTCATGAATTACATGAATCATATATGTGCCCTACAGATCTCGGTAATAAAAAGTTTATTGGAGGAACACTTTGAAGGAAATCTATGGAAGTATTCAAAGTATTCAAAGGTAGGGCTCATTGCACACAGTCCGCAAATACCTTGTTTTCTTTAACTGCTAGCTCTTTCCTTCCATAAATTTCAATTGACTAAATATGCAAATGAAGCTGAAGTGCATGGCTTCCCTGTTGTAATCCTGCAAGAAGCCTTTCAGCTGGCACGTAACCAGTAGGTTTGTTCATGACGAACTGACTCGGCAACATGTGCAGCTTGATTTCAGCTAGTAGAAGAAATACATAGATGTAGGAGGGAAGGCACAGGGTAGGCATTGATAGTACAAGGTTACCACCGCTGAATTCCCTGGGACCAGAGTGGCTGGCTGTAGTTGCGGCCTAGTATCAGAAATCTGTCATAGGTGGCTTGGTCCATTAGAACAGGCCTCGACCACGCCCGGCAGGGTGAGCAGGGAGATGCAAGAAGAGAGGGAGGTTTTGGTATAGTGAAGGGATAATGTGTGGGGTAATAGATCCCTGACCAAATGATGAAGAGGAGGCCAGTGGTGTAAGCTACACATCACAAATCACAATTGAACATAGAAACAATAGAGTACAGTCTTTTAAATGAAAAAAAGTCCAAAGAAGCAGCAGGTAACAGGGTGTAAACTTTTCTTCCTGCAGGCACACAAGGTGGTGGATTGGTGGGCTGTGGATCCATAGTTTAGTCAAGTTCCTTAACCCTAGTCTGGTTAAGCCTGGATTAGTTCTGCTGCTTGGGCAGCAAGATGGCAGTCTCCATGGTATTAGTACACAGAGATGCAGACACAAAGGTAGGAGGACACTGAGATGAACTGACCCAGAACCCTGGAATGAGCTCTCATTTATAAACTTTTGTAGAACTAATTCTGAAAGGGAACCTGTCACCACATTTTTTACAAATACAGCTAGTGGCAGGTTCCTTTAGACCCCTAGTAACTCCCTGACACCCTTCTTTTAGGTAAAAATGGATATCCTTACATCTACATAAAATCATAGTTATAAACTTGCCTGGTATCTAGGGATCGACGGAAGCATGGCCTTATGTCATGTGACATGGGTGACATCATCACAGGTCATTTAGCCTCTTAATATTAGCAAACTGTACCCCATGCACATATCTGACCATGTGATTTCATGTGATATGATATGCCCTACATCATGTTAAATTTACTTAAGGGGTCCCTTTATGCCCATTGTCCACAACCTAATTTGTTCCGAGAAACTGGACTGAACCTAGAATCACTGAACTGAACTCAAAATATCCACTCAGTTCAGCGATTCTAGGTTAAGTCCAGTAAATCCCACAAGTGCGCAGAGCTAATTTCATGGATCAAACTGGCTCATGGACAAAGGCTGGCTCTTCCTAAGGCTCCTTTCACACTGATAAGTGCTCGCCCTTCCGTAGCCCGCGCTAGCACACAGCAGCGCGTTGGGGAGGAGAAGGAAAATGGCGCCGCATGGCCTTAAACACTGAGGAATATTGAGCATGCTGTATCTTTTCCCTGTGCATGGTACGTGGAAAAGTATGATACTGCTGCCTCGAGCCAATAATCATCTATGGGGTTGTATATCCTATATACAACCAATGGTTGTCTGAATTCGAGTATAATATTTTAGATTGTGTCAGGACTTTGTCATTCCCTTTTAGAATTCATCTACCTGACTACTTCTGTACAATGAATGAATTAGGAATTATCAGAGTCTGCACTACTGGACAAATAACTATCCTAATTTCTGCCAAAATGAATCCATCAGCCACACTTCCATTGGTTTCATTTTTCATTAAACAAATGTAGGGTATATCTGTAACACATACCGGAGCTAAATGAGCTTTTCTACATGA
Source organism: Engystomops pustulosus (assembly GCF_040894005.1). Taxonomy (NCBI): domain Eukaryota; kingdom Metazoa; phylum Chordata; class Amphibia; order Anura; family Leptodactylidae; genus Engystomops; species Engystomops pustulosus. Next base: position 58,763,715 of record NC_092412.1, on the reverse strand, counting down.
ATAATGACTCCGGTAGAAGCAGCAACACATACATTTATTTCCCCAGGACAAGGTTTACTGTCCTTGAAATTATGAATTCTAGGTTGAAATAGAAACTCCTCGGAGGGATGTGATTGCCATTGCTGGTGACAGTGTGACAAATCGAAATGAGTTTCCTCATCTGTCACAGCTGAAATGTCATAATATTAAATACAAGCAGAAATGCAAACAAAATGTTTTATGCAGAGATATATTATCTATTTGCCTGAACATGCATGCTCAAAGATGTAGCTCAGCACTAGAAGCATCCTACTGCATGCTTAGAAATGACTCCATATATTGTATGCCCCCCAGGTCCGATGCACTCCCTCTTACCCACTTAAATACAAGGAGTGGGGCACTGCCAACCAAGAAATGGGCAATGAAATCTGGCATGAGAGGGTGCACAGGACCATATGATTTAGCCCATGATGTACCAAAAATGCCCATTTGCAAAAACACTGACCTGTCAACAATTTTTATAGATTTATATTATTATTATTATTATTATTATTATTATTTCTAACATGGATTTCTATTGCCTTTAGTGATAAATAATGAACTGGTTTAAAAAAAATTTCCACGGGCCACAGAGCATTAAAAAAAAAGCCCATGTGATAACACACAGAGAAATGGATGACTCAGTGTGGCATCTGTGGAAACCATGAACCATGGGTGTGAAAAACAATGCCAATGTGAAAGACCCCTAAACTAGTTGCTTATGGCTGTGCGACTATATATATAAGGGGAGTATGCAGAGGTCTCACGGGCTGATTCCTCTCCGTACGCACCAGTGTCCACTGTATTGTTCAGCGAGTAACTGCAGCGGGATAGATAAAGCAACACCTAAAAGTTCTTCCAATGGGCACTGCCATCTTGGATTGCCGATTGGTTGCCATGAGCCTGTTTAAGGCTTCCATAGCTGTCATTCATTGACCTGTATTACAGTCTGTCAGAGACAGACTCTAATACAGAAGCAGTATATTCACTATATACTGCAATATAATCGGTATCGCCGTGTCCCAAAATCTCCAATCTATCATAATATAAAAACAATTATTCCTGACGGTGAACCACTTACCGGAAAATGGCTTCCAAATACCTAAATTTACCCTTTTTTGCCATTTTGCAACACGTAAAAATTTTAGTTAAAAGTGATCAAAAGGTTGTACAGTCCCCAAATAGTATTAATGAAAACGCCGGCTTTTTCCGCAAAAAATGACACCTTACACAAGACTGTACATCATAGTATGAAAAAGTTATTGCTGTCCGAATATGACAAAACTAAGAATTTTTTTTTTCACAAAAGATTTACATTTTTTTTTATTATTAAAACATAATAAAACCTATATAAATTTGGTATCACTGTGATCATACCAACCCAACAAATAAAGGTGAGGTGTTATTTGGACCGCACAGGAAAAGATGTAAAAATAAGCCTATAGGAATATGGTACACATGTGTTTTTTTGGCAATTCTACCACATTTGGGTTTTTTTTCTAGCTTCCCTGTACAATGAACAAAATAAAAAATGATGCCACTAAAAATACAAGCCCTCCTATGTCTCTGTAAATGGAAAATAAAAAAGATATGGCTTGTGGAAAGAGGGAAGTAAAAAAAAAGAATTGCAAAACTGGAAAATTGCCCGGTAATTAAATGGTTAAGGTTATAGCAGAACATGTTTTTGAGAAAGCTGACTTGTTTACTACAAGGCCAGACAACCTGACCTTGATATTGACAGGTGCTGCCTGGAAACTTGTTTGCCTCTTTAGAAATTTTCTGTGTCATTGTCATAGAATATTATGGAGACTCAATATAACTCTATAGGAGATTGTTTTGTTATTGTTTGTGTTGCATGACTCTCTGGACTTATTTCCCATTGGGGTGTACCTCACCTTACCCTCCCTTCTGGAGAGCAGCAAGACGTGGCGACACCTCAACAATGTCTAGGAGGATCCAGCATAGCATTGGGGCCATTACAAACCCGGGCACTGTACACTGGAGATTATAATTATAGAAGAGACAATTTCTTAAATGTCAAGGTCAATGTAAATATATGCTTACATAGTAAAATATAGTATTTTAAGCTTATTTAAAAATGTAAATGAGATAGATGAAAAAGAATACTGATCAAAATTAGTTATTTTATTGGTGTAAATTATAGGTGTTACTCTGGCAGATGGTACTAGTTTATTTAAAGGGAACCTGTCACCAGTAACCTCATTTTCACAAAAGACAGGTTGCAGAAGCCCATCACATCTGCAGTGTAAATATGTCTTTCTGCTTTCTCTAAGCCTTTGCATTACAATACAATTGTGTGTCATAACTTACCTTGCACATTGACAGAATCCTCTGTGTAGTTACAGGGGTTGGGCTTTGGTTTGGATGCATTTCAAAAAACAACACGAGACTTGTCTGTGCTGTAGACTCATCAGCCCTCAGCCCCCACCTTTGTGCTCCTGTACAGCTCCTCTCTCCTGCTCCTTCACAGAGTTCACAGCCTGGTGAGTTGACATCAGTGGGAGAGGGAGGAGCTGTACAGGAGCACAAAGGTGGGGGTTGAGAGCTGAGGAGTCTGCAGCATAGATGAGTCACACTATTATATAGTAATGCAAACGGCTTAGAGAAAGCACTTAGGCAGATGTGCACTGCAGGTGTGATGGGCTTTAGTGCTGTGATGGGCTATATTGCAAAGTGAATGCAAGTGTGTATCAAAACATTCTTGAAAGATATGTGCTTTCTCCCTTGTATTCTTCACTCAATCAGCTAGCAATTTTCATGCAGGACAATACCCCTTGTTCACAGCAAAACAGGTAAAGTAGTTCTTTGAAACAGAAAACATTGAAACAATGAAATGTCCAGCCCAGAGTCCTAATCTAGTAAAAAAAACTCTTGAATATCCTTGGTGACAAAGGTGACTAAACCTACAACAGTCACTGAACTGTGGAAGAGATTGTAAGAACGGATCAAAATCACAGCAGAGCGGTGCCAGAGACTAGTGATGTCCTGTGGTCACACATGCACTGAGGTCATTCATAGCAAAGGCCTGTACACTTCCTACTAATTGATGACTGTTATAACCTTGAGAAAATTTTGTTATAATCTGACTGGGAGGTAGTAAACTTAAACACCAATTTTTTTCCCCAATAAGGCACTTTAAAACAGACCCGTAATATTAAACAGAGTTATAAACTCTAACAAACATCCCCACCAAATAAAGGCAATGAGGCTTCCTGTTGGGTGTAAAAAAGGTCACAGCTATTTATTAACAATTTAACAAAACTCCAAAATTAAACGGCACTATTATGATGTTCCTTCTTTGTGCCAAAAAACCGCAGCTGCCCGAAGCGGTTTGCTCGGCCGGACTCCCGGCCAACACTGCGTCTTCCGGGCAAATCTCGTTCCAAATCTCAAATCTCCACCAATCTCTTCCATTTTTCCGCCAGCTGTGACTTCACCGTATGGAACACAAAAGAGACATCAAAAACACCAAACAATAACAGTAGGGAGGGAGGGAGGGAGGGACAGCTTCACCGGTGGCGCGGGCAAGAGGAAGCAGCACGCCCCAGGCACCAGCTTATAAACCCAAGGGGAGGGGCAACCACAGGGAGGGGGAGGAGAATCCCAACAATTGAGCCCTACACCCCCTTAAAGTGCAAACACACACTAAACACTTGAGTGCAACTCCTGGACACCCCCAGTCAGAGGGCACCCTCCATATTCAGTCGGGGGTACCCTGCATTCTCTGTGCTACAGTCATTGATGTTGTCTAATTATGTTCATCACATGTTTTGCAAAACAAAGGTTTTATGTTGATTTACTTTAGTTATTTTGTAAAACACTGTTCTAGGGGCATGGTGTACTTTCAAAAAATCCATTGAATGTTGATCAATTTAGATTACATTATTTTTGGAAAAAATCAATTGATCGTACAATGTTCTTTAATTTTGATGTCAAATGTGTATATACACTGTACAAGTGTATAGGCTTATACTGGTAGACAGGTATACTTTTGCCTCTGTCTCCTAAGGCGGGGATAAAAATCCACAGCAATCTGCACTTTTCCATCCTGTTTCCTGTTGGAAAATCCAGTGTATCCTCAGTGGAGGCAATAAGAAACTAGATGGATACCACTGTATGGCATCCATCCATGGCCTCTGTTGAGCAAATGCTGTGAGCGTTTCCCTGGTGAAGTAGCTGTTTATATAAGGACAGTTATATCACTGGGGAGACATCCTGAACATTGGCGACAGTAAAACTCTGGCTGCTGCCTATGTTCACTCCTCCCACTTTCAGAGAGGAGGAGCTGAACGTGTGGATGAGTATACGGGCGGATATGCTTCTGTCCATTTAATGTACACAAGAACAATCATGCCATGAAGAAAACAATAGTCATATCAAAAACTACAGTCATGCCATTCCAAAAACGACATCTTCATCAGAAAATGGAAAAACACTCTTACGAATTGACATTAAAGCTTAATGTACTAACCATAATGTAAGTTATATATACTATTTTATTTTATTATAATATAATTGACACAAACATATTTCACATGCAGTATGCGCAGATTTTCTGGCATTAGACCAAACAAATTGGGGGTTATTTACTAAGGGCCCAAATCGCTCTTTTTCGTCGGGTTTCCCGAAAATTACCGGTTTGCGGTGAATTGCCCCGGGTTTTTGGCGCACGCGATCGGATTGTGGCGCATGCATGCGACAGAAACCGGGAGCGTGGCCGTCGGAAAACCCGAAGGATTTTGAAAAACGAGGTATTTTTTTTAAAAAAATGTGTCGCTTGACACACACTTACATGCACCCAGGATAGGATGGTGAACTCCGGCTGACCTCTGCGCAGCAGCGACACCTGGTGGACATCGGGCGCACTACCTTAGTGAATCGCTGGAAGACCCAAATCCTGAACGGAGAACGCGGCGCTGGATCACGACAGGACCGGGTAAGTGTATGTGCCCCATTGTTTATTTAAAATTTCCTATTTTCAATTCCAGTTATTGTGCAGGGCAGATATTTCAATCAGGGAAGTCATCAGTTCAGTATAAGTACGCTGCCTTGGAATCATCTTTGTCTTTGCCCTAACCTTCATGCCTCAAATACAGGTCCTTACTACAACCTGCCGGCTCCATCTCAAGAACTTATCTTGCATTTAACCATTTCTCAATCCAGGATCTAAAAATTACTAGTCCATGCTCTCATCATCTCCCACTGGGACTACTGCAACCTTCTTCTCTGTGTTCTCCCAGCTTTAACGCCCCTCCATTCTATCCTAAACTCTTCCGGCTAATCCATCTATCTCCTCGCTTCTCCTCTGCCTCTCCTCTCCCCAGTCTCTCCACTGCTTTCCCATTGTACAGCGAATTCAATTTAAAATACTAACCATGACTTACAAAGCCGTCCACAACCTGTCACATTCATCTCCACTCTTTTACCATCTGCTCTCTCACTGACTTCTCCCGTGCATCTCCATACTCTGGAACTCTCTACCAAAATGTGTCAGACTGTCCCCCACTCTCCAAACATAATCTGAAAACCCACCTTTTTAGGATCACAATACACAGTAACTGCTCTGCTCCCTCACCTTATGTCTCCATCTACTCTCCTGTATAGATTGTGAGCCCTCACATGCAGGGTCCTTCTTCTACTTGTCTCCTGATCACTGTAGTTTAGTATTTGCAGTTGTTCTTGTCTTAATGTAATGTATGTGAAACCCTTACTGATTGTTCAGTACCATGGAATTAATGGTGCTTTATAGATAAATAATAATATCTAGTGACTCGCAAAATAGAAATTTGGACAATTGCATGATAGCAGTAATAGCAGGTAACCTCTCATATACCTCAGTATTAATTTGGAGTTCTACAATAAACAGTGCCCCATTAGGTTACATAGAAAGGGTCATTTACTTTGCCTTGTTTACCATCCTTCTGCAACTAAGAGACATACAAGTGTGATCTCATTATAACTATACACTGCATAACACAGTGCCACATTGACAAACACAATCACCATTATCTCATTCAATATAATCTCCAGTTATGTTTTCTCAGGTTTTGTGTAAAGTACATCTCAGTCACTTATAATTGCTTTATCACTATGGCAACTTCAGTAGCTTCTTAAATGTGGCAATACCATATATAATGAGAGAATGATTTTCCTGTATCTCTTATGCTGATTTTCAGAGTACAGAAGCTCATTGACCTATCAGATTATATAATAAATCAATGGAAGGGTGAACGGTGAGTTACAACAGCTAGGTCACTACTACCCATCTTCAAATGACTGCAGAGAAGAAAGATTACACATTATGTAATGCTAGAAACGGCGTTATTGCTCACTTTCAGACTGATTTCTGAAGTTTGTTGAAGTACACTTTAAAGAGGACCCACCAACTCATCACATCATTAAATAGGTGTCACTTTCTTCTGATTCTGGAGTGATTGCCATATTTTTCTTAAACCTCTGCCTTTCACATGATTTTCTGCACCCAATATGAGGTGGATCTTTTCTGTTAGAAGGTTGGTTTTGGGTTGCTCACAGCAGCAACATTTTCAGACAATTTATCTTAGAGGAGTTGTAGTACAAAAGATAAGCATTCCTTGCCCAAAGCTCCCCAGCTTTGGGAAACAATGGGGCACATTTACTTACCCGGTCTGGAGGAGATCCCGAAAGTGCATTGTCAGACGATAATGTACTGTGCCGCGATTCACTAAGATTGTGCACCCAATATCCTGTAGGTGTCCCTTCCCCGCTCAGGCCCACCGGAGTTCACCATCTTCCTCCCGGTGTATGTAAGTGCATGTCTTGCGACACAATTTAAAGTTAAATCCCGCGGTTTGTCCGAATAAGTCCGATCGTTTGATGGCCCACCCCCCCCATTCCTGTCACCTGAAAGACGGTGCCGCTGTGCCAAAATCTGATCGCGTGCGCCAAAATCCCCTTCTAAATGCCTGTCCTAGCGGCGCAAATCCGAAAACGTCAGAATATCTGACTAAAGTGAGGTCCGCATGACCCTTAGTAAATAAGCCCCACTATCTGATCATTGGGAACCCTGGTGTTTGGCACAGCAGGTGCCATGATGAATGTACAATGATGAATGCTTGCAGTTCATACCCAGTTCACAGAAAGTACATAATACCATCTTCACTGAGCACTGGACCACTGACATTCTTACATTAATACCAAGATGTACTGTCACAGATTTACTGACAATGGGGCACATTTAGTTACCTGTCCGGAGGAGTTCACAGAAAGTGCATTGTGCGACAATCATGCACTGTGCCACGATTCGCTAAGATTGTGCACACGTTATCCTGCATGTGTCGCTTCCCCGCTCAGGTCCGACAGAGTTCACCTTCTTCTTCCTGGTGCATGTAAGTGCATTGTCTTGTGACACAATTTCGACGTTAAATCCCGCACTCAGTTTGAACCAGTCAGATCGTTCGACGGCCCAAAGACTTCTGTCGCATGAAAGCCAGCGCAGTCGCTACAATCAAATTGCGTGCGACACAATCCCCTTTTAAATACCTATCACAGTTGCGCAAAACCCCAAAACACCGGAAAGTCCAACAAAAGAGCGTCTGCAGACCTTTAGTAAATAAGAAGCCCCTATGTGTTTACCCAGAGGCACCAGTGAATATTGATCCTATTTCTAAGCATAAGCGATTTTTTTCATTTTTTTTAACAGCACATATAGGAAAACTTTTGTTGTTATTGTTGTTGTATAATAAATATGACAATAAATAAGACACAACCACAAGACAATTATTTCGATGAAATGTGAATGATTATCGTTGCAGAACTGTTAGAACAAGCAGTTGTGGAATTAGCAGCTTGGTGGCATATCCTGGGATGATCGCTGTAGCCTGCACAACAGATCATTAGTCTCCTTAATTTGTAGCTACACTTCTGTGGAACTAGTGCCAACAGTGTACAAACAGAAAAACACTGAGCTGTATCTGCCAGAAAATCGTATTAGTAACACATATTAGCCTTAAATACACATTGAGCATTGCCCCTCTAATTAATCTCTATAAAAAATACAATTTAGATATACATTAAAGGGATCATGAATTAATTTCCTGTTAGCAGAAGAGTCCATCAATTCAATCAATTACCCATTACCACCAGTCTAACTGTACTCAGATTCTCAAGACTAGGGGTAGGCTGCATGTGCCATGGATAACACCCTTTAAGCATCTGCGTACAGTAGAGGTTCACCCCTTCCTAATAATATGCCTTACATTCAGATTTACCAGAGATATGGCCTTGAATCATATCTCCCAACCTCTTTAGTGCTATAGAGAGGACACATGTGTGACCAGCTGCTCTGTTCATTTGGGGTTCACAGGACCCACCACCCAATAGCGGCACTCCCTACTGGATTACATGGAGCGGCATCTTGGGGCCTCATTGATAAAACTCAGACTGGCCGTGACCCAAGAATGGACTGTGGAACACCGGTTCCCAAGCTACGGCCAAAGAATTTAAAGTTTTTAAAAAACAATTCTTTACTTACCTGCGGCTTCTTCTCACCGCCGCACCATCTTCTTCACAGCCTGCGCGCTCACTATGTTGTCACGCGCCCGTGACACCATCTGCTGTGGACATTAGGGGGCTCTGCTGTTGATATTTTATTGAAGGTGGGATCTGCTGTGGGTATTACATTTTAAAAGGTAGCGGCTGCATTTCCCACCCAAGGCTTATACACTAGTCAATACATTTTCCCAGGTTTTTTTGTGGTATAATGAGATGTCTTTGCTTATACTCAGGGATATACGATATGTAAATGTTTTCCTCATAGTGAAAAGGCCAAAGACAGAGGGACATTTCAGGTGTATGGGGTTATAGCCCCCTTCTTATAAAGCCAACAGAAAAAGGGGCACTATCAGCCTCCATTTTCCTGCAGGAAAAGGGGCATTTTATTCCAGGGGCTGCATTATATGGCAGGGAGCATGGGTGACTGACTTCTCTATCAATTTTTTGATCATGCGGGTACAACAGATGTATAATGGACCCATTTCCTCGTGATCCGTGGGTAAAGATGCTACACTCATCCTATGAACTATTCTGTAAGTAGTTCTCAATAAACTAAACACTTGCCTATTGCGTATTAGCAATTCTTGGATGTTCCAGGGATGTTTTCTACACTTTTGCCCCTTAATTTATTGTTTTTTACACAGTTTCAAAGAGTTTTACATACTATGGAAAACTGGAAATATGTTAGAGCGGACAATAGTAATGATGCATATGAAGCGCATCCCCCTGTGAGAGGACGGCTTCTAACGTTATATAGGCTTGAGAATAAATACATATTGATGTATGCAAAATCACCAATACTTATATCTGGAAATGGTTATGCCTTGAGAACAAGCAGATGTTGATAAATGCCCGATCTCAGAAATGTATGGCTGCTGACGTATATGTGTAACGTAGAATTGTTACTGAAGTGATAGAAGCTTGGGAATAAGCCAAATGTTGATATATACATAAGGGCCAACATTTAGAGCTGGAAACGATTACATACAAAGTAATCATACAAAGACGTCAGAGTAGCCACCATCAGCATCAACATCCATAATAACTCATTACTGAAAGCTATCAAATCTCCTGTGACCAATATGGGAGAATAAAACACAAGCTCTACATTGATGGAATATTATCTGAGAGTTTCACAGGGCAGGAATGCCCTAATAAACAATTACACAAAGCTTCCAGGCTCCTAAAGCAAAGCCACCAACACAAACCTCTGATGCAAATCCAACAAGGTACCTACGTATAGTTTGTTAAAAAAAATCTACCATCAAAAGCTAGCGTGATAATCCAGGGACACTTATTATAGATCCAGACACTGTTTTTATCTTTTTGGATTTGTTATTCATGACCTTCTTCCTTCTAAAATCAACTTTTAAAATGATGCTTTCAAGCCAGAAAAACTGTAGCTTCACAGGCTTTTACAATGTACAATAGCACTTTCCCCTTCCACTGTGTGTAACTACAGTAGGTGGGGGTGGAGGCAGGTGCTGAGGGAGCAAGGGAGAACATTGTAACAACCTGTAAAGCTATCGCTGTGGTGGAGCTCTTCTGGCTCATTGGCATAAATTTTAGAAGGAAGGAGGCTATGGAACATTTCAACACAGACATCGCCAGCATTGACACACACACACATCTGTGCAACAAATCGTACACATGTGCAGACTTTCTGCACTTCAAATTTATGCCTTCTCGCAAAACATGTCTATTTCCCTTAACTAATATCCTCTTTCTCTTATAATCCTTAAAGGATCATCGATACTTTTCATTCCTTACTAACACCAAAGGTGCAGCCATCCGTCACGGACCTTGGGGATGAAGATCTGGCCACCTACTTTAAAGACAAAATTGACCGCATTTGCCGGGAAATAATTTCCTAATCCACTAACTCCATTCATCCCCGACCCTCCTGTACCTCACCCTGTTCGCTCTCTTCCTTTGACACAGTCGCAGATGAAGAAGTGTCCAGGCTCTCCCCACTACTTGCATCAGTGACCCCATCTTATATTAGTCTGATGCATTTTTTTGGCTGTATTTTACTGACTTTATGGACACATTGGGGCAGATTTACTTACCCGTTCTGTTCGCGATCCAGCGGCGCGTTCTCTGCGGTGGATTCGGGTCCGGCCGGGATTCACTAAGGTAGTTCCTCCGCCGTTCACCAGGTTGCGCTGCTGCGCTGAAAAGCATCGTTCCGCACTGGAATTCACCGGGCCGGACCAAGTGAAGGTAAGCGCGTCCCAAGCGACACTTTTTTTGTTTTAAATGCGGCGGTTTTTCCGAATCCGTCGGGTTTTCGCTCAGCCACGCCTCCCGATTTCCGTCGCGTGCATGCCAGCGCCGATGCGCCAAAATCCGATCACGTGCGCCAAAATCCCGGGGCAATACAGGGAAAAATCGGCGCAAATCAGAAATATTCGGGTAACACGTCGGGAAAACGCAAATCTGGCCCTTAGTAAATGACCCCCATTGGGTTGTTTGCTCAAATTTTTGCACCTTTTCAAGCAGTGTGCTGGAGTTCACCGTGTAGCAGTTGTCAGGATCTGAGGTAGTGGATCCTCTGTACCACCGCATGTGAAGGCGTATGCCGACACCTGGGAGTGGAGTCTAAGTGGCACCTGGTTTTCACCAGAGCCCGCCGCAAAGCGGGATGGACTTGATGCGGCAGGGTACCACCAGATCGCTCCACAGGCGGTGGCAACCAAGGCGTGGTACAGTCATGAGGCAGAATCGTGGTCGGGGACAGGCAAGAGGTCAAGTCAGGCAGCACCGGATCAACATCAGGAACAAAGCAGGCGGTCAAGGCAGCCAGCAAGGAGTCAAAGTCACGAACGTAACTGGGGTCACAACGGGAAATCAGGCACAAGGCAATGAAACAAGCTTTCTCTGAGGCACGAAGCACAAAGATCCGGCTGGTAATTCCTGGACATGGCCAGAACCAATAAGCGGTGCGCTGGACCTTTAAATCTTCAAGCGCCGGCACAGGCATGCCCTGGGTGGCAGGAGTAGCCAGGGCCAGATTAAGGGTCTCAGTGGTATGGAGCACCTCATTTAGGATGGGGCCCCCCCAGCTCTGCAGCCGACGTGGGGCCCCCTACCACAACGATATAAGTAAAAAGATACCACATAGTTATACTGTTTCAAAGCTCTAGAGATATTAGAAACCAAAAAATACTATTATAAAATAATGATACCACCATACTGTTACCAATTAAAAGTACCATAAGACCAGTATTCCAAACAATAGCGCTACAATATCCAAATAATCGCTCCAAACTGCGACCCACAGCATCACCACAACATAAAGAAAATACCAACATCCTGATAATGAGCACAAGACTCTATACACAGACCGGTATTACCAATAATTTACCACATAGAAACTCCATTTACTGATGATCTTTGCAGCCATATTGTTATTATACAAACACCACTGAGCAGAGAACAATATCACTAATGACACCTTTGTACAAGCCCAAATAATAACATTACATCCTGATTATCACCACTACATAATAACCGAATAATACTGCAATAATATATAGTAACCTACACACACAGACCAGTATCTACCAGCATATAGTGACCATATAGTAGGATATACCAGTCCTGTACAGAGGCCGCAGTGTCATCCAATGACTTACAGGTGACGTCCCTCATGTTGTCTCTTCCCTTCTTTCTGATCTTCCAGGAGACTTCTTCCATCCATGACTCATCTCTGCAGGTTTATAAAACAGACATGGTTGGCATCATCCTATATACTCCTTACACCTGACCCTCAAATACAAAAATGACCACACTGTACCCCCACATATATCATATATACCCCTCACACCACAACTGACCACACTGTGCCCCCACATATATCATATATACCCCTCACACCACAACTGACCACACTGTGCCCTCACATATATCATATATGTCCCTCACACCACAACTGACCACACTGTGCCCCCACATATATCATATATACCCCTCACACCACAACTGACCACACTGTGCCCCCACATATATCATATATACCCCTCACACCACAACTGACCACACTGTACCCCCACATATATCATATATACCCCTCATACTACAACTGACCACACTGTGCTGCCATATATATCATATATACCCCTCACACCACAACTGACCACACTGTGCCCTCACATATATCATATATACCCCTCACACCACAACTGATCACACTGTGCCCCACATATATCATATATACCCCTCACACCACAACTGATCACACTGTACCCTCACATATATCATATATACCCCTCACACCACAACTGACCACACTGTGCCCCCACATATATCATATAAACCCCTCACACCACAACTGACCACACTGTACCCCCACATATATCATATATACCCCTCACACCACAACTGACCACACTGTACCCCCACATATATCATATATACCCCTCACACCACAACTGACCACACTGTACCCCCACATATATCATATATACCCCTCACACCACAACTGACCACACTGTGCTCCCACATATATCATATATACCCCTCACATCACAACTGACCACAATGTACCCCCACATAAATCATACCCCTCACATCACAACTGACCACACTGTGCCCTCACATATATATCATATATACCCCTCACATCACAACTGACCACACTGTGCCCCTACATATATCATATATACCCCTCACACCACAACTGACCACACTGTGCCCCCACATATATCATATATACCCCTCACATCACAACTGACCACACTGTACCCCCACATAAATCATACCCCTCACATCACAACTGACCACACTGTGCCCCCACATATATCATATATACCCCTCACATCACAACTGACCACACTGTGCCCCCACATATATCATATATACCCCTCACACCACAACTGATCACACTGTACCCCCACATATATCATATATACCCCTCACATCATAACTGACCACACTGTGCCCCTACCTATATCATATATACGCCTCACACCACAACTGACCACACTGTGCCCCCACATATATCATATATACCCCTCACACCACAACTGATCACACTGTACCCCCACATATATCATATATACCCCTCACACCACAACTGACCACACTGTACCCCCACATATATCATATATACCCCTCACACCACAACTGATCACACTGTACCCCCACATATATCATATATACCCCTCACACCACAACTGATCACACTGTACCCCCACATATATCATATATACCCCTCACACCACAACTGATCACACTGTGCCCCCCACATATATCATATATAACCCTCACATCACAACTGACCACACTGTGCCCCCCACATATATCATATATACAGTATATAGTATACAGCCAGCCCCCAGTAGTATACATCCAGCCAGCCCCCTGTAGTATACAGCCAGCCCCCTGTAGTATACAGCCAGCCCCCTGTAGTATACAGCCAGCCAGCCCCCTGTAGTATACAGCCTGCGCCATGTAGTATACAGCCAGCCCCATGTAGTATACAGCCAGCAAGCCCCATATAGTATACAGCCAGCCCCCTGTATGCCAAGCACATTAAAAAAAACTTAATTCTCACCATCCGGCGATACTCACTCACTCCCAATCCTTGGTGCGGCTCCTCTTTTTTCTTCTATTTGCTGTAACAGTCGTCAGAGTCGTGTCCATGCGATCTGCTGGCCGGTGCACACTATGATGCAGCGACACTGCCGCATCATAGTTTGCGCCAGCCGGCAGGTCGCATGGTCGCGACTCTGATGGATACAGAAGAAAGAAGAGGAGCCGCGCTGAGGATCAGGAGCTGCGCCAAGGATCTGGGCGCTGGAAGGTGAGTATTACGTTTATTTCTTTTAATTGACTTGTGTATAAGCCGAGGTGAGGTTTTTCAGCACATTTTTTTGTGCTGGAAAAACTCGGCTTATACATGAGTATATACGGTATATATGTTGCCCCCCCAATTAATGACTTAATTTTTATTGCCCCCTTTAATTAATTAATTTACCTATTTATAGCCCTCTCTATTATACAGTGGTGCCCCATGATTTTTAGATGCTGGTCACCTCAAGTAATTATTTAAAATACATTTACTTAATGTACTGCCCCCATCAATGAATTATCTAATATACTGCCCCCCCCCTCGCCTTGTGAACTATTTGTGATCCCTCTTGATAAATGCTTAACAGCTCCATGCCGTAATGGTACAGCACGGAGCGCTAAGAATCTAATATACTAGAATGAATACTGGAATAATAATACTAAATTATTTGATATGTCCCCCCCCACAATGAATTATATGATATGCTGCCCCCCCCCACAATAAATTATATGATATGCTGCCCCCCCACAATGAATTATATGATATGCTGCCCCCCCACAATAAATTATGATATGCTCCCCCCCACAATGAATTATATGATATGCTGCCCCCCCACAATGAATTATATGATATACTGCCCCCCACAATGAATTATATGATATGCTGCCCCCCCACAATGAATTATATGATATACTGCCCCCCACAATGAATTATATGATATGCTGCCCCCCACAATGAATTATATGATATGCTGCCCCCCCCACAATAAATTATATGATATGCTGCCCCCCCACAATGAATTATATGATATGCTGCCCCCCCACAATAAATTATGATATGCTCCCCCCCACAATGAATTATATGATATGCTGCCCCCCCACAATGAATTATATGATATACTGCCCCCCACAATGAATTATATGATATGCTGCCCCCCCACAATGAATTATATGATATACTGCCCCCCACAATGAATTATATGATATGCTTCCCCCCCACAATGAATTATATGATATGCTGCCCCCCCACAATGAATTATATGATATGCTGCCCCCCCACAATGAATTATATGATATGCTGCCCCCCACAATGAATTATATGATATGCTGCCCCCCCACAATGAATTATATGATATGCTGCCCCCCCACAATGATTTATATGATATGCTGCCCCCCCACAATGAATTATATGATATGCTGCCCCCCCACAATGAATTATATGATATGCTGCCACCCCACACAATGAATTATATGATATGCTGCCCCCCCCAATGAATTATATGATATGCTGCCCCCCACAATGAATTATATGATATGCTCCCCCCCCCCCCACACAATGAATTATATGATATGCTGCCCCCCCACAATGAATTATATGATATGCTGCCCCCCACACAATGAATTATATGATATGCTGCCCCCCCACACAATGAATTAAATGATATGCTCCCCCCCCACAATGAATTATATGATATGCTGCCCCCCCACAATGAATTATATGATATGCTGCCCCCCACACAATGAATTATATGATATGCTGCCCCCCCACACAATGAATTAAATGATATGCTCCCCCCCCACAATGAATTATATGATATGCTGCCCCCCCACACACAATGAATTATATAATATGCTGCCCCACACAATGAATTATATACTATGCTGCCCCCCACACAATGAATTATATGATATGCTCCCCCCCAATGAATTATATGATATGCTCCCCCCCCAATGAATTATATGATATGCTGCCCTCCCACAATAAATGATTTCATGTTCTTCCCACCGACCACCAAACCCCAAATGAATGCTTTTATACGATAAGCCCCCACCATGTTTTTACTGCTGTTTGATTTAAAAAACAAAACAAAAAACTTATACTCACCTCTGGCTCCGCAGCTTCTATCTTCTTGCCGCGTCCGGGCAGGAAGGTGTGCGCGGCCGCGTGATGACGTCATCACGCGGCCGCGCAGCCTAGTTCATGGAGCGATGTGCGCCGGGGTTGTTCTTCCGGCCACATCGCTCCAGTAATAGTGCTCGAGCGGCCGGAAACGGCCGCATCGAGCACTATACAGGGATGGGCAGGAGCTTCCTGTCCGGACGGACGGAGGCCCCTGCCCGACTGCCGAATACAGGGTCGGGGCCCGTCGGTAGGCCCAGCAGGAGACTGAACATTGGCGCTATTGGAGCGCCAGGCCGGGGGCCCCCAAACAACAAATCCGGATCCGGGGGCCCGGCGCTAGCGCTCCAATAGCGCCAATGATGATCCGGCTCTGGGAGTAGCAGGAGCCTGGTGAGGAAAGGACATGCGGGGGGAGCTGGGGGCCGCAGAAGACACCCATGACAGCAGTAATCCTGGATTGCGCCTAATTTGTCTTTGTATTTCTCCTGGTTCCTAATGTTTGCAACTAAAAGGGCCAAAATAATTGCAGAAAAACACTCCAGTCCCGATCATGCATAAGAAAGACAATGGTATGAGTTGCACAAAAAATTTAGCCATTTTTTTAAATTTGCACCTAAAACGTCTCCAAAATAACCTGCATGTGACAAAGATCTGAGACTATAAAGAAAAATAGGGCACAAAATAAGAGGCAAGAAAAGGCCGCAAATCGCAACAAAACAAAAGCAAAATGTGATAAATGACCTGATGATAATCTACAAAGGGTAAGACAACAAATATATTTCCTCACTTTGAAGAAATAAAAGATTTTCAACCTCAGATAATTTAATGTATGTGGAAAAGTTTTACAAGGAACAACTTTTGCTCTGTTTCTGCTAAGCAAATGATCTTTTGTGTTCTCAAAAAGTTTCAAGAAATCCATTCTATTTATTCTGTCTACTACACATTTTTCATGGTATTCAAGGCTCCGAGTCTCCAGTCAGCACTTAAGAGTTGACTTTGATACATCAAATCTTTTCCTGGACTTAGTGTCAATGTAAAGTTCATTTTTGATTTATGGAAGCGTTGGATTCTAGTCAGATAGACTGTCAGGAAATGCAGCAGATAATGCTGGATGTACAGTAAGTGGGAGACTGGATGAGCAATCTGCTAATCTATAGTAAATAACATCATTGGCCGTTGAAAGCAAATTATCGGCTTTAGATGCTGGTAATATTGACACATTTTGATTTTCCATATCAGTTACTGTCTGGCCTTTGGATTTTCAAGGAACCTTTTCTATACAGAATTTTATACTTGCCTCTACCTGAGCTTCAGAATAGTATAAAACATAAAATGATTGGCTTCCACTGCTAACCTACTGTAAGACACTGGGAGTTCAGGTCCTGGCAGTGTACAGTTCTGGAAAATGGATTAACACTGCACAAACTAAGCTCTAGGTAAGACCACTCCAGGAGGGGACTGTACCATGAAAATACAGTCCACTCTTCAGCCAGCATGTTATAGAGCAGGAGAAGCGTAGCAGACCGATATATAGGTTTGTGGATGTACAGTTTGCACATATGCAATGTCTCTTCATTATCTCCGGTTGTAAAAGCTGAATTTTAATACTTTAGGGAACATTTATAATTTTATATTCTTGTCTTAAAGAGGTTGGCTACTAATAAGAAACTGTACCAGAGTAAGTACAAGAACCTAATAGGGTCATCCATATTGTACTTCTCCTGATAAAGTCTCTCTCTTGCCAATGGTAGTCACGGGTCACGACTTGAAGCTCACTGTGATGTACCATGTCCTGCTGGTTTTCATATTCCTTTCACGGTTTTACTTATAAAAGCTACAGTCCACCGTCAACATTAAAGGCTAGTTTTTTGAGCTTACCAGTAATGTGCCAAAATTGTGCCAGTTAATCACAGAAAACTAGCTTAAGTAACACTGAAAAACTAAGTCAACATAAACCACAAATTGGTCCCTGTAGGGTTGGTCCCTTTAAGAAAGTTTACCACTGTATAAGACCCTAATAGGGACACTCATATTGCACTTACCTTGGTAAAATTTCTCTCTCGCAGATGGGAAACACATGTTACATGATCCGCTGGTAGCAAGACTCAGGGCATGGCTGTAATGACTGCTCAGCCCCTTTCATCTGCCAGAAGCCACCAGGACAAGGTGTATCACAAGAAGTCCCAAGTCATGCTGCCATTGGGTCCCGTGACCTGTAGCTACTACTGGCTAGAAAGAAACTTTACCAGGGTAGGATTTGGGCGACCCTAATAGGATCTTGTACTTACTCTGGTATAGTTTCTTATGAATAGTCAACCCCTTTAAGACTGGAATATACAAATTATATATACAATTATAAATGTTCCAAAGTTTTCCAAATCAACTCATGTTGTCCATTTCTTTCTAATCCTCCTTGAGATGATTCTACACCTTCTATGGAGTACAACTGTGTATAATTAAACTGAGTGAACTTAATTAGGAAAGGCACACACCTGTCTACATAAGACCGCACATCTATATAAGACCTCACAGCTCATACTGCATGTGCAACATCCCCCACCGGGGCCTAGCCCTTGAGGTGAGGCCTGGAGACAGCCGGGGCCCGCTGTACCGGAGTGGCTGGCGGTTGCGGCCTAAGCACGCTATGGTCACGGTGCTTGGTACGGGGTAACCGGAGGGCTGTCCTACAGCCTGGCAGGTCTCTAGCAGGGTGGTGTTGACAAGAAAAGATGAGGGAGAGGCTGCTATAGCGGATCTCCCTGGGGCAACCCCTTAATGTCCCGAGTGTGAGTCTCTGGGTGATGGACAGGGTGCCCGGTGATGCAGGCAGGGGTAGTAGCAGGGACCAGACGGAGGCAGAAGTTGAAGGAAACAACTTACAGTTCGTTTATTGCAACCGGCAGGAACTGCAGAAAACGTGCCTTTAACAGGTGGAGTACTGGAGAGGTATTTGGAGGGAGCCACAGGATGTAGATCACCAGCCTGGATGTAAGAGCAGGCTGGGAGGCAGCTGTGTCCTAGAGGATGCTTCAGCTCGGTCCTGGATCTCTTCAGGTATCACCCTTGAAGGTAGGATGATACCCCTTTCCTCGCTACACTAACTCTAGTCTTATTGCTCCACTTCAGGCAGGGGCTAGGCTCTTCCTGCACTGGTCTGGTATGCTAGAGACTCTAAGCTACTGCTCAGCGAACTACTCACTGCTTGTGTCCTGCAGACCCAGAGGGCCTGACTAGGACCGGTCTCTCTCCTGAGAGAGATTTCTCTCTAAGAACCCAGAACATTCCTGGCCAGGGGGTTTTATTACCTCCCTTTGGTCAGGTGGTGGCTGCTCCTCCAATTACCTCTCAGTTCACAGAGACAGGATGTAACACAGACATTGGTTGACATTATTACATCACAAATTAACTTCTGCCTTGCCAGGCAGGATTAACCACTGCAATTTCCGCTGTGTGATGTGGTGACATGTTATGGGGCTTATTCGCAAGCACCCACTCGCCATTGCATCGGCGAGGGTGTTGCATACCCCGGGGGCAATTGAAAGAGCCGCCCTCGGCTCGACTACCGATGGTTTGGGCACAGAGGGGGCTAAGGGCACTTCTGGGAAGTGCAGGCTATGTGAGGTGTAGGGACAAACCGCCCATGGTCCTGGAGACAGGCACCTGGGTTGGTGTCGGACTAAGACAAAAACATGTAGCTGTATGACAGTTGGTCGCTGACGCCATTAAACCGAACTGTACAGTAGGAAAGGTGTGGTGTCATGTCCTGTAATCCACTCCTTGCACCAAGGCCTGTATATTTGTTTGATCAACGCTTCTTCCCTGGCGGCAATTATATGGTGTCTATCTGCATTGCATGAGCATATGCGACACGAGTACCTCCTGACTGACAACCTTACCCATGTATGAGTGGCATCCAGGTGCTAGCTGTGTAACACCCCCGGTCCCCTAAAGACCCGCAGTTTACGGACTACCCCCATGTGCAAACCTCAGTTTGAGGGATCAGGTAGCGGTCAGTGTTTTACACAAAAAGACGGTCCGACACAGCCACACTACAACCTGAAAAGCCTATGAAAGGGTTAATGCAGACTACTGGCAGATATGACAGTGTGCAAATATTTGGCAAAATCACATTGGCTTAGGAGCCCAATGGGTACACATCTTATAACATAACGTTACAGATAGATAGGCTACTCAGGGTAGCAGAATAAATGTCTCTTTTCCTGAAAAGAAAAGGCATAAAGAAGTGCAAGCAGAATGTCCATACCTAGAAAGGAAGGCATTAAGTGCAAAATAATAGTCAATAGCCATAGCAACTTTTCCTGGAGATTGGCAAAAGTCTCTCAGAAGGTCTCTACTGACAAAGTCCATCTTCTGGGTACAGCCCTTGAGGTGGGGAAAAGTGCACTGAAGAAACAAAGGGTCTCCTCTCTTTGGAGAGGGACAGAGTCCTTCAAAGAAATCCCTGCTGTGGCAGAGGAAGGGTGCTATCATAGCACATGACAGTAGGCAGTTCAAGGAGAGTCTCTTGACTGAGATAAATAAGGGTAAGAGTCTCAGGAACGTCTCTGGCTCTATAGGGATATGGGGATAAATACACACAATATGTACAAAGGACATAGTACCTGGAGAGGGCTACAGCCCTTCAAGGATTAGTCAGTATCGCTGGGTTCAGCAAAGACAGGGTCCAGCTCCTGCAGGGAATCCTGTGCATCCTCAGCGGGAATAGGTGCCGGCTGGGGACACCCGGTGGCAGCAGTGGGTACTGCAGGTGCAGCAACATCCTCCGGACCTTCAGGGGGAGGAGCGCTGTCGCCCGGGGTGTCGGCTGTTCCAGCCGGGGGGCTCAACTGAGCCAGGGACCACGGAGGGGTCCAAGAAGAAATAAACAGAGCCCAGCGGCCGAGCCGCGGCTCCTTCCAGCTCCGGTTCTTCCGGGGCCGGGTTGTCACCCCACTGGTAACCGGCAAGGGGAGATGCGGGACTAGACGGAACCTCCGGACAAGGTTCGCTAGCCGGGATGTCTTCTCCCACCGAAGAGCCGCGGGACCTGGCAATGCTCCCGGCAGGGGAGCCGGTGGGGGTGGCGCCCTGTATCATGCCCGGCCCATGGATAGCAATGGGACCCGTACTCACAATTACTGTGGATGGGGCATTCACGTGGGTCACCGCCCGGGGACTTGCAGCCGAGGAGGAAGAGGTGTTCGGAGACTCCGGCCACTTGTCGTCCTCATACCAGTCGTCCTGCGGGAAGTAACGGTCCTCGTCGGAGTCGGGGATCCGGATCACGCCAGCCGCCCAGGGTCCTCGAGGTCCTTCCTGCAGGGAGAACTCGATGCACTCTCCCGGCTTCAGGTTGTGCAGGCTCTCTGGCAGATCAGGCCTCTTGACGGACCGGCGGGGTATAAATACTTCCCGTCCGGTGTAGTCCTGGGTGGCGAAGCCATAGCCCTTCCGCTTGTCGAAGAACCGGACCATGCCGGTGGTGCGGTTCTTCTCGACCCAAGCTCCAGCTGTAGATCGGCCGGCCATATACCGCTGGGCCTCCTTCTCTCGGCGTCGCTGGTCCGAGACAGCGTCTCGGAGTCGCCGGCGGGCGGCCTCACCTCGGCCTTGAGGCTGCGGAGGTTTCGGTGCTGGGGCTCGTGGTTCCGGTTCAGGCTCGGATCTCCTTGGACGACAGGTAGGTGCCGGAACAGGAGCAGGAACCACCGGAGGGTCAGGAACCACCACAGCGGGGCTAGCAGGCCGCGCAGCAGGAGTAGTAGGCCTCGAAGCAGGTGGAGCGGCAACACTAGGCCCAGGCGTTGGCTCAGCAGGAGTCCGGGCCTCCCCACGTGGCGCCTCCACGTGGACCCGCGGTACCGGGATGGTAGCCGGGATAGGGACGAGGAACCGCCCGGGTGGGATTTGGTATTGCGTCACCGTTTGGTAACATGTCCTGGTGACGAAGGCCCGAGTCAATCCTCGGTGCAGCCGATGTCCAGCGGAGGGTCTTCGGACGGGCTGCGCAGAGACCACCACCATAGTCTCTAGGACCTCATAAAACTCCGGACGCTCCACAGGAGGGAAAGGCGGAGGACCCCACATGGCGTTGTCCTCGCTGTCCAAAGTCCACTCAAGTTCTGGCCCTTCTCTGAGGCAGGGCAGGAAGTCCGCCCCTAGCCAGTGGGAGGAGTCCAAGTCCTTCCCGCCAAGAGCTGTGGCGGGCTCTAATTTTTCCTGCGCCACAGGAGGCGGGGTTCGCGCCCTTCGCGCGTGGGTGGAGCTTGATGCGTCATCTGGGTTTCCCGCCAGTGAAGGTTTTGGCGGGCTTGAATTATTTGCTGCGCCACAGTTTCGGAGGTAAAAATCTTCAGGCGCGGCAGCGCCGGATGTAGCAGAGCTGGTACAGTTCTTGCCAGGATTAACCTCTGGAGTGCGGGAGCGGCGCTCGACAGCACGTGGCAGCAGTATAACACAGTTCATTCCAGAAACACACAAGTCCTTGGGCCTAAACCCGGATGGCAGCAGGGTTAGGCAGCACAGTCTTTTTAATAAAGGAAAGTCTTTAATGCCGTAATAAGGCACAGAAGTATCAATCCTGTTCGTGATGCCACTTGCAACATCCCCCACCGGGGCCTAGCCCTTGAGGTGAGGCCTGGAGACAGCCGGGGCCCGCTGTACCGGAGTGGCTGGCGGTTGCGGCCTAAGCACGCTATGGTCACGGTGCTTGGTACGGGGTAACCGGAGGGCTGTCCTACAGCCTGGCAGGTCTCTAGCAGGGTGGTGTTGACAAGAAAAGATGAGGGAGAGGCTGCTATAGCGGATCTCCCTGGGGCAACCCCTTAATGTCCCGAGTGTGAGTCTCTGGGTGATGGACAGGGTGCCCGGTGATGCAGGCAGGGGTAGTAGCAGGGACCAGACGGAGGCAGAAGTTGAAGGAAACAACTTACAGTTCGTTTATTGCAACCGGCAGGAACTGCAGAAAACGTGCCTTTAACAGGTGGAGTACTGGAGAGGTATTTGGAGGGAGCCACAGGATGTAGATCACCAGCCTGGATGTAAGAGCAGGCTGGGAGGCAGCTGTGTCCTAGAGGATGCTTCAGCTCGGTCCTGGATCTCTTCAGGTATCACCCTTGAAGGTAGGATGATACCCCTTTCCTCGCTACACTAACTCTAGTCTTATTGCTCCACTTCAGGCAGGGGCTAGGCTCTTCCTGCACTGGTCTGGTATGCTAGAGACTCTAAGCTACTGCTCAGCGAACTACTCACTGCTTGTGTCCTGCAGACCCAGAGGGCCTGACTAGGACCGGTCTCTCTCCTGAGAGAGATTTCTCTCTAAGAACCCAGAACATTCCTGGCCAGGGGGTTTTATTACCTCCCTTTGGTCAGGTGGTGGCTGCTCCTCCAATTACCTCTCAGTTCACAGAGACAGGATGTAACACAGACATTGGTTGACATTATTACATCACAAATTAACTTCTGCCTTGCCAGGCAGGATTAACCACTGCAATTTCCGCTGTGTGATGTGGTGACATGTTATGGGGCTTATTCGCAAGCACCCACTCGCCATTGCATCGGCGAGGGTGTTGCACATGTCAGAGCACAGAGAATCATGAGGACTAAGGAACTGCACAAAGAACTCAGAGACAGAATTGCGGCAAGGCACAGATCTGGCTGAGGTTACAAAAGAATTTCTGCTGTATTCAAATTTACTAAGAGCACAGTGGCCTCCATAATCCTTAATTGGAGGAAGTTTGGGAAGACCACAACTCTTCCTCAACCTTGCCCTCCAGCCAAACTAAGCAATCATGGGAGAAGAACCTTGGTGAGAGAGGTAAAGAAGAACCCCAAGATCACTATGGATGAGCTCCAGGGATGAAGTACGGGGATGGGAGAAAGTTCCACAAAGTCAATTATTACTGCAGCCCTCCACCAGTCAAGGTGATGCATATAAAAAAACTGCATACAAAAAAACTCACAAAGGACTCCCAGACTATGAGAAATATAATTATCTGGTATGATGAGCTGAAGATTGAATTTTTGGTCTTAAATCTAAAGCAATATGTGTGGAGAAAACAAGGCACTGCTCATCACCTGCCAAATACAGTGAGACATGGTGGTGGGCGCATCATGCTATGGGGGTGTTTTTTCAGCTGCAGGGACAGGGTTACTGGTTGTAATTGAAGGAAAGATAAATGCGGCCAAGTACAGAGATATCCTGGATGAAAACCTCTTCCAGAGTGTGTTGGACCTCAGAATGGGACGAAGATTCAACTTCCAACAAGACAATGACCCTAAGCACACAGCAAAAATAACAAAACAGTGGCTTCAGAACATCTCTGTCACCATTCCTGACTGGCCCTGCCGGAGGCCGGACCTTACCCCAATTGAGCATCTCAGAAGAGACTTGAAAATGGATGTCCACCAATGTTCACTTTTCAACCTGAGGGAAGTGGAGAATATCTGCAAGGAAGAATCAGAGGATCCCCAAATCCAGGTGTGATCATTCCCATGAAGACTCATGGCTGTACTAGCTCAAAATGTGCTTCTACTCAATACAGAGGGGCTGAATACTTATGACATCGATTACTTATAATATCAGCTTTTCTTGTTTAACAGATTTTTTCTGTCAGAATAACTGGATCTTACCGATTGGTTGCAATTAAACATAGATTGAACAATTTAAACAGGTGTGAACACTTTCCATACCCACTGTATGTAATTATTCTGTTAAATGTAGACCATAAGACCCTCCTGGATTGTACATGGTAGGGACGTGAACTCCCAGGATTATAGTTACACAAAGCTCCCAACCGTCCCAGATTTGACAGGACAGTCCCGATTTTTCACCTCTGTCCCGCCGTCACGGGCAACTGGGAGATTGTCCCGGATATTCCTTCCAGGTCCTGCCTAGTATATACTCTCAATAATTACAATAATAATCTCTGAGAAGATCCCTCTCTATATACCAATGCATTAAGTCTGTCTCAGTGTAACACTTATGGTTAACAGCTCTTAGTTACAAAAAATCCACTGATAGAAAACCACTAAGCTCATATCCTAGTGCAATGATGGCGAACCTTTTTGAGCCTCAGTGCCCAAACCTCAACCAAAAGCCACTTATTTATTGCAAGGTGCCTGCGCAGCAATTTAAGAAGTAATGCATTTCTCCTTGTTCATTGACAACTTTCAATCCTTTAGCCTCCCAAGGACACCGACGCAGTTGAAAGGAGGAGGGCAAATTCATCTATCATTGTAGGAAGATTCTGTAGGAAGATTCTTTGAGTTCTGTCTGGTGAACTTTATTCTGGGGTGATGTCCTGGGTGCCCACAGAGAGGGCTCTGAGTGCCGACTCTGGCACCAGTGCCATAGGTTCGCCACCACTGTACTAGTGGATAGAGTCTCTGTGCTGTGTCTCTATGGCAGGTGGAGTGTGCAGGATCTGGGTTCAAATCTCAGCCTGTGTATAAATTTATTTAATATTTTTGAGAAGATGATTATTATTATGATATTATGGTAAAAATTTGTGGACGTGATTGGGGGTAAAGCTTAGGGGGGATTACCGCGATTTTGTCCCTTTTTCAGAAATGTTGGGAGGTATGCTACTAGCAAAGGTTGGTTTACTAATTGTACACTGCCTGCCTATCCCTATCTGATACAGCCAGGCATAACGGGGTTACCTATGGTGGGATAACTTCCTGTAGTAAGATTTATAGCTCTTCTATATTGTGCGTGCCATGCCCTGACTCCTGAGCCACCAATGTGGTTTCCCTGTATATATCCCTGCTTACAGTCCATGGACTGAGTAGTAAAATGATTTGCTGTTCTCTGTTCCTCATAATGTACATCTGACTATATATGGCCTAAGTACTGTATATACTCAAATATAAGCTGAATTTTTGAACACAATACTCGGGTATATAAAAAAAAATAAACAGAGTACTCACCATTCTGATGGCCCGGGCAGCTCCTATTCTATCTTAATAGCAGCGGCTGACATCACAGTTATGCGCCGGCCAGGCTGTGCGCACGGAGCTGTCACAGACCTGGCAACGGCATAAAGAAAGAAGAGACTCTGCCTACGGAGCTGTCGTGGAACTGCCGCGAACATGAAGATAAAAGAGGAGCTGCCGTCGGAATGCTTAGTAAGGAGTGTATTTTTTTTTTTATGGGCAGGCTATATACTTCAGTGGCTGGCAGGCTATATACTAAAGGGGGCTGCAAGGCTATATACCAAGGCTATATACTAGTGGGGGCTGGCAGGCTATATGCTACAGGGAGCTGGCCGGCTATATACTAGAGGTGCTGGATGGCTATACACTACAGGGGGTGGCAGTCTATATACTACAGGTATTGCACATTACCAAGAGGAATAACAGAGGACAAGGGACACATACACCCTGACCCCTGTATATACATACAGGGGTCAGGGGTCTGATGAAGCAAGGAGAAACACATGTCTGGTGGTGTCCACCTGTCCTCTGTTATTCCTGTGGGTAATGTGCAATAGTTAGTAAGCAAATCCCTTGACTTGCTCTGAGGACTAGACCTTCTATACCTCTATACAGGCTGCAGGGATCTATGTGTTATGTATATTTAGTTATTTGACCATTGGTGGACCTTTTCAGTGTATTTTGTCTTTGTAAATGGATTTGTTTTAGTTCATCTAATAAAGTGTTATTTTATACTTTCTACATTTGGTTTTTGTTTCCTCTTATTTGTGGTACTAAACTACAGCAGTAGCAGCCATAATGATATGCATGACATTATACACATTACATGGCATTATACACATCACATGACATTGCACACATTAGATGACATTATACACATCACATAAGATTCTATGACATCACATAAGACTCTATGACATCACAATGGGTCCAGAGCCTGGAACATTCTAAATCTAAGTTCTAGAGTCTTAGAGATTGAAGAGGACGAGTCAAGGAAAACACAAACAAGACCTTATCCATGAGTGTGACCCCCGTACAGTGCACAGAGAGGGACCTTCTACACCCGTGTCAAATACCAGAAGTTTGAAGTTTCAACCCTCAGCAAGCCCAGACCTTGTGATAAGTGCAAGTACCTACCTATCTACTAGCTAAAGTGATATTACTAATTGTACACTGCCTGCCTATCCCTATCTGACACTGCCTGGCATAGCGAGGTTACCTATGGGGGAATAAATTCCTGTAACCTCATTTCTCCCAGAAATGTATAGGAATTTTATATAAATGTCTAAAATGTTATAATTATATATATATGTTATATTTATAACTTTATTTTCTTTTTTATACTGTACTTTTTTATGCTGAAAGGGACACTGTTTTACCCCAATAAACTATTAGTCGCCTCAAGAAGGATATGAAATTTGCTTTGTAGAATTCCCTCTTTTATGATAAATCTCACCAAAATATCTATTAAAAATCACCTCCAAACTCATGTGCAATTGAGGTGAAAAGTGCTGAGGATTACACTGATTTTAGTCAGTTTTAGAGGTTGAAGTGGAAGGTATCTTCAGATTTTGCTTTTGGCATCATAATAAAGAAAGTAATTTTACCAGACTTGTGATTTTGTAAGGTACGGAACTGGAGATTCAGGCAAAATTCAGACAATTAAAGTTAAAGACATGGTCCAAAATAAAAACCTGATTTTTTTTAATACTATATGGCAGCACACTGTATGTATTTTATACTATATGGCAGCACGTTGTATGTATTTTATACTATATGGTGATATGCTGTATGTATTTTATACAATAGGGCAGCATGCTATGTGTATTTTATACTTTATGGTGGCATACTGTATGTATTTTATACTATATAATGGTATGCTCTATGTATTTTATACTATATGGCGGCATGCTGTATGTATTTTGTACTATATGGTGATATGATGTATGTATGTTATACTTTATGGCGGCACGCTGTATGTATTTTATACTATATGGTGGCACGCTGTATGTATTTTATACAATAGGGCAGCAAACTGTATGTATTTAATACTATATGGTGGCAAACTGTATGTATTTTATACTATATAATGGTATGCTGTATGTATTTTATACTATATGGCGGCATGCTGTATGTATTTTATACTATTTTTCCGCATGTTGTATGTATTTTATACCATTTGGCGGCATGCTGTTTGTATTTTATACTATATGGCGGAATGCTGTTTGTATTTTATACTATATGGTGGCACGCTGTAGGTATTTTATACTATAAGGGGGTATGCTGTATGTATTTTATACTATATGGGGGCATGCTAAATGTATTTTATACTATATGGTGGCATGCTGTATGTATTTTATACTATAAGAAGGCATGCTGATTGTATTTTATACCATATGGCGGCATGCTGTATGTATTTTATACTATATGGTGTATTTTATACTATATGGTGGCACCCTGTATGTATTTTATACTATATAATGGTATGCTGTATGTATTTTATGCTATATGGTGGCATGCTGTATGTATTACATACTATATGGTGGCACACTGTATGTATTTTATACTATAAGGTGGCATGTTGTATGTATTACATAGTATATGGTGGCGCGCTGTATGCATTTTGTACTATAGCGCTGCACACCGTATGTATTTTAAACTATATGGCAGTATGCTGTATGTATTTAATACTATATGGCAGCATGCTGTATGTATTTTATACTATATGGTGGCATACTGTATGTATTTTATACTATAGGGTGGCATACTGTATGTATTTCATACAATATGGCGGTATTCTGTATGTATTATATACTGTATCGTGGTATGCTGTATGTATTTTATACTATATTGTGATATGCTGTATGTATTTTATACTATATGGTGTCACGCTGTATGTATTTTATACCATATGGCGGCATGCTGTATGAATTTTATACTATATGGTGGCATGCTGTATACTAATACTTAGCACTTAGATCTAATGGTAAATATTCTACTTGAAAACATTGAGATGTTGGAATTGCTATGATGACTGAATTACAGGATGAAGACAACCGTCTGTGGCTTTGGTCCGACTGCTCCTTTCAATTGAGTGGCCCCTCAATGTTATAGAAACGGGTGGAGGACATTGTCTTCATTAGAATGGGCCTCCCTGTGATGCTGAGGCAGTTTGGACTCCACTACTTATTGTACAGGGGGTTAGCAGGAAAATCTTCCTCAACCTGGACCTGGAGTGGAATCTGTGCTTTAGCACCTCATGGGTGAACTGTAGTTATGTCAGTAAGTTATGTTTTTATCTGTTATGCAAATTCTTTTGTGTTCTGAACTCAAGCACAAGAATTAATCTCAGTGTAAATACCGGGAGGTTTCCAAATGGCTTGTCCGAGGTGCCACACGGCCCCTGACTCTGGGAATTCTTATGAGATCAGACACAAAGGGAGGAGTGTATGAGAAACCTACCCATGAGTCGTACTCTGAATGATGTATGTGTGATGTTGTGTTGGAAGAATTGATTTGTTTGTGTATAAGGGTACGAACACAATGGTTTCGCCTGTGAACTATTACTGTAAATAGTTCCTGGGTTGAGTGAAAGAACATGAAGGTTGGTCTAACTCATGGTAGTGAAGACAACCTGTGGTACGCGGGCTACGGTCCATGATAAAGGGACCCTTCTTGAAAAGGGGTGTCGGAGAGACGACCTTATCCTGAAAGAAATGCGTATCAACGAATGACATCTGTTTGTGTTGTGTCCTTTGTCTTTGAATTTTGATGGTTTGTTAACAAAGTATAAGAGTTTTGTATTTTGTAAAACTAACCTAATACTTTAACTGAAAATAAAAAATATCCTAAGTTTCTGTACTGATTTTTACAGCGGAACGAAACTTTTACTGTTGTTTGAGACTTATTACAGGATTCTGGAGAAAGGTAGAAATTTTCTGTCCGTTGTTTCCCTGATCCACTTGGTTCTGAGCAGGAGCGAGACGCATCATTAAGAGACAGATCTCAGGATATAAGTGATTTATCCTGTCCCAGGTTCCCTTTTTTGCTAATAAAATGTATTTGTTGAATTGTGAAAAGTATTGTTAAATAGCTACATAGTTGTTTAAATATATTTTCATGGGATTAAAGGGCATCTACCTCGAAGATAAAGGACTTTATGCAAATGAGCCTGAAAGCCATAGAGCTCCATAGGTGTTAATGGGGCCTAGAGCCCCTCAGGCTCATTTGCATACAGTCTTTTACCCTAGTGGTAGATGTCCTTTAATATATATAGTGGTTATGGTTTAAACTATTAGCAGGATTAGGACTGTGTCGTCTTACAAGACATTCTCTACAGAGCCAATGTCTATTTATATGATTGCTACAAGAGTAAGTTTATACTATACAGGGGTAAACATGTCACTAGAGAACATTGTGGGGATAGCATATATGTGATAAGAACTGCATATTTTTATGTTATAAATAAGGCAAATGACCAGTTTACTACATGTTTTGGAACACTAAAACATTGTCATCCAAGGTTAAAGGAAATCTACCATTTGTTGTTATGCATTATGAAGCAAACATACCTTGAGAAAGCTGTAGCTACACTGATGCAGGATCATATCTTGTTTAACCCCTGATCCCAGTGGTTTTAAAAAAACAAACTATTATATAATTCAGGACCTTAGGAAAGCTGGGTGCTGCTGGCTGCGGTGCATAAACACATTACATGGATCTCCCTGAACTGTCCAGATAGGACTAATCAATCTGATCTGGATGAGTCATACACAGGGCCAATTCTAGGGTATTAGCTGCCCGAGGCGAACAATTGAAGAACAACCTTCTCTTTTAAATACAGCCCCTTCCTATATTTATATAATATACAGCCTCCTACCATTTTAACATAATGGTTTACTCTCAAGTTATATTATGTACAACCCCCCTGGATTATATAATATGTAGTTAAAAGCCAGGTCATATAATGTCCAGCTCACCTCCCATATTATTTATTATAATGCCCCCTTTATTATATAATACACAGTTTTTTCAGCAAAACCACTCAATTCAGGGACTAAACAAGATATGTATCGGCATCAGTGTAGCTACAGCATTCTAAAGGTATGTTTGGTTCATAAGGCATAAAAACAAATTGTAGTTTTCCTTTAAATATGCTACTGAAAGCATAGGGATAAAAGATTAACTATGATAAGAGCAAAATTACAGGATGAAGACAACCGTCTGCAGCTCCGGCTCGACTGCTCCTTTCCATTGAGTGGCCCCTCAATGTTATGGAAACGGGTGGAGGACATTGTCTTCATTAAAATGGGCCTCCCTGTGATGCTGAGGCAGTTTGGACTCCACTACTTATTGTACAGGGGGTTAGCAGGAAAATCTTCCTCAACCTGGACCTGGAGTGGAATCTGTGCTTTAGCACCTCATGGGTGAACTGTAGTTATGTCAATAAGTTATGTTTTTATCTGTTATGCAAATTCTTTTGTGTTCTGAACTCAAGAACAAGAATTAATCTCAGTGTAAATACCGGGTGGTTTCCAAATGGCTTGTCCGAGGTGCCACACGGCCCATGATTCTGGGAATTCTTATGAGATCAGACGCAAAGGGAGGAGTGTATGAGAAACCTACCCATGAGTCGTACTCTGAATGATGTATGTGTGATGTTGTGTTGGAAGAATTGATTTGTTTGTGTATAAGGGTACGAACACAATGGTTTCGCCTGTGAACTATTACCGTAAATAGTTCCTGGGTTGAGTGAAAGAACATGAAGGTTTGTCTAACTCATGGTAGTGAAGACAACCTGTGGTACGCGGGCTACGGTCCATGATAAAGGGACCCTTCTTGAAAAGGGGTGTCGGAGAGACGACTTCTATCCTGAAAGAAATGCGTATCAACGGATGACATCTGTTTGTATTGTGTCCTTTGTCTTAGAATTTTGATGTTTTGTGTTCACAAAGTATAAGAGTTTTGTATTTTGTAACACTAAACTAATATTGTAACAGAAAATAAAAAATTCCTTAAGTTTCTGTACTGATTTTTACTGTTGTTTGAGACTTATTGCAGGATTCTAGAGAAAGGTAGAAATTTTCTGTTCATTGTTTCCCTGACCCACATGGTACTGAGCAGGAGCGAGACGCATCATTAAGAGACAGATCTCAGGATATAAGTGATCTATCCTGTCCCAGGTTCCCTTTTTTGCTAATAAAATGTATTTGTTGAATTGCGAAAAGTATTGTTAAATAGCTACATAGTTGTTTAAAAATTTTTTCATGGGATTAAAGGGCATCTACCCCGAGGATGAAGGACTGTATGCAAATGAGCCTGAAAGGCTTTAGGCTCCATAGGTGTTAATGAGGCCTAGAGCCCCTCAGGCTCATTTGCATACAGTCTTTTACCCTAGTGGTAGATGTCCTTTAACATATATTTTGGGTTATGGGTTATACTAATAGCAGGATTAGGACTGTGTCATCTTACAAGACATTCTCTACAGAGCCAATGTCTATATTAATGCTATAAGAGAAAGGTTATACTATACAGGGGTAAACATGTCACTAGAGAACATTGTGGGGATAGCATATATGTGATAAGAACTACATATTTTTATGTTATAAATAAGACAAATGACCAATTTACTGTATGTTTCTGAACACTAAAACCTTGACATCCAAGGTTAAAGGAAATCTACCATTTGTTGTTATGCATTATGAAGCAAACATACCTTGAGAAAGCTGTAGCTACACTGATGCAGGATCATATCTTGTTTAACCCCTGATCCCAGTGATTTTAAAAAAACAAACTACTATAAAATTCAGGACCTTGGGAAAGCTGGGTGCTGCTGGTTGCGGTGCATAAACACATTACATGGAACTTCCTGAACTGTCCAGACAGGACTATTAAATTTGATCTGGATGTCTTATACCCAGGGACAATTCTAGGGTATTAGCTGCCCGAGGCGAAAAATTGAAAAACAACATTCTCTTTTAAATACACCCCCTCCTATATTTGTATTATATACAGCCTCCTCCTAAATTTATATTATATACAGCCCCTTTCCATATTGATATAATGCTTTACTCTCAAGTTATATTATATACAACCCACGTGGATTATATAATATGTAGTTAAATTATGGTTAAAAGCCAGGTTATATAATGTCCAGCTCACCTCCCATATTATTTATTATAATGCCTCCTTTATTATATAACATGCAGTTTTTTAAGGAAAACCACTCAATTCAGGGACTAAACAAGATATGTTTCTGCATCTGTGTAGCTACAGCATTCTAAAGGTATGTTAGGTTCATAATGCATAAAACAAATTGTAGTTTTCCATTTAAATATGCTACTGAAAGCATAGGGATAAAAGAAAAACTATGATAAGAGCAAAATTACAGGATGAAGACAACCGTCTGTGGCTTCGGCCCGACTGCTCCTTTCCATTGAGTGGCCCCTCAATGTTATGGAAATGGGTGGAGGACACTGTCTTCATTAGAATGGGCCTCCCTGTGATGCTGAGGCAGTTTGGACTCCACTACTTATTGTACGGGGGGTTAGCAGGAAAATCTTCCTCAACCTGGACCTGTAGTGGAATCTGTGCTTTAGCACCTCATGGGTGAACTGTAGTTATGTCAGTAAGTTATGTTTTTATCTGTTATGCAAATCCTTTTGTGTTCTGATCTCAAGAACAAGAATTAATCTCAGTGTAAATACCGGGTGGATTCCAAATGGCTTGTCCGAGGTGCCACACGGCCCATGACTCTGGGAATTCTTATGAGATCAGACACAAAGGGAGGAGTGTATGAGAAACCTACCCATGAGTCGTACTCTGAATGATGTTTGTGTGATGTTGTGTTGGAAGAATTGATTTGTTTGTGTATAAGGGTACGAACACAGTGGTTTCGCCTGTGAACTATTACCGTAAATAGTTCCTGGTTTGAGTGAAAGAACATGAAGGTTTGTCTAACTCATGGTAGTGAAGACAACCTGTGGTACGCGGGCTACAGTCCATGATAAAGGGACCCTTCTTGAAAAGGGGTGTCGGAGAGACGACTTTATCCTGAAAGAAATGCGTATCAACGAATGACATCTGTTTGTGTTCTGATTTTTGTCTTTGTGTTGTACTTCTATGTCTCTGCATTATGACTTTTGATGGTTTGTTCCCAAAGTATATACGTTATCTATTTATCATATTAACTAGAAGTTTTAGAATCCAAAGCACTTGTATATAAAGGTAAATATTCTACTTGAAAACATTGGGATATTAGAATTGTTATGATGACTAAATTACAGGATGAAGACAACCGTCTGTGGCTTCGGCCCGACTGCTTCTTTCCATTGAGTGGCCCCTCAATGTTATGGAAACGGGTGGAGGACATTGTCTTCATTAGAATGGGCCTCCCTGTGATGCTGAGGCAGTTTGGACTCCACTACTTATTGTAAGGGGGGTTAGCAGGAAAATCTTCCTCAACCTGGACCTGGAGTGGAATCTGTGCTTTAGCACCTCATGGGTGAACTGTAGTTATGTCAGTAAGTTATGTTTTTATCTGTTATGCAAATTCTTTTGTGTTCTGAACTCAAGAACAAGAATTAATCTCAGTGTAAATACCGGGTGGTTTCCAAATGGCTTGTCCGAGGTGCCACACGGCCCATGACTCTGGGAATTCTTATGAGATCAGACACAAAGGGAGGAGTGTATGAGAAACCTACCCATGAGTCGTACTCTGAATGATGTATGTGTGATGTTGTGTTGGAAGAATTGATATGTTTGTGTATAAGGGTACGAACACAGTGGTTTCGCCTGTGAACTATTACCGTAAATAGTTCCTGGGTGAGTGAAAGAACATGAAGGTTGGTCTAACTCATGGTAGTGAAGACAACCTGTGGTACGCGGGCTACAGTCCATGATAAAGGGACCCTTCTTGAAAAGGGGTGTCGGAGAGACGACTTTATCCTGAAAGAAATGCGTATCAACGAATGACATCTGTTTGTGTTCTGAGTTTTGTCTTTGTGTTGTACTTCTATGTCTCTGCATTTTAACTATTGATGGTTTATTCCAAAAATATATACGTTTTCTATTTTGTAACACTAACCTAATATTGTAACTGAAAATAAAAAAAAGTTTCTGTGCTGATTTTTACAACTGAATTAAACTTTTACTGTTGTTCGAGGTTTATTGCAGGATTCTGGAGAAAGGTAGAAATTTTCTGTCCATTGTTTCCCTGATCCACATGGTACAGAGAAGGAGCAAGACACATCATTAAGAGACGGATCTCAAGATACAAGTGATCTTTCCTGTCCCAGGTTCTCTTTTTTACATATAAACTTTCCTTGGTAAATTGTAATAATTCTTGTTTAGCTAAATTATTGTTTAAATAAGTTTTTGGGTTTCACACTTTTCTATAGTGGGTTATGATTTATACTACTGCTATTTAAATCTACTGCTCCTTTCTATTGAGTGGCCCCTCGGTAATACTGAAACTTGGGAGGACAGCAGCACAGCAGGTGACGAGTATTTATTTATGGGCCTTATAACTATTAAGGGGGGTCTATTAAGGGGATCACTATTATTGCTGGTAACTTGGGATCCTGTGAATATAGGCTAAGTGGGCACTTTTACTATTGGCAACCGGGGGCCCTGTGACAATAGGCTACAGGTGGAAAAGTAACTATTGGTTACTATGATTAGGTTAGTATTGATACCCAGGGCCCTGTGACCAAAGGTTTCATCTCGCCTCAGGTGGCAGAATGCGGGTCCCTGTAAAGGGCGGCGAAATTTGCCGCTCTAAAGTGGGCGATTTGGGCATCCATTAACGCCCGAATCGCCCACCAGCTAAATAAATCGTGCCTCTCTCTTTAAGACACGAGCACAATTTATATGCGGAGCGACACAGCGCCTTTCTGGCAGCTGCGCCGCTCCGTTCTAATCAGTGACACAGGCGTCATGACGTCATTTAATGTGGCTAATAAGTGCGTGGGGAGGTGTCATGTTATGCTGGGAGGGGGGGGGGGACTGTATGTATGATATGGGACTAGAAAACGTTTAATACTGCGGGGGGGGGGCGCTATATATATCATATGGGGCCATAATTATTTTATACTGGGGGGGGGATGATGGAATGCTATATATTTTATTTTGGGCTATAATTATTTTATACTAGGGGGGTTCTGTATATTTTATATGGGGCTATAATTACTTTATACCAGGGGGGGGGTGCTGTATATATTATATGGGGCCATAATTATTTTATATTGGGGGGGGGAATGCTATATATATTATATGGGGCCATAATTATTTTATACTGTAGGGGATACAGTATATATTATTTGGGGCCAGACTCATTTTATACTGGGGGGTGCTGTATATGGGATACAGTATATTACTAAGCTGGGGGGCTGTATATGGGATACAGTATATTACTAAGCTGGGGGCTGTATATGGGATACAGTATATTACTAAGCTGGGGGCTGTATATGGGATACAGTATATTACTAAGCTGGGGGCTGTATATGGGATACAGTATATTACTAAGCTGGGGGGATGTATATGGGATACAGTATATTACTAAGCTGGGGGGTTGTATATGGGGTACAGTATATTACTAAGCTGGGGGGCTGTGTATGGGATACATAAATTACTAAGCTGGGGGGGTTGTATATGGGGTACAGTATATTACTAAGCTGGGGGGCTGTATATGGGATACAGTATATTACTAAGCTGGGGGGGCTGTATATCGGGTAAAGTATATTACTAAACTGGGGGGCTGTATATGGGATACAGTATATTACTAAGCTGGGGGGCTGTATATGGGGTACAGTATATTACTAAGCTGGGGCTGTATATGGGATACAGTATATTACTAAGCTGGGGCTGTATATGGGATACAGTATATTACTAAGCTGGGGCTGTATATGGGATACAGTATATTACTAAGCTGGGGCTGTATATGGGATACAGTATATTACTAAGCTGGGGCTGTATATGGGATACAGTATATTACTAAGCTGGGGCTGTATATGGGATACAGTATATTACTAAGCTGGGAGGGGACTGTATATGTGTGGCAAGATTTTATTTAAGCTGTAGGGGATCTGTATATAATTTAATTGGGGGGTGAATAAATATATGAGAGCAGGGCTATATAAAAATACATTTATTATATATATATATATATATATATATATATATATATATATATATATCTTCATTAGGGGTTGCTATATATTTGATCAGGGTTGCACTGTATGTAAAATCATGTAAGATAATAACAGGGTGGGATATATTAGTTATAGGATACTAGTTATATTAGTTATATTAGTTATAGTTATAGGATGTCTGTAGGGT
Source organism: Engystomops pustulosus (assembly GCF_040894005.1). Classification (NCBI taxonomy): domain Eukaryota; kingdom Metazoa; phylum Chordata; class Amphibia; order Anura; family Leptodactylidae; genus Engystomops; species Engystomops pustulosus. The sequence continues at coordinate 58,726,175 of NC_092412.1, read as the reverse complement.
TGTTAATTGTTAGTAAAGTTTCAGGTTTACAGGGAGCGGGTGGGGGGGGGGGCGGCATTTTAATATTCGCCTCAGGCAGCAAGTATGCTAGAATCGGCCCTGAAGGGGGAGCACTGTGACTACTAGCTACTATGCATGGCACTGTTACTATTGGAAACTGGTAAGTCCTAGGACAATTGGTTACAAAAAGAAGTGTGACTATTGGTTACTGGGGGGCACTGTGATTATTGTCTACAAAGGGAACTATGAGCTAAAGTGGACTGTGGTCTACTGGGGTCATTGTGACAATATTAGATACTCAGGGTCCTGTTATTATTGGCTACTTTGAGGGACACTGTGACTATATTGGCTATTATGGAGGTGCTATTACTACAGTGGCTATTGTGGGGGAAAATGGGGATTTTATGGGAAGGAAGAGAATGGAGAAGTTAATGATGAAATAAGAAAACCTAAAATTTTATGTGTTGCTGAATCTGTTGTGGTAGGAAGAAGCTGACATGGTGGCTCAGGTAGAAGACAGAGAAATTCTCTAATCAATGATGTCATGTGTGGGTCAGCAGATTTATAGTAAGTGCTGGTATTACCCATGAGCTCACAATTCTGCAGCATCTCCTCTGTGCTGGGAATCTCTGTTATCTTCTCCTATGATGGAGACCTATGTAGAGACGTATACGTGTCTTATACTATGTCAGATGTTTCATGCAGCATCAGACCTGCCCCCCCTTCCCACTCCCCAAAAATGATAATGGCTTCCTATGATGTAAATGTTGCTGTTATTTGGGTAATGGGTTTTCTTCTCTATTTTTCAGGTGTCACAGCTGGCGGGTCAGGACCTTGCCCTCAGGAAGAAGGGGCAGCTTGGGCATTCGGGCAAGCTGCACTTAAGAAGAAGGGCTAAAGAAAGATTTGGGTTTAAAGGGCAAATGTCAAAATGTTTTTAAAGTTATTAATGTTAAATTGTGTCAAATAAAGCTGGGGCCACCCACAATTTCCCAACATGTCGTAGTAAGGTGTTTTTACTTGGTAATGTGAGGCTGCTTGCCCGCCAGGTGGTAATGGGGTAAGATAGTCCCCGCAATCCTGTATCTTTGTAGTAATTGGGGATATATTAATGTGTTTAGGTCATTATTTTGGTTCTAGTATTTATGAAGTTATCTTAGTTTTTGTAATGTACCAACATAATTGGGTTAAGAACACTGCGGGAAGGCCCACAAAATTTGCCAGTCCGTGGCCATGAAATTCCTAATGGCGGCCTTGTCACTCTCCTACAGATAAATCTGCAGGAGAGAGTGAGCGGTATGACCAGACCAATCTCACTCTCCTATAGCGCCATCTACAGAGGAGAGCAGTATGACCAGACCAATCTCACTCTCCTATAGCACCACCTACAGGGGAGAGCAGTATGACCAGACTAATGTCACTCTCCTATAGCGCCATCTACAGGGGAGAGCAGTATGACCAGACTAATGACACTCTCCTATAGCGCCATCTAAAGGGGAGAGCAGTATGACCAGACTAATGTTACTCTCCTATAGTGCCATCTACAGGAGAGAACAGTATGACCAGACTAATGACACTCTCCTATAGCGCCACCTACAGGGGAGAGCAGTATGACCAGACTAATGTTACTCTCCTATAGTGCCACCTACAGGAGGTGCAAATCATTGGTGAGGTCAGTTACTGACTTGCTAGGTGTAGTAGTCACTACTGGGGTCTATAATTGGATTCAGTGGTGACCCTCAAAAGGAATTAGAATCATAGAAGCTACATCCATGTCAAACATAACATTATGATTAAAGGGGTTGGCCACTTCACAGAAATCTATATTAAAATTAAGGCCCCATTCTTGATCATTTTTGGATGTCATCTCTGTTGGGTTCGGGGTTCTTGTGTTTATGAATGTTTGTTCGGTCTCTAAAAACTGAGAAAATCTAAATTAAAATATGCTAATCAATATGATAATACAGAGATCACATCCAAAAATGATCAATATATCCACAGCGTTCCTCATTCTAGATAAAAATAAAGATCAGGTCCATGGGCTCACAAAATTGTTAATATACCCCAGGTTTAAAATGCCAACATTGTGGAGGACCCCACGATACAACAGAGGCCGGCCCAGGCATCCTATGTAAATTATTCTTCTCCCGTGTGGCGCCTAGTATGACGTCAGCAGCGGCACGTCAAACTAGGCGCCGCACGGGAGAGAACAGTGGCGGCGCACAACACGATGTTAAAGAAGAAAGAAGACGGCGCGGAAGCAGGAAGAGGAGTCGGGAAGCCAGAAGAGGAGCCGCGATGACATCGGGGGAGCAGGGCTGCGCATTGGGGCCACCGGAGGGTGAGTAAATAAGTTTTTTTTTAAATTCTGGGCTGACTGTATACTACTGGGGTCACGCTGTATACTACTGGGGGCATGCTGTATACTACTGGGGGGCAGGCTGGGGTGGCTGTATACTACTGGGGGCAGGCTGGGGTGGCTGTATACTACTGGTGGCAGGCTGGGGTGGCTGTATACTACTGGGGGCAGGCTGTGGTGGCTGTATACTACTGGGGGCAGGCTGTATACTACTGGCGGCAGGCTGGGGCAGGCTGTATACTACTGGGGGCAAGCTGTATATTATGGGGGCTGGCTGGCTATATACTTGGCTGGTTCTGTGACCAATGCATTTCCCACCCTCGGCTTATACTCGAGTCAATAGGTTTTCCCAGTTTTTGGTGGTAAAATTAGGGGGCTTATACTCGGGTTGGCTTATACTCGAGTATATACGGTATATTAAACGGGTCACTGCCATTTTCCTCGCCTCCGTGGCCGGTAAGTCCTCCACATATCCAATACAAAAACAAAGGGAGAAAGCACAATCTGTACTGAATATACATCATTTATTATATCTACCACGCCTTCCGGAAACCCTTTAAATTTGGGCAGGACCAGATCATGTGGAGCAAATCTGCCATTTCAGCATGACAAGGAGCGGAGTGAGCATCAGACTGATTAGCTCCTAAGTCAAACAAAATTTTGGGGGTCCTATAGACTCTGTGGAGCAGATATAGTTTTAAGAGCCTGTGAGCATCACTAGAGGGAGCGTACTCGTTCTAATATTTCTTTACACTTCTTCTATAGGTCCTATATCCTCCTCCCAACATCCCAATGTCAGGAAATCCTTCCAAAGGTCCTGTAAATAGTTATACAATAGGCACCGTACCATTCCATACACGGGGAAAAAAAGACATACATGGCGAGCATACATCCATGTGAATGCAGCTATAGACAGTGTACAGATGGACTAGACTGAACCTTATACCTTATACTGTCCTTATCACACTGTCCGTCATTAGTTATCTTCTCGCTTTTGAGTCATTTTGAGAGGAAATTATAACACTTGGTGGAGATGGCAGACTGGCGGAGGGTTTTTCTAAAATGTATTTCTATGATGATAACTGGCTCACTGTAGTGTGAGGGGACATGTTATTTACATTTTAAGGCTTGTTATTAGAGATGAGCGGACTCAAATTCAGGTCCAGGGCCCGGTGTGTCCTGCGTGACTCTAACATATGTATCCGGATTAGCAGCTGTGCATCCAATCCAGCTAATTCCAGCACTAGCAATAGTGCAGGACGAACCTGAACCCTGGACCCAAACTTGAAGTTCCGGTCCACTCACCTCTACTTGTTATTTACGCGTCAGTCCATGGATGACTAGTGAGATGATTTGGTGATCTCTGTTCCTCATACTCTACATGTGACTATACATGACCTAACTATATATCACACATGTATCACTCCCTCACTCCATTATCTGATTAATATCTTTGGTCCAGGATTTTATATGAATTTCATATAAATGGTCTATAATATTTAAATTTCACTTTATTTCCTTTATTATACTGTGCTTTTTATGCTTAAAGGGACACTGTCACCAGGTTTTACCCCACTAAACTACTGGCCCCCCTCAGGTAGGTATGAAACTTCATTTCTCTTTTATGCTAAATCTCGCCCAAATATCTCCAGGCTTTTGGTATCATTATAGTGAAAGAATTTGATCAGACTTTTGGTTTTGTGAGGTACAGAATAATATCAGGTCTCCCTGATAATATACATTTATCACCTATCCTGTATACTGTGGGTAAGTGATAAGTCATGGGCCAATCCTTGTTAATGTTAGACTATACTACAGCACCGATACAAGTAATGCCGGACACAATGTTCCCACAATGTAAAACATATCCATTTTAAAAGACAAAATACCAATGGTCAGCATAGCTAAATATACATAACACATAGATCCCAGCAGCCTGTATAGAGGTGTAGAAGGTCTAGTCCTCGAGGTCAAGGTATATGCTTACATACAGGTATTGCACATTACCCAGAGGAATAACAGAGGACAAGGGACACATACACAGGTATATACAGGGGTCAGGGGCCTGACGAAGCAAGGAGCAGCACGTGTCGGGTGGTGTCCTCCTGTCCTCTGTTATTCCTCTGGGTAATGTGCAATACTTGTTTGTAAGCAAATCCCTTGACTTGCTCTGAGGACTAGACCTTCTATACCTCTATACAGGCTGCAGGGATCTATGTGTTATGTATATTTAGTTATTTGACCATTGGTGGACCTTTTCAGTGTATTTTGTCTTTGTAAATTGATTTGTTTTACTTGATCTAATAAAGTGTTATTTTATGCTTTCTACATTTTGTTTTTTATTTCCTCTTATTTGTGGTACTAAACTACAGCAGTAGCAGCCATAATGATATGCATGACATTATGCACATCACATGACATTACACACATCACATAAGATTCTATGACATCACATAAGATTCTATGACATCACACTTGGTCCAGAGCCTAGAAAGTTCTAAATCTGAGTTCTAGAGTCTTAGAGATTGAAGAGGATGAGTCAAGGAAAGCACAAACAAGACCTCATCCATGAGTGTGACCTCCGTACAGTGCTCAGAGAGGGACCTTCTACACCCGTGTCACATACCGGCAGTTGGAAGTTACAACCCTCAGCAAGCCCAGATAAGTGCAAGTACCTACCTATCTACTAGCTAAGCTGGGTTTACTAATTGTACACTGCCTGGCATAGCGGAGTTACCTATGGGGGAATAAATTCCTGTAACCTCATTTCTCCCAGAAATTTATAGGAATTTTATATAAATGACTAAAATGTTATAATTCACTTTATTTTCTTTTTTATACTGTATTTTCTATATGCTTAAAGGGACACTGTTTAACCCCAATAAACTATTAGTCCCCTCAAGAAGGGTATGACATTTCCTTTCTAGAATTCCCTCTTTTATGATAAATCTCACCAAAATATCTATTAAAAATCACCTCTAAACTCATGTGCAATTGAGGTGAAAAGTGCTGAGGATTACACTGATTTTTATCAGTTTTAGAGGTTGAAGTGGAAGGTAGCTTTAGATTTTGTTTTTGGTATCATAATAAAGAAAATAATTTTACCAGACTTGTGATTTTGTGAGGTACAGAACTGGAGATTCAGACACAATTCAGGCAATTAAAATTAAATACATGGTCCGAAATAAAAATCTAATTCCTGATGGTTTTTTATACTATATGGCGGCACGCTGTATGCATTTTACACAATATGGCAGCACGCTGTATGTGTTTTATACTATATAATGGTATGCTGTATGTATTTTATACTATATATATGGTTTTATACTATATAATGGTATGCTGCATGTATTTTATACTCTATGGCAGCATGCTGTATGGATTTTATACTATATGGCCGCATGCTGTTTGTATTTTATACCATATGGCGGCATGCTGTTTGTATTTTATACTATATAGCGGCATGCTGTATGTATTTTATACTATATGGCGGCACGCTGTATGTATTTTATACTATATGGCGGCATGTTGCATGTATTTTATACCATATGGTGGCATGCTGTTTATATTTTATACTATATGGCGGCACGCTGTATGTATTTTATACAATATGGTGGCAAACTGTATGTATTTTATACTATATGGCGGCATGCTGTATGTATGTACGTATTTTACACATGTATTTTATATTATATGGGGGCATACTGTATGTAATTTATATTATATGGTGGCATGCTGTATGTATTTTACACTATATGGCGGTGCGCTAAATGTATTTCATACTATATGGCGGCATGCTGTATGTATTACATACTGTATTGTGGCACGCTGTATGTATTTTATACTATATGGTGGCACGCTGTATGCACTTGATACAATAGGGCGGCACGCCGTTTGTTTTTTATACTATATGGCTGCATGCTGTATGTATTTTATACTACATGGTGGCATACTGTATGTATTTTATACTATATGGCGGCATGCTGTATGTATGTACGTATTTTACACATGTATTTTATATTATATGGGGGCATACTGTATGTAATTTATATTATATGGTGGCATGCTGTATGTATTTTACACTATATGGCGGTGCGCTAAATGTATTTCATACTATATGGCGGCATGCTGTATGTATTACATACTGTATTGTGGCACGCTGTATGTATTTTATACTATATGGTGGCACGCTGTATGCACTTGATACTATAGGGCGGCACGCCGTTTGTTTTTTATACTATATGGCCGCATGCTGTATGTATTTTATACTATATGGTGGCATACTGTATGTATTGTATACTTTATGGTGGAATGCTGTATGTATTTTATACTATATGGTGGTATGCTGTATGTATTGTATACAATATGGTGGCAAACTTTATGTATTTCATACTATATGGCGGTATGCTATATGTATTTCATACAATATGGCAGCACACTGTATGTATTTTATACTATATGGGGGCATGCTGTATGTATTTTATACTTTATGGCGGCATGCTGTATGTATTTTATACTATATGGTGATATGCTCTATGTATTTTATACTATATTGTGATATGCTGTATGTATTTTATACTATATGACGGCATCCTGTATGTATTTTATACTATATGGTGGCACACTATATACTAATCCTTAGCACATAGATCTAAAGGTAAATATTCTACTTGAAAACATGGGATGTTAGAATTGCTATGATGACTAAATTACAGGATGAAGACAACCGTCTGCAGCTCCGGCTCGACTGCTCCTTTCCTTTGAATGGCCCCTCAATGTTATGGAAACGGGTGGAGGACATTGTCTTCATTAGAAGGGGCCTCCCTGTGATGCTGAGGCAGTTTGGACTCCACTATTTATTGTACAGGGGGTTAGCAGGAAAATATTCCTCAACCTGGACCTGGAGTGGAATCTGTTCTTTAGCACCTCATGGGCGAACTCTAGTTATGTCAGTAAGTTATATGTTTTTATCTGTTATGTAAATTCTTTTGTGTGCTGATCTCAAGAACAAGAATTAATCTCAGTGTAAATACCGGGTGGTTTCCAAACGGCTTGTCCGAGGTGCCACACGGCCCATGACTCTGGGAATTCTTATGAGATCAGACACAAAGGGAGGAGTGTATGAGAAACCTACCCATGAGTCGTACTCTGAATGATGTATGTGTGATGTTGTGTTGATAGAATTGATATGTTTGTGTATAAGTGTACGAACACAATGGTTTCGCCTGGGAACTATTACCGTAAATAGTTCCTGGGTGATTGATAGAACATGAAGGTTGGTCTAACTCATGGTAGTGAAGACAACCTGTGGTACGCGGGCTACGGTCCATGATAAAGGGACCCTTCTTGAAAAGGGGTGTAGGAGAGACGGCTTTATCCTGAAAGAAATGCGTATCAACGAATGACATCTGTTTGTGTTGTGTCCTTTGTATAAGAGTTTTGTATTTTGTAAAACTAACCTAATATTGTAACTGAAAATAAAAAATATCCTAAGTTTCTGTACTGATTTTTACAGCTGAACGAAACTTTTACTGTTGTTTGAGACTTATTGCAGGATTCTGGTGAAAGGTAGAAATATTGGGGGTCATTTACTAAGGGCCCGATTCGCGTTTTCCCGACGTGTTACCCGAATATTTCCGATTTGCGCCGCTTGTACATGAATTGCCCCGGGTTTTTGGCGCACGCGATCGGATTGTGGCGCATCGGGGCCGGCATGCGCGCGACAGAAATCGGGGGGGGCGTGGCCGAACGAAAACCCGACGTATTCGGAAAAACCGCCGCATTTAAAAACCGAAAATGTGTCGCTTGGGGAGCGCTCACCTTCACCTTCTATGGGATGGTGCATTCCGGGGCGTTAAGATTATTTTCGGCGCTGCAGCGCCACCTGGTGGACGGCGGAGGAACTACCATCTTAAATCCCAGCCGGACCCGAATCCTGTGCAGAGAACGCGCCGCTGGATCGCGAATTGGCCGGGTAAGTAAATGTGCCCCATTCTGTCCATTGTTTCCCTGACCCACATGGTTCTGAGCAGGAGCGAGACGCATCATTAAGAGACAGATCTCAGGATATAAGTGATCTATCCTGTTCCAGGTTCCCTTTTTTGCTAATAAAATGTATTTGTTGAATTATGAAAAGTATTGTTAAGTAGCTACATAGTTGTTTAAATAAATTTTCATGGGATTAAAGGGCATCTACCTTGAGGATGAAGGACTGTTATGCAAATGAGCCTGAAAGGCTTTAGGCTCCATAGATGTTAATGGGGCCTAGAGCCCCTCGGTCTCATTTGCACAGAGTCTTTTACCCTAGTGGTAGATGTCCTTTAATATATATAGTGGTTATGGTTTATACTATTAGCAGGATTAGGACAGTGTCGTTTACAAGACATTCACTACAGAGCCAATGTCTATTTATATGATTGCTACAAGAGTAAGTTTATACTATACAGGGGTAAACATGTCACTAGAGAACATTGTGGGGATAGCAAATATGTGATAAGAACTGCATATTTTTATGTTATAAATAAGGCAAATGACCAATTTACTGCATGTTTCGGAACACTAAAACATTGTCATCCAAGGTTAAAGGAAATCTACCATTTGTTGTTATGCATTATGAAGCAAACATACCTTGAGAAAGCTGGAGCTACACTGATGCAGGATCATATCTTGTTTAATCCCTGATCCCAGTGGTTTTAAAAAAACAAACTATTATAAAATTCAGGACCTTGGGAAAGCTGGGTTCTGCTGGCTGCGGTGCATAAACACATTACACAGCGCTTCCTGAACTGTCCAGACAGGACTAATAAACCTGATCTGCATGACTCATACACGGGGCCAATTGTAGGGTATTAGGTGCCAGAGGCGAAAAATTGAAAAACAACCATCTCTTTTAAATACAGCCCCTTCCTATATTTATATTATATACAGCCCCCTCCTATATTTATATTATATTCAGCCTCCTCCCATTTTGACATAATGATTTACTCTCAAGTTATATTATGTACAACCCCCCTGGATTATATAATATGTAGTTAAAAGCCAGGTTATATAATGTCCAGCTAACCTCCCATATTATTTATTATAATGCCCTCTTTATTGTATAATATACAGTTTTTTTCAGCAAAACCACTCAATTCAGGGACTAAACAAGATATGTATCTGCATCAGTGTAGCTACAGCATTCTAAAGGTATGTTAGGTTCATAATGCATAAAACAAATTGTAGTTTTCCTTTAAATATGCTACTGAAAGCATAGGGATAAAAGAATAACTATGATAAAAGCAAAATTACAGGATGAAGACATCCGTCTGTGGCTTCGGCCCGACTGCTCCTTTCCATTGAGTGGCCCCTCAATGTTATGGAAACGGGTGGAGGACACTGTCTTCATTAGAATGGGCCTCCCTGTGATGCTGAGGCAGTTTGGACTCCACTACTTATTGTACAGGGGGTTAGCAGGAAAATCTTCCTCAACCTGGACCTGGAGTGGAATCTGTGCTTTAGCACCTCATGGGCGAACTGTAGTTATGTCAGTAAGTTATATGTCTTTATCTGTTATGCAAATCCTTTTGTGTTCTGACCTCAAGAACAAGAATTAATCTCAGTGTAAATACCGTGTGGTTTCCAAATGGCTTGTCCGAGGTGCCACACGGCCCATGACTCTGGGAATTCTTATGAGATCAGACACAAAGGGAGGAGTGTATGAGAAACCTACCCATGAGTCGTACTCTGAATGATGTATGTGTGATGTTGTGTTGGAAGAATTGATATGTTTGTGTATAAGGGTACGAACACAATGGTTTCGCCTGTGAACTATTACCGTAAATAGTTCCTGGGTTGAGTGAAAGAACATGAAGGTTGGTCTAACTCATGGTAGTGAAGACAACCTGTGGTACGCGGGCTACGGTCCATGATAAAGGGACCCTTCTTGAAAAGGGGTGTCGGGGAGACGACTTTATCCTGAAAGAAATGCGTATCAACGGATGACATCTGTTTGTGTTCTGATTTTTGTCTTTGTGTTGTACTTCTATGTCTCTGCATTTTGACTTTTGATGGTTTGTTCCCAAAGTATATACGTTATCTATTTATCATGTTAACTAGATGTTTTAGAATCCAAAGCACTTGTATATAAAGGTAAATATTCTACTTGAAAACATTGGAATGTTAGAATTGCTATGATGACTAAATTACAGGATGAAGACAACCGTCTGTGGCTTCGGCCCGACTGCTCCTTTCCATTGAGTGGCCCCTCAATGTTATGGAAACGGGTGGAGGACATTGTCTTCATTAGAATGGGCCTCCCTGTGATGCTGAGGCAGTTTGGACTCCACTACTTATTGTACAGGGGGTTAGCAGGAAAATCTTCCTCAACCTAGACCTGGAGTGGAATCTGTGCTTTAGCACCTCATGGGCGAACTGTAGTTATGTCAGTAAGTTATAGGTTTTTATCTGTTATGCAAATTCTTTTGTGTTCTGAACTCAAGAACAAGAATTAATCTCAGTGTAAATACCGGGTGGTTTCCAAATGGCTTGTCCGAGGTGCCACACGGCCCATGACTCTGGGAATTCTTATGAGATCAGACACAAAGGGAGGAGTGTATGAGAAACCTACCCATGAGTCGTACTCTGAATGATGTATGTGTGATGTTGGAAGAATTGATTTGTTTGTGTATAAGGGTACGAACACAATGGTTTCGCCTGTGAACTATTACCGTAAATAGTTCCTGGGTGAGTGAAAGAACATGAAGGTTGGTCTAACTCATGGTAGTAAAGACAACCTGTGGTACGCGGGCTACGGTCCATGATAAAGGGACCCTTCTTGAAAAGGGGTGTCGGAGAGACGACTTTATCCTGAAAGAAATGCGTATCAACGAATGACATCTGTTTGTGTTCTGAGTTTTGTCTTTGTGTTGTACTTCTATGTCTCTGCATTTTAACTATTGATGGTTTATTCCAAAAATATATACGTTTTCTATTTTGTAACACTAACCTAATATTGTAACTGAAAATAAAAAAAAGTTTCTGTACTGATTTTTACAACTGAATTAAACTTTTACTGTTGTTCGAGGTTTATTGCAGGATTCTCGAGAAGGGTAGAAATTTTCTGTCCATTGTTTCCCTGATCCACATGGTACAGAGAAGGAGCAAGACACATCATTAAGAGACGGATCTCAAGATACAAGTGATCTTTCCTGTCCCAGGTTCTCTTTTTTACATATAAACTTTCCTTGGTAAATTGTAATAATTCTTGTTTAGCTAAATTATTGTTTAAATAAGTTTTTTTTGGGTTTCACACTATAGTGGGTTATGATTTATACTGTATATTTGGATGCTGCAAACAAACAACTAAATGTTTTCTTAACTATGAAAGCTTGATATCCAAGGGTAAATATGCTATTGTAAGCATGGGGAAAAAGCTCCTCAACCTAGACCTGGAGTGGATTTTGTGCTTTAGCACCTCATGGGCGAACTGTAGTTATGTCAGTAAGTTATATGTTGAGCAAACATGTTAACTAAATGTTGTTAGGTACAAAGAACTTGACATTTTAGGCTAAATATTCTACATGAACTTATGGGGATGTTAGAATAACCATGATGACTATATTACAGGATGAATGCAACCATCGGCAAATCTACTGCTCCTTTCTATTGAGTGGCCCCTCAGTAATACTGAAACCCGGGAGGACAGCAGCACAGCAGGTGATGAGTATTTATTTATGGGCCTTATAACTATTGTCTATTAATAATAATAATAATTCTTTATTTATATAGCGCACACAGATTTCGCAGCGCTGCCCAAGCATGTCAAATTGGTCCCTGTCCCCATGGGGCTCACAATCTAAACAACCTAACAGTATGTTTTTGAAGTGTGGGAGGAAACCGGAGTACCCGGAGGAAACCCACGCAAACACGGAGAGAACATACATGGGGATCACTATTATTGCTGGTAACTTGGGATCCTGTGAATATAGGCTAAGTGGGCACTTTTACTATTGGCAACCGGGGGCCCTGTGACAACAGGCTACAGGTGGAAAAGTAACTATTGGTTACTATGATTAGGTTATTATTGATACCCAAGGCCCTGTGACCAAAGGTCAAGGGGGAGCACTGTGACTATTAGCTACTATGCATGGCACAGTTTCTATTGGAAACTGCTAAGTCCTAGGACAATTGGTTACAAAAAGAAGTGTGACTATTGGTTACTGGGGGGCACTGTGATTATTCTCTACAAAGGGAACTATTACTATGAGCTAAAGCGGACTGTGGTCTACTGGGGTCATTGTAACTATATTAGATACTGAGGGTCCTGTTATTATTGGCTACTTTGAGGGACACTGTGACTATATTGGCAATTGTGGAGATGCTATTACTACAGTGGCTATTGTAGGGGAAAAATAGGGATTTTATGGGAAGGAAGAGAATGGAGAAGTTGATGATGAAATAAGAAAACCTAAAATTTTATGTGTTGCTGAATCTGTTGTGGTAGGAAGAAGCTGACATGGTGGCTCAGGTAGAAGACAGAGAAATTCTCTAATCAATGATGCCATCTGTGGGTCAGCAGATTTATAGTAGGTGCTGGTATTACCCATGAGCTCACAATTCTGCAGCATCTCCTCTGTGCTGGGAATCTCTGTTCTCTTCTCCTATGATGGAGACCTACGTGGAGACAGTCTTATACTATGTCAGATTTTTCATGCAGCATCAGACCTGCCCCCTCCCCAAAAATGGTAATGGATTCCTATGATGTAAATGTTGCTGTTATTTGGGTAATGGGTTTTCTTCTCTATTTTTCAGGTGTCGCAGCTGGCGGGTCTGGACCTTGCCCTCAGGAAGAAGGGGCAGCTTGGCACTTGGGCATTCGGGCAAGCTGCACTTAAGAAGAAGGGCTAAAGAAGGAGAAGCATATGTCAAAATGTTATTAAAGTCATTAATGTTAAATTGTGTTGAATAAAGCTGTGGCCACCCCACAATTTCCCAACATGTCGTAGTAAGGTGTTTTTACTCTGTAATGTGAGGCTGCTTGCCCGCCAGGTAATGGGGTAAGATAGTCCCCGCAGTCCTGTATCTTTGTAGTAATTGGGGATATAGTAATGTATTTAGGTCATTATTTTGGTTCTAATATTTATGAAGTTATCTTAGTTTTTGTAATATACCAATATAATTGGGTTAAGAACACTGGGGGAAGGCCCACAAAAATTGCCAGTCCGTGGCCATGAAATTTCTAATGGCGGCCTTGTCACTCTCCTACAGATAAATCTGCAGGAGAGAGTGAGCAGTATGACCAGACCAATCTCACTCTCCTATAGCGCCATCTACAGAAGAGAACAGTATCACAGGACTAATGTCACTCTCCTATAGCGCCATCTACAGGGGAGAGCAGTATCACAAGACCAATGTCACTCTCCTATAGCGCCATCTACAGGGGAGAGCAGTATGACCAGACTTATGTTACGCTCCTATAGCGCTATCTACAGGGGAGAGCAGTATGACCAGACTAATGTCACTCTCCTATAGCGCCATCTACAGGAGAGAGCAGTATGACCAGACTAATGTCGCTCTCCTAAAGCGCCATCTACAGAGGAGAGCAGTATGACCAGACTAATGTCATTTTCCTTTAGCGCCATCTACAGGGGAGAGCAGTATGATCACATTAATGTCACTCTCCTATAGCGCCATCTACAGGGGAGAGCAGTAAGACCAGGCTAATGTCACTCTCCTATAGCGCCATCTACAGGGGAGAGCAGTATGACCAGACTAATGTTGCTCTCCTATAGCGCCATCTAGAGGGGAGAGCAGTATGACCAGACTAATGTTGCTCTCCTATAGCGCCATCTACAGGGGAGAGCAGCATGACCACAATAATGTTGCTCTCCTATAGTGCCATCTACAGGGGAGAGCAGCATGACCACATTAATGTCACTCCCCTATGGTGCAAATCATTGCTGAGGTCAGTTACTGACATGCTGCGTATAGTAGTCACTACTCTGGGGTCTATAATTGGTTTCAGTGGTGACTTACCCTCAAAAAGCATTAGAATCATAGAAGCTACATCCATGTCAAACATAACATTATGATTAAAGCGTTGGAAACTTCACAGAAATCTTCAGTAACTTCTATAAAAATATTGAGGCAGATTAAAAGTGTCAAAGTTAGGCCCCATTCTTGATCATTTTTGGATGTCATCTCTGTTGGGTTCGGATTCTTGTGTTTATAAATGTTTGTTTGTCTCTAAAAACTGAGAAAATCTCAATACAAATATGCTAATCAATATGCTAATACAGAGATCACATCCAAAAATGATCAATATATCCATTGTCACAGCGTTCCTCATTCTAGATCAATAAAAATCAGGTCCATGGGCTCACAAAATTGTTAATATACCCCAGGTTTAAAATGCCAACATTCTGTAGGACCCCATGATACAACAGAGGCCGGCCCAGGCATCCTATGTAGATAGTAACATGTAAAATCACAGGAGACCAAGTCGGTAGTGGCTGAGCTCTCTAGAAGCTAAGCCAGAGTCCATCCATGGCAACCAAAGTTTCTCAAATTTCTTCAAGGCCCCACATATGTGAATATCAATAAATTCTGAACCGGTTGGACAGACCAGGTCAAGCCAGTGTTGGGCAATTAGTTTACGTGCCATATATATTAATTGGGCCACTGCCGTTTTCCCCGCCTCCGTGGTTGGTAAGTCCTCCACATATCCAATACACAAACAAAGGGAGAAAGCACAATCTGTACTGAATATACATCATTTATTATATCTACCACCGCTTCCCAGAAGCCCTTTAAATTTGGGCAGGACCAGATCATGTGGAGCAAATCTGCCATTTGAGCATGCAACGAGGGCAGTGGGCATCAGACCTAGCTCCAATGTCAAACAATAATTTGGGTGTCCTATAGACTCTGTGGAGCAGGTATAGCTGTGATAGCCTGTGAGCATCACTAGAGGGAGCGTACTCTTTCTAAAATTTCTTTACACTTCCTCTATAGGTCCTATATCCTCCTCCCAAAGTCCCAATGTCAGGAAATCCTTCCAGAGGTCCTGTATATACTTATACAATAGGCACCGTACCATTCCATAAACAGGGAAAAGACAGAGCATGGCAAAGTGTACAGATGAACTAGACTGAACCTTATACCTTATACTGTCCTTATCACACTGTCCATCATTAGTTATCTTCTCGCTTTTGAGTCATTTTTACTTGGTGAAGGTGGCAGACTGGCGGAGGATTTTTCTAAAATGTATTTCTATGATGATAACTGGCTCACTGTAGTGTGAGGGGACATGTTATTTACATTTTAATACTTGTTATTAGAGCTGAGCGGACTCAAACCTCAAGTTCAGGTCCTTGGTGTGTCCCGCGTGACTCTAACATATGTATCCGGATTAGCAGCTGTGCAGCCAATCCAGCAAATTGATGCCCCTAGCTGCTAGCAATAGTGCAGGACGAACCTGAACCCTGGACCCAAACTTGAAGTTCCGGTCCGCTCATCTCTACTTGTTATTTAAGCGTCAGTCCAAGGACTGACATAGTGAGATGATTTGGTGATCTCTGTTCCTCATACTCTACATCTGACTATACATGACCTAACTATATATCACACATGTAACACTCCCTCACTCCATTATCTGATTAATATCTTTGGTCCAGGATTTTATATGAATTTCATATAAATGGTCTGTAATATTTTGATTTCACTTTATTTCCTTTATTATAATGTACTTTTTATGCTTAAAAGGACACTGTCACCAGGTTTCACCCCACTAAACTACTGGCACCCTCAGGTAGGGTATGAAATTTCATTTCTAGAATCCCTCTTTTATGTTAAATCACACCCAAATATCTCCAGGCTTTTCGTATCATTGTAGTGAAAGAATTTTATCAGATTTGTGGATTTTTGAGGTAAAGAATCAGAGATACAGGCTGTTAAAGACATGGTTGGAAATTGTAGCTGGAAATAAAATCCAATTTCAATTTTTTTTCCAATAATCTTATCTTATATTATCTTATCAATTATATGAAACCATAAGCATCTTCTAGGTGTTATACAGCCCTAGATATGGGTATGTGAAGTCACCACCCTCTTCATTCTCTAAGACAAGTGATATGAGGGTTTAGCGCCATAGGAGCCGGGCGGCCGCTCCACAATGTGTCGCTGCCTCTGGGCTCAGTCACAGTATGGTGGGACATGGTGTGCTGACTGCACCATCCATGACCTTGCACAACCCTTGATCTGCTGCAAATTGTTCGTCTAGATCACTGCCACCATATATGGTTGTGTGGATGAGGATTAAAGATGTATGGGAGGACAGGACAGGTTTTTGAATAGTCAGATATTTGGGAAAAATAAAGAACTAATAAATAGCTTTTTTTAGTTTACAGTTTCTGTGGGTGAATAGAATTTGTTTGGCTATTATTGTTATGGTGTTAACTGTATAACTCACTGTACTGTAAGGTGACCTGTTATTTACATTTTATGGCGCGGCAGGCTGGGAGTGGGCCGGCACGGGGCGTTACTTTCCCCACGCTGGTGCACTCGCCCACTGGCGTAGAATAAAAGTGGCGCAGCTTCCACCTCTTGATGTACGCCACTGCGAATATGTCCCCTAGAGCCTCTATCCACTAAGCGGTTGGCTATAAGTAGATTTTTTGTAACTAAGAGCTGTTAACTGTTACACTGTGAAACAGGCCAAATGCACTGGTATATAGAGAGGGATCTTCTCAGAGATTATTATTGGAATTATTGAGACAATTATTATTTTTATTATTATGGAGATGATCAGTATTATTATTAATAATAATAATAATAATAATAATAATTGTTTCAATAATTACAATAATCATCTCTGAGAAGATCCCTCTCTATATACTAGTGCATTAAGTCTGTCACACTGTAACAGTAACAGTTAATATTGCAGTGGTAGTGGTGTGTTGGTATTATTCAGTCATTTTGCAGTGGTAGTGGTGTGGTGGTATTATTCAGTCATGATGCAGTGGTAGTGTTGTGGTGGTATTATTCAGTCATGATTCAGAGGTAGTGGTGTGGCGGTATTTTCAGTCATGATGCAGTGGTAGTGGTGTGTTGGTATTATTCAGTCATGATGAAGGGGTTATGGTAGTGGTGGTATTATTCAGTCATGTGGTAGTGGTGTGGTGGTATTATTCAGTCATGTGGTAGTGGTGTGGTGGTATTATTCAGGCATGATGCAGTGGTAGTGGTGCGGTGGTATTATTCAGTCATGATGCAAAGGTGATGGTATTGGTATGGTGGTATTATTCAGTCATGATGCAGTAGTGATGGTAGTGGTATGGTGGTATTATTCAGTCATGATGCAGTGGTAGTGGTGTGGTGGTATTATTCAGTCATGATGCAAAGGTGATGGTATTGGTGTGGAGGTATTATTCAGTCATGATGCAGTGGTGATGGTAGTGGTATGGTGGTATTATTCAGTCATGATGCAATGGTAATGGTAGCAGTGTGTTGATATTATTCAGTCATGATGCAGTGGTAGTGGTGTGTTGATATTATTCAGTCATGATGCAGTGGTAGTGTTGTGGTGGTATTATTCAGTCATGATGCAGAGGTAGTGGTGTGGCGGTATTTTCAGTCATGATGTAGTGGTAGTGGTGTGTTGGTATTATTCAGTCATGATGAAGGGGTTATGGTAGTGGTGGTATTATTCAGTCATGTGGTAGTGGTGTGGTGGTATTATTCAGTCATGATGCAGTGGTAGTGGTGTGGTGGTATTATTCAGTCATGATGCAGTGGTAGTGGTGTGGTGGTATTATTCAGTCATGATGCAGTGGTAGTGGTGTGGTGGTATTATTCAGTCATGATGCAAAGGTGATGGTATTGGTATGGTGGTATTATTCAGTCATGATGCAGTAGTGATGGTAGTGGTATGGTGGCATTATTCAGTCATGATGCAGTGGTAGTGGTGTGGTGGTATTATTCAGTCATGATGCAAAGGTGATGGTATTGGTATGGAGGTATTATTCAGTCATGATGCAGTGGTGATGGTAGTGGTATGGTGGTATTATTCAGTCATGATGCAATGGTAATGGTAGCAGTGTGTTGGTATTATTCAGTGGTAGTGGTGTGTTGGTATTATTCAGTCATGATGCAGTGGTAGTGGTGTGGTGGTATTATTCAGTCATGATGCAGAGGTAGTGGTGTGGCGGTATTATTCAGTCATGATGAAGGGGTTATGGTAGTGGTGGTATTATTCAGTCATGTGGTAGTGGTGTGGTGGTATTATTCAGTCATGATGCAGTGGTAGTGGTGTGGTGGTACTATTCAGTCATGATGCAGTGGTTGTAGTGTGGTAGTATTATTTAGTCATGATACAGTGGTAATGGTGTGGTGGTATTATTCAGTCATGATGCAGTGGTTGTAGTGTGGTGGTATTATTTAGTCATGATACAGTGGTAATGGTGTGGAGGTATTATTCAGTCATGACACAGTGGTAGTGGTGTGGTGGTATTATTCAGTCATGATGCAAAGGTGATGGTAGTGATGTGGAGGTATTATTCAGTCATGATGCAGTGGTGATGGTAGTGATGTGGTGGTATTATTCAGTCATGATGCAGTGGTAGTGGTGTGGACGTATTATTCAGTCATGATGCAGTGGTGGTGGTAGTGGTGTGGTGGTATTATTCATCCATGATGCAGTAGTGATGGTAGTGGTGTATTGGTATTATTCAGTCATGATACAGTGGTAGTGGTGTGGTGGTATTATTCAGTCATGATGCAGTGGTAGTGGTGTGGTGGTATTATTCAGTCATGATGCAGTGGTGGTGGTAGTGGTGTGGTGGTATTATTCATCCATGATGCAGTAGTGATGGTAGTGGTGTATTGGTATTATTCAGTCATGATACAGTGGTAGTGGTGTGGTGGTAATATTCAGTCATGATGCAGTGGTAGTGGTGTGGTGGTATTATTTAGTCATGATGCAGTGGTAGTGGTGTGATGCTATTATTCAGTCATGATGCAGTGGTAGTGGTAGTATTATTCAGTCATAATGCAGTGGTGATGGTATTGATGGTATTCAGTTATGATGCAGTGGTAGTGGTGTGGTGGTATTATTCAGTTATGATGCAGTGGTAGTGGTGTGGTGCTATTATTCAGTCATGATGTAATGGTAGTGGTGTGGTGGTATTATTCAGTCATGATGCAGTTATGTGATCTAAAAAAGTGTGTCTCAGGCTGCGTTCACAGGTTGCAGCTCAAACTGTATTACAATCAGTTGTGAGGTGGTTTTAGGTGCATTTTTTGTAAACGTAATGGATGAAATACGGATGTATTACATTTTGAACGGGAAACATGTTCAGTAAATGTGCTTCCCCTGTTAAAATAAGACACTGCACCTAAGCTTACTCAAAACTTATTGTAATGTAGTTTAAGTTGCAACAGATAAATGCTGCCTCAGGGCGGATTTCCGCGTGGCATTTTTAAAAGGAACCAAAACACAAGTGGTAGGGGGTTTACCCAAAAAGTATGTTGGTTTACAAAGAAACACATATGTGTTTTGGCCAAACTCCTTACCACTTGCATTTTACTCGCATGGGAATCCACATGGGAATTCCCACATGGGAATCCACCTTAAGGGTCCGATCACACAGTGGGATATTGGTGCCTTTTTAAAAACATTGACAGTGTGTGTGTTTTTACATGTTTCACATGCGTTTGGATGCTGTGAAATAGTTTTTCCTTATTGCTGGAAGTTTAAGGGCCTGTGGACCCTTCCTAAATAGATTGCTAAGGGGGAACCTTGCCTGAATGGTTTGGGGGTATATATGATATATGTGGGGGCACAGTATGGTCAGTTGTGGTGTGAGGGATTTATATGATATAAATGGGGGTACAGTGGTCAGTTGTGGTGTGAGGGGTATATATGATATATGTGGGGGCTCAGTGTGGTCAGTTGTGGTGTGAGGGGTATATATGATATATGCAACATCCCCCACCGGGGCCTAGCCTTTTCTTGGGGCCTGGAGTCAGCCGGGGCCCGCAGTACCGTAGTGGCTGGCGGTTGCGGCCTAGGCACGCTAGTGTCACGGTGCTTGGTATGGGGAACCGGAGGGCTGTCCTACAGCCTGGCAGGTCTCCAGCAGGGTGGTGTTGGCAAGAAATGATGAGGAAGAGGCTGCTATAGCGGTTCTCCCTGGGGCAACCCTTTGGTGTCTGGAGTATGAGTCTCTGTGTGGTGGACAGGGTGTCCGTGATGGTGACAGCCGTAGTAGCAGGGACCAGACAAAGGCAGACGTTGAACAAAAATAACTTACAGTTCTTTATTGGAACCGACAGGAACATTAGCAACGTGCCTTGAAAAAAAATGGTGGAATGCTGGAGATGCAGTTGGAGGGAGCCACAGGATGTAGATCATCAGCCTGGATGCAATGGGCAGGCTGGAAGATAGTTGTGTCGTGGAAGGATGCTTCAGCTTGTCCTGGGTTGCTTCAGGTATCACCCTTGAAGGTAGGATGATACCCCTTTCCTCACTCACTAACTTACTACACTCAGGCAGGGAGATGGGCTCACCTGCTCTTGTCTGGTGTGCTGGCTGCACTGACTCTTCTGAGTCTGTTCAGACTCCTTGGTCTGACTGGCTGAACTTCCCTCTGAGAGAGAGCTCTTCTTCTTCTCTCTAGAAGTTTCCTGACCAGGGGTTTTGTTACTCCCACTGGTCAGGTGGTGGCTACTCCTCCAATTACATCTCAGCTCACAGAAGCAAAGTATAACACATGTGATTGGTTGCTGGAATTACATCACAGAAAACAATTAACTCCTGCCTTACCAGGCAGGCTCTACCTCTGCAGTGCTCATGTGTGTATTGTAGTGATTATGTAGTGACATGCTGTGGGGCTGATCAGACCCTACACAGGCTGCAAGCTACATGGTGGGACGTATTCGCAACAACCTCTCTGCCTTGCATCGGCGAGGGTGTTGCATATATGTGGGGGCACAGTGTGGTCAGTTGTGGTGTGAGGGGTATATATGATATATGTGGGAACACAGTGTAGTCAGCTGTGGTGTGAGGGGTATATATGACATATGTGGGGTCACAGTGTGGTCAGTTGTGGTGAGGGGTATATATGATATATGTAGGGACACAGTGTAGTCAGCTGTGGTGTGAGGGGTATACAGGGGCGGACTGGGAATTTAAAATGGCCCTGGAAAAAACTGTAAAAGCGGCCCCATTTTATGGGCGGAGTCAAGACAAGTGGGCGTGGTCATACAATATGGGTGGGGTCATAACCGACAAATTGTTGGTATATATAGAATAACACATTTAATCCTGCCTTCTTTATACAAAATAAAACTACTAAAATACATTTTCCCATATACAAGCTAACTATCTATAATCCTGCCCCCTATGTACAAAAATAGAACTACCGTACTATAATACTGCCCCCTATGTACAAAAATAGAACTACCGTACTATAATACTGCCCACTATGTACAAGAATAGAACTACTATAATTCTGCCCCCTATGTAAAAGAATAGAACTACTATAATACTGCCCCTATGTACAAGAATATAACTACTATAATACTGCCCCCTATGTACAAGAATATAACTACTACAATACTGCCACCTATATACAGGAATATAACTACTATAATACTGCTCCTATGTACAGGAATATAACTACTATAATACTGCCCCCTATGTACAAGAATATAACTACTATAATACTGCCCCCTATGTATAAGAATATAACTACTATAATACTGCCCCCTATGTACAGGAATATAACTACTATAATACTGCCCCCTATGTACAAGAATATAACTACTATAATACTGCCCCTATGTACAAGAATATAACTACTATAATACTGCCCCTATGTACAAGAATATAACTACTATAATACTGCCCCCTATGTACAAGAATATAACTACTATAATACTGCCCCCTATGTACAAGAATATAACTACTATAATACTGCCCTCTATGTACAGGAATATAACTACTATAATACTGCCCCCTATGTACAAGAATATAACTAATATAATACTGCCCCCTATGTACAGGAATATAACTACTATAATACTATCCACTATGTATAAGAATATAACTACTATTATACTGCCCCCTATGTACAAGAATATAACTACTATAATACTGCCCCCTATGTATAAGAATATAACTACTATAATACTGCCCCCTATGTACAGGAATATAACTACTATAATACTGCCCCCTATGTACAGGAATATAACTACTATAATACTGCCCCCTATGTACAGGAATATAACTACTATAATACTGCCCCCTATGTACAAGAATATAACTACTATTATACTGCCTCCTATGTACAGGAATATAACTACTATAATACTGCCCCCTATGTACAGGAATATAACTACTATAATACTGCCCCTATGTACAGGAATATAACTACTATAATACTGCCCCCTATGTACAAGAATATAACTACTATTATACTGCCTCCTATGTACAGGAATATAACTACTATAATACTGCCCCTATGTACAGGAATATAACTACTATAATACTGCCCCCTATGTACAAGAATATAACTACTATAATACTGCCCCCTATGTACAGGAATATAGCTACTATAATACTGCCCCCTATGTACAGAAATATAACTACTATAATACTGCCCCCTATGTACAAGAATAGAACTACTATAATACTGCCCCCTATGTACAGGAATATAACTACTATAATACTGCTCCCTATGTACAGGGATATAACTACTATAATACTGCCCCCTATGTACAAGACTATAACTACTATAATACTGCCCCCTATGTACAAGAATATAACTACTATAATACTGCCCCCTATGTACAAGAATATAACTACTATAATACTGCCCCCTATGTACAAGAATATAACTACTATAATACTGCCCCCTATGTACAAGAATAGAACTACTATAATACTGTCCCCTATGTACAAGAATAGAACTACTATACTACTGCCCCCTATGTACAAGAATAGAACTACTATAATACTGCCCCCTATGTACAAGAATAGAACTACTATAATACTGCCCCCTATGTACAGGAATATAATTGCAAAAAAACTGCCTCCTATGTACATGAGCACTTTACATAGAGGAGATGGCAGCAGTCCTGTGTAAGAAAACAAAGGTGGTCAGGCTGCAGCAGGCCATCGTAAAATAAGGACCTATGGGGTGCAGCAGACCTGTGTAATTTATCCACATGGCTGCTGCACCCCATGGCAGCATATTATATGCAGGAATGCTGCGCCAGGCCTCCATATCTTTCTTCCACAGGACTTCTGTTTCTACCTCGTGTAAAGCAGAAAGTGTCACACTTTGTACAGGATTGTCAGAAGTGACATTTAGCTACTCACAGGTGATGATCATCTCCATCAGGTATAAAAGTGCACTGATTCTCCAGGCCTTCACTTGTTGATAAAGAATTCACGCTCACGTTTAGTTGCTTCCTTGCAGCTCCTCTGTGAGCCTAAAGACACTACAGTCACTTACACTATAGTGTCACCTGAATAACACTGTGCTCCTAAGTAATATAATATATACCCCTCACACCACAACTGACCACACTGTACCCCACATATATCATATATACCCCTCACACCACAACTGTACACACTGTGTCCCCACATATATCATATATACCCCTCACACCACAACTGACCACACTGTACCCCACATATATCATATATACCCCTCACACCACAACTGTACACACTGTGTCCCCACATATTTCATATATACCCCTCACACCACAACTGTACACACTGTGTCCCCACATATATTATATACCCCTCACACCACAACTGTACACACTGTGTCCCCACATATATTATATACCCCTCACACCACAACTGACCACACTGTGCCCCCACATATATCATATATACCCCTCATACCACAACTGACCACACTGTACCCCACATATATCATATATACCCCTCACACCACAACTGTACACACTGTGTCCCCACATATATCATATATACCCCTCACACCACAACTGACCACACTGTACCCCACATATATCATATATACCCCTCACACCACAACTGTACACACTGTGTCCCCACATATTTCATATATACCCCTCACACCACAACTGTACACACTGTGTCCCCACATATATTATATACCCCTCACACCACAACTGTACACACTGTGTCCCCACATATATTATATACCCCTCACACCACAACTGACCACACTGTGCCCCCACATATATTATATACCCCTCACACCACAACTGTACACACTGTGTCCCCACATATATTATATACGCCTCACACCACAACTGTACACACTGTGCCCCCACATATATCATATATACCTCACACCACAACTGTACACACTGTGCCCCACATATATCATATACACTCCTCACACCACAACTGCCCACACTGTGCCCCCACATAGATCATATATACCCCTCACACCACAACTGATCACACTGTACCCCAACATATATCCTATATACCCTTCACACCACAACTGACCACACTGTGCCCTCACATATATCATATACACTCCTCACACCACAACTGCCCACACTGTGCCCCCACATATATCATATATACCCCTCACACCACAACTGACCACACTGTGCCCCCACATATATCATATATACCCCTCATACCACAACTGACCACACTGTACCCCCACATATATCATATATACCCCTCACACCACAACTGACCACACTGTGCCCCCACATATATCATATGTACCCCTCACACCACAACTGGCATGAGGGTTTATCATATATACCCCTCACACCACAACTGTCCACACTGTACCCCCACATATATCATATATACCCCTCACACCACAACTGACCACACTGTGCCCTGGGATAAATTAAGTGTGTACTAAAATAATAATATTTACATTGCCACTTATAATTTACTATAAAACATACAGCTCCCCAATACATTAGAATAACTACAAATATATACTGTGAATACAGAAGTATATTCTGTTATATTTCCAAGACCTGTTACAATGTGCCAATGGTACATTGTAATAGATCATGTGTTAGATCCACATATACTGCCGTACTGTCGCATTGCAGTATATGGTAGGACCAATCCAGGGGTATGAAAAAGTTTTAAAAAAAAAAAATTTATAAAAAAGCTAAATATTTAAATCACCCACTTTCCCTAGAACTGATATGAAAATAAACAGTAAAAATCATAAACATGTAAGGTATCCCCGCAAAATGTCCTTTCTATCAAAATATAATAACGGTTATTCTCAGTGTTGAACCCAGTAATGCAAGTGATCAAAGGCCGTACAGATTTCAAAAAGGTAGCAAAGAAAACATCAGCTCATCCCGCAAAAATTCACATCTTTACACAGTCCCGTACACCCAGAGGTCGCATTAAGATATTTCCAGAAGGGTAATATTACTCCTCTTACTACTTTTGAGGAGTATATTTGGCCGGGGAGGAGTATGAAATTTTCAGTAATACAAGTATGTAACTCATGGCGGTACAGAATGTTGATAGACGCTATTTATATGATCATGTGTCAGTGTCTTCTGTGTTTAAATTGAGGCAGTTGTAGTGATGTTACATTATGCATTGCCCAGACTGGAGCGGACTACACCAACCCCCCCAACCAGACTGCGACTGCAGCCACCGAAACCTCCCACCACCAACCTGTGGCTGCAGCCACCAAAACCTCCCACCACCAAACTGTGGCTAACGCCACTGACACCAAACACCAAGACTGCAGCCGATGCCGCCGAACCCCAGTGGCCAGACTGCAGCTGATACTGCACATCCATGATGATTGCTTTGTAAAAAGCTTTTTTTTTTTTTTTAAAGAAATTTTATTTCATTTTTTTTGTTTTTGTGTGTGGGTGTGGGGGGGGGGAGTTTTTTCATTATTTTATTAATTGAATATGCATCTTTGTCATTTTTTGCCACCTGTGCACCCGCCAGACATGAAGCCCCACGTAACACACACCTCATGCCACCTGAGCACCCGCCAGACATGCAGCCCCACGTAACACACACCTCATGCCACCTGAGCACCCGCCAGACATGCAGCCCCCACGTAGCACACACCTCATGCCACCTGAGCACCCGCCAGACATGCAGCCCCACGTAACACACACCTCATGCCACCTCAGCACCCGCCAGACATGCAGCCCCACGTAACACACACCTCATGCCACCTGAGCACCCGCCAGACATGCAGCCCCACGTAACACACACCTCATGCCACCTGAGCACCCGCCAGACATGCAGCCCCCACGTAACACACACCTCATGCCACCTGAGCACCCGCCAGACATGCAGCCCCACGTAACACACACCTCATGCCACCTGAGCACCCGCCAGACATGTAGCCCCAAGTAACACACACCTCATGCCACCTGAGCACCCGCCAGACATGCAGCCCCACGTAACACACACCTCATGCCACCTGAGCACCCGCCAGACATGCAGCCCCACGTAACACACACCTCATGCCACCTGAGCACCCGCCAGACATGCAGCCCCACGTAACACACACCTCATGCCACCTGAGCACCCGCCAGACATGCAGCCCCCACGTAACACACACCTAATGCCACCTGAGCACCCGCCAGACATGCAGCCCCACGTAACACACACCTCATGCCACCTGAGCACCCGTCAGACATGCAGCCCCACGTAACACACACCTCATGCCACCTGAGCACCCGCCAGACATGCAGCCCCACGTAACACACACCTCATGCCACCTCAGCACCCGCCAGACATGCAGCCCCACGTAACACACACCTCATGTCACCTCAGCACCCGCCAGACATGCAGCCCCACGTAACACACTCCTCATGCCACCTCAGCACCCGCCAGACATGCAGCCCCACGTAACACACACCTCATGCCACCTGAGCACCCGCCAGACATGCAGCCCCACGTAACACACACCTCATGCCACCTGTGCACCCGCCAGACATGCAGCCCCACGTAACACACACCTCGTGCAACCTGAGCACCCGTCAGACATGCAGCCCCACGTAACACACACCTCATGCCACCTGAGCACCCGCCAGACATGCAGCCCCACGTAACACACACCTCATGCCACCTGAGCACCCGCCAGACATACAGCCCCACGTAACACACACCTCATGCCACCTGAGCACCCGTCAGACATGCAGCCCCACGTAACACACACCTCATGCCACCTGAGCACCCGCCAGACATGCAGCCCCACGTAACACACACCTCATGTCACCTCAGCACCCGCCAGACATGCAGCCCCACGTAACACACTCCTCATGCCACCTAAGCACCTGCCAGACATGCAGCCCCACGTAACACACACCTCATGCCACCTGAGCACCCGCCAGACATGCAGCCCCACGTAACACACACCTCATGTCACCTCAGCACCCGCCAGACATGCAGCCCCACGTAACACACTCCTCATGCCACCTCAGCACCCGCCAGACATGCAGCCCCACGTAACACACACCTCATGCCACCTGAGCACCCGCCAGACATGCAGCCCCACGTAACACACACCTCATGCCACCTGAGCACCCGCCAGACATGCAGCCCCACGTAACACACACCTCGTGCAACCTGAGCACCCGTCAGACATGCAGCCCCACGTAACACACACCTCATGCCACCTGAGCACCCGCCAGACATGCAG
The DNA here is from genome assembly GCF_040894005.1 of Engystomops pustulosus. Classification (NCBI taxonomy): domain Eukaryota; kingdom Metazoa; phylum Chordata; class Amphibia; order Anura; family Leptodactylidae; genus Engystomops; species Engystomops pustulosus. Next base: position 58,698,158 of record NC_092412.1, on the reverse strand, counting down.
CCCCACGTAACACACACCTCGTGCCACCTGAGCACCCGTCAGACATGCAGCCCCACGTAACACAAACCTCGTGCCACCTGAGCACCCGTCAGACATGCAGCCCCACGTAACACAAACCTCGTGCCACCTGAGCACCCGTCAGACATGCAGCCCCACGTAACACACACCTCATGCCACCTGAGCACCCGCCAGACCTGCAGCCCCACGTAACACACACCTCATGCCACCTGAGCACCCGCCAGACATGCAGCCCCACGTAACACACACCTCATGCCACCTGAGCACCCGCCAGACATGCAGCCCCACGTAACACACACCTCATGGCACCTGAGCACCCGCCAGACATGCAGCCCCACGTAACACACACCTCATGCCACCTGAACACCCGCCAGACATGCAGCCCCACGTAACACACACCTCATGCCACCTGAGCACCCGCCAGACATGCAGCCCCCACGTAGCACACACCTCATGCCACCTGAGCACCCGCCAGACATGCAGTCCCACGTAACACACACCTCATGCCACCTCAGCACCCGCCAGACATGCAGCCCCCACGTAACAAACACCTCATGCCACCTCAGCACCCGCCAGACATGCAGCCCCACGTAACACACACCTCATGCCACCTGAGCACCCGCCAGACCTGCAGCCCCACGTAACACACACCTCATGCCACCTCAGCACCCGCCAGACATGCAGCCCCCACGTAACACACACCTCATGCCACCTGAGCACCCGCCAGACATGCAGCCCCACGTAACACACACCTCGTGCCACCTGAGCACCCGCCAGACATACAGTCCCATGTAAGATACACCTCATGCCACCTGAGCACCCGCCAGACATGCAGTCCCATGTAAGATACAGGTGTTCCCTGACCTTACTACAGCCATCCTATCCCCTCCTGTGAAGCCCCCTCACCTCCATACACATGTTTGCACACAGTCCCCCTGACAGTTCTTCTTGCAGGCAGCCATTACAGCTCCACTTCCTGCACTGTGAGGAGACTGTGTATAAAGTCACGCCCCTTTTCCGGAGGCTCCGCCCCTCCCGTGACATCACCGCTGCACGGAGCAGCTCCAGTAGGATGTAGTGTGAGCTGAGCGGTGCCGGCCTGCGCGCTGTACAGCATATACCTGTGCGCTCCGGACCCTCAGCTCACTGGCAGCGGCGCTTCACTGCCGCTGTGTGTCACTAGTACCCGCATCAGTTATAGGATGTGGGTACTATTGAATAAAGTTGTAGGAAGTCCGAGCAGGGGGGAGAGGAGACCGGCCCCAGACAGAGGAGATCGGCCCTGTCCAGCCAGAAACCGACCGGCCCACCGGGAGAATTCCCGGTGAGTACTATGGCCAGTCCGCCCCTGGGGGTATATATTATATATGTGGGGGCTCAGTGTGGTCAGTTTGTGGTGTGAGGGGTATATATGATATATGTGGGGGCACAGGGTGGTCAGTTGTGGTGTGAGGGGTATATATGATATATGTGGGAGCACAGAGTGGTCAGTTGTGGTGTGAGGGGTATATATAATATATGTGGGGGCACAGTGTGGTCAGTTGTGGTGTGAGGGCATATATGATATATGTGGGTGCATAGTGATCAGTTGTGGTGTGAGGGGTATACATGAAATATGTGGGGGCACAGTTATCGGTTGTGGTGTGAGGGGTATAAGTGTGGGGGCAGAGTGATCAATTGTGGTGTGAGGGGTATAAGTATGGAGGCACAGTGATTAGTTGTGGTATGAGGGGTATAAGTTTGGGGCACAGTGATCAGTTGTGGTATGAGGGGTATAAGTGTGGGGGCACAGTGATTAGTTGTGGTAAGAGGGGTATAAGTGTGGGGGCACAGTGTAGTCAGTTTTGTATGTGAGGCTCACCAGCAGAGATAATTATGGCTGGAAGAAGTCTCCTGGAAGATCAGATAGAAGGGAAGAGACAACATCAGGGACGTCACCTGTAAGTCATTGGATGACACTGCGGCCTCTGTGCAGGACTGGTATCTACTATTATATGGTCACTATATGGTGGTAGATACTGGTCTGTGTGTAGGTTATCACTTAGGCTATATTCACACTGCCGTTGCCCGCCTGTACCGTACCGTAGCGGGCAACGGCAGTGTACGGGGAGAGGAGGAGGAGGTGAGCGCAGCTCACCCCCGCCCCTCTCCATAGCAACCTATGGCACACGGCGCTGTATTACGGGAAAAGATAGGACAGGTCTAGAGATGAGCGAGCACTAAAATGCTCGGGTACTCGTTATTCGAGACGAACTTTTCCCGATGCTCGAGTGCTCGTTTCGAGTAACGAGCCCCATTGAAGTCAATGGGAGACTCGAGCATTTTTCAAGGGGACCAAGGCTCTGCACAGGGAAGCTTGGCCAAACACCTGGGAACCTCAGAAAAGGATGGAAGCACCACGGAAATGGACAGGAAACAGCAGGGGCAGCATGCATGGATGCCTCTGAGGCTGCTTAAATGCACCATTATGCCAAAATTATGGGCAACAGCATGGCCATGACAGAGTGACAGAATGAAGCTAGATAGCATCTAAAACATCCAATAATTGACCCTGACACTATAGGGGACGGCATGCAGAGGCAGCGGCAGCAGCGGAAGGCTAGAGAGTGGCATGGCGACATACCCTAAATGGACTCAGGCTTCAAACCAATGGGTAGCAGAGAGAAACCAAAGGAGGTGAGCAAGAAGCGCTCAAATAATATCGGTACATGATAAAAGTTTGCCAGTATATTTTGTGGATTACACAGCAGGGTGGCGACAAAGTTAACATGGAAGCCATGAAAACAATCCAAAATTCTGCCTGACACAGCTCGTTTGATAAGGGGACGATGTATGGAGGCAGTGAACTAGTAGTAGATTAAAGGTGCTGCAGTTAAAACTATGTTAGTTGTTTCTTGGCATGGAGCTGGCGCTCCGCTGCCAGGCGAGCTTTCGCCAATCCAAGCCCCTGTCTCTAGGCTACTCCCCAAACAGCACTTCTAAGAACCTTTTGTATAAGATCAAGTGTAGTAGCGTTCTTATAAGTTTAGGATATGGCGGGTGAGGGGAATGTAAACATCTGCGCAAGAAACGCTGAAATAATATCCGTAAATGGTAAAAGTTTGCCAGTATATTTTGTGGATTACACAGCAGGGTGGCGACAAAGTTAACAAGTTTGTTGTGGAAGCCATGAAAACAACCCAAAATTCTGCCTGACACAGCACGTTTGATAAGGCGGGCAGGTATGGAGGCAGTGAACTAGTAGTAGATTAAAGGTGCTGCAGTTAAAACTATGTTAGTTGTTTCTTGGCATGGAGCTGGCGCTCCGCTGCCAGGCGAGCTTTCGCCAATCCAAGCCCCTGTCTCTAGGCTACTCCCCAAACAGCACTTCTAAGAACCTTTTGTATAAGATCAAGTGTAGTAGCGTTCTTATAAGTTTGGGATATGGCGGGTGAGGGGAATGTAAACAGATGTGCAAGAAGCGCTGAAATAATATCCGTAAATGGTAAAAGTTTGCCAGTGTATTTTGTGGATAACACAGCAGGGTGGCGACAAAGTTAACAACTTTGATGTGGAATCCATGAAAACAACCCAAATTTCGGCCTGACAAACCTCGTTTGATAAAGGGACGATGTATGGAGGCAGCTATATGGACGACTTTTGTAGGTAGCAATGGAGACAACGTGTGGAGGCTGCTATGGAGACAATTCAATTTGGATAGTGCCTGTATGTGGCAGTCCAAAAAATTTTTCAAACCAGAGGAGCAGGTAGGTGGCCCTCCATAAAAATGGAATAGATTGAGTGCCTGTATGTGGCAGTCCAAAAAAGTTTTTAAACCAGAGGAGCAGGTAGGTGGCCCTCCAGAAAAATGGAATAGATTGAGTGCCTATATGTGGCAGTCCAAAAAAGTTTTTAAACCAGAGGAGCAGGTAGGTGGCCCTCCAGAAAAATGGAATAGATTGAGTGCCTGTATGTGGCAGTCCAAAAAAGTTTTTAAACCAGAGGAGCAGGTAGGTGGCCCTCCAGAAAAATTGAATAGATTGAGTGCCTGTATGTGGCAGTCCAAAAAAGTTTTTAAACCAGAGGAGCAGGTAGGTGGCCCTCCAGAAAAATGGAATAGATTGAGTGCCTGTATGTGGCAGTCCAAAAAAGTTTTCAAACCAGAGGAGCAGGTAGGTGGCCCTCCAGAAAAATTGAATAGATTGAGTGCCTGTATGTGGCAGTCCAAAAAAGTTTTCAAACCAGAGGAGCAGGTAGGTGGCCCTCCAGAAAAATGGAATAGATTGAGTGCCTGTATGTGGCAGTCCAAAAAATTTTTCAAACCAGAGGAGCAGGTAGGTGGAGCTCCAGAAAAATTTAATAGATTGAGTGCCTGTATGTGGCACTCCCAAAAATTGTTTAAAACAGAGGACCGGGTCGGTGGCCCTCCAGAAAAATTAAATGCATAAAGTACTATAGGTAGAGCCAGTGGGCCCTGTCAAAAAATAGCCAGTTTCCTCTGCTTTACTGTACAAAGAGCAGGAGAAGGAGGAAAATGAGGAGGAGGAGGAGGAGGAGGAGGAGTGGATAAATTATTCAGGTTGAGCTTCCTTCACCTGCTGGAGATTGGAAATTAGGAGAAATCCATGCTTTATTCATCTTGATAAGCGTCAGCCTGTCAGCGCTGTACGCTTATCGGTGATGATGCCACCAGCTGCACTGAAAACCCGCTCGGACAAAACGCTAGCGGCAGGGCAGGCAAGAACCTCCAAGGCGTACAGCGCCAGTTCGTGCCACATGTCCAGCTTTGAAACCCAGTAGTTGTAGGGAGCTGTGTGATCATTTAGGACGATGGTATGGTCAGCTACGTACTCCCTCACCATCTTTCTGTAAAGATCAGCCCTACTCTGCCGAGACTGGGGACAGGTGACAGTGTCTTGCTGGGGTGACATAAAGCTGGCAAAAGCCTTGTAAAGCGTACCCTTGCCAGTGCTGGACAAGCTGCCTGCTCGCCTACTCTCCCTCGCTACTTGTCCCGCAGAACTACGCACTCTGCCGCTAGCGCTGTCAGAAGGGAAATACTGTTTCAGCTTGTGCACCAGGGCCTGCTGGTATTCATGCATTCTCACACTCCTTTCCTCTCCAGGGATGAGAGTGGAAAGATTTTGCTTGTACCGTGGGTCCAGGAGAGTGAACACCCAGTAATCGGTGCTGGAATAAATTCTTTGAACGCGAGGGTCACGGGATAGGCAGCCTAGCATGAAATCTGCCATATGCGCCAGAGTACCAACGCGTAAGAATTCGCTCCCCTCACTGGCCTGACTGTCCATTTCCTCCTCCTCCAACTCCTCCAATTCCTCTTCTTCTGCCCATACACGCTCAACAGTGAAGGACTCAACAATGGTCCCCTCTTGTGTCTCGCCAACATTCTCCTCCTCTTCCTCCTCATCCTCCTCCACCTCCACCTCCTCCGATATGCGCTGAGAAACAGACCTAAGGGTGCTTTGGCTATCAACAAGGGAATCTTCTTCCTCCGTCTCTTGTGAGGAGCGCAAAGCTTCCGACTTCATGCTGACCAGAGAGTTTTTCAACAGGCCAAGCAGCGGGATGGTGAGGCTGATGATGGCGGCATCGCCACTGACCATCTGTGTTGACTCCTCAAAGTTACTCAGCACCTGACAGATATCAGACATCCACGTCCACTCCTCATTGTAGACTTGAGGAAGCTGACTGACCTGACTACCAGTTCTGGTGGAAGTTGACATCTGGCAGTCTACAATCGCTCGGCGCTGCTGGTAAATTCTGGATAACATGGTCAGTGTTGAATTCCACCTCGTGGGCACATCGCACAACAGTCGGTGAGCGGGCAGTTGGAGGCGGCGCTGCGCTGCCCTGAGAGTGGCAGCATCTGTGCTGGACTTCCTGAAATGCGCACAGATGCGGCGCACCTTCGTGAGCAAATCAGACAGATTGGGGTATGTCTTGAGGAAACGCTGAACTATCAGATTTAACACATGGGCCAGGCATGGCACATGTGTCAGTCTGCCGAGTTGCAGAGCCGCCACCAGGTTACGGCCGTTGTCACACACAACCATGCCTGGCTTCAGGTTCAGCGGTGCCAGCCACAGATCAGTCTGCGCCGTGATGCCCTGTAATAGTTCTTGGGCGGTGTGCCTTTTATCGCCTAGGCTCAGCAGTTTCAGCACCGCCTGCTGTCGCTTAGCGACGGCACTGCTGCTGTGCCTAGAGCTACCGACTGATGGCGCCATGCCCACGGATGGTCGTTCGGAGGAGGAGGTGGAGGAGGGGTGGGAGGAGGAGGAGGCATAGTAGGCCTGAAACACCTGGACCGAGGTAGGCCCCGCAATCCTCGGCGTCGGCAGTATATGACCAGCCGCAGGGTCACACTCGGTCCCAGCCTCCACCAAGTTAACCCAATGTGCCGTCAGAGATATATAGTGGCCCTGACCGGCATCACTCGTCCACGTGTCCGTGGTCAGGTGGACCTTGTCAGAAACGGCGTTGGTCAGGGCACGGATTATGTTGTCTGACACGTGCTGGTGCAGGGCTGGGACGGCACATCGGGAAAAGTAGTGGCGGCTGGGGACCGAATACCGAGGGGCGGCCGCCGCCATGAGGCTGCGAAAGGCCTCGGTCTCTACTAGCCTATAGGGCAGCATCTCCAGGCTTAGCAATCTGGAGATGTGCACATTAAGGGCTTGGGCGTGCGGGTGGGTTGCACTATATTTGCGTTTCCGCTCCAGCGTCTGGGGTATGGAGAGCTGAACGCTGGTGGATGCTGTGGAGGATCGTGGAGGCGACAATGGGGTTTTTGTGGCAGGGTCCTGGGCAGGGGGCTGACTATCAGCTGACACAGGGGAAGGAGCAGTGGTGTGCACGGCCGGAGGTGAACGCGCTTGTTGCCACTGAGTGGGGTGTTTAGCATTCATATGCCTGCGCATACTGCTGGTAGTTAAGCTAGTAGTGGTGGAACCCCTGCTGATCCTGGTTTGGCAAATGTGGCACACCACAGTCCGTCGGTCATCCGGTGTTTCCTTAAAGAACCTCCAGACTTCTGAAAATCTAGCCCTCGCCGCAGGAGCCCTTGCCACGGGAGCTTCACTAGTTGACACATTTGGCGCTGATGCACCAGCTCTGGCCCTGCCTCTCCGTCTGGCCCCACCACTGCCTCTTCCAACCTGTTCTGGTCGAGGACTCTCCTCCGTCTCAGAAGCACTGTGTTCACCCGGCCTCTCAACCCAGCTTGGGTCTGTCACCTCATCATCCTCCGATCCCTCAGTCTGCTCCCCCCTCGGACTTCCTGCCCTGACAACAACTTCCCCACTGTCTGACAACCGTGTCTCCTCATCGTCGGACACCTCTTTACACACTTCTTCCAGTACGTCAACAAGGTCATCATCACCCACAGACTGCGACTGGTGGAAAACCTGGGCATCGGAAAATTGCTCATCAGCAACCGGACAAGTGGTTTGTGACTGTGGGAATGGTCCAGAAAACAGTTCCTCAGAGTATGCCGGTTCAAATGGCAAATTTTGCTGGGAGGGGGCAGACTGGGGGGGAGGAGGCTGAGGTGCAGGAGCTGGAGGAGTGCCGATTTCGGTGACATGGGTGGACTGCGTGGAAGACTGACTGGTGGACAAATTGCTCGAAGCATTGTCGGCAATCCACGACATCACCTGTTCGCACTGTTCTGGCCTCAACAGTGCTCTACCACGATTCCCAGTAACTTCAGACATGAACCTAGGGAGTGTAGCTCTGCGGCGTTCCCCTGCTCCCTCATAAGCAGGTGGTGTCTCACCCCGCCCAGGACCACGGCCTCTGACCCCTGCAGTAGTTGGACGCCCACATTCCCGCCCTCGTCCTCTACCCCTAGCCCTCGGGTTAAACATTTTGAAAATGAGAGTTATAACTTGAATTTTTTTTTTAACTTTTTTTTTTTTTTTTTGTTTTTTTTTTTGTGTTTTTTAGTTTTTAAAACCAAACGATGCTATCCTATTGCTATGGCTATTTTATAGCCAAGTATGAAAGCACACTGCTATGCCAGATGAGATGACGCTGAGTTATGAAAAAAATAAACGTAAAATAAAAAAGGAAATGGCAGACTGTGCCTAATTGAAATACAACCCCGGGCCCTAATAAATTTTCCCACTTCGGTCTTTGCGATGGATATGTGCGTCACTAAGCGCAAAACACAGTGGTCGCAAGTCTGACTCCAAATTGCTCACAATTTACTAGTAGATGCACTGCAACAACTACAGCCACCAGCAGATCAACCAGAAATCAAATATATATAACGCTACTGTAGGCGTAATTAAGCCGTTTGTATTCTCCTATGGCTATTTTCTAGCCAAGTATTACAGCACACTACTATGCCAGATGAGATGACGCTGAGTTATGAAAAAAATAAACGTAAAATAAAAAAGGAAATGGCAGACTGTGCCTAATTGAAATACAACCCCGGGCCCTAATAAATTTTCCCACTTCGGTCTTTGCGATGGATATGTGCGTCACTAAAACACAGTGGTCGCAAGTCTGACTCCAAATTGCTCACAATTTGCTAGTAGATGCACTGCAACAACTACAGCCACCAGCAGATCAACCAGAAATCAAATATATATAACGCTACTGTAGGCGTAATTAAGCCGTTTGTATTCTCCTATGGCTATTTTCTAGCCAAGTATTACAGCACACTACTATGCCAGATGAGATGACGCTGAGTTATGAAAAAAATAAACGTAAAATAAAAAAGGAAATGGCAGACTGTGCCTAATTGAAATACAACCCCGGGCCCTAGTAAATTTTCCCACTTCGTTCTTTGCGATGGATATGTGCGTCACTAAAACACAGTGGTCGCAAGTCTGACTCAAAATTGCTCACAATTTACTAGTAGATGCACTGCAACAACTACAGCCACCAGCAGATCAACCAGAAATCAAATATATATAACGCTACTGTAGGCGTAATTAAGCCGTTTGTATTCTCCTATGGCTATTTTCTAGCCAAGTATTACAGCACACTACTATGCCAGATGAGATGACGCTGAGTTATGAAAAAAATAAACGTAAAATAAAAAAGGAAATGGCAGACTGTGCCTAATTGAAATACAACCCCGGGCCCTAATAAATTTTCCCACTTCGGTCTTTGCGATGGATATGTGCGTCACTAAAACACAGTGGTCGCAAGTCTGACTCCAAATTGCTCACAATTTACTAGTAGATGCACTGCAACAACTACAGCCACCAGCAGATCAACCAGAAATCAAATATATATAACGCTACTGTAGGCGTAATTAAGCCGTTTGTATTCTCCTATGGCTATTTTCTAGCCAAGTATTACAGCACACTACTATGCCAGATGAGATGACGCTGAGTTATGAAAAAAATAAGCGTAAAATAAAAAAGGAAATGGCAGACTGTGCCTAATTGAAATACAACCCCGGGCCCTAATAAATTTTCCCACTTCGGTCTTTGCGATGGATATGTGCGTCACTAAAACACAGTGGTCGCAAGTCTGACTCCAAATTGCTCACAATTTACTAGTAGATGCACTGCAACAACTACAGCCACCAGCAGATCAACCAGAAATCAAATATATATAACGCTACTGTAGGCGTAAGTAAGACGTTTGTATTCTCCTATGGCTATTTTCTAGCCAAGTATTACAGCACACTACTATGCAAGATGAGATGACACTGAGTTATTAAAACAATAAACGTAAACTAAAAAGAAACTGGCAGACTGTGCCTAATTCTACTCAAACCCCTAATAAATTTTCCCACTTTGGTGTTTGAGGTGGATATGCGTGTCACTAAGAGCTAAACACAACGGTAGCAAGTCCCCCTGCAAATTCCTCACAATATGGTACTAGCTGCAAATAATAAAAAAAAAAATTAGAACGTTATTGTAGCCCTAAGAAGGGCTGTTGGGTTCTTTTAGAATCACTCCTGCCTAACAGTAAGCTAATAGAACACCCTAACGCTTTCCCTGAGCAGCAGCAGCTCTCTCCCTAGCGGCATCCAGACAGAGAATGATCCGAGCAGCGCGGGCAGCGGCTAGTCTATCCCAGGGTCACCTGATCTGGCCAGCCAACCACTGCTATCTACGTGTAAGGGTACCACGTCATGCTGGGTGGAGTGCAGAGTCTCCTGGCTTGTGATTGGCTCTGTTTCTGGCCGCCAAAAAGCAAAACGTCGGGAGCTGCCATTTTCTCGAGCGGGCGAAATACTCGTCCGAGCAACGAGCAGTTACGAGTACGCTAATGCTCGATCGAGCATCAAGCTCGGACGAGTATGTTCGCTCATCTCTAGACAGGTCCTATCTTTTTCCCGGGTACGGAACGGTACGGTGCCGCACGTGTGCTGCACCGTACCGCTCCCGTAGGGTGCCGTGCGCCCATAGAAGTGTATGGGGGACGTATATCGGCCATATATACGTCGGCCGTATATACGTCCCCCATACGTTCGTATGAATATAGCCTTAGTATTGCAGCATTATTCAGTCATTATGTAGTGGTAATAATCATGATGTTATGTTATTATTTGGGCCTAGTACAGAGGTGTCATAGTGATATTGCCCTCTGCTGGGTGGTGTTCGTATAATAACAATATGGCAGTAAAGATCATGAGTAAATGGAGTTTATATGCGGTAAAATATTGGTAATACTGGTCTGCAGTCATTATCAGGATGTTGGTATTTCCTTATGTTGTGGTAATGCTGTGGGTTGCGGTTTAGAGGGATCATTTGGAAATGGTAGGGCTATTGTTTGGAATATTGGTGTTGTGGTAGTTTTAATTGGTAATGGTATTGTGGTATCATTGTTTGGTAATAGTATGGCGGGAGTATATTTTTTCTTCACATACCGTATATTCCGGCGTATAAGACGACCTGGTGTATAAGACGACCCCCCTACTTTCCTGTTTAAAATATAGAGTTTAAGATATATTCGCTGTATAAGACTACCCCTTTTCCAACGCATACAAAACACCGGTAAAAATTAAAATTATGCCCCCCTCCCAGAAGCCATAATTAATGTCCTGCCCCACCCCAGTAGCCATAATTAATGTCCTGCCCCCCCAGTAGCCATAATTAATGTCCTGCCCCTCTGTAGCTACAATTAATGTCCTGCCCCCCAGTAGCTATAATTAATGTCCTGCCCCCCCCAGTAGCTATAATTAATGTCCTGCCCCCCTGTAGCTACAATTAATGTCCTGCCCCCCAGTAGCTATAATTAATGTCCTGCCCCCCAGTAGCTATAATTACTGTCCTGCACCCCAGTAGCCATAAATAATGTCCCCCACCACCAAACAGGGCCCTATATATTTAAGCTAAATGAAAAACATAATTCTTACCTTATCCCGCTCCTCTTCGTGCTGCCTCTCATCAGGGGATCCGGCGCAGGCGACGGCTGATGATGCGTCTGCAGGTCAGGTGCCGGGTCATAGACCTCAGCAGACCCGGCGCAGGCAGTCGCGTCACATAGCCTGCGTCAGCGATGGGGTCGATGGCGGGTAAGTAGTGTGAGGTGGGTGGGACGGGGGCGGATCGGGGGCCCGTTCTAATTTTGAATTATGACAGCTCCGGGCCCTCCTGATCCAGCGCACGGACCAGATGCAGAACAGTCCGTGCGCTGTAACAGGCAGGCCCGCGGCTGTCACAATTCAAAACATCTGCCCGCTGTGCTGCGCCGAGTTATCAGCGCAGCGCAGGGGTCAGGTGCGGGCCTCTGACTCACCGGCAGCGGAGCTTCGGTGGATCGCGGGAAAGGTGAAAAACATTACCGGCGTATAAGACGACCCCAGACTGGACAGAAGATTTTTAAGTCTTCAAAAGTCGTCTTATACGCCGGTATATACGGTATATTGTTGTGGAAGGGGGCGCCGCATTGGCTGCCAAGCTGCATGGGCCCCATCCTAAATGAGGTGCTCCATACCCCTGGGACCCTTAATCTGGCCCTGATAATAGCATAAAGACAGGTGAAATGGACTCTTTGGGACTATTATATCTGAAGTTGGGTAATGGTACAGTGCATGATTTTAATGAATTGAATAATATGAATGAGGTTTACCATGTTAAAAATCACATGGTTTTGCTTTCAAAATAAACAAGCAAGAAGATCGCATGAGGGGGATGGGCGTCTGTGTGAGCTGTATTTCAATTGCAAATTAATCAGAAAGCGTTAGATGCGTTAGATGTCATGATATTGATGACCTATGCAAAAGATTGGTCATCATTATCAGAGAACATCTCCAATAGCTGGGGCTTGTCTCTAAACAGAGAATGGAGCTGGCCTTCCGTGTTGATTGTTGTAGCCCCCTCCCACAAATCTGATACTGATGACCCATCCTTTAGGTCACTCATCTCATTGGTTTCACTAAAAAGATCATTTGGATTACGTACACTGCATAAAGGAGGAATAGTTTGGAATATTTGCCTCGCATCTGAAAGCGTTTGCATGATGTCTCTTGCTTACATAGGTAGCAATCATCTGTAAGAGCAAATATATGACTGCTTTATAGGGCCCTTAAGGAGTGCTACAGAAAACTGTCAGATCTGTAAACTCACCTCTGTAGGGATCTTATATAAATACAATAGTCCATGTGATACAGTGTTTAAAATGCAGCTCATCTTGTGTGATGTATAGTATTTTTTGGGGTTTGAATGAGTTAAAATGTTATTTTGCTTTTTTTTTTTTTGCATTTTGACAAAGTGGAGGAGTTTGGATAATCCCGAATTTTGTGCACATACAATGTCCTCCTACATGGCCGCATAAGGCTTAGATCTTACAGGCACCTCAAAATATCTCTTGAGTGGGCAGCAACCACAAATAACCTCCTCGATTGTTTAGTGCTGTTCTCTTAGCAATTATAGAGCGGCACAGAATCAATATAACAACTGTCTTTGGGGAATGGGATGTTTAATTATGTGCATTGTTAGGGAAATTAGGTAGGTAAATGCAGAACGCAAGGTGGATTATTGGCATATTCCCCAAGTAGGTCAACAGGATACATACATTTCTATATTATTTATGATAATTTTACTAAAAACCACAGTATTGGGGATTCTTCCCTCTTCAGTGTTCAGTCTAACCAGATATATTCAGACAACAACTAGTTCAAGGGAGAAAACAAGACTTAAAGTTTTTCGAGTTTCTTGAATTTTCTGCCATGTGATTGGCTAGCTTCACTAATTTACGTCTGTTATATTCTGCAAAAGGTTTTGTTTTCATTGCTGGAAGTGTAAGCAGCTGTGAAAATTACACGATTTTGATGTGATGTCATCACTGGGCCTCTGTATAACACCAGGGGATTTCACTTTTCCTACTAAGGAGGAATCTGCAGCAGAAAGCAAATCCAAATTCAGATCCAAAGCAGAAAATTAATATGCCACAATGTATATTAATTTCCTTCCAATATCACTCCCCAAATTATACATAGTAGTTTAAACATCACAGCTATTCAAAATCTATTAAAATGTACATCAGAACTCCACTTGCAAATCTAGGCAGAAAATCTGTTGCATTTCTTTGTGGCATAGACGTCTATGGGGGCTGTATTATGGCTCCATATCGTGTGGCTGTATCACAGGCCCCTATATGGTTGTGTACACGGGGCCTAATACAGACTGCAGCCAGAGGCTATAGAATATGGAACACAAATTTTTAATGTGGACAGGAATATTGCATGTGAATTGGTAATGCTTTTTTTTCCAGGGCTGCTTTTTAAGGGAACCTGGCATCAGCAATTTTCCTAAAAAAAATCACTACCAGAATATTGTCAAACACCTTCTAGTTTTTGTTTCTTTCAACATCCAGTGTGATGGCATCATCCAGAAAATCAACTTTGAAGTGAGATGTAAATTGGTTGTTTAAAGTTAAGAAGGCGGTGAGTTTAACACTGAAGTTAAGGTGGGGAGCTATGATTGTCTCCTCCACTGTGATTGACATCATGCATCAGACTTCAGGAGATCTGGTTAGTGATGTCTCTGGATGCGGGCCATCAATTACAGTGACGTGGGCTTTCTGAGGAAGAGAGAGTGACTTCAGTGTTAGAATCTCTGCCTGACTTTATACAACCAATTTACATCTCACTTCAAAGTTGATTTTCAAGATAATTCCACCACACTGGGTGGAAGGTGATTAGCTGCTTGGCAACATACTGGTAGTGGTTTATTAGGTCAATTTCTGCTGACAGGTTCCCTTTAAGTCTAGACTTGGTATGATGTGTTGATAAACAGCTATACTTACAGGGTAAAGAGGGCCGTGGTTGGAATAAAAATGACTCTATTCCTGCTCCTGTTTCTCGTGTTGCTTACGGACTTCTGGTTTTCTGGCCAGCACCAAATCTGAAGTTCTGGGGCTTCATGGGACCCACGTCAAATGAGTTGCCTCCTTAGACTAAGGTCTAAGGTCTTTAGTTTTTCAGGTGACTTCAAATCCTGTGACAAGAAAGCCACTTATTGAATGTAATGGGACCCTTAACCCTCCAGAATTTCTGGTCGGGGGCAGGGCTAAAAGCCAGAAGTACCAGAAAGAATCGGAACCCGACCTGGAGCAAGATAAGTAGATGTTCTTTTTTGTCCCACCTCAGGCCCCTTGTATATTAAAGGGAACCTGTTATCAGCAATTGATCTAATAAATCAGTACAAATCATGTACCCCCCTTCTAGTTTTTGTTTCAATTATGGTCTGGTGTGGTGGCATCGATCAGAAAATCAATTTTGAAGTGAAGAGTAAATTGGTTGTATAAAGTCAAGGAGGAGAAGAGGTTAACACTGAAGTTAAGGCGGGGAGCTCTGAACGCCTCCTCCTCTGTGACCGAGGTCATGCATCAGCCTTAAGGAGATCTGGTAAGTTATGTCTCTGGATACAGGACCATCAATTACAATTAAAAGGAAGAGAGAGCTTGACTTCAGTGTTTAAATCTCTCCCTGCTTTACTTTATACAACCAACTTGCATCTCACTTCAAAGTAGATTTTCTGGATGGTGCCACCACTTTAGGCCATGAAAGAAATGTGATCTGGGCGGTGGTAAACTGCTTGACAACTTAGGTCAATTTCTGCTGACAGGTTCCCTTTAATGGAAACTCCTTATCATGGACATTGTGAGCACAATAAGTGACTATACCATATATGTATCCAATTATTGTTCTAGACTGCATCTTAAAGGGTACAATTTATCATTCATAGCCATAAATACTTTCCTGGATGCAAAAATAAAATGTTCTAAAGAGTGGTGATGATATTACAGAGTCTGATGTGTCCTGATAGATGTGTACCTGGGGCTCTGGTTATATTGTTATCCTCCAGCAGCATGATACAACGTACATTGGCTAAATAGATGCAATCATCATACAGTGTCCAGAAGGACCAAACATAAGATGAAACACAGATGTCCTTCAACTAAGCAAACTTGCAGGAATCTTTCCAATGTCTTCATATTTGTGTTGTGACAGGCGCTGTAGGTAACTGTACATTACAATGGTTTGACAATAGTCTTCCTGGTAACTAATGCAGTGTGTATGTATCTATCCCTAACAACTTTCTTGTGTTGACATAATAGGACAAAGACAAATATTGCAGCCAGGCTAGAATAAGGAATATGGGTTGCTACCCTAAGCTGTGCCTTATAAACAGTGCTAGGAAACAGCACTCAGAAAGGCATTGAGCAAAAGTTGGTCAATATCCCTAGTCGCAACTGACTAATTTAGCTTCTATTTTTTCACATATTTTGCCCCCTCAAAAAGTGTTAGAAATAAAAATATTTATACTGCATTTACACACTATGTCCCATACAGTGAACATTTAAAAAAATTGTTGGTGTTTGTGTGAATACCTGGGATAAAGTGATCACATATACTGCTATAAAGTTAAAAAAACTCCACAGAAGTGGTCAAATAGAATCAATGACCAGTGATCACTTAATATCCTTACAGCAAAAATACATACAAAGAAGTGATCTAAAACATAACTTTTACTGAAGTCTCAAGATGCATATAAAATACAGTACAAAAATGCTGCTTCCAAGCAGAATCCTTTGTGCATGAACCCCATCTAGGAGAGAAATAGACATATGCAGAACATGAGCTGGGTGGCCTAATGTTCAAAGTGTACGGATAACTGAGGAAACTGAGGAACTAGTATGTGGCTCACCTTGTGGGCTCAGCAGCGTATGTCACCAAACACACTATCCGTATTCATCAAACGCGATGTGTGTCTATTAGTGTTATCTCAGGCGAGATATGTCAAAGTGTTCGTCCAAGAAGGAAGGACACACCGTGTCCATATAGAGTGAAAAGGATAGGTGAATGTAAGCAGGGTAAGATAGGACTTGTGGATGTCAAGAATGGGGTCAAGATGATAATGTCAGTCTCCCTGATGCACCCTAAGTTCAACTTCTCTGATACCCTGAAAACCTAACCTCGGAGTTGTGGTCCTAGTTGGCCACAACCCCGACAGGAACCTATCCCTGGCTGAATAGCCCTGTCAAACAGCCTACACAACCATAGTGGTCCCAGTAGGAAAGAAAATAGGTGTCTAGTAGCAAGTTATGGACAAAAGCTCGTCCTATAGACACAATAATACATATCATAGGGGTCAAGGCAACCAAATCCCGACAGGACCTGTTTCACCCTTCCTGGGCTCATCAGGGGAAATGCGGTACACCAAAAAAAGTCCCTAGTGCCCCTTGATATTTGTTGGTATATGCACAGTGCTGCTAGGGGGGCCCACATGGCCAAATCTCAGTCCCCAGCAGGCTGTCAGTGCCTGGGTTCTGCCACCACAAAGTGACACTCCGTGCACTCAAGGACGTCGCCTGGCATCTCTGCACCAAAGTCATGAGTGGGTCAGTATATAATATAACCATGAGGCGGTCAGTATATAATATAACCATGAGGGGGGCGGTATATAATATAACCATAAGGGGGGCGGTATATAATATAACCATGTGGGGGCGGTATATAATATAAGCATGAGGGGGTCAGTATATAATATAACCATGAGGGGGCGGTATACTGTATAATATAAGCATAAGGGGGGCAGTATATAATATAACCATGAGGGGGAAGTATATAATATCACCATGAGGGGGCGGTATATAATATAACCATGAGGGGGGCGGTATATAATATAACCATGTGGGGGCGGTATATAATATAAGCATGAGGGGGTCAGTATATAATATCACCATGAGGGGGCGGTATACTGTATAATATAAGCATGAGGGGGATGGTATATGATATAACCATGAGGGGGCGGTATATAATATAACCATGTTGGGGCGGTATATAATATAAGCATGAGGGGGGCGGTATATAATATAACCATGAGGGGGGCGGTATATAATATAACCATGAGGGGGGCGGTATATAATATAACCATGAGGGGGAAGTATATAATATAACCATGAGGGGGTCAGTATATAATATAACCATGAGGGGGGCGGTATATAATATAACCATGAGGGGGGCGGTATATAATATAACCATGTGGGGGCGGTATATAATATAAGCATGAGGGGGTCAGTATATAATATCACCATGAGGGGGCGGTATACTGTATAATATAAGCATGAGGGGGGCAGTATATAATATAACCATGAGGGGGCGGTATATAATATAACCATAAGGGGGGCGGTATATAATATAACCATGTGGGGGCGGTATATAATATAAGCATGAGGGGGTAAGTATATAATATCACCATGAGGGGGCGGTATACTGTATAATATAAGCATGAGGGGGGCAGTATATAATATAACCATGAGGGGGAAGTATATAATATCACCATGAGGGGGCGGTATATAATATAACCATGAGGGGGGTGGTATATAATATAACCATGTGGGGGCGGTATATAATATAAGCATGAGGGGGTCAGTATATAATATCACCATGAGGGGGCGGTATACTGTATAATATAAGCATGAGGGGGATGGTATATGATATAACCATGAGGGGGCGGTATATAATATAACCATGAGGGGCGGTATATAATATAACCATGTTGGGGCGGTATATAATATAAGCATGAGGGGGGCGGTATATAATATAACCATGAGGGGGGCGGTATATAATATAACCATGAGGGGGGCGGTATATAATATAACCATGAGGGGGAAGTATATAATATAACCATGAGGGGGTCAGTATATAATATAACCATGAGGGGGGCGGTATATAATATAACCATGTGGGGGCGGTATATAATATAAGCATGAGGGGGTCAGTATATAATATCACCATGAGGGGGCGGTATACTGTATAATATAAGCATGAGGGGGGGCGGTATATAATATAACCATGAGGGGGGCGGTATATAATATAACCATGAGGGGCGGTATATAATATAACTATGAGGGGGAAGTATATAATATAACCATGTGGGGGCGGTATATAATATAACCATGTGGGGGCGGTATATAATATAAGCATGAGGGGGTCAGTATATAATATAAGCATGAGGGATTCAGTATATAATATAACCATGAGGGGGGCGGTATATAATATAACCATGAGGGGGGCGGTATATAATATAAGCATGAGGGGGTCAGTATATAATATAAGCATGAGGGATTCAGTATATAATATAACCATGAGGGGCGGTATATAATATAACCATGAGGGGGGCGGTATATAATATAACCATGAGGGGGCAGTATATAATATAAGCATGAGGGGGGCGGTATATAATATAACCATGTGGGGGCGGTATATAATATAACCATGAGGGGGCAGTATATAATATAAGCATGAGGGATTCAGTACATAATATAACCATTAGGGGGGTGGTATATAATATATATGATCTGGGACACTAAACCACCCACAGGTCCTTATGGATTGATGGTTTAGTGTCCCAAATATAGCCTTGTGTTAGTTTTTTTCTCTGTAGCTGCATAAAAAAACGCATTTACTGCCATTTCGCGAATGCGTGATGCAGCAAGTGAAGCTGACGTAGTGCAAACCCAGATTCATTGAAGCAACGAGAGAGGTCCCAATAGGATCTTTAAATGTCAGTCCAGTGTGCCTCATTGGAATCAAATTTAGTTGAGTATAAATGTTTGTTTTTTTTAATTGACCCCACGGAAAGCTCTCATACAGGTTGATTTGGGACCCTAAACCACAGGACCTGGATCAACCTGACAAGTCCTCTTTAAGTCACAAAATGAACTAGAAAGAGAAGTTAGCCAATGAGATATTTGTGCACTACAGGAGAAACAAATGAAACTAATATGACTTGTCATGAAAAAACAAGCCCCCGTACAAATACAATAAACTAAATGAAAAGTCAGGGCTCTTGATTTATGACAATGGAAAATAAATACTTGCTCACTGGGAACTAAATAATGCCAGGGGTTAATAAAGTAAACAATTAATGAAGCAAAGAAAGGCAATGAGATGTGCAATTTAGTCATAAAATCAATGACATAATCTTTATTTATTAACAGATGATTTAAACAATTAAAAAAGATGCAAAACGTGCACACATACAAAACCCAGCTCTGCCATGAAATAGTCCAATCAAAGATCATAGGGATTCAGTATATTTAGCAACATGATCCTGCAAAGTAATACATTGGAGTCAAGGGGAGAAAGGAAAAATGTCCAAAAATTGATCTTAGGCCTAAAACCCACAAGTGAGTCTGATGCGCCTAAATCACATCAGTAACATTATAGACTATAAGGGCGGCTAGTCAGATAATGACACCACTATAAATACCTGTAACCTATACCCAGGCCCCAGCACACAATCCAGCTGGTCAACACAGTAACCCATAGACAGAAAGTGAGAGATAATACTATAACTGTATCCCAAAACGCTGCAGAGAAGAACATAAAACTGGAAGGTTCTGGAGCAGGCATTTCAAGACTTTTGAAGTCCTCCTAGGGTCCTAAAACCGCAGATTGAAAGCAGCAGAATCATCCTTCATTCCCCAAGAAGCTGAGTCTAGTCCCATATGTAGGAAGTAATTTCCAGACTTGTAGGGGCTATAATATTCTTACAGCCCAGGTCCATGGTAGTCTTAATCTGCTCCTGGTACCAGGAAGTATAATAATGTATTATTATCCTGTAGATCTACTTTATTTATGGTAGCATGGTGGCTGAGTGGGTAGCACTTCTGCCTTGCAGCGCTGGGGTCCTGGGTTCAAATCCTGACCAGGATCTGCAAAGAGTTTGTATGTTCTCTCTGTGTTTGCGTGGGTTTCCTCCCACACTCCAAAAACATACTGGTAGGTTCATTAGATTGTGAGCCCCATTGGGGACAGGGAGTGATTTGGCAAGATCTGTGCAGCGCTGCGTAATCTGTGTGTGCTATATAAATAAAGGAATTATTATTTACTGGACAATCCCTTTTAGCATTACACTGCCCCCATGACATATATGGTTGGTCTGTGTATTGCAGGACAGCACTGCTGACATATAGGAGGTTGTATCACTCCTGTCAGTCCCCTGCAGAGACGGACAATGACAACACTTCAGGGCACGGTAACATAGCAACACTGACACCCATGCCGTTAACCCTTTCTTTAGCCAGTGCAGGACACAGGAGTATATATATAGTGATATATATGGGCGTCTATATGTAATCCCGCTATAACCTGGGGACTAGGTGACATGTCCCCATCGCTTATGATGACAGGCTGCAGCTGTGTGTTGAGTGAGAGCCAATGGGGTTATTGAGGGGCGTGGCCTCCGGTGCCGAGCCCCGCCTCCTGCCCGCACAGCCCGGGGATTGTCATTGCCTCCGCTGTCCCCGGTCCCGGCTGCTCCCGCATAGCGCCCTCCTGGCAGGCGGTGACCGGCGCTGCCCGCACATGGCATGGCTGTAGCTGCACCGTGCCCCGAGCAGTGACACAGCCCCGCAGCTGGTGCAGAGCCTTCCATGGGAGTGTGGAGGACATCTTCTCTGTACATCCGCACGCAGGAGGAGAATTAGCAATTACCCAGAGCAGCTCCGGCAATAACAAGGCGCCAGCCATGCCCGCAGGAAGCAGCGAGCCCGAGAGTGCCCTCAGCTACCAGGTAAGCGGCGCCGGAGGGGGGCACCTGCAGAGATGGCAGCGGGGCATGTGCATGGTGCCTGGTGCTGATGCTGTGGGCATCTATAAGTTACTGCAGTGCGGGCACAGGACAGGGCTACATAGACAGTGTGTGGCTGGCACTGCTGTGTGTGGGACCCTTACATGATGCCCATTCAGTCATCCCTGGCACTTCCATTTATTCTAGACATCTCAGTCTGCTAGGAATGAATGATGGAAAAGTGATGTGGGCAGCACTGGGCACAGGATAGCCTGGTCTCCTATGGCCATGGTGTGGAGCATTGGATGGGGGGCATGTACAGGCTGGTGATGCTGGCATGGTACTCTGTATATGGCAGCCTATGTGTAATGTCACCTTGTGTGGAGGTCATTGGAGAGCACGGGGCTTCAGCTCAATATTAGATCATGCTGGATGACATCTACATGGATGAAGACCCTACACTGGGAGCAGAAGTGCTGGCGGACAAAGACCCCTGGCATTTTGTATTGCAGTTAGATGCCATTTGTCATGTTATTCCCAATGCTACATAACTGAGCATTCATCAGGATGATGATGGGGCTTATATTAGGCCAGGTTGTTTATCTCAATTACCAAGCCACATATATCCATTGTCTTTTCTAACGGTGCATCTTCATGGATCATGGTGGCACATTGTTTCCCTAATGTAAGATCACAGGGCACAAGATGCCAATGTTTCTGCATGTGTCTGAGCAGGTGCTTCTTGTGTCTTTTGTGCCTCTTTAGGAATCCTTCTCCTTTGTTCTCTAGTACAAGGTCTCTTATGTTCTTGTTGGTTTCCAGTTACAAAGTAACAATGACAATTGTGTTTTGCAGAATTATACAGTAAATATTATTGATACATATCTGCACACATTCTCCTTGAGGTGTCACTATGTGTGAATTTAGGGAACATTTATCTATTATGGGACCAACCGTGTAAACAACTAGATAAAAATACTACATGAGTTATTATTTCTGGTGGTTATAAGAGTTTACAGCTCTTAGCATGGTATTAAAATGATTCCTATGGTTTAGTAAGGATTTTAGGACTAAAGTCCCGTTTTATCATACACAATTCTTATGTTAAGGGTTAGAAAGCAGTAAAATAGTAATTGTTAAAATTACTTCCGTTAAACAAGGTGCCCAGATTTTCAGACACTTACTTTGTCCTAGGTTCTTGTAACTGCAATTTACAACTGTGCCCATACAGACTGGCAAAGTATAAATGCTACGCTCACCAGGGCTGGCACATAGACAGATAACCAGCTTGGTGCGGCTATAAGATGGAGCCAGTCAGGCAGCCCCCTTTATACACAGTCCTGGTCTTGTACTGACATAGACAGCTCTCTCCTGTATCAGGTATGGAATGAAAGTGAGGACCAGCTATCTGGAGATCAGCCCTCAATGGTTAACTAAAGTATATTAGTAATACTAAGTTCACACCACCACTAGTGGTGCCCACTAGTCTGTTCCGTTATGGGCAACAGTAATGGAATCAATAAACAGATTGACTCCCATTTACCTTCTGTTATGCATCTGTTACGGAAAAAATAGCGATGCAGCTAACGTTATTTTCACTGTTAAAAATAACGGAACTTGATGATGGACATTACAAACGATGGTAGGAACTGGGCTTAAGGTATGTAATTCTTCTACTGTGTTTTACGATGATTTACCTTTTCACTTTTTGAGGTGCAGGTAAAGCTAAGCTGTTTCTAACCTAATTTGTTCAGTAATTTTAAGCCATTATTACAATCCACTCATATTTAAAAAAATATGGCTTGTGGAAGCACAGCACAGTCAGGTCCTTAGGCTAAAGTGTGCTTTCAAAAACCGGTCCTGATGAGAGAATTATTGTAAATAACTAAATATTGCATATTAGTATACAATGCCTAAATAAAGGTGGTTGTCACTTAAACTATATATTTTACCAATCCTGTAAATTACTATTGCATTCTACTTGTCTGTGTGTTTCTGGGTACTTGGGGAGTACCAAATTAGCATGTTCTCACCTATCCACATGTACAAAGCTGATCAATGAGGGTCAGACTACTGGGTCCCCCACCAATCACGAGAACGAATCCCCAGCAATCTGGAGACTGGGGATCCTGCTCCCACTAATGGGTGGAGCAGCTGGTCGAGCACATGTCCTGCCTTTCCATTCGTTAGTATGGGAGTGTTGGAAATGGCATCACCCTAAGCCTAGCCACTAGCCTAAATCCGGCACTCACATAGACAGTAATTGGGAGTGCCCGAGATAGCTGAGCGCTTTGTTCGCCAATGTCTAACGCTCTCATACCGTTGAACGGAGCAACAGAGCAGATGCTCAACCTGCCACTTGATTAAATATTGAGAATGGGGCATCTGTGCCCCAGATGCCTGAGGATCTGTTCTTGGAACTGGTGGGGGCTCTAGCAGTTGGAACTTCACTGATATAAAATATAATAATCATTGGGGGGCTGATACCATACTTTTAAGCCCAATGTAACCCAGTGTATGAAGCACATGGCTTAGTGGCTGTGTGCTGTAACTGCAGACATGGCTCCCAAGTTTATAAAGTTTTTTCCAAAGCTGCAAAAATAATTTTTTTTCAAAATCTATTTATTACCTTATTGCAGCCGTTTGTCTGATGATGCTGTGCTTTCAGCCTGTCTCAGCCCCTTTCCCTTCAGCCCTGCATTCTGGTTGCCGAGAGGAATCTTTATAGTGAGGAGATAACAAAATGGTTAGTAAAGAAGAACACAGGGGGTCTTTCCACTGCACTCGCTCCATGTCTCTGCTCAGTAATTACAGGAAACCAGCAGCTTGGGTACATGTCTGCTCTGTCCATTCTTCTGTCTGCCCATCATGTACCCACACACAGTGCACCTTCCTCCTGCAGCTGCTCAATTTTTAGGAAATCTAACAGCAAATTTAGGCAAACCAAGGGCACTTACTCATAGATCCAGGCTGACTGTGGCTGTGGCTAGTCTTCTTTTATATGCTATCCATGGCCTCCTTCCTTCTAAATTCAACTTTAAAAGTATGCTAATGAGCCAGAAGGGTACTGGGGGGGGGGGGTTGTTACCAAAGCCCCTCTGTGCTGCAGCTTCATAGACTGTTACTCTGTACAGGAGTTCCATTGACACCTATGGAGCCTGGAGACCCTCAAGCTCATTTGCATGTAGTCCTTCATCCTGGTGGTAGATGTCATTTAAAGATTCTAGTGTCAACCATTAGCCTGCTCTGAACACCACTTCCTTCACGGTAGGCTTTGGCAGAGCTATACGTCAGTGAGGAGAAAGGGGGAGGGTCAGCACAGCAGTCAGATACAGAGTGAAGACTACTTACTTCTTTGTGTGTTGTGTCTCCTCATCCTCCTGCAGCTCAGGAGCTGCATTCTTATCCTTCTCTGTACTACACCTGCCTCACTGTCATGGGAAAGGAGAGAGTGATGGCATCTCCTGAGCAGTCTGGCTGACACATCCATCATAGCCGGTAGTGTGCGTAGCAGTCATAAGGCCGTATTAGACTATAGGTCTATCTGTGTAACAGTGCATAGATGTATATGTGTGTATGTAATGTACACAAAGGTTACTGTGTGCAAAGGTTACTGTAACTGTAAAGCATGTTAGGATGGATGTAAGGATGTCAAAACGACATTGAATTTATCAGATTATCTGATATTTATCTGTAGATCTGTACTCTACAGCATTCTGTGTCCCAATTGACTGGGCTGCTAGTGTTAGTGCATTTAAAAGCGCTCAGAATTATGGTAAGTGAGGGAAGCTGCTCTGGCCTTAGTGCCCTTAGTTGATGTCACACTCAGGTAGTTCCTGCATACTTAAAGGGTTTGGCCTATCTAAACAAGTTGGCCCTATCCACAGGATAGTGCTTAACTTGCTGATTAGTGGGGGTCTCGGTGATGAGACCCCCACAGATCACAAGAACGGGGGTCCAATGTACCCCCCTAGCACCTTATGGGATGACCGGAGAAGTCGGGCTGCCCTGTTTATCACGGGGATCGAGATCAGTACCCTGTTCTTGTTATCTGTCTCATCACAGACCCCCACCAATCAGCTTGTGGGCACTATCCTGGGGAAAGGGCCTACCTTGCTTAGATAAGACCACCTCTTTAAGTAGAAGCAGGAGATGATCTACATGTAGGGCTGATAGATATATTAGGCTATATCTCAGGTTAGAAAGAAGCAAGCAGCATGATATAGATATTGTTGCCAAAGGTTCTCTAGGTGTGCTAGACTATTTTTGGCGATGTTATGTTTTAAGTAGAAAAGAATCTGCTGTAAAGTTTCTCTTTTTTCATAACAGTAAATTAACATTTATACAAATTAATTTGCACCCTACCGAGTACCGTAATAGATAGAAACAAGTGCGTTGCATAACCAGGATGGGGGAGTGATAGTGAGTACCAGCACCAAGAGGCTATGCTGATTGCAGAGTGGTCCCTAGTCAATCTTTCATATGAATGATATATATTTCTTCTATATTGCCGTGTACTAAGCATCTTGTGAAGAGCAGAGATCTTGTATGACATGCACCTGCCATTTTCTTATATTGCTATGACTGTGTGGAGAAAAAAACATGACAGAGATGGAGACTGGGATCTGCCTCGGGAATGTGACCTTCCATTACCTCGGGGATGACAGCTCACTTGCCTAGAATAATAAGTATGATAAATATATTCTAATACATTCCCATGACCTCATTCAGACTTGTCACTTACAGATACATTATCAGGTCCCCTCTTATTTGTAAGTCATTGTTAACTCATGAAATGTAGTCCTAGAAGCCGAGGCCCATCAAAGCGGCCTAGAAGGATAGATTAGAAATGTAAAGCCGCGCTGTCAGATGTTAGAGGAGCACGAGTCTTGGCTATTTTGCAGTGTGATTTTACATAATAAGTGGATGATAGGTTTAGCAAATTGATCCTATTTTATCCTCTAGTGTTGCTGTTTTTTTGGCTGACATTTGGATCATATGTGTCACATCTCACGCATAATAACAGTGGATATCAAGCTTTTCATATACAGAGTCCTTATTTGCCTTAGCCACTGGCTTGAAGATAATCACCTTTCAGAAAATAAAGGTGTGTTGCTTATGTGTCTGTGCAATTGTTTCCTTTTAGCAGTCAGCTTGTTATACAGCAGGAGGAGCTGTTCAGATTGTATATAGTGTCCTATCTGCAGGCAGCATGTTATAAAGCAGGAGGAGCTGAGCAGATTGTATATAGTGTCCTATCTGCAGGCAGCATGTGTATTTAATTAAGATTTATTGATAATTCTTGGTCCAATTACAGCAAAAAATTTTGATACTCCAATTGTCACTGGGGCAAAAAATAAAAATTTGTCTGGATGTACAATTATAAAGTATATAGTTTCGACTTGCATACAAATTCAACTTAAGAACAAACCTATAGAACCTTGTACGTAACCAGGGGACTGCCTGTATATAACATACAGGCGGTCCCCTACTTAAGAACACTCAACTTACATACAACCCCCAGTTACAAACGGACCTCTGGATATTGGTAATTTATTGTACTTTAGTCCTAGGCTACAATAATCAGCTATAACAGTTATCACTGGTGTCTGTAATGAAGCTTTAGTGTTAATATTGATTCTTATGACAACCCAACATTTTTAAAATGCAATTGTCACAGAGACCAAAAAAGTTCTGGCTGGGATTACAATGATAAAATATACAGTTCCGATTTACATACAAATTCAACTTAAGAACAAACCTACAGACCCTATCTTGTATGTAACCCGGGGACTGCCTGTATATATTAAAAATGATACTTTTGGCTCTCTGTTTTTAGTAAGTGATAACTATACTTGTACTTCTCCCAACGTTATTGTAGTACAGAGCTACAGAGGAGAATGGACAAAAAAACATTGGAGGAATTTATTAACAGGGTTTTCAGAAACAAACCAGAAAGATAATGCAAACTTACCCTGTTCCACCTCCCAGTTTAAATGTTGCCGCTGATGGGCTGCAGTGGGCCCCATGATGAGTGACACTTTGGCATTGTTGGAGCCGACGCTCAAGAGTCGGTACAGGATAAATATTCCTAATTTAGTTTCTTTTAACTGTGTCGAAGCCCATTTTAAGGTTTGTTTTAAGCCTGCACTTGTACATTTTTCAATCTTTGGCCATTTTCTGGCTTAAAGTACACTCTGAAGTGTGTGCCGTAGAACAGGACCCGTTCTTCCTTTATCTGCTAATGGCCTAGTTTTAGAGAAATTTATATTTTAAAATTATGCAAATAAACCTGAGGCACCTTTTGGCTCTGCCTTCACATATTTATGCACATGAAGCAGTTAGATACTATTGCTGAACAAAGGTGTGCGTAGTTGGCAGAAGACAGGACTCCTGAAGTCACGGAGGCTCATTTGCATAATTTTAAAGGATGATTTTCTGCAAAAGTAGGTGATTAGAATATAAAGTAAGAACTGACCCTTTTACTGTGGAGACACACCAGCATGTAAGTGTGCTTGTCCATGTTGTAGATTTCCTTTAAAACGGAGGAAAACGTCTCCCATGACAAGAAGATGCCTGGTCTAGTTCTATGGGGTGAACACTGTCACATCTATAATCATGGCTAGAATGGACATGCAGGAGCATACTGACAGATCCAGGAAACAACAAAAGAATTACATTTTGCAAATCGGTGTTCCACTGGTCGTATTACTATCCGTGTTCCCCTGGTCTGCTTACTATCTATTACCACCTCTATTATTCCTCTGTATGCTTCCTTTATGTAGCTTTATTTTTGGAGTAGGCACATGTATGGCTCTCTGCACTGCCCAGGAGGCAAGAACATATAGGGGCTTATTTACTAAGGGTCAGCAGAGCGCACTTAGATCGTCAGATTTTCAAAATTTTCTGGATTTGTGCCACTGTAACAGGTATTTAGAAGGGGATTGTGGCGCACGCGATTGGATTTTAGCACAGCGGCGACGGCTTTCATGTAACGGGGGGGGGGGGGAGGGGGGCAGCCCGTCGGTGATCCGACTGATTTGGACTGAGTGAGGGATTAAATATTCAAATTGTGTCACAACCAATGCACTTACATACACCAGGAAGAAGATGGTAAACTCCGGCGGACCTGAGCGGGGAAGCGTCAGATGCAGGAAATCGGGCGCACAATCTTAATGAATCGCGGCAGGGTGCGTTGTCGTCAGACAATGCACTTGGGGTGAACTCCGTCAGCCGGGTAAGTAAATGTGCCCCATAGTGTTCACAAGTACCATCTTGTATCTACTCAGATTCTCTAGGATGTAGTTAATTGGTTAAAGTTGTTGTGGTCAGACACAAATCCATTGTATTGTATGAGAAGAAGCTGCTACCCCTTCCACCAGCAGCAAGGATACATTGAAGTAGCGGAACAAAACTTCTGACCTTGGCCAATTGCCTTGCTTCACTCTTGTATTGTCACATCACATAGAAGTGCAGAGATTCTGTTCTGGAGATAAAATGAGCAGCAGAGCTTGTTGTACTTGGCGTAGCTTCATAGACGCTTCTGAAAAGACCAGAACACAGGAGATAGTCATATCTACAATGACTTCTTAGCTGGCGGCTTCACTTCCCAGCATTTCTATTTCATGTCATAGTAATGAACCTATACAGTAAAAGACCTTTACTCTTGTACTCGGGCAGATTTAACCATACAGTAACCCAAGCTTTAAGGGGGCCCCACATAGCAGTGAGATCACCAGGAGAGTCCCACATAGTGGTGGGCTAATCAGGCGGCCCCACATAGCGGTGGGATAATCAGGAGAGCCCCATATAGCGGTGGGATAATCAGGAGAACCCCATATAGCGGTGGGATAAATAGGAGAGCCCCATATAGCGGTGGGATCATCAGGGGTGCCCCATATAGCGGTGCAATGCTTATCATTCTATTCCACTTAAATGGAACCATTTTTTTTGTGAAATTTCGCTCGTTTTTCTATGAAAAAAATCTTCTCCAAAGTCATGTGAAAATGACAGTTAAATTTTGCTTGAGATAAGTCAAGTTTAGAGTCTGCAAAGGGGAGTGTCACCTGCGACGCCCCCGATCTTTGGTTCTAGAGCACCTATAACCATGTGATATTAAAAAAATCACACCTTTCAGCTCACAACACAGAGGAGAGAAGAAGCTGCAGTGTGTGGTGCAGGGAGAAGAAGCTGCAGTGTGTGGTGCAGGGAGAAGAAGCTGCAGTGTGTGGTGCAGGGAAAAGAAGCTGCAGTGTGTGGTGCAGGGAGAAGAAGCTGCAGTGTGTGGTGCAGGGAGAAGAAGCTGCAGTGTGTGGTGCAGGGAGAAGAAGCTGCAGTGTGTGGTGCAGGGAGAAGAAGCTGCAGTGTGTGGTGCAGGGAGGAGAAGCTGCAGTGTGTGGTGCAGGGAGAAGAAGCTGCAGTGTGTGGTGCAGGGAGAAGAAGCTGCAGTGTGTGGTGCAGGGAGAAGAAGCTGCAGTGTGTGGTGCAGGGAGAAGAAGCTGCAGTGTGTGGTGCAGGGAGAAGAAGCTGCAGTGTGTGGTGCAGGGAGAAGAAGCTGCAGTGTGTGGTGCAGGGAGAAGAAGCTGCAGTGTGTGGTGCAGGGAGAAGAAGCTGCAGTGTGTGGTGCAGGGAGAAGAAGCTGCAGTGTGTGGTGCAGGGAGAAGAAGCTGCAGTGTGTGGTGCAGGGAGAAGAAGCTGCAGTGTGTGGTGCAGGGAGAAGAAGCTGCAGTGTGTGGTGCAGGGAGAAGAAGCTGCAGTGTGTGGTGCAGGGAGGAGAAGCTGCAGTGTGTGGTGCAGGGAGGAGAAGCTGCAGTGTGTGGTGCAGGGAGGAGAAGCTGCAGTGTGTGGTGCAGGGAGGAGAAGCTGCAGTGTGTGGTGCAGGGAGGAGAAGCTGCAGTGTGTGGTGCAGGGAGGAGAAGCTGCAGTGTGTGGTGCAGGGAGAAGAAGCTGCAGTGTGTGGTGCAGGGAGAAGAAGCTGCAGTGTGTGGTGCAGGGAGAAGAAGCTGCAGTGTGTGGTGCAGGGAGAAGAAGCTGCAGTGTGTGGTGCAGGGAGAAGAAGCTGCAGTGTGTGGTGCAGGGAGGAGAATCTGCAGTGTGTGGTGCAGGGAGGAGAATCTGCAGTGTGTGGTGCAGGGAGGAGAAGCTGCAGTGTGTGGTGCAGGGAGGAGAAGCTGCAGTGTGTGGTGCAGGGAGGAGAAGCTGCAGTGTGTGGTGCAGGGAGGAGAAGCTGCAGTGTGTGGTGCAGGGAGGAGAGGCTGCGCTGCAGTGTGGTGCAGGGAGGAGAGGAGAAGAAGTTGAGCAGTATGGCCATTGGACCAATACAAGTTGTTCGCCCCTGGCCGAAATCCTTAGATCAGGGATAGAACAGACATATAAAGGAAGCTTCAACATTTTTATAACTTATTTTATGTTTTCAGTCCATTTTATCACAACTCCCACTCCACAGCTCTGTGTACTACTCCGGCTTCCGTGAATCACTGCGCAGTACCAGGAAGCACCAGAGATGAGTCTGATATGCCTTAGTTATGTATAAAGGTTTGATTTATTTTTTTGGTTTTATAACGGCCACAGTGAGAGAAAACTACAGATCCTTGTGTCATTTTGGGTCTATTTTTATCATTGGATTTGTTATTGTTATTTATTCTTTCTTCTATTTCTTACATGAAGGTCTTTGGCTCACATCACAGTAAATGTAGTTGTTACATTGTATCTCTCGAGCTATTTGGGGCATAGACATTTGTCAGTACAATATGTGTGTGTGTCGTTCATGCTTTCTAATCCATGGAAGTTGTTCAGGGCAAGGATTGTGGCCTTGATTGTTATAAAAAGTAATGCGTGTCGTACCCCGTTGCTTGTGGGATTCTTAGACAAATTCTAGATGTAGTTTAGAATAAAATATTTACTGAATACCTAACATGGTCATTGTTTTCTCTGTGTTGGTGTATACATTGTTTATCATATACCTTAATAATTGACCACATTAATAATTATTGAAGGGAATTCGCCTTGTCTTGGTGAGGAATGGCTTGATTTTTTGATTTGCTATAACTTTGTGAATAGGAATGGTATGACCTTCCCCATTTCCATTGACGCCACAGTCACACATGGTGCTTGCATTGTGTTTAGAAACGCAAATCAAATGCCATGGGGAGGGGTGGACCAAATTGCATATGCGTTTCCAACCCCTGGGTGCTCATTACAGAGTGCATGCTTTTCAATGGAAGTACATATGCCATTGGACCAAGCCCCTCCCCATGGCATCTGCTTTGCGTTTCTCAATACCAATGACCACGGACTAAGGCTGCCTTTACACAAACATATTTGTTTTTATTAAACTGCAAATAACGGATCTTGTTTTTGTGGTCTGCGTGTCATTCAGTGTGTAAATAGTTGCTGTGCTGTGTCATCCCTTTTTTGTGGATCTGCAACAAAACCAGAACACTGGCAAAGGCTGGCAACCCCTTTATGGGTCGCATAATTGTGTTTCCTAGAAACTAATTCTCCAATATGGACTTCCCATGGATGGAACCCGTGTGCCACCTGTATTATTCTTGTTCCCATATACTTCTATGAGAGCACACGATCATGGACATGAATAGGACCTGCTTTTTTTCCAATTTGTAGCGTTCATGTACCAGCATTACATTAGATACAATTAGTGTATTGCTTGTGGATCACATAAAAGAGCAGTTCAGGTATATTATTTTAACATTTACCAAAACTTCTATACTAAAGAACGTTCCAATAACAATTAATTTTTTATTGTTATTTTCACCCAAATATTTAGATTTTTCTCCTTACCTACTTATTGTATAGAATGTAGTACTAGGTATGGATAAGTAGCTTACCAGGCTTTGTTATAGGGTTAGCCTTATGATGATGTCTTTATACAGATATGTCATAGCACAGGTATTATGCATACGATAATGTTATAGAACAGTTAAGATCTAATACCACAGGTATGCTACATATGATGATGTCATAGTTCAAGTATGATGCATACAATGATCTCATAGTACAGGTATGATGCCTACAATGATCTCATAGTACAGGTATGATGCCTACAATGATGTCATGGTACAGTTATGATGTAATTACAGGTATGCTGCATATGATGTCATAGCACAAGTAGGATATATAATTATGTCATAGTACAGGTAGGATGTATATAATTATGTCATAGTACAGGTAGGCTTCTTATGATGATGTCTTAGTACACTTATATTGTATACAATGATGTTCTAGTACAGTTTAAATCTCAGTTCAGGTATGCTGCATATGATGATGCCATAGTAAAAGTATGATGTATACAATTATCTCGTAGCACAGGTATGATGATGTCTTAATACAGATATTATGTCATAGCACAGGTATTAGGCATACAATAATGTTTTAGAACAGTTAAGATCTCATACTACATATTATCACATACTACAGTTATGCTACATATGATGTCATAGTACAGTTTAGATCTCCTACTATAGGTATGCTAAATATGATGACGTCATAGTACCGTTAAGATCTCACACAACAGTTATGCTAAATATGATTATGTCATGGTACAGTTTAGATCTCATACTACAGGTAAGCAGCATATGATGAAGTCGCAGTATAGTACAGCGATGTATACGATGATGCTACAGAGATATAATATAGCAGTATCCTATATTAGTCATGCAAATCATTCCTTCTCTGTAAAGAGTTTATTTAATAGACTTAGTATGCAGACTTTAGCCACACCACAATATGACTTGTACTATTTGATATGCCTTTTAAAAGTTACATGGAAGTTTTTTATCACTTTCTAATTTTATAACCTTTGTATTAAGTTATTATGTAGGGCATGGAATTAAAAGGAGGGAAACCCCCAAGGGCATTTTTTTTTGTTTTAACTGCAAATCTGGTATAAAAACTTTTTAAACAATCATTTGATTAAATCACTGAGCAAATTGATTGTGTTTGCAGATGTGGTTAGTTTATTGATATTCCTCGGTTATTTTCCTCCGCACTTTCTGAAGGGGTTAAGAGGAGTGGAGCTTTGTAACCTGTACATAAAGCGTGAGTGAGGAGCTTTGGTTGTTTTTTTAGGGTTTTTTTTTCCTAATGTATATTTGCATTACCATTAGGAATTAGTGATTAACATTTGTGCAGGTTTTCATATTACGGTAGTTTTTCATTGGATTCCAAACGCTTAACGAGATGTGTTCAACCTGTTCTTTCTACAAAATTAAATAATCTATATATATAATCTTTATATTTTCAGACCAGATTGATTTTTGTATTTAGAAACATTTTGTTCCAGTACTGTTATAAGCTCCAAGTCATTGGGGCACATTTACTTACGTTTCCACTGGAGTTCACAGAAAGTGCATTGTCTGACAATAATGCGCTGTGCATCAATTCACTAAGATGGTGCGCCTGATATCCTGCATGTGTCGCTTCCCCGCTCAGGTCCGACAGAGTTCACCATCTTTTAAATGGTGGATGTAAGTGCTTGGGCTTGCGACACAATTTGAAAGTTAAATCCCTCGCTCAATCGGAATCAGTCGGATCATCTGATGGCACAGCCCCTAATTTGCACGGAATGGAAGCTTGTGCGGCACAATTCCAGGGCAGACAAGTCTAAAGCTGCGTTCACACACAGCATTTGAATAGTGTTTTAAAACACAATTCAAAGGCTGTTGGGAGTGTCTTGGCCCATTGCAGATGCTTTTCATTAGAAACTCACCTGCGATTGGGACAAGTCCCTCCCTGCAGCCTTTGAATTACATTTCAAATCACAATTCCATCACATTGGGCCACATTTATCAAAACTAGTGCAGTCTGTACTATGTGCAGTGTGCCTGTGGAGTGTGCAGAGTGCGGCAGATTCATTAAAAGTAGTGCAGGGTCTTAGTTAATCTGGCGCCCCCTGCACTGCTCTGGAAGTGTGCACCAATTTCTGGTGCACTTAGTTCATATTGCAGAATTGTGGCGCACATCAGTAATAAATGTGGCGCAAACTTTGACTACGCAGTAACTCCCTTTAGGTGCACATTTTTCTGTCCTGTCAGACACAGCGCAGCTGCAACACAAAACTGGCGCAGACACTTAATCCACTTAAAGGGATTGTTAATTGTTTTTTACGTACTATAGAACAGGGGCTAGAGGCCACTGCAACACAAAACTTGACTTCTCTTATGTGTCAATGGGATGAGAAGTCATATTTGCCTGACTTTGGGGGAGATTATTTTATGGGTAGACAGTGTAGATTTCACAAAGAGGGAATTCTAGAAAGCACATCTCTACCCTACCAGAGGAGGTTAATAGTTCAGTGGTGCTTTAAGTGTACTTACTACACTGGGGCAGATTTACTTACCTGATCCCGTCGTGATCCCGCGGTACGTTGTCCGGCGAGGATTCGGGTCCGCCACGATTCACGTAGTTTGTACGTCCGAGTTCCTGCATCCAACGCTTCTGCGCTGAGGTCCGCCGGAGTTCACCTGCTTTTTCCCGGCGCTTGTAGGTGCTTGTCTAGTGGCACATTTCTAATTGTTAAATCCCACGTGTTGTCCAACGCCCCCCCCCCCATTTCTGTCGTGTGCAAGCCGGCTCCTGCATTGGCTCCGTATCACAGGTTGGTGGGTCCATAATAGTCTGTATCCAGATAAAAGAGCCTCCCAAACTTATGTTGAAAGGGTTGGCAAATACACATGCAAAATGTTTTGTCAAATGCAACCTTTTCTAAATAATAATAAAAATAAAATAATACACTGTTATTTAAATAGCTCCATTATATTCTGCAGATTAGAAGGTGCCTGAGCTGGGCTAATGTTAAAACACTACATCACCCAGCATGCCCGGTCGTCATCAGATTAATTGCTCTCCTCCCGGGTGAATCAGGTTGTCATTGGAGAGTAAATATTGTTGTAGCAATGCATACGTGAGCCGCAGTGTAGCATATGCTATGCTCAGCCAGTGCGCTGCTGCAGCTGCTTAACATTCACGAGATGCATCAGAATAATCCGAGGACGCATTGTGCGATTACTTTTAGTCTCCATTATTGTGGCCCATTAATTGGCTGTCAAGATAAGTAACAGAAAGTGTTCTCCCCGAGCAGGAGTCGCATAGCAGAAGTGACTCTCGCAGCCGGCTCCATGTCTTCATTGGAGGGAAGTGTTGCTAGGCAGACCTGCTTTTTGCTCTGTAGCATCGCGCAGTAGATCCACCTTGTGGTCTATTTTAGAGGGAGCCTCCAATAATCACACAGTCCAATCATATATTTTTTTTGCTCCTGCAATTGTTGTAGCATGTCATGATTGTTTCATGGATTCTCTTAAATATTTCATTTTGTAGCTAAATCTTTTATATCTCCTCCACTTCATATGTGTAGCCGGGGAGGGGGGGGGGGGGGGATAAAATGTGGATTAAATGTATATGGGGCACACTTACTAAGGGCTTTGTGCCAGTTTTCTGTCTGAATTTGCACGTTCTTTCTAGTGGAAACTGTTTGCACAGGTATTTAGAAAGTGCCTGCACCACATTTGTGTTGCACCCAAACCTTTTGTGGCGATAAAACTTTAATGCAGACACCTTACCAGTGATCATTAGAGCCTAAGGTTAAGCTACAGTAACTTTCCAGCATCCAGAGAGCTTTACCGTAAGTGTAGTGTGTTACTGGGGGTCGTCTGTGAGTAGGGTGTACTTAAAGAGAACCTGCCACCACAGTAACCCCCCCCCCCAATCCCACTAACAGTACCTTCTTCTGTAATATTTATGTACCCTGGAGGTGTTTTTAGTATGTTTCTAGGTTGCAGCATGAATTAAAAAACATCTTTAATTCTTTTGTAGGAAGCAGTCAGACAGTCAGGTTGCCCCTGCCTCCTGCGGCCAGGTTAGCCCCCGCAAATACAGTGTGGGAAAACTGGCGGGGTACACTATTACACATGGATATACAACGCTGGTGTTGGCCTAACACTATCCAGGCCAATGTAACATTATATATGACCGGTACGGCTATTGCGACATGCCCAATTCAGAAAATTAATATTGTACAATGTATTAACACCTATTCAAACATATGTCACAAACACAAAAGTATTAACCAGTACCCACCAGATGCCATGACAGCCCTACCAGTACACACTGTCTGACACCCCAACGCACGTGATTGGTTACCATGGGCAACTAGAAATATTCTGACTTTCAGACAGCTTGATAAATCTGCCCCTGTGTGTTCATGACCCAGGAGAATTTTGCTTTTGCTGGATTCTCACATGTTAATGTGACTAGCTTGCGCTGAATACTCTTTTTAGATTTTAGACAGAAATCTTTACAAACCTGATGTGGTTGCATAGTGCTTGGCTTGAAAACCCACATCACCTGGTAATCTACCAGTAATGTTTATGCATTGTGAACCAAACATACATTGAGAATGCTGTAGCTACACCGATGCAGATTCATATCTTGTTTAATGCCTGATAAAACAAATATAAAATGTAGGACCTTAGGAAAGCTGGGTGCAGTCTAGCTGCCATACATAAACACATTGGGGTCATTTACTAAGGGTCCGAACGCCGCACTTTCGGCAGGTTTCCCGAATATTTCCAATTTGCTGCGAATTGCCCCGGGATTTTGGCGCACACGATCAGATTGTGTCAGATCGGCGCCGGCTTTCATGTGACAGAAATCGAGGGGTGTGGCCGTTGGACAACGCGACGGATTCGGAAAAACTGCGGAATTTAAAAAACAATTTGTGTCGCAAGATCAGCACTCACATGCACCGGGAAGAAGGTGAACTCCGGCGGACCTCGGCGCAGCAGCTTCACCTGCTGGATATCGGGCGCAAGGACCTTAGTGAATCCCGGCAGACCCGAATCTGCGTCGGACAATGCGCCACGGGATCGCGACCGGGTAAGTAAATGTGCCCCATTATATAGAGCTTCCTGCACTGTCCAGACAGGACTTATCAACCTGAGCTGCATAGACAGCATCTGGGAGATGGTGCAGTGATTGATTACTTCTGCCTGTCGGGGACAACAGTGATGATATATTCTCAGTTTATGCTGGGCAGGACGAGGCTGGAGCACTGCATAATTGGGGTAAGAGGAGAAGCGCCAGAGCAGCCACAGGAGCTACAGAGCCTCATTATCATCATTTTATAATAGTTTTTTCAAATGTTTGCTGTGTAGGAAAGATTAGTTCACTGCTTTGTTCTTTGTGTATACAGTAGAAGCAAGTAATTTTACAATACGGAGGAACCACAAAAAAACATGACAATACATTGACCGTGTGAATTTATCAAGAGTTAGAAAATGGTTGTGTATGATTATGTATAATGTGTGTGTGTGTGCATATATGTCACTATAATATGCTATACAGTACATAATATCTGTTTCCATCATTTTTCACTGTTGCCTGTTTTTCAGGGTTGTTTGGAGGACATCTTTTAAGCCCTATCATTTATATAATATTCCCATTATAAGGGGAATCCTTGTGCTCTATAGTAACGGATGATTCATCTGACATGAGAATGGAGCATCGATTATGTCTCCACATCCGGACTGCAGATTGAAGGCTGAGATTCAGTGTCTGGATCTCTTATATTTATGTGAGAATGATGAATCACTTGGCAACACAATCGGCTTCTTGCATAAAAACGTTTCTACCAATGTCCGTGTCACTGAATGTACACCAATTACATCATGACTATCCTCCCAGAATTGTTATTGAATGGAAGCTACATATGACTGAGAAGTGTTATCCTAGTCTCCATAATTCTCTTCCATTAGACATGTCTCTGCATATATAATATATATATATATATATAGCTGTGTATTTGCCTTCTTTGAGAGCTTCATCCTTCCCTGTTCTCACCATGTGACGCCCTGCATATATACACAATTCCCTCTTCAGATGAAACCAAATGTCTGAGCGTTCCTACATGAACAGTTCCCTGGAAAGTGTATCGGTTGGCATGGGCCAGTTGAATGGCCACCATGGTCTCCCGATCTGACCTCTTATCTCAGTGGTGGCGAAGCTATGGCACGGGTGCCAGAGACGGCACTCAGAGCCCTTTCTGTGGGCACCCGGGATGTCAACCCCAGCACACCAGACATGACTCAAGGAATCTTCCTGCAGTTCCAAGCAACTTAAAGGATGCTGCTTTCAGTCATATATTAAAGTGATACATACTTCGCTACCTGGGAATGTAGGAAGAGGGTGAATGAGTAGATGGGGCCGAATCATAAAGAAGGACCTTCTGCTGGCCCCACGGTTCTCTGTGTACAGAGGGTCACTGGAAAGAAGCTAAAATGATGCAAATTTCCCATCTTGTCCTCAGGAGGCCAATATGATCGAACGTTGTTGAAGATCAGGGAGCAATAAGTTACTGCTTTAATTTTTGCTCGGCACCTCACAATAAATAAGGGGGGTTTTGGGTTGCAGTTTGGGCACTCAGTCGCTAAAAGGTTCGCCATCACTGCCTTAGAGGATTAGACTTTTAGCTATGGGGTCATCAGAAGACAATTGTCTATGCTGTGAAGATACGAGATGTGCAGCATCTGAAACAACGGATACTGGAAGTCAGTGCTAGCATTTCTTCTGCGGTGTTGCTATCACTGTGTCAGGAGTGGGAGAAGAGATTTGCGTTGACAATCCAACACAATGGGCAGCACTTTGAACACATTTTTAAAATATAAACTTATTATAATTATTATATTATTAATATAATTAATTAAATAATCAATGAAATAAGTTATTTTAAAATAAATCACACCCTTGTTTTTCTTGTGAAATTCTCAATAAGTTTGATGTGTTAATGACCCTCTACCCATTGAAAAAAAAAGTTTGATTTAGAGTTGCCGACTTCAAAATGGCCGCCATGGTCAATACCCATCTTGAAAAGTTTCTCCCCTCCCATATACTAATGTGCATCAATCAGGAAGTTGATATCACCAACCATTCCCATTTTATTTAAGTATATCCATATAAATAGCCCACCCTGTAGCATAACAGCAAGCAGAGATCTAGAACATCATGATACAGAAAGTATATTGGATAATTGTAAAACTTTCCCTCAACAATAACTTTTATCTGCTGAAACTGGACAGTCCCTTTAAGGAAGATGGTTAGGATTCCTGGGTATGGTGTTCAGATACAGTGAAGGGAGAGGCTGTTACATCTGGTAGGAGACAACAATAGTGATTGAATAGTGCGATTTGCTCTAAAATGTTGCTAATGAATTAAGTGTTAAAGGAAACCTACCACTTGAAGTGGTCGGTGTAAGATGGAAATACCGAGCACGGGCTCAGGGTGAGCTGGTGCCGGAGCTTATTTTTGTTATTGTCCTAAACTGCTGTATCGTGGTTTAAACACTTTTTAATCTTTATATCTGAAGCTGCTTCGGCGCAGATATGCACTTGGTCGTGCACTTGGTGCGCCGAAGCTGCTTCACATATAAAGATTAAAAAGTGTTTAAACCGCGATACAGCGGTTTATGACAATAACTAAAGTAAGCACCGGCACCAACTCACCCTGAGCTGGTGCTCGGTATTTGCAGCTTACACCTACCACTTCAAGTGGTAGGTTTCCTTTAAGTCAGTGTGTACTAAACCATTGAATACATTTTTACAGATCTCAATAGCCCAGTTTATGTTTATAAGGAATAAGTGTCTGATTTTCTGCTGCCTGTGATTATGTAGTCCTCTGCTTGCCTGTGAAATTCCTAGCTGCTGTGACTCACCTCCCCCCTACCTGCTCCATTTTTTTAAAATTAAATTTCTTTATTTGAATTTTTTCACAGTACAAAAGATTAAAATATAAGAACAATTATTACATATTTTTCCAACCGTAATTAATATACACAAAGCGCAACTTTCTGTTGTGTTACATTATATTAATATACTTCCATATAACCCGCCACCCCCTCCACCCCATAGGCGCCAAACAGGTAGAGAGAAAAATTAATTAAACATACTTGGTCTATTTATCCATAATTGTCAGATATCCCTTAGGGGCAGTTTTCTTCCTGATGTACATGTCTCCTTTTGTTCTGCTGAGATCAAAAGATCCAGCCTCATTTCCAATTCCTCAACTTTAGGTGCTGAACAGTTTTCCAGTTATACATAATGATTTTCCTACCTACTGTATAAACAAGCCTTTCATCTCAAAATATGTGACTCCGTGCCCATTACTCCAACCCTAGTACCCCAGACATTTTGGATCATTGGGTATCTGATTATTAAATATTAATTGTAGCCTCTCTCCAGTATTGATGCAGTTTTGGGCAACTCCACATCATGTGAACCAAATCTGCATTAACCCCTTCCTACTATTACAGTGCGCGTCAGGAGCACACAGCCTGAGCCCTCTCTGTACAAGGTGGGTGTTTGCTGCATATTGATGTATAATGACGGTAATGTGTAAATGGGATATGAGATTACATCAGGCAGAGGAACAGGGAGTGCTGTGGGAGCAGAGGGGGAGGCAGTGTAACAATCTGCTGCATAGTGGGGCTCTGGTAACAATTTTAAAAGTTGATTTTAGAAGGAAGCCATGGATAAGAAATATAAGAAGATTACCACATTAATGGTGCCTGTCTCTATATGAGTACAGGCACTTACTCGTGGATCCCGACAGAGATCACGTTAACGCCTCTACAAGCGCCTCTGACGCATGTAGAGGCAGTTTTACCCCTTTAAAATAGCCTGAGGCAGAAAAATCTGCATCTCTTCTCCCTATGTCCGGGAGCAGCAGCCTCTTCATGTTGCTTCACTGCTGTAGCTTCCCAGTCTGATAGAAGGTCATGTTACCGCACTGCTCACCACACCGAGCCCGTGCGCCTTAACTATCTATGTGGGTCGTATGTATAGCCGCAAGCTTGTGGCTGTACATACGTCCCCCTGATGGTCATGTGCATTAGCCCTTACTCAGTACAGGCTCTGGTCACATGACCTAAAGCAGTGGTGACAGTGATGCGGGAGACAGCCTGCACTCCGAGGATAGGTGCATCCGCACCCAGCAGCATTTATCAGCCACTGCTGAGGGAGAAGCACTGTGCTGCTCTGCTGCTGCCTGTGTTGTAGCAGATCTTCCCCCTCCTGTGTGTACTGACCTCTGCTACATCAGGAGAACAAGAGAGGGGGGGCAGTATAATGCACCCCTAAATTTGCTTAATCTATTATGCCCCAAGTGCCTGCACATGTAGTATTGTGTACCCATAGACACAATATTATTTATAATCCGAAGCATGAAATTTATTTGGTGTGGATCCTGGGGCGAGTTACACCATCATTACTGCGATATTTATGCACAGTAATGATTTTCTTGATTTAGCGCGACCTCTGGATCCAGGCACCGTGGCTGTGGTTTATCATGATTTTGTTGGTTGATTTTATGTTGGTCTCTTCTTGTCTAGTATACGTCTAATTCAGTGTCACGGCCACTGTATATTGTATGGCACTGTGGTGAGTGAAGAGGCTTCAGTGCTTATCTGAATGCTCTCTTGTGAATCTGAATGGTCTCTTCTCAGCTGCTGGTGGGGTTGCTGGGTGTCACTCCGATCTAATATACATGACAATCTAAAGATATCAAGATTTCAGAAAATAAAGTAAAAAGTAGAGGAAAGAGGAAAAACCTAAATGAAGAGCAAGCATCCACATTGAAATTCCCATCCTGCCAAAACTGAATGTAGCAGATTCCTCACTATCAGCGTTTGGCAGACATTGCGACAAATGTGTCATCCGAACCGTGCAGCCTCATGCCTGAGCGCTCTCTGCAAACTGGAGAGTCTTTCCTAAAGAATATTGAAAACAATTGCAGCCTGTTCTGGTTCCCTGGCACACACAATGCAAATGGGAATGTACAGGTACATATTCTGGAGAGGACGTCCGGTCTATATACAGGCTTTGTTTTCTAAGCATGATGATTGCCATCACGTAGGACAAATTCCTAATCTTCTTAGTAACCAACTGCTTAACACTTAAATGTAAATCGGCTATGAGACATCCTCTGTATGATCTACAGATTTCTTTTAGAGGGCTATTAATAATGCGATATTGTCAGCAGTAGAGAAATATCCAATGGGGTCCCTGATGTTAGGAGAGAAGTCCACCTTGGAATATCCATTAATGGGTCAGCTCTGTACTCTGCTAACTATGTGCTAAGTTCACATTTATTTGGCAAGTTCCAGTCCCCATTCCATTATCAAATACATAGAAACCCACACCTTTTTTCTTTTTTCTCTTTAAAATAACGGAAGGTAACTTTTCGTACAATTAAATGGATGGGGAAGTGTGGTAAAAGTATGAAATATGGCCACTATTTATTTACTGAAGCTGCCTCCAGTCTTTTAGTTTCATTTAGAGCCAGCCTTGTCCATTTTTGTGCACTCACCCTTTCTATTACAAAAGACTCATTTGCAAATGTTAATTACATTTAGAACACAATCAGAGACACGTGGGGTATTTATCAGGACTTATATGCCACAAAAAGGCATGAAATAATCACAAATGCCAATGTACCACTAGCATTTGCGATGAATCCCCTTTCACGCCCCCTATGCCAGGGGGAGCGGCTGATGGGGGATTGGGCACGGGCAGCTACTTCTCACAAGTGAGAAGGATCTCACATAGAAATAAAACGTTGTGGAGGTGATGGCGGAGATATCATACATCGGCACTCGAGTTCTGGCATATGATAAATACCCCCCTTGATGTCTAGGATGCTTATCTAGGAAGCCTACACAGCAGGGGAGATAAAACATACATAGCATACATCAAAGAGTGGCCTGATGAAGGTATCAGATGGGCTAACAACTCTCTAAACCCCACGTCATAGGCTTATGATCAAAGGATTGGTGTGTTTCTTTCCCACCAGAGACAATAGAAACTCAGATTTATCAACTAATTTGAACATAATTTGTAGTTATGATGCCCCACAAACAGGGTAGAGTTGAGGAATTTTATTTTCTGGAAAGAATTATGAGGTTTCTTGACAATTCACCTAAAAATGTATCTCGCTGAGGGGGGTATATTTCATTAGCATCTGGACATCTCAATGGCAAAACCCAATGTCTATAAACAATGGAGCTATGCTGATGGCCAATGTTACCTTGAGACTCCAATACCACCTGGAAGGCTGCCCAAGAAGTCTTAGCTGGGTCTCAAAGCGTGGGTATCTGCTACTATTTTATTATGAAGGCTATTCATTTTATTCCCTTTTTATTTTACAACTGTGTATGCATCATAAGTATATTGTTTTATAACCTTTTTATTTGACAATTGTGTGTTTTACGTGTGCATTGGACATTCCTATATTACATTTTAAAACTTAAAGGGGTATTCCCATTAAGCAAGATTCTTAAATATACTCAGGATAACAAAAAAAGCACATTCTCTAATTTAAAATTATTAACAAAAATACATTATTTCACATATATAATTCAGTCCTGGTGTACTCAATTTCGTCCTGGAAACCGACCCTGAATCTTCTGACTTTAGGATCGGTAGGACATATTGTTCTCCTGTTTGTGCTCCTGCACTGAGCTGCTCTCTACACTCCAGCCCCCACCCTGCATTCCAGGACCAGCTCACACACACACACAACTTCCTGCTGGCAAGCAACACATTGTGAAGAGAATAAAGCTGCAAGCTACAGCCAGATTTGTATTGCACAGCTGACACCTGCCGGTAACTTCCGTGGTCGGTGCTGGCACTGTTTGTGGCAGTTAGCTCGAACCCGACAGCAGCACCTTAAAGTTTACTTGGGTGCAACAATCTTTAAAATCTGTAGAATGACAGCTGGGAGCTTGTTAAAGGGATATTCCCATTACAGCAAATTAATATCATTGTTTCTATGATAAAAAGTTATACAATTTTCCAATATACTGTATATTCTCGAGTATAAGCCGTGTTTTTCACCGCAAAAAAATTGCTAAAAAACCCTAACTCGGCTTCTACTCGAGTCAAGATGTATCTAAGAGGATCTGCTGGGGAGCGTTGGAAGGTATGTACATTTCTTTGTTTGTTTCCTACAGGCATTACATTGGGGGCTGGCAGGCTATACACTAGAGGGGCT
This sequence comes from Engystomops pustulosus, assembly GCF_040894005.1. Taxonomy (NCBI): domain Eukaryota; kingdom Metazoa; phylum Chordata; class Amphibia; order Anura; family Leptodactylidae; genus Engystomops; species Engystomops pustulosus. The sequence goes on along the minus strand of NC_092412.1, from coordinate 58,654,089 downwards.
GGCAGGCTATATACTACAGGGGCTGGCTGTATACTACAGGGGGCTGGCAGGCTCTATACTACAGGGGCTGGCAGGCTATATACTTGGGGGGGGGAGCTGTTTATTTCCCACCCTCAGCTTATACCAGAGTCAATAGGCTTTTTCAGTTAAAATTAGGGTTTTGGCTTATACTCGAGTATATATGGTATTTTCTCTATCAATTCCTCATGGTTTTCCAGGTCTGCTTGCTGTCATTTTATAGAAAACTTCTATGTTTACTTTCAGTGGACAGAAATCTGTCCATGGTCACACAGGTGCACGGCTCGTTATATCACACAGCTCTGATTACTCTCTATGACATAACCATCTGCGCACCTGTGTGACCATGGTCAGATTTCTCTGTAAATGGAAAAATAAAAAAAATATGGCTAGTGGAAAGAGGGTAACAAAGAAATGCAAAAATAGAAAAGGGCTCGGTCAGGAAAGGGTTAAAGAGCCTCTCCTGGCGTCTGTTTTATTAAAATTTGGAATTAGCCATGAACTAACAATGCTGGGTCATTTGGGCAGCAGCATTATGTTATCCTTCCTGGAATTGTATATTATATATTGAGAAGAGGATTTTACTATTCTCCAAACTAAGTTTTGTATTATAGGATCAAGAAAAGCCGTGCAATTTATTCCTGCAACGTCACTAACGGGATCTTGATCTTGTCACCTGTCTTGTGTTACAGTATTTAGCACCTGCTATAAAACACAGTTACTCACAATTTTACTTAGACTTTGTTTATCTAGTGGGAGATCACAAAAGGCTTTACTAAATGTACAGTATATTATAAACTGCTGCAGGATGTGTGAACAGTCTCTAAGACCCTCTGCTTCATTCTGTGCTTCATACTGCCCCCTGCTGTTACACCTAAACAGTAGGTCAGATTAGGATTATTTGCATAACCAAGACTTTCTGTGCTTTACTATTCTTCACTAATAGTTTTTGAGATGTCGATGTTGATTTTTTCTATTTTCTCTGTAGCTCACGGCCACATAGTAACATTTTCTGACTCACAGTCGCAGTGGAATAGTAGTTTTGGCACATTACAGTTCTGAGCAGTAACATTGCCACACTGTAGATTAGGATGTTATAAGACTATAGATATATATTTCCATCCCTATGCATAGCAGCACAGACAGCGGGACACACAATACGGTATAGAGCAGTAATCCTCGAGCAGATTTCCTTCTCTCTCCACATCTTGTACAAAAGATACCTTTAAACTCGTTGACATCTTTTGTAGGAGATTTTGTCCTACCCCATCAAGGTCCAGTACTAGCCCAACCTCTCTCCCCTTGTTAATGAGGCAGTAGACAAGCGGTTGCTCCTTTTACCAGTAGTTTCTTAGAATGGGATTCCTCTTTGGTATCTGTCATCATGTCTACTTCCACCAGCACGGTTGGCTCCAGGTTTCAGTAGGCCCCTGGGCAACAGAGCCTCAGTGGGCCCCTTTGCAGTGAACTCACATAGTGTCATTCAAAATTCATAAACTAAAACAGTCTTCTGTTCCCTAAAATATTCCCTAGTTTATCATCCCAAACAGCTCCCTCATGGTTATTTTATATATACAGCCACTTCAAGGTTATTTTATATACAGCCACCTCATGGTTATTTTATATACAGCCACCTCATGGTTATTTTTTTTTATAAATCCCCTCCTATGGATGCATTAGATACAGCTCCCCTCACCCCCAAGGATTCCTTTTGTACAGCCTTATGTGGGCCCCCCAGCAGCTCTGGGCCCCTGGCACTTGCCTGGGTGTGCCCAGTGCTGGCGTTGGCCCTGTCTCCCAGGGCAGACTCCTACCTGCCTTTTTATGAAGTGAATCATGAAACGACTCAACGGGCATCCTTCAGTTGGATACATATTGGAGGGCATCTTGCATACATATATGTCTGTTATTATTTCATCAAAATATTACTGATCTGTCCCTGCTCACAACCATTAATTTACCAGAAACTTCTAAATACTTCTTCATATGTCCTCCCAGTGCATTCTCTTCTCTTTAATTGGCTGTTTGGCCAGTTTTGCTGTGAATAGTTTTCCGCTGGGCAATGTACAGTACTCTGTGTACAGTGAGTGGCAGCGATGTTGTCTTCTAAATGTTTGACCAATAAATAATGTATTTAAGGTCTGTGCTGGCGCGCTGCAGGACACAGTCGAATTTTATGAGGGCAGCATTATGCCCAGGGGGCTTTTCATCATCAGTTTGGCATACTGCAAGGATTAGTTTATTGTGCAGTTTATGCAGCAGTTTCAGATGGAGACATGAGGATGAGTTATGGGGAAAGAGCGCAGCTTTAAATGTATCTGGTGAGCCACAGTCAAGTAAGGATATTCTCCCCCCCCCACCCACATTTTAATTTATTATTTGTGGACATATCAATATTTCATCAACGTTTTATATAAAGATGAAAGGGATACAATTTAATTTCAAAAACTTTCTATGTCCTTCAGTAAAATGCAAATATTGCCAGCATAGCTTAGCTTCCACAAATGATGCATAAATGAATTTTACATGGTGGCCCATATTTGCATGCCTTTTTTTAAGGCAAACTGCTTGAACATGTAGGGGCGTTCCGGTGCACAATCGGACGGAAAGGTGCAACAAAAAGTCGGAGCAGTGCATTCTTTATCTGGCGCTCCCTGCACACTTCACAGGCAAACTGCACATAGAGCATTTTTGAGCACTGCACTGTTTTTGATAAATGTGTACACACTGTTTTTATCCGTTTTATGACTTGTATCAGGCATTATATAGAAGTTTTGCCCTCTGCAGCCTTGGCGTGTGTTTTTCAGTTCTCCCCTGCTGAGTTTAGAGCTAGCTGCTTTGATTCCTCCCCCCTCCTCTCCATTGACTTCTAATTGACACAAATGTGTGCTCCTATGAAAATTTAGGAGATATTTCAGAATGAATATCCAACTAGGAAGGAGTGTTAGAGTCACTTGTACTATTGATTTATACAGTGAAAGTTGACCGTTTCAGTGTTCTGGGTACATTTCCATATTCCAGTTTCGGGAGGTTGGCTGCGCTGAAAGTATTGTCATTGTTTACAGTATTTTCCGGTTCTCCCACCAAATCCACAACAGCAAAACTCTTTGTCATACGATTGCTGCTGTAACATTTGTGTTATAAATTGGCATTTAACATACAGTATTAATGGAGTTGATTACCCATATGTATTTTTGATGCTTTGACTTGAGGAATAGATCATTAGATCAGCGGTGGTTAATCACCTAGACCAGTGGTGGCGAACCTATGGCACGGGTGCCAGAGGTGGCACTCAGAGCCTTTTCTGTGGGCACTCAGGCCATCACCCCAGGTGTTGGCAGAAGTGCACTATCTTTGGAGGTCCTCCTGCTGGACCCACCATTCTTCCTGTACAGAGAGACCCTGGAGAGAAGCTACAATGATAGTCTGAATATGTCCTCCTTCCTTCAACTGTATTGGTGGCCTCAGGCCGCCGATATGATTCAATGTTGCAGCTTAAAATGCCATGTTGGCACTCAATGGTAATTAAATTGATTTTGGTTTGCGGTTTGGGCACTCTGTCTTCAAAAGGTTCGCCATAACTGACCTAGACCCTCTCACCAATCATCTGTACAAGCTGAGCTGAGACACAGTTCCCAAGTTTTACTGTGGATGCAGCCACCTTCTTCTGGCTCTGTGCCCCACAGTGGTTCAGATACCCACCAATCTAATACTGATGACTAGTGATGAGTCTATCAAAATTCAGACCCGGACCCCCACCACAATAGGTGCCAACACCAATCATGGGTGTTAACTGTCTAAAGTCACCATATAAATAAAGAATTATTATTAGTATTACATTGGTGACTTTGCCAGTGGCTTTTAAAAAGTTAACGCCTGCAATCATTCGCTGGCATTAACAGTGGGGGGATTTGAGATGGACACAAACCGAAACTTTGTTGCTCGGGACCGGTTATTACTACTGATGTCATGTACTTATGGCCTATGCAATAAGGATTTTGGTGCATGAAGTAGAAGACTTAAGTTTTCCTGCATCACATATAGTGTTCATAGTGTATATAGCAGTGACAGATTCTTTATAAAGAGTTGTAAAAAAAAAAAAAAAATTGTTACAATGGAACAAAAAATACGAGAACAACCGGTTGTAATGGAGTAGGTAAATACCATGGAATATTATAACCAGTTGGTATTGAGTCAATTATAGAAAATAAATTGTAATGAAGACCACAACCATACAAAATAAAGGGTTTGGGGGACAGATGAAAATTCCACCCCAAGAAATAGCTTCACAAGACAGACAGGACACACAAGGGAACACAGATTTTTTTTTATTAGACAATAACTTCCACATAATCTGTCTTTTTAGAAAAAGACTGCGTTCTCTGTTTCCGAGACTCAATTTGTTTTCCTGCAGTTAATATTCACAATGTTCAGTGAAGAGTCTCTGCAGTGTGTGGGTTTGTTAACTATAAAGGACCCTGAGCGCTTATTGTCAGCCGAAAAGGAATATACAGAGGCACTTGTACTGAGGACGCCTGGTTGCTTGCTCATGTATTAAAGCGGCAATGCTAAGAACTGGAGACGAGTGCTATAACTATTATATTGTGTATTATTTTCTCTATAGTTGCCCTCAGATATTGTAATCGTACATATTTTAATTCTTTTGAAAAGAATCTAAGGGAAATTGTGGCATCATGTACATATGAGACGAGCTACAGAGATGAAATTTCTACTCTTCATCTAGTTTACTATAATATTTGTCTGTATTCTCCATCTTTTTCTATATTGTTGTCATGTCTATAATAAAATCAATCTCTGGTCCATAACTCCTCTTGAGGTTAAGGTATTTCTGAAGAATTTTCCATAAACATTTTTTTCCATAACTATGATTCATGTGGAATTAAAGGAAATACCGGTATATCTGAAACTTATTTATCCAAATAGCTCCAGTGGTAGATTCCCCAGGGCACCATGATGCTGGTTGTGATCGTTATTAGTAAAATTACGCCCTCTTTGGTCCTAAAAATTATTTTTTTTTTAATTTGCAGATTAAAAAAGAAATCAAATCAGCCAAAATACAAAATGAAAGACAGGTGGCTAAAGATAGTAAAACAAATCCCAAGAAATTTTTTAAGTATATCAATGCAAAAAAAAATGGGTCGGAACAGGTTGGACCCCTTTATTCTGAAAATGGGGCATCGGTGACTGGAGACCAAGAGAAGGCGGAGATACTTAATAGGTTTTTTAGCGCCATTTATACGATAGAAGAAAGAACTTCTGACGTGGGTGGTGCCAGTGCGGGTCATGGATCCTGTGATATACTAGACCAGAGTAGACATGTAGACATGATCCATTCTAAGCTCAATAAAATCAATGTGTACAAAGCTCCTGGACCAGATGGGTTACACCCCAGAGTTCTTAAAGAACTCAGTTCTGTTATTGCTGTACCACTGTCTAACATCTTCAGGGATTCCGTAATGTCTGGTGTGGTGCCAAGTGACTGGCGCAAGGCACATGTGGTGCCAATATATAAAAAGGGCTCTAGAACTTCGCCAGGCAATTACAGGCCTGTAAGCCTAACTTCCCTGTGGGGAAAATACTGGAAGGGTTAGTAAAAGACTATATACTGGAGTATGTGACATCAAATAGTATAATAACTGACAGCCAGCATGGGTTTACTAAGGATAGAAGTTGTCAAACTAACCTTATCTGCTTCTATGAAGAGGTGAGCAGATGCCTGGATGGAGGAGCAGCTGTGGATATTGTGTTCTTGGACTTTGCAAAGGCATTTGACACTGTCCCTCATGGACGCCTGATGGGTAAAATTAGGGCTATTGGTTTGGCAGAAATCATTTGCAATTGGATTGCAAACTGGCTAAAGTTATGAGAGGGTTCTGTGCTTGGCCCACTACTATTTAATATATTTATTAATGATATAGAGGTAGGAATTAATTGCACTGTCTATTTTTGCAGATGACACCAAACTGTGTAGTGTAATACAGTCTATGGAGGATGTTCATAGGCTGCAGGGTGACTTGGACAAACTGAATGTTTGGTCATCCACTTGGCAAATGAGTTTTAATGTGGATAAATGTAAGGTTATGCACCTGGGGGCCAATAATCCAAAGGCAAAATATGTACTTGGGGGAGTAAATCTGGGAGAGTCCCTTGTTGAGAAGGACCTGGGGGTACTAGTAGATCATAAATTGAATAACCGCATGCAATGTCAAGCAGCTGCCTCTAAAGCCAGTAGGATCATGTCATGTATCAAAAGTGGTATGGACTCTCGTGATGGGGATGTAATATTACCACTATACAAGGCATTGGTTCGGACTCACCTGGAATATGCTGTCCAGTTCTGGGCACCGGTCCATAAAAAGGATGCCCTGGAGCTGGAGAGGGTTCAACGTAGAGCCACAAAAATGATAAGGGGTATGGAGGGTCTTAGTTATGAGGAAAGATTAAAACAACCAGATTTATTTAGTCTGGAAAAGAGACGACTACGAGGGGACATGATTAATTTATTTAAATATATGAATGGTCCATACAAAAAATATGGTGGTAAGTTGTTTCAGATTAAATCAAATCAAAAGACGAGGGGGCACTGTCTCCGTCTGGAGAAACCAAGGTTTAATCAACGGGGACGACAGGGCTTTTTTACTATGAGAACTGTCAATCTGTGGAATAGCCTGCCTCAGGCACTGGTCACAGCAGGGACAGCAGAGAGCTTCAAGAAGGGTCTAGATGCCTTTTTAAACCTAAATAACATTGATGGTTATGTTATATAGAATTGTTTCCCCTAAATCCCTTCCTCATCCAATCCCTTCTCTTTCTTGGTTGAACTTGATGGACAAGTGTCTTTTTTCAACCGTATAAGCTATGAGTCTGAAATTATAAGTGCTACGGGGGAGCCTTTACAGTGGTCTCTGGGTATGATACGCCTCTGCGGCACTGCTTGTGCAGTTGCGATGTATGAAGCCGGCGTTACTGACGCACTGCCAGCATCACTGTGCCCTGAGGCTTTTTGGGCAAGTAGATTTCAGATGGTAGATTTTCCTATATTATACAGCATGGAGACCATATATTAGTGTATTTTTTAGGCAGATGAATGTGAGTGCACATCTCCACTATTCAACTTTTATCATTTAATCTGTGAGCACCTGTCAGGCTTCTGGGGTAGTGAACCCACTGGACCACCGCGGACAATCACACTAGCCGACACCTGGGATTGGAGTCTAAGTGGCACCCAGTCTTCACTAGAGCCCGCCTAGCTGCAGAAGGATACCACCAGGTTGTTCCACAGGTGCGACTAGCCCATGGTGGCAGCCAAAGTCGGGGTACACAATCGGCAGGCCGTGATACTAGGTCAGGGACGGAACAGGAGGTCAGGGCTAGCAGCGAAGGAGCAGAATTGAGAATAGGTCTGGCGTCACAACAGGAGGTCAACACAGAGGAATCAAACACAGATGGGATGTAGCTCAAAGATCCAGCGGAAATGCCGGCCTTTACAGAAACCCGAGAAGTGGCCAGCGCCAATTTGTGGCATGCTGGCTCTTTAAATTTGCATATTCTGGCACACGTGTCCCCGGTCCCAAGGGCGCACGCGCCGGCACTTACAAATTTAAAGATCGCTGGGCAGCTGGGAAGGAAGCGGGAACGTGGAGAGGCCTGTGAGCCCAGGCCGGGAGGCCGCCACGGAGAGGGGCATAAGTGCGTCTGCGATCTGAGATGTGGATCGCAGAGGCACCCGTGAAAGCACTACATAAATAAAGGAAATGAAGGAATATATATTTAACCACTGTAGGTTAGAAGTGCATTGCATAATACAGTTACATGGATGAAAGTCTCTCCTCGTTTTCCTTTGGTCTGGGTCCTCCTGATCCATACCTGCAAAGCTGGTTAAAGTTTATTTTATACGTTTTGATTCTATTTCTACATATTATTTTTATTATTGCAGATATTAAATATATTTACACAAGAGATGACAGAATGTATACATAGTGGACACTATCTAATCCTTTCTACCTGAAGATTAGATCTCTGCTCTTTTCCAGGCAACTCTGGTTACATTTGATTCCTTGGTTAAATAATAAATGAACAGATTGTTTTCGCTTGCCCATCTCAATCTGAATCCACATTCGGGTCAGAAGACATAGGTTAATGTTACATGTACACATGCTCTCACGATGCATCAGTAGACCTGTTACATCAATGTTTTATGGAAGGACATCTCTCCTGTGATGGTGTCAATAAGTAGATTTTGTCTTTAAAGGGAACCTGTCACCAGGGACCTCATTTTTCACTAAAGACAGATTGTAAAAGCCCATTACACCAGCAGTGCAATCTGCCTTTCTGCCTTTTCAAAGCCTTTGCATTACAATATAATTGTGTGTTATAACTTACTCTTGCATCCTGAAAAAAATCCTGGGGTAGTCCCAGGGGTTGGGCTTTGGTTTGGATGCATTCAAAATGTCTGCCTCCATCTTTGTGCTCCTGTACAGCTTTACCCCCCCCCCCCCACTGATGACAGCTCACCAGGCTGTGACCTCTGAGAAGGAGCAGGACGTGGAGCTGTACAGGAGCACAAAGGTTGGGGCTAAGCTCTGAGGAGGGAGTAACACTGGTTTGGATGCATTTCAAAAAACAACATGTACCTTGTCTGTGTTACTCCCTCCTCAGAGCTTAGCCCCAACCTTTGTGCTCCTGTACAGCTCCACGTCCTGCTCCTTCTCAGAGGTCACAGCCTGGTGAGCTGTCATTAGTGGGGGGGGGGGTAAAGCTGTACAGGAGCACAAAGATGGAGGCAGACATTTTGAATGCATCCAAACCAAAGCCCAACCCCTGGGACTACCCCAGGATTTTGTCAGGATGCAAGAGTAAGTTATAACACACAATTATATTGTAATGCAAATGCTTATAAAAGACTTAAAATTCAAATTGTGTCGCAAGACACGCACTTACAAGCACCGGAAAGAAGAAGGTGAACTCCGGCAGACCTCAGTGGGGAAGCGACACATGCACGATATCGGGCCCACAAGCTACGTAAATCGCGCCGGACTTCATCTTCGTAGGAGCGTCCGGATAGGGGATCGCGACAGGACCAGGTAAGTAAATTTGCCCTATTGTTTCTTACATGTGGTTTGTTAATTAAGCAAAGTTCAAAGGAAAAAAGCGCTGGATTCACAATGTTACTTTAAAAGGAACCTGTCATCAGGGTCTCCTAAGTCCCCATAGAGAATAGTGTACACATTGCCGAAACAAAGAGTTTTTATAGTAAAACTTTGCTTTTTTAGAAAAAAGTTGGATCAAAGTTAACCTTCTATATGCAGATGTGTCCCTAGTCGCCTGGGAGTGGCCAGTGAGGATCAGTTTCCCCACCCTCGGGAACAGTTCCATCATGCATCGCTTTCAAATTAAAAAAAAAAAAAAAAGCTCCCAGGTCTCCCATATCTCCTCCCCCAATCGCTTCCATCCTCAGGACATCATACATGTCTGCCCCATCCCTCACTGGCCACTCCCATGGGACTGGGGACACCGTTCTTTATACAGAAAGGTAAACGTTCATCTAACTTAGCTTTTTTTCAGAAAAAGAGTTTTATTATAAAACTCTTTGGCAATGTGTACACTATTGCCACGGGGGAGCCAGAAAAAGGGCTCCTGATGACAGGTTCCCTTTAAGTAAGATGAAAGCATAAAGACAATCCTGTTCTGTAAACCATTCCTGCATGCCTGAGACATATCCCCGAGCTTATGCTGTGCAATACTATCTATATTTCAGTAATACCCCTGCTAATCCCCACATTTAATCCACGGTGGCTCTTTTAGCTTAACTAAGAGGCAAAACTGATTAAAATACAGTGTTCTGATATTTATAAATGCATGTTTTGCAAATCGGTAATCTCCTATTTTCTCTTTAATGGAAAGATTGTAGGCAGTATGTTGTAGAATACAAAGCAGATGTTGCTGTCATTTTCAAGGCCAGTAAAGGCCAGAAACATTGAGGAGGGGTCTGATTTTAAATGATTTTTTATTTCTGGGGCCTGTATTACTTTTTGCCTGTGTGTTATAAAGAGCCGTGCACCTGTGTGACATCACATGACCATGGACTGGTATTTATCTAAAGGAAGTAAACTATGAAGCTTCCTGTTGCATGACAGCAAGAAGACAACAAGCAAGGATCTTGGAAACCATGCATTAAAATATCCATTATTTGCTGGAATCTTCTTAAAGTGGACAACCCCTTTTAATGGCTTATTAGAAGATGTTAAGTGCTTGGGGTTGCTGAAATTTATTTATTAACATAGTCAAAGTAGCCTTTACCTAGTGCAAGTGTCTCAACATTTTCTTATCAGATAATGTGCCTAGTGCCATTGTCCTAAGATACCATTTATATAGGCTTCTATATGAGTTTAGAAATATAAAACAATTGATGAAAAATCTAGGTTACTAAAAATCTAAATAGATGGCAGTACTGAGCTAGTGAAAATTCTACAGTAATATGTAATGTGCTTACAACCATTAAGATATTGATGACGCCTATAGTTATTAACTGTTTCTTGTCATTTCTATCTAAATAATACTCCTACATAAATGCATGAAGTATGTGATGTAATGTATTACATTTAACCTTGTTCTGGGCACTATTAACCTAATAAATATGACCTGTTTGACTACATGTTAATTTATTTCAGTCTGTGCTGCTCACAATAGCTCCTTGTTAGAAAAGTTATATTGTCTGAGACTTGGCCAAGATGCTACCTATTATTGAGGATTTACATGAAATGCAAGATGTTTGGCTATCTACTTGGCAAATGAGGCTGAATATTGTTAACTGTAAGGGACTTATAATTTGCAGCAACATACATCCTACCTACAAAAAAAAACAAAAAAAGCACAGTGTAACAGTAGTAGAATCTAGTGACAGTAATATCGACCAATGTAGCCAACAGAAGGCCTCTTAATAATGAACTACAAAATACCATACATCCTACCTATGCGAATAAATATGGGAGAATCCCTTGATGAAAAGGAAGTGGGTGTACCAGTAGATCATAGACAAAATAAGAGCATGCAATGTCAAACGTTTGCTTCTAAAGCCAGCAAGATCTTGTTTTGTATTAAGAGAGGAATAGACAATAAAAAAAGCATTGTGAATAGATAACTACCAAGGATTAAAGAGTGGGAGGAGTGAATGGACCCCCTACTGTATGCGGAGCAGCAGGATGATATAGAAAGATGTGAAGAGCCAAAGATGGTGCAGGAAGCTTGGTTCTATAGACTAACCCTGTAACTAGCCTGTTGAGATATTAACCCTGTTAATATTTTGAACATCGGGTATGAATAGAAGTCAGTACAGTTCTAGATCTAGTTTCTGTCGTTTTTGGGTCGTCATCTGCCAGGGTGGGAATGGGTGTGTCTAAAATATTTTTATTTTGTTATATATAATTATGTGACATTCCTGTAACTCTCTCTATTAAATTTAGACACGTTATGTTTCTTACTATGTTGTTATTTGTTGCACGATTTACTGATAAGGATTTACAGGCAGTCCCCTACTTAAGGACACCCGACTTACAGACAACCCATAGATACAGACCTCTGGTGAAGCTCTCTGAATGCTTTACCATAGTCCCAGATTGCAATAATCAGCTGTAAGGTGTCTGTAATGAAGCTTTATTGATAATCCTGAGTCCCATTACAGCAAAAAATGTTTAAACTCCAATTGTGACTGGGGCAGAATTTTTTTTTGTCTGGATCTACAATTATAAAATATACAGTTTCGACTTACATACAAATTCAACTTAAGAACAAACCTCTGGACCCTATCTTGTACGTAACCCGGGGACTGCCTGTATATGTGGATTCTGTATTTAAATATTTTGTGAAATAAATACAAAATGTAAAAAAAGTAAAGCAATGGTTCGCCAATATCTTCATTATGCAGCTTAGTTTTGGGCTTTAGTTCATAAACAGATAAGAAATAGTGAAAAAGGAGAGCCACAAAAATGGAAAGGGCTATGGAGGATTTCAGTTATAAGGAATGACTTAAGTAATTACATTAAATTATTCTTGTATAAATTTGTATAAATACAAATTGTACAAAAAATATGTTACAAAACTGATCCATCACCTGAAAAGACAAGGGGCTCTGCTTCCAATTTTGTAACGGAATAAAAATGTAGTTGCTCCACATCCCTTTCCCTTAGCCTTGTCCCTTGCATCCCCTGGTTGAACTTTATGGACATATCTCCTATTTTTATAATTTTGTGAGTATGAGACCACAGGAAAGTGAAGGGCACTGGTGGGTTCTTATAAGGACACAATGAGAAGTCTGTGACGGTCTATTTTGGAGGTACTGTGGCCGCTATTGGTAAGGGATTACTGGATTACCTGTGAGGACTTAAAAGCAGCTCTTACAAAAGATACAATTTGACTATAATCAACATCCCTTCGGACTATTCCAAATGGCTTCTGATTTCAAGCTGTCTGCATGTCACAGGTAAGCTACTTCCTTGATTCAGGGCAGCATACGGAGTGTGACTTAAAGAGGACCTTACACAACATTTTTCACAAATACGGCTAGTGGCAGGTTACTATAGAGCCCTAGTAACTATCTGACACCCTTCTTTTAGCTAAAAAATTGTTTCCCTAAGATCGCCATAAACTTCACTGGAGCAAGTCGAACGGTGTGGCCTAATGTTATGGGACCAGGGTGATGTCATCACAGGTCCTGTAACCTCTTAACATTAGCAAACTGTACCCTATGCACAAAATCACTGCATGTCTACATGGACTTCTACTTCTCTCCATGCAGGCTGCTGTGATTTCATGTGAAATGATTTGCTCTGATCTCTTGAGATATATGCTTGGTGTACAGTTTTCTAATGTTAGAAGGCTAAAGGACCTGTGATAATGTCACCCTGGTCACATGACATTACTGCTGCATGCAGAGATGGCAACGGGAGGAGCTACTGGATTCAGCCTGAGGAGGCCATGCCCACCTTGACTCTCTATAGACATCCTTGGATACCAGGTAAAGTTATAAAGTTGAGTTTATAGGAATCTGAAGAGAACAATTTTGAGCTAAAAGAAGGGTGTCAGTTGGTTACTAGGGGTCTATGGGAACCTGCCACTACCTGTATTTGTGAATAATGTGGTGACAGATTCCTTTTAAAGAGGACCTTTCACCACCTTACACACTTGAAGATGAATATACCATAATGGGGGAGCTATTTTACAGATTCATGGGCACTTTGAAGTTTCTTTCTATTACCCATGGTTGCGTAGATATCAGTCCAGATATCTGACCATTGTAATCCTCTCCACTGTCAGAGAGGCGGAGATGGAGGGAGAGGATGGAGCATGTGTTATGATAATCTTCTGCTTGTCAGAGAAAATTATCATAATGCATGTCCCCTCCCAGCTCCTCCTCTCTGGCAGTGGAGTGGATTGCAATGGTCAGAAACTGGGACTGATAGCTGAGAAACCGTGGGGGCTACATAGAAAATTTAAAGTGCCCCTGAATCCAACACCAAATCGTGTCATTCATCTTCAAGTGTATGAGGTGGTGGAAGGTGCTCTTTAAAGACAACATCCTTGATGAAATTGGGGCCAGAACAGAACAATGTAAGAGTAAAATAAAGTGCACCAGATATGTCAACTATAAATACCTGATATATAGTGGCGGGTCGTTTATGGGGACTAAACACACACACACACATGCATATAAAATACATATTTTTATATATACACACCTCATGGTCCTGATCATGGATAATATTTGCATAATTCATACATGAATATTAGGAGTTACCAGTGTTCATGTAAGAGGAACTATGAAAATGCAGTTATTGTAGGTCTTCTTTCCCCTAAGTATATCTGCATTGTTAATCCAAAATGCTTGTAGTATCTATGCAATACTTTACATAAAAATACTCAAGCTTCCTCTATGAATCCACAAGACGATACGACCCTGACCGAACGTCTCATGGCTGTTTCTTTCTTTATATAGTTGCCAGGGGTAACCATTTTTCTTTAGAAACAGAAGAACAAGACATAAAGGCGGCAGACAGGAATACACATTTATATACACCACCTACTAATTATGTACTTGTGCAAATGTCATTATTTGTCCCTGACGAGTCTTGGATACAATCTGCCTGAAGGTTAATTAAACACAGCAATAGAGAATAGAATTTCCTTTTTAGAATTTGTCGTCATAATTTATCCTTTGAATATAGATAGATGTCCCAACTTACACATTATGTGGGGGTGTTGGAAGTAGACCACTCCCATGAGCAGCTGAGTGACCTTTTGTGAGTGATCTTGGGGGTGCTGCATATCCTTAGGGGAATTGTGTCATGGAATATGAGGTGTCTTATAGGCCATTTAGTGCCCTGTTGGGAAAATTATTCAAATTGTCTACCTTGCAGTTAGGGTGGTAGGGAGGCCATGCATGATATTTCTGCATGATGCAAGGACTCCCGTCTTGTGCAATGTGTTCAGTCTTTGAAATTTAACCAGTTTACATTTCTTTAGTCAAACAGAGGGAATTTCAAGCAGGAACTTGGACTGTAAGCTCTTGTATTACCCCCTCATCCTCATAGAGTGTAAGCTCTTGTGTCACCCCGTAATCCTCATAAACTGTAAGCTCTTGTGTCACCCTCTCATCCTCATAGTCTGTAAGCTCTTGTGTCACCCCCTCATTCTCATAGACTGCAATGTCTTGTGTCACCCACTTCATTCTCATAGACTGTAAGCTCTTGTGTCACCCCTTCATTCTCATAGACTGTAAGCTCTTGTGTCACCCCTTCATTCTCATAGACTGTAAGCTCTTGTGTCACGCCCTCATTCTCATAGACTGCAATGTCTTGTGTCACCCCCTTCATTCTCATAGACTGTAAGCTCGTGTCACCCCCTCATCCTCATAGACTGTAAGCTCTTGTGTCACCCCCTTCATTCTCATAGACTGTAAGCTCTTGTGTCACCCCCTTCATTCTCATAGACTGTAAGCTCTTGTGTCACCCCCTCATTCTCATAGACTGTAAGCTCGTGTCACCCCCTCATCCTCATAGACTGTTAGCTCTTGTGTCACCCCCTCATCCTCATAGACTGTAAGCTCTTGTGTCACCCACTTCATCCTCATATACTGTAAGCTCTTGTGTCACCCACTTCATCCTCATATACTGTAAGCTCTTGTGTCACCCACTTCATCCTCATATACTGTAAGCTCTCGCAAACAGGGCTCTCATTCATTTTGTTTCATATGACGGTTACTTCTTTAATACGGAATTTGGACTATACCCCTTGCCACATCACAAAGCAATAATACACATAATGTGGATGGTAAAATCTAGATACCAAATGAGTATGTGATCACTTTGAATCCAACTGCTACATCCCCAGTGGTTCCCAAGAACGGAGATCCCTAAGCACCCCATGTAAATAGTGGGGGGTGCATATGCATGACCACTACTCTCTATACTCCTAACAGACTTCTTAAGCGATATCCATAGAATAAGGTGTTATGTATTCACACCAATGCCCCATATTCTGATACTGGGTGGGTCCGAGCAGAAATATTTGTAACAATTGAGTTTATCAATATGAGGTATGTAGGAATAATTATTTCTCAGATTTATACACATTAATAGCTTTATGCCTTCAAAATTATGGGTTGTTCTGTTTTAAATTCATACTCTGCATCAAAAAAGGTGCCAAAAAAGGGGGTTAAAAGTCAAAAGTCTAAGGTATTGATGGAAAAGAGTGAACCCAGTAAAATATGATTTTGCAGCTCCTCTCTAGAATTACTCAGATTAATCTTTTTAAGTGCTTTTCATTAATTCTCAAACCTTCAAGGCTAAATGCTGTAATAAAATCTGGGAGCGGGGCCAGATAGCCTATTAAATGTGTTAGTCATATACTGTAATTAAAGATCCATTTTGTTTTAAGATTTTTTTTTTTTTGTTGTCGCCTCTTATTATGTTTTTGTCCCGTAGCCGTCCCGCACCAGATATTCTGATCCATAAATGTTTAAGCCATTATTTTTTTTATATGTTTCAGTAAGACAGTAGTTAAATAATTGGACAAATGTTCACCTCCATAATTGTGTTAATAGCTATTACCTGAAATTATGTTATTTTGTTTAGGAATGTTTTTTGATAACTTTCTGGACTTGGAGACATTTTAGTTTTCTGGAGAAGCACTGAGGAGTTGTCACCCCAAAGAGGTCTTATAAACAGCGGTGTGCTTACTCTGGGGACAGATCATGCAGCTGCTATGGGACCATTCACTGATTGGGGGAAATACTACATTTCGCTATGGAGCCCTAGGATTTCCACTTATTACATTGTGACAAATTAGGGACTAGATTGGAAAGTTAGATTATATGTTTAAAGTATATCTAAAATTTTGTTAAACTGACATACCGTAAAAGTAATGCAGATGATAATAGTAAACCTTGTAACCTTGTATTCTAATCACCTCAGATGAAACATTGAGAGAAATGTTCTCTAGGTTTGGAAAGATTTAATCATCAGCCTCTTTATCTTTCTGAAGTGTATGGACCTCAAATTTTCAGATCCACTGCTCACTGCAGGAGAAAGAGGCAGAAAAAAGGCACAGCAGATTTTCTTAATGAAGTATATTATGACGTTTTTTTTATTAATTTCTGTAATAAAAACAGAAATTGTATTCAATGGTTTAGTTGAGCTTTTAATAATCACATCTGAAAATGACTTCTCTTAGGTGTAATCCAATAGTACTTAGAAGGATATGCTGTTACTGTAAGTTAGTAGGGGCTTGATGTGACCCCCTTCCCTTTTATAAAGGACATCTACCACCAGGATGAAGGATTGTATACCAAGCACACTGCCATACTGGTTTGTGTCCCCTCTGGCAGGATCTGCTCTTCTTTTATCTTCTTATGCCCTTGTTTTGTCCAAAATAAGGCTTTTAGTACAGGCGGTCCCTTACTTAAGAACACCCGACTTACAGACGACCCCTAGTTACAAACGGGCCTCCGGATGTTGGTAATTTACTGTACTTAACCATAGACTACAATTAACAGCAATAACAGTTATCACAGGTGTCTGTAATGAAGCTTTATTGCTAATCCTGGTTCTTATGACCACAAAACATTTTTAAAATCCAATTGTCACAGAGACCAAAAAAATTTGGACTGGGGTTACAATGATAGAATATACAGTTCCTACTTGCATACAAATTCAACTTAAGAACAAACCTACAGAACCTATCTTGTATGTAACCTGGGGACTGCCTGTATTATGCCAATTAGCCTGATAAGTGTTAATGGAGCCTGGAGCCCCTTAGAATCATTTGCATATTTTAAAGCTTTTTTTCTTATAAACAAGGAAGCTTAATGGACATCTACCGTCAGTTTAGTGAAGGTCCTAGCAAGAAGTACCTCATGTCTTTTATTTTAACTCTATATCCCGCGATCACGGAAATATAGAGTTATAAAACTTCTGCCAATTACTATGGGGCGCTCAGGCTATGTCATCCAAGAACCTTGGTGTGCCTCGTATTTTAATGTATGTGCTTCCCCCGTAGCGCTAGCAGTTACTCCCCCCAGCACATAGATAGGTGACAGGTTAGGTGGTTGGCGGTACAGGAGGAGTGCATACACTAAAATACGAGGTTCCCGGAGCTGCTTGGGTGACGTAACCTGAGCACCCAGGGTAATTAGCATAACTTTTACAACTCTATATGTACGAGATTAATCTCTCTCGCTCTATAATAAAAGAACTCCTGAGGAATGTCTTACTAGGACACATCTACCATCACTAAACTGATGGTAAATGTCCATTTAAAGAAGGGTGGTTCCTGCCATAGAGGGCACACACCAGTATGTCTGAGTGCTTGATCTACTATAGTTGATCCTGGTTGTAGATGCCCTTTAACATAAAGATAACTCCTGATTGGCCCCATTCCACTGAATAGAGGTACGTTGCAGATCTGGCTCCTCTGTTGATATCTCCAGGGGATGGGGAGGTATTTTACAATAATTGTTATCCTCTTACTATCTAATTATTGGACTGCCACGCTGTCAGCAGAAGTGTATTGTAGCTCGCTACTATGCATGTGTAATGTACAGAAGGACAATCTGGGTGATCCTTTGATATGTGTCTGGTGACGGGTGCTGGAGCGATGTGGCAGACTGTCCATATTGTAGAGCTAAATTAACATCCATGGAGCCTGATCTTATACTAAGCAGGCCTTGCTGTTTTATTGCCTGTTTTTTTTTTTTTCTTTTTTTAACTGAGATCCTGCTGCTATAAACAGAGGACACTTGGGACTGGCAGTCTCACTTTACTATTAGTGGTGTAATCCTTAGGAGGATGGACAATGGGTCCCATAGGAAGAAGAGAGGACATTATAATTGCTTCATGATGTTTGGGGCAGAATGGAGTTGTATTTTTTTTTATTATATATTTGCATCTACACATTTTGATATTATAAAGAGTTTGGCCTGTGACCACATTGGCTGCATTACGGTTACTATTAGTCTTAACTAGTGCTTTCCCTTTAACTAGTGCATTCCCGTCCCAGTCTTGTGGAGAAAACCCAATATAATTGCAGTAATTATCAGAATGTTCCATCCTTGCGTGCTATTAGAGCGTCTTTTTTTGGCAATCATTGTACTATATCTAAATTTACTTTCATGGATAATTATGTAGCGCTCCCCAGGGTTAGAGCAAATCCTACTTGTCGAATTGTCTGCTGCTCCTGATCATTAGGCAAGCCTTATATTTACTCTTTGACAAACTACTTAGGATCTTGCTGTGCCTTTTAGTGCAGTTCCCAAATGTTCAGTAATCTAGCTCTTGCGTACAGGCTGAAAGGAAAGAAAAATCTTTGCGGTAGCGTGCTGTGCATTGTTGTTCCAGATGTACCGCTGAATCTGTCACCTTATGCTGGCACAAGTACAAAGCGGACTCTCTTCTTGGAAATATGTTATAGAAGGGGTGAAGTGTTCAAAGGAAGGGGCTACCAGTGATGGGAAACTTTTTAGAGACCAAGTGCCCAAAATACAACCAAAACCAACCTATTTATTGCAACATGCCAACAAGGCAATTAAGCAGTAACTTATTACTCCCTGTACTGCCACAACTTTTAGTCGTATCAGCATCCTGAGGAGAAGAATACACTCAACAGCAGAAGAAGTTCAGATTATATTTGTAGCTTCCCTCCAGGGTCCTTTTAACAGCAAGGATTCTGGAGCTCCAATGATAAATCCGTTCGGTCCATACCTTCTCACTCCTCCTGTAGATCCAGGCAGCCAAGGATGGTTTAGTGTAAAATAGGGCTGAGCGTGGCACATTCTGGGCTGCTTCAATCTTCAGGCGGATGTCTTAAGCTCTGTCTGCCGAACTCCGTGCTGGGTTGAGGGCCTGGGTGCCCACTGAGAGGGCCCTAAGTGCCAGGTTTGCCACCAATGCTATATATTGCTATGTGGTGTTTCACCCTACTTTTTTTTATTTCATATGTGAGTATCAGTTCACTAGTGTAGTGCTCTGGATACATGTACAAGGCTCTGACTATTGTACATGGAGCTGTTAAAGCCTAGTTTCTTCTACTCAGCCTTCTCACCCTGTGTAACTGGGCCTAAACCTCTGGGCCCCGTCTGTGTTGCACCAAATGTAGATAAACATGTCCCTGCATTTAAACCATTTTATAATGCAGGACACTTCATTTATAAGGTAATTTGTTTAATTTATACGTGTGCCATTAGCTGACAATTTGCTTTCTCTGCACCTGTTTTCCACATTAAAGACCAGGCCATTTTAATTTCGTTTTTGTCAATGCCTTCTACAAGCTATTACTTTTTTATTTTTTGAGAAAAAATTTAGTTTTTAATGGCACAATTGTGGGTTTCATATATCCTAAGGGTGATGCCTCACATTGCATCTTTGGACCGTTTTAAAGCATGCATTTTTAGTGCATGCATTTTTGAATGTTTACCATGTGTTTGGCTGGTTTTAATCTGTTTCACAGCTGCCTACACTTCTAGAAATGAAGATAAACTGGTTCAAAGCAGCAAAGCGCATGGTAAACATTCAAAAACGGACTGAAAACACGTACTTTAAAACGGTCTAAAAACGTGACGTGTGGCATCACCCTTCTAGTGGACCTTTATTAACCGTTTCTGTGCAGCATATTTTTTAAAAAACCACAAGTTTGGAAACTAAATAACAAAAAAAATGACCCGGGTCAATTTGTGTACAGTGATGCCAAATTGTATAGGTTTTTTTACATTTTAAATTACCTTCCTTTGCATAATGAAATGCTTTTGGAAGAAAAAAAAACTTTTTGCATTGCCACCTTCAAAGCACTATAACTTTTTGAAATCTTTTGTCAACTTGTTTGTATGTGGGCTTGGACCTGTAGATTTTATTTGTGCATAGTTGGGGTTTTTTTAGATTTTTTTTATTTTTTATTTTTTTTTAATATGTATATTACTCGCTTTATATAATTTAATCTCTTATATAATGCACTACACTACACTACTCATCGCCTCAGAGATCACTGGGAGCAGAGCATGAAAGGGCAGAGCTCTTACTGAAAACTGAGTGCTCATGGGAGTTGTAGTATTCTGTGTTAGCCATCTTGGAGATTTATAAATTGTTGGAATAATAAAAACAAACTATTTAAGCTCCATTTTGTGATGATATTGAGTTTTCTTCCATTCATTTATTTATAGCATTATGGGTTTATGTTTCAGAGGTTCGTATTCCCAGAATACCAATTTAAGTAAGCCCCTAACGGTTAGTTTTGGCAACAGTTTATCTCCTCCTTGGATATGTTAAAATCTGTTTTTCCTTTTGCTTCTTTAATTTGTAGTACGTATTTCCTTTTACACGGCACAAGGGATGTATTCTGTTGAAGTGAATCCTCATAAACACCACCTCATCTTCTGTTGTCCCTTTTGTAGATGAGCCACGTGATGGTTATATGCCTCGCACCATGGAGGGAAGTTATTGCAGCTAGTATCACAAATAATTAGCTTTTGTATTCCCACGCGTTTTATCATTATCTACCAGTGTTTTGTGAAGTCAGGTTCCACTTGCTGGGCTGACTCATTTCCATTGAGAAAAACATGATTTATATCAGCTGTGCTCCTGCTGACATTTTCCATTTTTATTTTAGTCAAGCTGTGTATTCTTAGCGTTGAACGTTGGTAGATGTAGACACAGAAGAGAAACCTTTCATACTCTATGCAGTCTGTGCTGTCCATACTTGCTTCTTCATAGCAGATTTCCATCTTTTCTCTTAACAACTCTTGCACTTCTTTAATGAGTTTTTTTAGGTTCAGTTTTAACCTATCAGGACCTCTGGCCACTATTACAACTAAGGCCCTGCTATTAGAATAGTGGGGTCTGATGTCCTGCACCCTCACTGATCAGCTTTTCTTAGCAGACGAGAACGTAACAGGAAGCAGACAGCTCCATTCATTGCTTAGTGGCAGAACTGACTCAATGCCGCTTAGATCCCATTCTAATAAATGAGAACTAAAATGTAGTAAACTGTTCTGACTGCTACATAGAGAACAGAGCTCTCTGCTACCCGTTCCATGGTCAGGTGGGATCTGTTAACCAGAGATTCTCTGGGGCCGCTACCAACCTTGATCTAACCCTGACTGTCCTTTATGTATTTGATGTTTCCAACCTAATGTCTGTTAACTGTGGCGTTAAACAAAGAAGAGTATTTTGAGTCCTGGCAATCCTCCATCTTCTTTATTTTCTCCCTGTTAGCTGCAAATTCAACCTTGAGCTAATGCAGTATGGAGTTTCCAGGGATATCTTATAACAACCCAGGTAATCTATTGTAAGAGTCTGTAGCCGCTTACTTGAAGTCTACAGAGCATCTCAAATGTCCGAGGCTGGCCATAAACGTAAGCTGAAAAGACAAGTCATGTCTATCTTGGCTAGTGTTCCTTTAAGAACATATTGCAAGTTCTATATACACATATACATGTATGTGTTTTTATCTGCATATTTTCCTGACTTCACCCAGCCCCCTTTAGTATATAGCCAGCCCAGTGTAGTATATATCCAGCCCAGTGTAATAGTCATCCCCCAGTTTGCCCTGCACATAAAAAAATAAACTTACATACTCACCTTCCGCCAATCCATATGCTCCTTGCGGCTCCCCGCAGCTCCTCTTCTTTCTTCTCTCTGCTGGCGTTGATACGCTCTACCGGCTTGAGCATTCTCAAGGTATGTTTGCTTCATAATGTATCAAATCAAATGGTAGGTTTACTTTAATGGAGGTGTGAATAATTAGCAGACAACAGAGCCATACGAGGCTCCTATGACATGCAAAAGACATTTTTCTAAAAAAACAAAGCAGTTAGAAGCAAAAAGAAGAGGCACATGTCTGCATGCAAGTGTGCTTGGATTAGAAGCACTGCATCCATATGGCAGATTTCCTTTAACCCTTTGTGACCCTGAATGGATAGGGCTTATGGACTGATCTCTCTCAATAAGTGGTGGGTGTCAGCTGTATTATACAGCTGAAAATTTGCCTTGAACTGGCAAACCCGACTTAATGAACATAGTACATCTTGGCCGATGATCACGTTCCCATGATGTCATGGGAGGGCACAAATTATTTGCCATGACAGCTGGTAGCCTGTTGGAGTCATTGAACAGTCTCTGTTTTCTTTGGTATAAAAAGGATAGAAAAAAGAGAATTAACATCTAATTTATATGGTAAAAAACACAGTTAACTACTACTAAGTACTTACAGATTTTTTAAAAAAAAGTTTTTTATTTAGCAGCAATATCAAGTGAATTCAGATTCACAAACTGTTGCACAAAAGGTATTGAAGTGAAAATGTATTTTCTTAGATACAGCGGATGCTCCTTGTCTCTGCCATTGCACAGATCTAAAAATACACATGTTCTAGTGCATGTCCTTGAAGAAGTTTCATTCGTCAGAGAATGTAGACAAACAAGTGTGTTTACAACTTAAAACCTAAATTATTCCAATTACATATTTATTTATCTTGTCATTAAGGATCTTGTCATTTGACTTCAACCCCTAGTCATATGTCCTGTTCACATATTGGATTACCCACTAGCCAGATTGGCTCCCAAGCTTTTTTTTTTTACTGTCAGGGTTAATAAATAATCAGATGGCCGCTTCCCCTGCTGACACCAGATGATGGACAGAGTTAGGCTCCGTTTACATCTACATTGGAAGCTGTATTCGGAGCTTCCATAGCATATTCTATCCAAATCAATGAGGCAAAAATCCTTTGTGAAGGACATATTTTTGTCCAGCAGAATGGTGGTCAGTGGAGTGGTGGAGTGGTGGTGTGTTGGAGTGGTGTTGGTCATTTAAAACTTGATATTTTTGGTGATATCATTTTTCTGCTTCTGTAATGGAGGAACAACAGGATGGAATAATGAAAACCCAGTCGCAAATGTGAACAAAGCCTTAGAGAACTTGAACCTGCTGTGATAAGCTGAGGGGTTGTCGTTATGAAGAATTTGTTAGTCCAGGGTATATATTTGGAGAAGCTGTTGCTGATTTATGTCATTATATTCCTATACAGTGACATAAGAGGCATTCTCCCAACATATTCCCCTGGTATAGCTAAAATACATGAATTCAGCAGCAGAAACCATCATATTTTTAGTTTTTTGCCACGGGAAATTTAGCCAAAATCACTGCTCATTTCTTAATTATAGAAAACCAGAAGTGTTTGTCATACATTTTGGTTAACTTTTTGTGCCTAAAAATGTCCAAATATATGCATACAAAAATACCCGACATTTCAAATAGATGGCTGGTTAGATTGGCTCCCTCCAGTGTACCTTATTGTGCTCCTGGTATTGCATTGGTGCAAGGCAAAACGCTGCCACACACTGATTGGCCACTGAACCGTGGTAGAAACCCAAAGCTCATGCTTGATATTTGCCACAGACGTAAATTAATTTTTTTTGCGGTGTTAACTTGCTGTATGAACATATATCCTACAGGATAATTTCTATAGGGTTTCTTGCCTTTTTGCACTAAAGCTGCCTGATCTTGATTCCAGCACAAGGAAGCTGTAATTGGAAATGATTTGCCGAATCGGCCATTGCAATTGATTTCCCTTTTGTTTGTGTTACTGCGAGTTGAAGGTCAAATTAGGCCAAGCACAAAAGTAAAGTTAAGCTACTGTGTGATGTATGTAGATAGAAGAAATTATACACTTGTTATACATTCATTGGTTGTAAAGGTATTTTTTGGACTTTAAGAAACTTTAAAAGTCAACTCAAGTAAGGACATTGTATAGATCTTAAAAGTAGAACCATTTTTCGAAATAAAGTAAATCATTGTCCCTGAATATCCATCTTTGAAAATGGTGACATTGTATTAGGAATAAAGGGGCATTACTTGGATTTTCCAAATTAAAGATTTTAATGATTTGTTCTTGGGAGAGGCCTTCAGTATTCTTAAAGGTGGGGCCAAACACTTGGCACCCCCACCATTCAGCTATTCACTGCAGCCACTAGACCCGGAAATTTAATGGAACAAACTTAATGGATCCAGAGGCACAGCTCCATTCCCTGTGTAGTGTCCACTTGAGTGGGAGCTAAACTGCAATGATCCTCCACTGCCACTACAGCTGATCGGTGAAGCTCCTAATCGTAGATGAACTCTATGATCTGATATCGACTAAATATCCTAAGCATACCCTCTTAAATAAATTGGGTTATTGAGTATAGAGGCTTTTATTCTTAATAATTTGTCTTCTAAGGGAACAACCATCTACAGGTCCTTATGGACCAGTGGTTTAGTTTCCCAAATGGCCCCATATTATTTCTGTTATTGCCTGCACAAAAAAAACAAAACACTTGATCCGGTGGTTGCTGGCGGGTTCATTGTCCCAAATTGCCTGACAGGTTCCCTTTAGTCTTAAAAGGGTTATTTAACTCAAATACATTGCTACTTATAAATAAGTCAATAAAAAGCTTTACTTCCCTCTCTGTTCCCCTGCTTGAACTTGTTACCCCCCATTATTCCCTGCTGTCGCACACACATGAAGCACCGGGTGCACTGTCTCTCCTCCAAAGTCATGTGCTACTTGTGTGGAGGTCGCTGCTGAGGACCTCATTCCCCTGCTTCTTCTTAGTTTGTGTTGCCCTTTTTGGGTTTGAAAACTTATTAATGCAGTAGTTTTCCACAGAGTAATGGTCTGAATTTATTATACGTTTTTAATCCATGGTTGTACCAGAATGAATAACTATTGTAACTTGAAGGGCCACGTTTTAGTTTTTTTCTATTTTATTATTGTTTTAGTTCACAATATTGGATTTGTTGTCTTGTTTTCACAGTAAGTGAAATGACTAGGCTTTTTTTCTGCCTGACAATAAATGTAGACGTTGGTGCCATTATTTTTTTTCTGGTTCTGGGAGCTTCATTAGTGTGGATTGTAGCATTGAATGTAATGTATTATCTGGGCTGCAGAAGCTATGAGAGATTAACAATTATTACAGTAATGAGACTTCATGCTCTATTTCACAAGGTTATTATGCAACTTCCTGCATCTAGAGATGGTTTCGAGTAGGGTAAATATATTGGGAATCAGGGATGTACTAAGCCTTTTCCACATAAAACGTAATAAGAATCTTTATTTCTATAGCGCCATCATATTCTATAACGCTGTACAGATTTTGGGGAACATATACAAATAAAATAAGACATTACAAAGTAATAACAGTCATATGAAACGATAGGAGTGAGGGTCCTGCTTGCAAGAGCAAGGGGTGACAAAGAGGTATAAAATCTTGTATAATTGTCCTGGAATGAATCAAAAATAATTTAATAAATAAAAATGCTGCTTGAACTAGTCATCAGCCGCCATCTTACATACAGGGGATTATTTACTAAGGGTCCACATACACACTTTTGTCTGCACATGACTTTCCAATGTTTTCGGGGATTGACCGGGTCTGCGCTGGCATTGTGTCACATGTGATCAGATTTTGGCGCAGCTGCACTGGCTTCCACATGAGGGGGTGTCGTCGGACGATTCGACTGATTCGGACTGAGCGTGGGATTTAACTTTCAAATTGTTTCACAAGACAATGCACCAGGAAAAAGGTAAACTCCGTCGGACGTGGGGAAGCGACACATGCAGGATATCGGGCGCACGATCTTAGTGAATCGCGGCAGAGTGCTTTCTCGTTGGACAGTGCACTTTGGGGGAACTCCGTTGGACAGGTAAGTAAATGTGCCCCACAAAGTCCAAAGTCATTGGGACTGCAGAGAGGCATTTTCCGGATAGAAGACCGAGAATACAGAAAATTGATTAATAAAGAGAAAGTTAAAGGTGCATGCGGTTGGCGAGTGTGATAGGCCTCCCTAAATAAATGGCTTTTGAGGCTAAGTTTGAAGCTCTTGGTATTAGTCTGATGGACAGCTGTAGGGCTTTCCAGAGAATTGGTGCAATCTTGGAAAAGTCCTGGAGACCTGAGTGAGAGGTTTGATTTAAGAAAGAAAATAATATAAGATCACTAGCAGATCAAAGGGCACGGGGTGGGCGATAGAGTGAGCTAAGAGAGGAGAGGTAAGGAGGTCCAGCATTATGAAGAGTTTTGTGGATGAGGGTGATTAATTTTAATTTAAACTGTATTTACTAAATTTATAACTAAAGTCTCTGCCAGAAAACGGACTTCAGGGCCCTATAGTATCTAATATGTAAAGTGAAGCTGTGGTCGCCGAATGAATACTGAATATGTTCCCATAGAACTATATATTAATATATATCAATGACCTTGAATGCCCCATTTGAATTGCCCCCTTCAAATGAAGGGTCTAATAGGCTGCCTGTAGTGTATAATATGAAAAAAATTATCTACAACCCACCTACAGAAAAACTAAATTAAAAGAAATTAAAGTGGAACCTATAAAAACAACAGATCAACTGTAAAAAACAAGCCCAAAGCTCCATCAACAAAAAAAAATGTTACTGTTAACCTTTTTGTAAAAAGTTATTTTACTATTTAAAGTTAGTTAGTAAAGTTACCGTAAATATATGGTAATGCTATAGTCATATCACTGTTATTCATTTGCCACAGTGAACTCCTACAACAATTTCACTCCTCTCACTTCTCCCCAAAAATAGTTATAAACTGTATTCAATAAAATGTGCCCCAAAATGTTGCCATTAAAATGTACTAGTCATCACGCAATAGACAAGCCCTAATTGATGGGATAAGAAAAAACAGTACGACTCTTCTCCACCTCTATGAATTCTTACAGGTTAATTAAATCTCTCTCTATTTAATGTGGAATATATTCTCAGAATAAAGGGCATCATTGTGATTCTGTATATGGTAACTCCATAATGAAAGTGAACGTCTATTACTATGAGATGCTATGGTTTTACCTGATGTGATGTTTGCTGCTCCTTAGTGTTACCACTAAGATGCTAATTAGTCTCTTTTCAGATCTCATTATAACTTCGTGGTCAGCATGTTATTAAGACATTTGCCATGTGTGGTGGGAGCTTATATGGCACAAATGCTGCCCCGATGCCAGTGTAATTTGCAGGGCCTCTAAGAGTCTATATCCAATTTTCTGCTGTAAAAACAACACAATTACACAGTAAGAAAAAAAAAGTATAAAGCATGGTACAGTATTTGATTTTTTTCCATTGGGAATCAATGACTGAAGTTTGCTTATACCTTATAAATTACTCCAAATGTCTCCATCTGATGCTACGCACAGTCTAAGGTGTGAATCGAGCCATATCATGACACATTTACTGCTGATATATTATTATGCTATTTTCTTGATTTAATATTTTGACCCTTTTTTATTGTTATACAGAGATCTGATGAAGAAGCTGTTGTAGACCAAGGTGGGACCAGCTCCATCCTTAATATTCACTATGAAAAAGAAGAGCTTGAAGGTAAGTAAATGTGACTTGTGAGCAGAGATAAGGTGGATTCTTTTTTAAGTTCGAGTGTGTCCTGCACAGCCCTGCACGGCCTCCTAACTGAATGAGGAGCGGTCTAACTGAATGAGGTCTAACGGAATGAGGCTTAAGTGAATGAGTGGTGCTAACTGAATGAGGAGCGGGGCTGACCTTAAGAGGAGCGGGGCCGACTGTAAGAGGAGGAGGCCTAAGTGAATGAGGAGGAGGAGGCCTAAGTGAATGAGGAGGAGGAGGCCTAAGTGAATGAGGAGGAGGAGGCCTAACTGAATGAGGAGGAGGAGGCCTAACTGAATGAGGAGGAGGAGGCCTAACTGAATGAGGAGGAGGAGGCCTAACTGAATGAGGAGGAGGAGGCCTAAGTGAATGAGGAGGAGGAGGCCTAAGTGAATGAGGAGGAGGAGGCCTAAGTAAATGAGGAGGCGGGGCTAACTATGTGCTGCGTTTCTTACCCTAGGCTTATACTTCAGTCAAGAAGTTTTCCCAAATGTGTGTGTTATAATTAGGTGCCTCGACATTTGTGTCAGCTTATACTCAAGTATATACAGCACTTTGTGATGAGATAAAGCAACTGTGTGACCTTATGCTGTTGGGAACCAGCTACTAGATACAGATTTCTATTCATCCTTTCCTTTTATTTCATCGTTTAATATATGTTCCTCCCTTAATCTGGCTTCACTTTATTTAGACCAAAAAATAACACAAACAGCAGAAAAAGCAAAAACAAAAAATACAGCAAAACATTTTCATTGTGCTTCTTTTTGAGTGTTTACTGAAGTGGAACTAACAATTTAACTTCATTGTACAAGTTGTTACAATTGCGTCAGTACCAGTAGATTTCTTATTAATTTGATTTGAGCAGCGGCTGACTGCCGAACAACGTGTTTATATAGCATTATTTTAGAAAGTGCAATTGTTTTCTGCTTTCATTTCCTAACATTTTATCATATTTTGCACTAAGACATGAAAGTAGACCTTTCAGAAAATCAGTGTGTCATTGTTGTAATTTGCATCATTGTTTCCTTATGTTTCTATGGCAACACCGCTAGATACTGTGCCGAGCAATTTGCCAACAATAAATAATGCATAGCCGCAGAAGGCACATTACAATTTCACATTGCTGCTTTGTCAGAGCCTGGTAACAGTCAGCTGGGGTCTCTCATTATCACGGCGGGGTTATCCCAGTCCATCGCGTAGACTCAGATGAATGGGTTAACATGCTACCAGCTATAGCTGTATGCAGGAACGCCACTAGGAAGTTTTGGGCCCATAACCGGCAAATTTTGAGAGCCCCCACTCCCCACAGAATGATAATCCAGCCCTGTACGAAGAGTGAATTTTGGGTTTTTGGGAATTGGGGCCAAAAATTGCAAAAATATTTGTTTTATTAGGGGACTGTCCTCATGATATAATAAAACTTAGACTCTACAAATACAGGCAGTCCCCAGGTTACGTACAAGGTTCTGTAGGTTTGTTCTTAAGTTGAATTTGTATGTAACTATATACTTTGGAATTGTGACCTCAGTTAAAAATGTTTGGGTTTTCATAAGAACCAGGATTAACAATAAATCTTCATTAGAGACACCTGTGAAAACTGTTATAGCTGATTATTGTAGCCTAAGGCTAAAGTACAGTAAATTAGCAACATCCAGAGGTCTGTTTGTAACTTGGGGTTGTCTGTAAGTTGGGTGTTCTTAAGTAGGGGACCACCTGTATAGAATAAATTACGAAATTACCATTGAATTGTTCTATTGCTTATCTAAGGATTTAGACCAGGGGTGAACATTGGTCCAAGGGCCACATTGTTATAGTCCTCAACTTTAAGCAGCCACACCAACATCCACAGTACAACACAAAATACCACCCCATGCTTTAAAAAAGCATATTTTCTTTACATTTTTAGTTATTTGTCTGCAAATTTTATATAAAAAAACAGCTATCAATAATTTTTTTTATCAATATAATATTGCATGAAAAAAAAATGTTCTGATCTGTAAAGCAGTTCCAAAAATATTGTCATTTAAAGAAAAATTTGAAAAAATTGACTAGGACATTCAGGCAACAATGACCCTCGGTCACAAAGGGTTTAAATAACACGATACAGGACAATAAATATCCTAATAGCAACCAAATACTGAATTCTGAGCAGACCATTATAGTGGGGAGCAGAGAAGACAATGTTATAGACACAATGCAAATTTGGGGGGGGGGGGGTGCTCATCCCAATCTAATATGATGCAAGATGCAATGCAAGATGAAGCTTTTTTATGACATCTAGGAGCACATTTACTTACCCGATCCTGTCGCGATCCAACGGCAGGTTCTCCGTCGAGGATACGGGTCTTCCGGCGATTCACTAAGGTAGTGTGCCCTATGTCCGCCAGGTGTCGCTGCTGCGCTAAAGTCCGCCGGAGTTCGTCGGGGTTCACTATCCTATTCCTGGTGCAGGTAAGCGCGTGTCAAGCGACACTTTTTTTTTTTTTTTAAATTCCGCGGTTTTTCTGAATCCGTCAGGTTTTTCCGACGGCCATGCCCCGATTTCCGTTGCCTGCATGCCAGGGCAGATCACGTGCGTCAAAAACCCAGGGCAATTCGACGCAAAACGGTAATTTTCGGGAAACCCGACGAAAAAGAGTGATTCGGGCCCTTAGTAAGTGACCCCCATTATGTATTGATAATGTAGTGATATATAGAGAGATCTCTGAAAAGATCCATCTCCATATACCTGTGCATTGAGCTTGTGTCACAGTGTAACTCTATGGAAGCTCTAGTGAGATCCCATCCTCCCAGTGACAACCAGTAAGTACATAGCCTAGAGCAGTGGTGGCAAACCTATGGCACTGGTGCCAGAGGTGGCACTTAAAGCCCTTTCTGTGGGCACTCAGGCCATCACCAGAGATGACTACAGGTATCTTCCTGCAGTCCCAGACAGCCCAGGACTTGCTGTGCACAGAGCTATTTTAAAGTGACAGCACTACCTGGGACTACTGGAGGAGTGGGAAGGTGTGGACAGATCTGGATTATCATTGTAGCTCCTGCTCCGGCCCTGACAATTCTTCCTGTTTATGGGATCCTGGAGGGAAGCTACAATGATCCTCCAAATTTCTTCTATTTTCTGCTTTATTGGTGTCTTCAGGGGGCTGATATAAATGAAAGCTGTGACAGAGCACAGAATATAAGTCACTAATTACATTTCTGTGTTGGCACTTTGCGATAAATTAGTGGGTCTTAGTTGTGGTTTGGGCACTTGGTCTCTAAAAGGTTCACCATCACTGGCCTAGAGGATAGATTATTTATCATAAGTCTATTAGTGCAAAAGTGTTCTAGTTCTCCCCCACATCTCTATGGCCGGTAAAGAGTGGAGGTTGTGAGTGCAAATTCTTGTCTAGGCAAAAAAATATTTAGTTAAATATCATAAAAACAATTTAGAGACCTATTGTCAGGGGAAGCCCTAGAAGATGTAGAAACTCCATATACCGACTTCATAGTGCATGATATTTCCCTGATGATGTGGTCTCTGCTCTGCCGCTGCCCAACACATTTGTATGAATTTGTATGAGTATGAAAGTTTTGAACAAATACTGAGGTTTCAATACATGATGTGACCCTAAACTAGAGTTGGAGATGGAAGTCAGGCTTACTGACTGACCCCACAGCCCTGATGATAACCAGTTGAAGCCTCCCCCCACACATATCACCACTGTTTAACTGTCGCAGTCAGGTCTGACCATGACACTTAACAGGTTAACTGGAGCCACCGGTACCAGCGCGGCAACGTGACAACTCTCCTGAACTGTGGCGTAACTAGAAGCTGATAGGCCCCAGTGCTGCTACTGAATGGCGCATACTCAACCAAGTGAGCCCTCTCTATACAGCCCTTTCTACACTAAGTCCATCTCACAAGACAAGAAAACTTCTTCCCTTTTGCCACTTCTATAATAGATTTTGTATGTGTTGTAATTTGCAATATAAAACTGCTTAAAACACCTTGCGCCATATTTATCCAAAGGTTTCAGACAGTTTATAGACACTTTTGCAGCTGAAGAGCCATAGAGGTTTGTCCTGCGCAAAGTCCTAAACTACTCCAAATTCATCATTCTGTATCAGACTATGTATATATGTGGCACAGTATAAGACTGTCCGTTTGTCTTTGTTATTGTTTTAATCTGAGACCCTTTTGATGTATCTGCCCCAGCTTCTCTGACACGCTCTTATTCTGACTCTTATTGTTCTTCCACTTCAAAAACGTTCCATCCTGCATGCTATTCAGCTTATCTTTCAGCCCAAACTCTACAACGATGCCTCCACTTGGTGCCAAGCATTGGGTAGGAATTCATCACCAGGTTGTCTTATTCATTGTCCTACATTTTCTTTGTCTCAGTTGAGACTTGTAGACTTGTAACCACACAATGGGGCACATTTAGTTACCCGGTCCCGCAGAGTTCTTGAAAGTACATTGTCTGACCATCATGCACTCGATCCACTAAGATCGTGCGCCTGATATCCTGCATGTGTCGCTTCCCTGCTCAGGACCGATGGAGTTCACCTTCTTCCCGGTGTATGTAAGTGCATTGGAATGTGACTCAAGTTGAATCCCGTGCTCAGTCCGAATCAGTCGGATCATCCGACGGCACGCCCCCCATTTCTGTTGCGTGAAAGCCAGCGCAGCTGCGCCAAAATCCGATCGCGTGCGACACAATCCCAGTGCAAACCCCTGCTAAATACCTGCCAAAGCTTTCCTGAAAACCGAGAACAGTTTCGACGAATATGCGATCTGCAACCCTTAGTAAATAAGCCCCATAGTGTTGATAAATTCCACCATTGTTCTACTGCCTAATCCCCAACCTCATTGTTGCCTACAAAGGTATAAATGGTACTGCACATTCATTCATATCGTACCACTTCAAGATTTCTTTTGTGCTGCACAAGTTCTGTAGAATGTGCTACCCTCTGAAACCTTTTTATTACCATTTAGCATAGTTTTGTGGGCAGGTTCCATACATTCTAACTGTTCTACATGTGCTATCTCCATGTACTCCCTGTACTTCATGCACTGAAAAGTTCTTCATATCTTTACATTCACTGTCTGGTAACTGTCTCTTACAACTTTATAGGGAATCTTTTTATAGGGAATCTATCATCAGGAATTGACCTAAGAAACTATTACCAGTATGTTGACAAAATTGAGATGTAAATTGGTTGTATGAAGTCAGGGAGGTGGAGAGGAGTCACGGCTGGACGGGGGTAAAGACATGCAGGCAGGGGGTAAAGACATGCGCTGCACTGGACTCTTGATGTATCGGGCTGCAAAAGAGCAGTCTCAGTCTATATGATCAGAATTTATACAGTGAGCACTGTACGATCAGCAATTTTGTAGGGACCACATCATTTGGATAAGCTTCGTAGCCTCTCTATCCCTTACCCTATACACTGGCTGTGCTGTGCTGCTCATTAAAGCGCCACTACTGCATTATATGCGGGGGAGTGCCAGATATCAGACCCTACCAATCTGATTTTGATCATCAATACCTCCTTGAGTTCTAGCATCATAACTATTTCCTACTAAATTGCAAGCTCTTGTGAGCATGGCCCTATCAGCTACTGTCTGTACAGCAGCCCTCTGACAGTGGGTACGGAAAGTATTCAGACCCCTTAAAATTTTTTCACTGTTTTTCAATTGTTTCACTTCAGCCTATTGGCAAGAAAAAAAAAAGTTCTTTTTTTTGCTCATTAATATACACTCTGCAAACCACCGTGACAGAAATGTAGTTATTTTTGCTAATTTTTTTAACAAGAAAAACTGAAATATCGCATGCTTATAACTATTCAGCCCCTTTGCTCAGCATTTAGTAGAAGCAGCTTTTGAGATAGTACAGCCATGAGTCTTCTTGGGAATGATGCAGGGGTGAACCTAGCCTTTCTGCTACTTGAGGCGAGCCATAGAGAGACGCCCCCTCCCCATATATGCAATATATTAGATACAGAGTAGAAAATAGATACAGTGTACCTCCATGTAGTAAAAAATCCATACAGCATGCCGCCATGTAGTATAAAATGCATACAGCGTGCCGCCATGTAGTATAAAATAGATACAGTGAACTGCCACGTAGTATAAAATGCATACAGCATACCACCATGTAGTGTAAAATGAATCGAGCATACCGCCATGTAGTGTTAAATGCATACAACGTACCACCATGTAGTGTTAGATGCATACAGCGTGCCACCATGTAGTATAAAATGCATACAGCATACCACCATGTAGTGTAAAATGCATAGAGCATACCGCCATGTAGTGTTAAATGCATACAGCGTGCCGCCATATAGTATAAAATGCATACAGCTTACAGTCATGTTGTATAAAATGCATACAGCGTATCGCCATGTAGTATAAAATGCATACAGCATGCCACCATGTAGTATAAAATGTATAAGGCGCGCAGACATGCAGTTTAAAATGCATACAGCGTACCGGCATGTAGTATAAAATGCATACATTGTGCCACCATGTAGTGTAAAATAAATACAGTGTACCACCATGTACTGTACAATGCATAAAATTGAAATGCATCTAAAATTGACATGGCGCAGAAGCCCTGATAAATATCACCAATACTGCATAAAAATACAGCAGTATATACTGTATGTGTGTATATAACATCTACACACATACTGAGTATACATACAGCAAATACACATATACAAACAGTAAATACACACTATATTACACACCTATCTATACATACTTATATACATACACACATATATATATATATATATATATATATGTATACATAAATACTTACATATACATAGAAGTTGCCTTACTATTTTCTTCTTTTCTTGTCCTGGTTGGTTCGGCCTTGTCCTGCGGCGGGAGCCGGGTGGGGAGGGGGGGGTTGGGAGTGGGGAGGTGATCGGAGACTGGGGAGAATTGGAGTCCGGGGTGGGGGGTTGGAGGAGCAGGGAGTAGAAGGAGTATGCATAGAGTGGGGGAACCCGGAGCGGACTTTGGGCGGTTGACTGTGGCAGGTAGAGAGATGTCCAGGTACCTGTTCCCGTCTGCGGGTAGACGTGCCAGCTGGCGGGCACAGGTACCTGCACATTCCCCTGCCTGCTGACCGGCACGTCCACTCGCAGGCGGGCACAGGTACCTGTCATGAGGATCTTCTGGCCAGCGGCAGGTACATGTTTGGCAGCAGATGAGCAGAGTTATGTGCTGGCCTGGCGGGCAGGTACATGTGCCGGCCGGCGGGTGAACATGGTGGGAGCCCGATGCCACCCCCTGTCTCCATCAGGAGGTGCGCCACCTGAGGTGAGAATCTCAACTTGCCTCATGGCAGGTGTGCCCCTGGAATGATGCAACAAGTTTTCACACCTGGATTTGCCTCTTACTTTCTGATCCTCTCCAGTTCCCTCAGGTTGGAGGGTGAACGTTGGTGGACAGACATTTTCAAGTCTCTCCCAATTGGGTTTAGGTCCGGGCTCTGGTTGGGCCAGTCAAGAATGGTCACAGAGATGTTCTGAAGCCACTGATTTGGTATTTTAGCTGTGTGCTTAGGATGATTGTCTTGTTGGAAGGTGAACCTTCCGCCCAGTGAGGTCCAGAGCACTCTGAGAGAGGTTTTCATCCAGGATATCTCTGTACTTGGCTGCATTCATCTTTCCTTCAAATACAACCAGTCATCCTGTCCCTGCAGATTAAAAACACCCCCATAGCATGATGCTGCTACCTCCATGTGTCACTGTTGGGATTGTATTTGGCAGGTGATGAGCAGTGCTGGGTTTTCTTCACACATACTACTTAGGATTAACACCAAAAAGTTCAATTTTCGACTCCTCAGACCAGAGAATCTTCTTTCTCATAGTCTGGGAGTTCTATATGCGGCTTTCATATGTCTTGCATATGGCTCCATGTGACGTGCCGTGTACATTACTCCCACACCGTGTTTAACCAATCTGCTATTTTCCAACTCTCCAAGCTATTAAATTGACTGAATATAGATTTGTCTCTAATAATAACTGGCTCTACTGGAAAGAATGACCTGTTATGTAAAGATTTTCATATCTCCAATAATATCAGGGAGATGGAAGACTAAGCGGTAAGAGGAGAATATATCTTCGGCTGGCTATAGACTTTCAGTGACACATCTTTATCCCCGTCCTACTGACAGATCATTATTCTTCAGCTCTATTTTAGAACCCTACGCAGAAGAAGAGCGGCAGCAGAATGAACATTGGGTCATTTCCTGCAGCACTGTGCTTTCAACAAGCGGTTTATTGCTGAGAGGTTTTATCTGCATTTATTCCACGCTTTACGGCGGCATATTAAATGTAATTGGTATTTCTGCGCTCCGCAGTATTTCTCTATTTAAGTGCACCGCAAATATTTCCCTCATCTCCTCCATGCATTGTCTTGTTGAAAGTAAAAGCTTTATTGAAAAGTATTTTCATGTTTGTATTCCTTTTCCCACATCAGTAATTCTATTGTGTCAAATAAAGAGCTACAATTCTCTGTTTTACCATCTGGAAAGTAAATGATAGGAAGGCAGGGTCCGATTTTATTTTACAGATTAGGGGGTCTGAAGTGGCAGCCTCCAATGCTGGGCAGTGGATTACTATCCATGGCCAAAAGTCAATCTGTAATTGTAGGCAGTGGTATGAGGGGCATCTGTGGTTAGTAGGCACTGGTATGAGGGGCATCTGTGGTTAGTAGGCACTGGTATGAGGGGCATCTGTGGTTAGTAGGCACTGGTATGAGGGACATCTGTGGTTAGTAGGCACTGGTATGAGGGACATCTGTGGTTAGTAGGCACTGGTATGAGGGGCATCTGTGGTTAGTAGGCACTGGTATGAGGGGCATCTGTGGTTAGTAGGCACTGGTATGAGGGGCATCTGTGGTTAGTAGGCACTGGTATGAGGGGCATCTGTGGTTAGTAGGCACTGGTATGAGGGGCATCTGTGGTTAGTAGGCACTGGTATGAGGGGCATCTGTGGTTAGTAGGCACTGGTATGAGGGGCATCTGTGGTTAGTAGGCACTGGTATGAGGGGCATCTGTGGTTAGTAGGCACTGGTATAAGGGGCATCTGTGGTTAGTAGGCACTGGTATGAGGGGCATCTGTGGTTAGTAGGCACTGGTATGAGGGGCATCTGTGGTTAGTAGGCACTGGTATGAGGGACATCTGTGGTTAGTAGGCACTGGTATGAGGGGCATCTGTGGTTAGTAGGCACTGGTATGAGGGGCATCTGTGGTTAGTAGGCACTGGTATGAGGGGCATCTGTGGTTAGTAGGCACTGGTATGAGGGGCATCTGTGGTTAGTAGGCACTGGTATGAGGGGCATCTGTGGTTAGTAGGCACTGGTATGAGGGGCATCTGTGGTTAGTAGGCACTGGTATAAGGGGCATCTGTGGTTAGTAGGCACGGGTATGAGGGGCATCTGTGGTTAGTAGGCACTGGTATGAGGGGCATCTGTGGTTAGTAGGCACTGGTATGAGGGGCATCTGTGTTTAGTAGGCACTGGTATGAGGGGCATCTGTGGTTAGTAGGCACTGGTATGAGGGGTATCTGTGGTTAGTAGGCACTGGTATGAGGGGATCTGTGGTTAGTAGGCACTGGTGTAAGGGGCATTTGTGGTTAGTAGGCACTGGTATGAGGGATATATGTGGTTAGTAGGCACTGGTATGAGGGGCATCTGTGGTTAGTAGGCACTGGTATGAGGGGATCTGTGGTTAGTAGGCACTGGTATAAGGGGCATTTGTGGTTAGTAGGCACTGGTATGAGGGGCATCTGTGGTTAGTAGGCACTGGTATGAGGGGATCTGTGGTTAGTAGGCACTGGTATGAGGGACATATGTGGTTTGTAGGCACTGGTATGAGGGACATATGTGGTTTGTAGGCACTGGTATGAGGGGATCTGTGGTTTGTAGGCACTGGTATGAGGGGATCTGTGGTTAGTAGGCACTGGTATGAGGGACATATGTGGCTAGTAGGCATTGGTATGAAGGGAATCTGGGGTTAGTAAGCATGTGGTTGACAGGTACTGGTATGAGGATGAACCTGAAGGCACTCTAACCTTTATTGGTGAACTTAATCGTGAACTTAATTTGTGTCACACGCGACCCTTTTGTGGCGCAGCTGCACTAGCATGCAAAGTCCGACAGATTGTGTCTCACGCACCAAAAAGTGCTGCACTCTGTTGGAGCAGTGCAGGGGGTGCCAGATTCATGCAGAACCCTGCACACTACTCATGCAAGCTGTATATAGTACAGTTTGCACTGTTGTTACTAAATGTTCCCCAATGTGCTCTTCACTAAACTTTTGAAGCTTAAAGGGAACCTGTCCCCACATTTTCACATATACAGCCAGTAACAGGTTCCTATAGAGCTCTATTAACTAACTGACCCCCTTCTTTTATCTAAAAATTGTTTCCCTTGGATCCACATAAATCACCTTTTATCTTATATTCCCTGGTGTCAGAGGGGACTGCTCGGTCTGCCCCTTACATCTACTCCTCCTCCTGTCTTATGCCTTCTTACTATTCAGCAGTTCATGTCATGTGACCAGGGTGACATCATCTCAGGTCCTTTAGCCTCTTAACAATAGCAAACTGTACCCGTACTGTACTGTATCTGACCACATGAAATCACAGCATCCTCCATGGACTTCTACTCCTCCTGTGATGAATGTAATCACATACATGGTGTACTGTTTGCTATTGTTAGAAGGCTAAAGGACCTGCAATGATGTCACTCTGGTTGCATAGAGCTTTTTATGTCTGTAGTTGAATATTAGCAGACAGTTCCTAAGTACAAGGAAGCAGGGCAGTGGTTTGCAGAGATATAGAGCTATCAGTATGAATACTAGGGTGTGTTTCACTGCCAGCCTGGGAGAGGAGAAGAGTCAGCAGACATGAATCAGCAAAGCTCATTTGCATATCCGAAAAATGGCTGTGAGTTTAGGAATAATTTAGGGCCATGCTGGGACGGGTTATTTAAAAATAATAAACGTGTACTTACCTCCTCCGGCACTTCTGATGTCCCGCACCACAGTTCGTCTGATCTGTGCACCGATTTGTTTACAAGGGTACATAGGAAGCTTCTGGATGTCCGGCTTTATAAACTTACATATTACAGAGTTCCTGGCTTTATAAATCTGTATATTACATAGTTCAACTCCATCTATCATATCTTGCTATAAGATGTCAGTTTTGCCCCATTTTTGTTATAACGATCCACATATAATAAGTTTCTCACTGTGTGCCCCCCAACTTTGGGTAAAGCCATGCATCGATTTTTGTTTTGTCCACACTGTTGCCAATACCTAAACTGGCTGGGCATTTTCTGGCGGAGGGTCCAGACTTCCGGTTCACGATGATGCGCATGTAATGCGCGTTATGCGTCTTCCGGAATTCCAGACGCATCCCCGGATGCGGGGGCGTGGGGACTGTGGCAAGGCGTATATACACACACCTGAACGTTATTTGAAAATTAGGTAAGACTAGCTATGATAGGCCCTTTGGGTTATCTGGGCACACCACGCCTGGTATATATACTGT
The DNA here is from genome assembly GCF_040894005.1 of Engystomops pustulosus. Lineage (NCBI taxonomy): Eukaryota > Metazoa > Chordata > Amphibia > Anura > Leptodactylidae > Engystomops > Engystomops pustulosus. The sequence goes on along the minus strand of NC_092412.1, from coordinate 58,614,560 downwards.
GTACTAGCCACACCACAGCATGCCCCCTTGAGGAAGTAACGCAAAACGTGCATCGGGGTGCTGTGGTGGTGGTCCAGGGTTAATTACCTACTCCTAAGTATTTTTCACTATGCAACGCCCGGCTGGGTAAATCTATTGTGTAATTTTTGGATTTGTCTTTTTGGATACTGATAATGGAAGTACATGACTGATTGGCCACGACAAACTTCTGGCTCTGGATTTTATTGTATGTTTTAGTGTTTTTTGGTGCCTTATTGTGTAAGAATAAAGATACTGGAGTTGCAATTTATGGTTAATAATCTTTAATCCTATATACCTATATTTATAACTGGAAAAACCTATTGACTCGAGTATAAGCCAAGGGTGGGAAATGCATTGGTCATAGCCATCCCAGTATATAGCCTGCCAGCCCCCTGTAGTATATAGCCTGCCAGCCCCTTGTAATATATAGCCTGCAAACCCCAAACCGACATAATGTGTTCCGATGGCGGCGCACATAGTAGGATGTCAGCGAGCGGATGATGTCACAATCCCTGCGACTGACAGCGCGGGGACACAGAGCCGATGCCGGAGCATCGCTGTATAGAAGACCTGCCGGGGGGCGTCTGAAGGTGAGTACACTGTTTGTTTTTCTTGACTCGAGTATAAGCTGAGGTTAGGTTTTTCAGCACATTTTTTTGTGCTGAAAAACTCGGCTTCTACTAGAATATATACGGTAAATAGATTTAGGTTCAACTTGTTCTAGACTTTGATGCAGTTTGTATAGAGCGTTTTCAGTACGGGTCACATTGACATTTTGGTGCCTGGCCAATGTAGAAAAAAAGATGCGAGTACTGAGTTTATCGTAAGTGTATTTCCATGTAGCTATCAGCACAGTCAGAGCCTGTGGCCAGCCCTGCCCCAAAACCTCATTTGCTATTTATTCATTTAGTTGTTTTAGACAAATCCCTTTTGCCGGGACAAACATTCTGCTCTGGATTTACTGTCATTACCTAATGTTGTGTCACGGCAGCTTTCACATTAACAAACAACTTAAAAAACAATTAACCTTGAAAAGCTCCGCTCCTAGTTTTTGGACAGATGGAGAGTGTTTCCCGACAGCTTTGTGTATTGTTTACTTTGTATATTCTCCGACTTCCTCTGTATCATGTTGTTTTTCACTAATGATAGATAGTTGATTTGTGCTAGGTCTACAGTAGTAAATGAATCTAGGGTTGGTGGAGGTGGGTTCTATCCATTCTCATCGTGCTCTATCATTTATTAAGAAATTGTATTTAAAGGGGTTTTAGATAAGTTGCCAAATATGCCTCTGCTGCCTTAATAATAATCCCTGAATGTCCATCAAGTGATTCAGCAGCCCTGCTACTTACTTTTGTAGTGTTTGCAGTGTCCATGAGTCCTTATTTACATGTCTAAGCACTGATATATAGGAGGAGATGTAGCAGCAGCTTTCTGACTCCTTTCCCCCTTCCTTATTTCCGTATCTGTCAGGGAAGACACACAATGAAAAGAGAGACACATTGGGGCAGATTTACTTACCCGGTCCATTCGCGATCCAGCGGCGCGTTCTCTGCGGTGGATTCGGGTCCGGCCGGGATTCACTAAGGTAGTTCCTCCGACTTCCACCAGGTGGTGCTGCTGCGCTGAAGTTCCCAGAGGCCCGCCGGAATGCACTGCAGGTAAACGCGAGTCCCGCGACACTTTTTTTTAAAAAAATGCGGTGATTTTTCCGAATCCGTCGGGTTCTCATTCGCCCACGCCCCCCGATTTCTGTTGCGTGCATGCCAGCGCCAATACGCCACAATCCGATCGCGTGCGCCAAAATCCCGGGACAATACAGGGAAAATCGGCGCAAATCGGAAATATTCGGGTAACACGTCGGGAAAACACGAATCAGACCCTTAGTAAATGACCCCCATTGTGAGACACCATAAGGACAGTCTGGAGATACTGTATACAAAGGGCAGCATGATAAGAATAGGAAAAGGATGGAACTCTCAAAGGAGGCAAAGCCACAGGTACATATGCATGCAGAGACAGGTCTAATGAAACAGATCTATTGAAAAGTTGCCAACCACTTGGGATTTAGAAAAAAATATAATCACACTATAGTACCAGAAGATGGAGTCCTTGTAACCACTGAATTGAGTGTTTTCAACTTATTGTATATAATATAATCTTGAGTTTTCTTAAAGGTTGAATACATATGTAATAAAAAAGCAAATTAATAAATACAGTCGGTAACTCTGTGAAGAAAGAGGGGTAACAGAAATGCTAATAAATGTGTAATAACTGTCTCATCTTCTGGGTTCCAGGGCACAGAACGTTGTATGTTGGTGTTCGGATGCCACTGGGTCGGCAAAGCCATAGACATCATCGAACTCATGGACAGAAGCACAGAAAACGAGACCGTATGAAGGGAGTTATACAGGAGGAAGGCCATGATGAATCATTAGCTCATGGTATGTAGCTTTCTTGCATTCGTCTACATGGATTAGCCGATTCTGACTAGATCTGCTTTACGCAACTAACCTACATAGGCACAACCTAGATTGTCATATGTCTGTGCTGCAGCCAGTATTTCACTCTTCCATTATAGCTTCCCAATAAGTTATGTCTTCATTTTCTTTTTAGATGTGATTTATAAGCATTTTCTACTGGACTGTTACATTTTCAGCTTCTATTTCTTAGGTCTGTGGATTGGGTGTTATCATTCAAGTCGATAACTCGTAATTCAACATGATCTCTTCTCTGTGTCCAGAGATACAGCTCAGTGTATCCAGTATCTCAAAGACAGATAAAACCGCTATCCTTTTAGTAATGTGACCCAGCAAATGGAGATGTACGGTACAGGATTTAATTAATGTGTTGTAAGATTGCAAAGGGTTTGTATGTAGGTCTCCGCCATGTAACACTACTTCTCTTCTACTATTCTGCTGGCTGTAAATCTAGGTATATTTGTATTGCTGATCCCTACCAAAATGTAGGACTGAGAACATATCTACAAGTTTCAATACCTCTTTGATTTTCCTCATTTTTAATTGTTACAACCACAATCTTAGATGTACTTTATTGATATTTTATGTAAAACACATTTTTGTATAAAAAAACGAATAGTGTAGCGTTCCCATTTATTAATCCCACCTGAGTCAATACTTTTTAGGACCTATGGCAGCTTCAAGTCTGTTGGGGGATGTCTCTACCAGCCTTGCACATCTAGAGGCAGGAATTTGTCCCCATTCTGCTTTACATAATACCTCTATCTATTTCATATTAGTTGGAGAACATTGGGATTTAGATCTAGACTTTTTTGGTCTTTGACCTGCTGAAAGGTGAACAGGTGGACCTACACCCCAGTCTCCAGACATTTGTAGCCTCTAACAGTTTCTTTTTAATGGAATAGCCCCTTCCCATCAGCTCTGACCAGTCTCTGGTATGTTCGGGGTGATTTTCAGTGTTGTCCTCCACACATAGCATTGCCTGGGCTGTCAGTTTAGATGGACTGCCATGTATTTGTAGGTTAGCAATTGTGCCACACTCCATCCATTTACGATTTATTGAACAGTGCTCTAAGTGGGAGACCTAACAAGGATTGTACTCAAGTTTCCTGACGTACAAGCCATGTAATAGTTATAGCAATTTCTGGCGCAATGCCATGAATGGCGGCTATTAACCCTCTTACGCCACCTCCATGTTAAGTTGGTGTGGAGGAGCATGAAGAGGGCCATGCAGTGTAAAGGGACAGTGCAGGGTGTTTCTGCCTCTTGCTACGCTCTAGCTATAGCCTGCGCCGCTTACAGTGCAGGTTTTAGCACAATTCTGCACCAGGCTCGGCCTGCCATAGAATTATTTGGCGGCGCAACCGGCCACTAGATTTACCAAGAGGGTTCCTGATATATCCGACATGGTGGGAGGGGCCGGGTTTAATCGTACACTGGCGCTCAATGGGGGAGATTTATCATAAGCCTCTTTTAGCAGAACTGTTCTAGTTGCCCATGACAACCAATCAGAGGTCAGCTTTCATTTTCCCACAGGCGTTTATAAAATTAAAGTTGAACTCTGACCTCAGAAACTTGATGATAAATTTCCCTCATTGAGTCAAAGTATGACTCAAAGGTCCCAGCTTCGAAGATGTTCATGGCTACCTAACCTTGCAATATTTGTTGCCACAACTGTATCCCTTAGATTACCCAATTAGTTTTTATGATGCTCTTTTTCCACTAATGTTCTCTAACAAACCTCTGAGGCCTTCATAAAACAGATATAGTTTATTCCAAGAATAAATTACAAATGAATGGATTGTATTTACTAATTCGGTTACTTCTAGAGGAGCGCCCACCCCACCTCTGTCTTTCACCCGGCTGAAAGCCGTAGCCCAGGAAAGCATCTGTCTATGCGCGTGAGGCCTTAGTATACATGTTTTGACATGTAATGTTTATCTTTAATGTAGACACACCATCTCAGAGAGTGCAGTTCATCCTTGGCACAGAAGAGGATGAGGAACACGTACCCCATGAGCTGTTTACAGAGTTGGATGAAATCTGTGTTAAAGAGGGTGAAGATGCAGAGTGGAAGGAGACAGCAAGGTAAAAAATAATCTAATTTGCTTTTGTATGTTGTATGCTTGGTTTTTATTGGCCTTTTATCTATTGTGCTGTATATTTGCTTATATATATTACAATAAAGCTTCATTACAGACACCTATGATAACTGTTACAGCTGCTTATTGTAGCCTAGGACTAAAGTACAGTAAATTACCAATATCCAGTGGTCCGTTTGTAACTAGGGGTCGTATGTAAGTCGAGTGTTCTTAAGTAGGGGACCGCCTGTAGTCACTTACTGGGGGAAATTTATCAGAAATGTCTGAGAGCAGAACTGTTCAAGTCGTCCACGGCAACCAATCACAGCTCAGCTTTCCCTTTCCCACAGCTGTTTATAAAATGAAAGCTGAGCCCTGATTGGTTTCTATGGGGAACTAGAACAATTTTAACTCGGACACTTCTGATAAATCTCCCCAGTGGCTTTGTGTTACCCAGCTCTGATATATCATTAACCACTCCCTCAGGAAGGTGGGGGTTGAGAGAGACACTGGGGCAGATTTACTTACCCGGTCCTGTCGCAATCCAGCGGCGCATTCTCTGTGGAGGATTCGGGTCCGGCCGGGATTCACTAAGGTAGTGCGCCCGATGTCCACCAGGTGTCGCTGCTGTGCTGAAGTCCATCAGAGTTCACTGGAGTTCACGATCCATAGGATCGTAATTTTTTTTAAATACGGCAGTTTTTCCGTATCCGTCAGGTTTTCTGGCGGCCACGCCCCCCGATTTCTGCCGCGTGCATGCTGGCGCCGATGCGCCACAATCCGATCACGTGCGCCAAAAACCTGGGGCAATTCAGGGAAAGAATTGTATATAGCAGCTCCCTGCCTCCATGATTGGAACAGAGAACATCAATAGAAGTCTTTTTCACTAGAATTGTGGCTCTAATCCCATTGCTAGTGGAACAAGTATTAATACATCTAAAAGGTTGTGTGTGTGATTCGAGGGGGTTGCCCCTGGTGACAGGTTCTCTCTAAATCACATGAATAAATATAGGATTTATGTAACAATATACTATGTATGAAGATGCAGTAGAACTTATTATTTGGCATAGAGAATGGTAAAATCGCAGTGTCAAGCTTCTAGACATTTTATGACATAGGGTTTTGGCCTCAGAAAAGGGGTGTGGCTTAATTGGAAAAGCGGCTGTAAAAAAAAAATGTTGCAGATTCGCCGGAAGTTATGCACAAAAGTTAAACTTAGACCAAAGTCTAAAACTAGACAGTTGTTAGTGGTTTGGGAAACTACTTTGTATCCTAAAAACACATCACTGTCACTTCTAGTACTTGTCAATGAAAACATATTGTATGTCTTCAGTTCTGCAAATTTGAAAATTAGTAAAATTGTTAGGTAATTACTTGTCCGGCAAACAAAAGAATAAAAACAGAATGTAGTATGTCCATAGCTCTGCAGAACAGCATATGAATATACAGGGACTAGTGAAAGTGTATGTCTTGGTACAGGGTCACTTGGGTTTATAGTGAGTTGCAATATAATCTGATAAGTTGAAAATGATTATATTTAACACCTGGTTAGAGTACGCTAATTAAGTCCTAAATGATATCAATGAAGTTCACTATACAATCTCCCATAGTAAACAGCAGGCAGAAACACCGTTTTTATTAGCTCCTATTTAACAGCGGTGTCATTGACACATATGCACATGGAGAAATTAGAGCACTTAAATCTCTGTAGAATTTAATTGCCAAAAAAACAATTATCACTTTTTCTCATTAAAAAGAAAATTCCTCAACTCCAAGTTAAAAAGTAGATGTGAAGAGCGTCTGCTGCAACCCATAAGAGAAGAGTGGAATAAAAATAGATACATGGGAGGAGAGCACAACAGATGGATGGGATTCTCCGCTCCTTTACTGAGCAAGTCACCCTGGCCACAAGCCTGACTGCAAACCCGCTTACTGAAAAATGCGGAAATGGTTTGGTTACAAGTAGTTGGAGAATAAAGTGTTTGATGGTATATAGGCGGTCCCCTACTTAAGGACACCCAACTTACAGACAACCCATAGTTACAGACAGACCCCTCTGACCTCTGGTGAAGCTCTCTGGATGCTTTACTATAGTCCCAGACTGCAATGATCAGCTGTAAAGTCTCTGTAATGAAGCTTTATTGATAATCCTTGGTCCCATTATAGCAAAATATGTTTAAACTCCAATTGTCACTGGGGCCAAAATTTTTGTCTGGATCTACAATTATAAAATATACAGTTTCGACAGGTTTTATACAAATTCAACTTAAGAACAAACGGTGCTGTCTATGGTTTGGTTTTAATCCTGCATCATGTCATAAGGCCTCTTGTAGGTCATGCTTGACTCTAGGGAGCTGCGTTACAAGATAGAGGTGTGGTTTTCCTTATCCCATCCTAGAAAACTTTGCATATTTCCCCTGGATTCTTTACACACAGTCTCTGGATAATCTGATACACTCAGAGAGCTGAAGGAAAACATTCTCTAGGTATGGAAACCATTGATCAATAGCCTGCTTATCTGCTCACTACAGGTGAAAGAAGCAGAAAAAAGGCAAAGAAAAGCTGTTTTTAATAATAACGTATATCACAAAGTTTACTATTATCACCTGTTTCATTTCTGAAATAAAGCGTAACTCTAAACCTTTGAAGCCAATACTTTTCCCTGCTGGTTCAGTGTCTGCACAGTGTAGATCAGTGATGGTGAACCTTTTATAGGCCTAGCGCCCAAAATACAGCCAAAAACCCACTTATTTATCACAAAGTGCCAACAAGGTAATTTAATCAGCAACTTATTGCTCCCTGCTCTTCCACAGCTATCAATTGTATTGGCATATTGAGGACCCCAATATCATTAAATGAACAATGGGATATTCAGATTATCATTGTAGCTTTCCTCCGGGGTCCTTTTGAGAAAGAAGAATCGTGGGCAGAAGCTCCAATGATAATTCAACCCTATCTACACCTACTTCCTCTTCCTGCAGGAAGTGTCTAGAAAACTCTGTGCTGGGGTGATGCCTGGGTGCCCACAAAGATGGCTCTGAGTGCCACCTCCGGCACCCGTGCCATAGGTTTGCCACCACTGGTGTAGATTGATGGTTGACCTCTAGTTTTGACTTAACTGATACTGAGAAGTTATATTGCAACTAAGATGTATTTCCTTTGGTAATAGTTTTAAGTAATTGATGCATTTCTAATCAATGTGAATCTTCTCTTTACATGTGACTCCAGATGGTTAAAATTTGAGGAAGATGTAGAAGATGGAGGAGAACGATGGAGTAAACCATATGTCGCCACTCTCTCTCTTCATAGCCTTTTTGAATTGAGAAGTTGTATTATAAATGGAACCGTTCAGCTGGATATGCGTGCAAACACTATAGAGGAGATAGCAGGTACAGTAACTATCGTGGGTGATAAGTGCCTTTCAGACACGTTGCACTTCCCTTTGTACTAGTTGCAGACAAGGTATGCACAAACAAATCACAAACAACATCAGAATTTAATAGATTACAATACCTCAAATTCCAAATAGAGAATATAGTCAGGCAACAAATTCTGGATCAGCCTTCTTAGATATCCGCTGTGTGCCCACTCTTCGTTATTGTTCCTTGGAATAATTGCATGGATGCACCACTAAGTGTAACCATCCTCCAAGTGTGCAGACTTTTTTTTTACTAAATGAGCACTGATTGGGCATTGTAGATCGAGCAGTGACACCCCCAATGACAAGCGGATTGGTAACACCTACTTGTCAATTTAACAGTGGGAATTTAAGAGAGAGAAGGTTAAAGGGGTTTTCCAGAGATACTATGGAATTTGATGACACTATATAAATAAAGATTATTATTATTATTACTATTATAACAAGTAAGCCCCAACCACAAGATAGGGGATAACTTTCTGATCGGTGGGGGTCTAAGTGATGGGACCTCCAAAGATCATGCAAAAGGGGTTGCATTCCCTAAGATAAACAGAGCAGTAGGTTGTGCATGCGTTGGCTGCTCTATTCACCTCTCTGATGCTGGTGGATATAGCTGAGCACGGTGCTGGGTTTTCTCCATCAGCCTCATAGAGATGAATAGAGCTGCTGGTGCATGTTCATCTCAGGGTATGATTGGGGTACAACGAGACCACCACAATCAGCAAGTTGGCCCTCGTCTCCTGTGGATATGGCTAACTTCTCAGTGGAGAACCCCTTTAAGCAGTATAAAGTAAGCTTTGTGGAATGCTGATCTCAGAAGTCTATCCTCTTCTGGGATAGATAGGTATATTTTGAGGTTTCTGTGAAGAGAAGGGATCAGTATGGGTGCTATTTTGTTCGCAGAATAGAAAAGTGAGTGTATCAAAGCAAAACAACTGATTGCTTCTTTTCAGGCTCTAAGACATTAATAAGTGGCCTTGGGGAGATTATCCGAATCCTTTAATGTGATGCAGCATCTTCTTTGAAGACTCACTTGTGTATTTCTATGTCGTTGAGTCATGAAGCTCGCACTGTCCCCATGTTTCATGTAAATGCATTTCAAGTGAATGAATAATGGTCATTCAGCCAGAAGAAATGTGAGCGACACGAAATAGAGTTGGTTAAAAGCATAAAACTGCCGTATATAAAAGGCAATGTGTCATACGCAAAATATGAAGGGCAGGATCATTACCTGGGCCAAATAGGGAGAAAAATTACGAGCAGATAGTAGAATAATAATAACAATGTTCTGGAGATATGTTGAAATGACATTTTTATGTGCAGCATAATGGGGTTATCTTTAAGCGCAATTTATCATACTATATTGATGTGTTTTCTGTCTTGTATAGGAGCCTACTGTACATCATCTTAGGGGGACAGAATTCTTATGTATTTTATTAATTACATATGAAGTGGTATTTCATCATTTGTTTTATATTTATCACCTACCCTTGTTAGATTAGGGGTAGTACCTCATCGATCATCTGCTTAAAACTGTAAGTCAAACCCTACAATAGAACTGCAGCTAAATGGAACTTATGCCCAGCTTTTACCCTACTAAACTACGAGTGCCTTTAGGTAGGGTATGCTACATCCTTCCTAGAATACCCTGCTTTATCTGAGATCGGTCCCATTTACCTATAAAAGAATCCCTCCCAAAAACATATACAAATGACCAGAGAAGAGTCACTTTTTGCCTGAGGTGAGTCTCTTTTAGAGGCTTAAGGAGAGTATCTTATCAGATGCCCAAATCACAGAGTTGTTGTTCTGTGAGCTGCAGAACCAAATATATAAGAAATAAGAATAAGAAGTTTTATCTGCAGCTTGCATTTACAACTATAACGTTAGGTAGTAGTTATATCTTTAACTACCTTTATCTCTGGTTCTGTAGCTAGCAGAGCCACAATCATGGGATGTTATTTGAAAGATGAGATTTGTATCTATAAAATGATATCAAAAGCATGGTTCAAGGTACTAGAGAACTCGGTTTCCAGCCTCTTAAAGTGACTCATCTAAGCAATGATACGCTCATTTGCATGTTAATTGGGATGTTTTATTTTAAAGGTAAACATTAAAGAGAAAGGGCTTTCAATGATATTTCCTACCCTACCTGATGCTGGTAGTTTAGAAACGTAAAAGCTGGTGACAGAGTCCCTTTAAATGACCGCTGATTGCTCTGAATTACTAGTAATGCTCTTTTTGCCCTTATCTACACAGCAACGCTGAAAAAAAACTAATGTCTGCCTATGTGGTCTACAGAGGTTAATGTAAAAAATATTGTATATTCTGGGGTTTTAATAAGGTACAACATAAAATAAAAGGCTACCAACAACTGTGAAAAAGATTTTCCTTCCTGCTTGAACCCCACTGGTCATTTCAGTGCAGTCTCTGATTTGTGGGGAAAAGAAGACAGAAAAACTTATTGGAGGATATGTATTATGCTGGTAGGAGGATTTGTACACCAGTTTACAAAGAGGCCAGAGCCTCACGACCGTCTGGGGGACGGCTTGCGGCTGTACATACGTCCCCCATAGATGACTATGGCCTCTCCTGTGCGTCAACGTATGCCTGTCCGGCTATGGGCTATCGTTTGTGTGCTTGAGGTCTTAGTAGATACGGGCACCGTATCGCTGGTAGGGGGAATTTTAAGACCTATTAGTTAATACATTGTTGACCGCTATTAACATCTTTGTGGGGTGTAGATTTAGTTTTATTGTGGGAGTCGCGCGTCACTTCAGCAGACGCCACCAATGATGTACGCATTCAGCTCTGCAAAACATATAATTGGATCAGTAGCCAAAAAATATTGAAGCCTAATGATATAATGATTTTATTTAAAATGTGCTGTCACAGTCGTCATTCTGAGGACACGTTTCAGATGGCTTTAAATAAGGAAGAACAAATGACTTGCTTGCTGCAATTAGCTAAGTAAATGCAAGACTAGCCAGCATAACCCCGGAGGGCTCAGCTCTGACTTCTGTAACAAGCTCTGTCTGAGCGGCAGTCAGGCACAGCACACAATTACGGTACCATGGAATAGCTGAAATACTATGTGTAGTGTCATTAACGGCTTTCCAGGGAATGCAAATATTTGAAATGTTTAATTTTTCTTGAGATAATATATATATATATATACAAACACACACACTCTACATATGTACATACAGTTGCATTGTGTGTGTGTATATATATATATATATATATATATATATATATGTATATATATACATATGGCATTGCTTACAATTGCTCTTTTTGACCATGGAAAAATGCCAAACTCGGTCTATGGGTTAATGGGGTGATTAAAAAGGTATAAGAGTATAAGAGCTTGTATTAGCAAGAGCTTGGTCCAGCCATTCTTTATGGGGAACATAATAATATATTGTAGAATATTATTATTATATTATGAAATGGCTGTCTACTTAAGGGGGCTGGTTGGGTGAATACTACATGGGGCTGGCTGTATACTTAATGTTGCTGGCTGGCTGTATACTTAATATGGCTGGCTGGCTGTATACTACATGGGGCTGGCTGGCTGTATACTACTGGGGGCTGGTTGGCTATATACTACTGGTTGCTGGCTCGCTATATATACTACTGGGGGCTGGTTGGCTATATACTACTGGTTGCTGGTTGGCTATATACTACTGGTTGCTGGTTGGCTATATACTACTGGTTGCTGGTTGGCTATATACTACTGGTTGCTGGCTGGCTATATACTACTGGGGGCTGGCAGGCTATATAATACAGGGGCTGGCAGGCTATATACTACAGGGGATTTGCTGGCTATATACTGGGAGGCTGTGACCAATGCATTTCCCACCCTCAGCTTATACAATAGGTTTTCCCAGTTTTTGGTGGTAAAATTAGCGGCCTCGGCTTATACTCGGGTCGGCTTATACTCGAGTATATACAGTAAGTGCTATTCAGTAAGGTAATGTGATGGGCCTGCCTGAAGAGAAGTGTTTTGAGAACACTTTTGAAGCTTTGGATGTTTGGTATTAGTCTGATAGTCCGGGATAGGGCATTCCAGAGAATTGGTGAAGCTTGGGGAAGTCCCGAAGACAGGAGTGGGAGATTCCAGTTAAGGAAGAGAATAGTCTTAGATCGCTTGCAGATTGGAGAGCACTGGTTGGGCGATAGACTGAAATAATAGAAGAGAGGTAGGTAGGTGCAGCATTGTGCATTGCTTTGTGGATGAGGGTGATTATTTGAGGGTGAGCCTGGCTGCTGCATTAAGTATAGATTGTAGAGGAGAGAGTTCACTAAGTGGAAGACCGATTAGTAGGCAGTTACAGTAGTCTCGATAAGAGTGAATCAGAGCAACAATTAGCATAGAGGTTTCAGTTGTAAGAAATGGGCGGATTTTAAAAAACGTTTTTGAGATGCATGCGACAAGAGAGAGCAAGTAATAGAATATACAATGCAGCACAACCCTGAGACAGTGGGGCTGCTGCCTCTGGGTTATGATGATACCGCAAACAGATGTGGAGGTCATTTCCACCCTTTTCTTGAATAATCTGCAGACACGACAAATAGGAGGGAGTCTTTCATATATATATTAACACAGTTATTAGAGTAATACATGCCTTATTAACTTTAGCCATTGGATGGCAGCCTATGACTCTGCTATGGCAGGTAAAACCACACCCTGTACATAAATCCTACATTTATTCATCATTCATCCCATGAAATTGCCTGTGCATATAATGAGCTAGGTGTATACTTTCCAAAAACATCAGTTTTAAGTTAGGTTTTAATCGAACATGTCCAAAAATGTGAATATTGTTTTTGCTATGCAAGATGCGAAACCACTGACCAACAAAAGGGTTCAAAGCCAATTTTATGTATTTGTTTTTCTTTTTATCATTCCTATTGTCAGATATGATCTTGGATCATCATGATTCTTCAGGGGAATTAGGCGATAATATTAGGGTAAAAGTAAAAGAAGCACTTTTGAAAAAACATCACCATCAAATTGAGAAGAAACGGAACAATCTCATTCCAATGGTACGCTCTTTCGCAGAAGTGGGGAAGAAACAGTCAGAACCCCATTTACTTGACAAAAATAGTAAGTATCTCTGGATATACTGATCTTGTGTGAGTGGATACGTTTCAACAGGTTAAAAAAAAAAAAAAAGTTGAATATCGCTGACATTGGATTTTTACTGTAAAAATGCTTATTATCATGAAGCTGTTCACTGCCACAGAGAATGAATGGGTGAAAATAGGAACATCGGGACAGACCTAAGAATTTATAGGAAATGATAGACCTTATTCATACACCTGTATTATCACTCCATATTGGATAGAACTATGATGCATTGCATGCAAGCAGTTTGATTCTTTTTTTACATGAGCTGAAGGAGTGGGTGATGATTGGGAATAGGCGTTTCTAGCATAATTGGCTTCATTTAAGCTTTAATTTTATGTATTGGAGTCTTGTTACGCGAAAATCTTCCTCTTTCTTGCAATTACTATGTTTAACGGAAAGGAACTGCTATGTGCTAGATTGTCACAGCCTGTATGCCAGTACACCTATGGTTTATTCTAAATTGCATTTTATGTATAGAAACACGCTTTACAATCAACATTCCCTAATGTGGTGTAGACAGGGTCAGTTTTATACAAAGTGGGGCCCTGGGCAAAACTAAAAGTGGGGCCCCCAAATAAAACTATTTTATGAACATTCACAGTCAGTAAGAGGCTCCTTTAGCCCTGCACAATAAGAACACTTAGTTATTAACACTTAGACAGTAGTATGGTAAGTATCTGTAATATGGGACTGTAGGAGAATCTTATAAAGGAGACATATGAGAGGTAGATTGATGATAGAAGATAAATATGAAAGATGATATAGATTTACAGATGATAGATAATAGATAGGAGACATATAGGTAGATAGAAGATGTATAGATAGATAGACAAAAAGCTACATAGATAATTGGTTAGATAGACAGATATAGATAGGAAATAGACAAATTATTGGAGACAGATAACTAGACAGATAGATGATAGATATATAGGCAGGAAATAGATGATAACCATCTTCCCCCAGGCATTCAATCAAGTGGTATAAAAAGAGCAATACATCCTCTGCTCACAAAAGTCCACATGCAGGGGGCCCCTCTAGGAAATGGGGCATTGGGCAAATGCCCACTTTTCCACCCCCAAACGGTCTTGGGTGTAGATATATATTGACCTTGGTTTGGTGACTAGTCCTGTGGCCACATATGAACTTATAAATATTGTATATAAATAAACAAATATTACATTATCTGAGTGCCATGGTTTTCTACTGTATTATTGCTTTTAACTTTGCATTTGGCAAAAGTACATTGCCCTGTTTATATGGGACGATGTACTGCTGACAGCAGTGCCTTACAATGGAATATCTTTATCTTTGGTGAAAAGAAAACTGATTGAGTAGTAGTCCCTGCTCGGCACAGAAAATAAATGGAAGCTGCATATACACATCCATTATGACCTTTTCAGTGTTCCCAGTAAATGTGTTTTTTTTCCTACAGGTCTGTCTGTTTCCCCACAACCCACACCCTCTACTTTAGACGTTAAAAACGGTGGAAACCATGACAACAGCAGCGCTGTTGATCTTAGTAAGGTGAGTGAGTATCTTCTGTTGTAAGTACTCAAGATGTGCTTAAAAAATATTTATAATTATATATTGTACTTGTTTCACCTTGTTCAGTGAACTTGATCATTTATTACTTGGGAAACTAGTATAGTTGTCTATATGTATTCAAAAGTTGTAGGTCAGACAACCATCGGAATAGGTTGCTACCAAGAATTCATACCCAATTCTCAACTTTTCTCTCTTTTCAGAGATGGTCATCAGATCCCACTGAGATGACATTAAATCTTTGCAGTCTTCGTCCACCCCTGATACTTTTAAACTAGTACAGCGTTTTTATAGAGATTGGAAGAGCATTGAGTGTGTAAAGAAATTTCAGGGGCTGAATTGCGCATCAGGTTCTATTGCAAAGGCTTTTTCATTATAAAAAGTTCAAACAAGTGGCAATGTGTTTTGACACCATGTTGGTGTCTTCAAAAGTCTAAAAACTGCAATCTCCTAATAAGTCATTTATTGTTTTTTAACATTTTGGGAAGACCTGAGCATTGTATGGCCTGCTGGCCATACCCAGCCCTCTACCCGTCTCTGATCAGCCCATACCTGACCTCCCACCCATGCACCAAAATGCTGAGGCATCGCAGGTACCTGACCGCGACTGCTTCCTCAGGGAGAGTGGGGACCCAGGGCTGTCACCGTGGCAGAGCAGGTAGTAATACACTCCCTGTTCTGCCACATGCACAGCACTGCAACACTCCTCGTGCCGGCAGCACAATTACAGTGGTTCTGGGCACCTTTATGCAGGACCAGAACCATCACCGGAGAGATCAGAGGAAAGGGGGGGGGGACTGTTTTTTTTTTCTTAAAACCTCCACTGTCATAAAAAGATGATTATGGAATGGGATAGGGCATAAAGAGAGGGGGCATTGGTAAAGGGGGCATATGGAGAGGGGGCACTATAAATGGAGACATAATTGAGGGAGCATTATAAAAGTGGACATGGATAGAGGACATAATGGAGGAAGCAATATAAAGGGGACATAAGGAGAGAGGTCTTTATAAATGTAGGCATAATGAGAGCTGGCATTATAAATGGGGGGAAGGAAGGAAGACATAACGAGAGGTGGTATTAGGTATTTCTCATCTGGTCCCTGGAAAATTAACTGCCCATCCCTAATTTAGGGGGAGATTTAACACTGTGTTTGGATCATTTTCTTGCGACTGTTTTTTTTTTTTTGCGACTGATTCACCGCTCTTGGCTTTCTTTGGTGTTTGTTCGGACATTTGAGCACTCAACCTCACCGCTAATGATTTGTCACATTAATCACTAGGTTGCAAAACTCTTTTTCTGTCTATTTTGCATGAAATCGATGACTATTTTGGAAAAAGTCACAATTCATACAATGGATATGCAACTTTTTAGGCACAGAAATATGCTCATTTTGCTGCAAAGACAGGTATACTATAAATTGGATTTAAAAAAAGGACACTAGCCAAGTGCAAAAAAAGATCTCAACAAACTGAAATTAGTGATAAATTCCCCCTTCAGTCCTTAGATACATACAAGGAAGGTTCTTTATGCTTTCAAAAGCTTTCTAGAGTGATGTAGATCTACAAGGCCACAAGTAAACTTCAGAAGTCCTATGCGTAAAGTGAATCTATGGAATTATATCATATTTTATGTATGTTTTAGATTTACACATTCTAGGGGGAGAAAACTATCAAAAAGTTGGAGACTGCAAAGTTTTTGTTGCATTTCTTTGGTTTCACTTTCGTCTACTTTCAGTTGTTCCCCTAGTTGTAGAGGTTGTTAAAGTGTCTAAACACTTGTAAAATATGGAACAAGTCATGGTTTGTATTTAAGTACACATTATGACAACTCTAGCACATTTTTCTTAATTACAATTAATTACAAAATCACTGATCTCATGTTAATGTTATACATTTTTAAGGTGGATCTTCATTTCATGAAAAAAATACCTACAGGAGCAGAAGCCTCCAATGTATTAGTGGGAGAACTGGATTTCCTAGAACGACCAATTGTAGCCTTTGTCCGTCTGTCCCCAGCGGTTCTTCTTACTGGACTGACGGAAGTCCCTATACCCACAAGGTGATCCAATCTGTTTGTTAATATCAACAAATATCCTGTCACACTCTAACCAGGGTAGTTGTGTGTTTTTTGGATTATCCAGTAATGTTTGGAAAGTGCTCTTTTACTATTACTAATGTGACAGTGTATACTGTCATCCCAGAGGATTATCTTATGTTGCTGTATTTTAGAGTGACACTTTTCTCATCTGAAAATAAGTAGAAAGTGACAACTTTCTGTCACTTTGTAGTATTTAAGTAATCACAGCACCGTTCCCAACCCAAACACTTTCTCTTCTATTGGCACAATAAAAAGATGATTTTGATTTTTAGTATTCCATTATTAATGAGAATTAATGCCATGCCATGAAAATTAACCCACTAAACCCATTAAAGACTTAGCATTACCTTATTCCTAAATAGTTCCTTTCCATGGCTGCAATGTTAAAAAAATCAGTTTGTAAACTTATGTGCAACTCACCTGATTCCAATGAGTATGTTGACACTAATTGAGTCAAACAAGGCCCTACATATTCAGTGTCTACTGCATTGCCCTGCCTCCTTGTTCCTGATTGACAGGTCTCACTAGGACATGCTGCTTTATGGGACATTGAGAAAGAGCTCTGTTACATCATTGGGCACTTAAAGACATGTGACCAGGGTGATGTCATCTAAGGTCCTGTTACATCTGCAATGTCTAGCCCATGTATGTTCCTGACCTCCATGTGCTATACCTCCCCATCCTCCATGGAGGCATGCTGTGATTTCATGTGGATATATACATGGGGAAGACATTGCAAATGTAACATGACCTTAGATGACATCACCCTGGTCACATGACTTTAAGTGCCCAATAATATAACCGTGCTCTCTATCTTAATGTTCCACAAAGCAGCCTGCCCTAGTAAGACCTGTCAATCAGGAACCAAGGAGGCAGGGCAATGCAGTAAACACTGAATATGCAGGGCCTCATTGGACTGTCAGGGGAACCTGTCACTAGCTGTATTTGTGAAAAAAAAACTAATGGCAATAGATCATTGTATAATGTGTGGATGTTGGGTCCAGTTCTTTTTTCTCTCCCCATGTTATATTTGTGAAAATGTGGCAGGTTTCCTTTAAGGAATTCATAGATGTTAAGAGGCTTCATTATTGTATTTTCTGAACCATTTTTGTGTATCTATCTATCTGTTGTTCCTATCTATCTGTTGTTCCTATCTATCTATCTATCTATCTATCTATCTATCTATCTATCTATCTATCTTTCCCATGTATCGCCTATCTATTCCTATTGTGCTCCCATTTTATCCATCTCATGTATTTCAGTCTATTTTATAGCAGGTTCCCAGTGAAGGTCGATTTTTTTATTTCTCTGTTAATTGCCTGTGTTTTGTGCCAGCTCCTGACTGATCTCTTTTATTTTGTTAGTTTTCCGTCAGGCTATCACTGCTGAGATCTAATTCCACTTCCATTGCATTCTTCCAGCCAAACCTTCTCATTACCTCATACCGAGCTGCCAAATTACCCTCTTATTTATGACACAATTCTGTACATATTGAGGTTGGAAGATAGACACCCATTAATTACCTTTATATTTTGCCAAATTTCGGTTCTAGTTTTAAAGGGGAGAATTTGAATTTGGGGATAGCCAATGTACTTATACGTCTTATTTTAAGATGACACAAGCTAAATGTGTGAACCGTAGAGTTACTGAATATGAGAGCTGCTGATAATTATTCCATACATTTATCACTTCATATGGTTGAGCTCAGTACATTACACGGCATATTGTCACACAATGTCATTTCCCATAGTACGGTAAGTCTAGTTTAATAATTAAATCTGTAAATCCTGGCCTTCTCATGACTGGAACTAACTACTTCATAGCCATTTAGTAATCCTGTACATGCAGTTTTATTTCCCTGACTTGTGATGTTACACAGTTCTCCTTCGGCCTAATAGGCCGCAGTTGAAGCCTGAGAAGCCATTACAAAGGAACAGTGGCCTGCCGCATGGCCAGTCTGGTCCTATAGGATATATACCCACACGTTACAATAGGGAGTACCCTTCCACCCCGGCGTACTGACAGGACACCAGTAATGATAAGGCTTAAATAATATAAAATTACCTCAGCTTTGTCTGTAAGGCTCTATGATACAATATATATACACTCACCGGCCACTTTATTAGGTACACCATGCTAGTAACGGGTTGGACCCCCTTTTGCCTTCAGAACTGCCTCAATTCTTCATGGCATAGATTCAAGAAGGTGCTGGAAGCATTCCTCAGAGATTTTGGTCCATATTGACATTTTTAGGCATTAGGTTGGGGTGATTGAGTCATATGTGTCTTGAAAAGCAGTACCTTGTGTTATTTACCTACCCCGAAAGCCACTCTAAATTCTTTGTAGTGGAATACCCTCTTTTATGTACCTTTATGTACTTAAAGGAAACATGACACATGGAAAATACAGTCTGATATGCGGAAAGCAAGTTGCATATGTGCTGATCAGATGTTTACCTCCTACTGCTCTATAACACTCTGTCTGTAGATAGGACATTATGTCCAATCTGCCCAGCTGCTCCTGGTCGATAACATTCTGCCTCCAGACCACTGTGTATAATCTACTTATTGTCTCCTGGTCTATAACCTGCTGTCTGTAGATAGAAATGCGTTTTCATGGTGATAGTTTCTCTGAAAGGGTGTCTGTCAGTAGTTTTGACGACTCAAAACTTCTTACATCCCTTGTGAAGAATACATAGGGTTTGCAGAGGACTAGGATTACAAGGGTTTTTTATATATTTTTTTTTTGGTCATACAACCAGTATGACAGCACTTGGCTACGTTTTAGATTATTTTTGTGTCCTCTGTCTATTGAAGTCGGCAGTTAGAAGTATGGGTGCTGGAACCTATTGGGACTTATTGGAACTTATCAAGGTCTTGATTTAATGCATAAGGGTTCAGGTTCCCAGCCACTTCTAGTCTCCTATATACAATTGTATAAAGACAGCTAGTCCTAACTTGGCCTTATGCAAATGTATACTTGTTTTTTTCATTTTGAGGTAATAAAACTATACACTACCATCAAACAGTAGTCCATAGCTGCGCCATAAGTAAATGGGGGATGACGTGCAGTAACCCAGCATTGCCACTACACAAAGAATGGAGCTGTGCTTTTACCTGTGATTTCTGTGTTGGTTCTGGCCCTGGAGGCATTTGTGAATAACTGTTTGTTGGGAATGCTAATCCTAAGGCCATCAGAATTTCTAACCTGCAAAATCCCTACAATTCTTTAATAATTCTTGTAAATTACCAGGAGAAAGTTGATGTTTCAAAGGTTAGTCCTTTCCTTCTATTTGATTTTATGCCTTTCAGGTTTTTATTCATCTTACTGGGGCCAGTAGGAAAAGCACAACAATATCATGAGATTGGCCGATCAATGGCTACCATAATGACTGATGAGGTATAGTATGCAGTAGAAGATGAACTGATATATATGTATATTTGGGGATAAGGGATTAGGTATAGTAATATGACTTGTGTTGTATATGTCATATCCTCCCCAGTATGCTATTCCTTTTGGACACATTTATGTAGTCATTTTTAAAGGGTACCTCTCACCAGGGTCAGTCTATGCTCTTTATGTTTCTGGTATGTTCTCTATTCACAATCTATATTTTATACATTATGGGAACTGTAACACATTGTGGAGGCTGCTTAGGAAAGGGCATCATGAATAGCATGAGTCTCGATCTGCAGTTTCTCTATAATTGAGTTGAAAAAGCCACATGTGACCCTGGTGACAGGAATCTGTTAAATGTCAGCCTCCATCCTTACCGGCTGCTATAACAGACTTATAATGCTTTTAAAGATTTTCCATGATGTTGCTTACAAAGCAAAAGACAGAGGAGACTTGCTAGCGGGGATTGACGAATTCTTGGATCAAGTAACGGTTCTCCCACCAGGAGAATGGGACCCATCTATCAGAATCGAGCCACCAAAGAATGTTCCTTCTCAAGTGAGTACCAGATACGATCCGAGAGCCTAAAAATCCACAAATTGTAATACAGAGAAAGTGCCAGCCTATCATTCCTTCATGTGCAGATATATTGTGTAGAGATTTTACTGCTGCTCCTCCCTTCTCCTTCTTTGTAATCTCTGTCTCACTGAGCTTCTCTCTAGCAAGATGGAATTCAGAAGCAATTTTAGAGTATAAAGAAGGGGGAGGTGATTAGAGCACAAGTAAGTGGGCAAGGAAACAGTGTGCCCAGAAAACATACTTTCTTGAATTTGCTTGCACTGTTGATTTATATAAAATTTGATGAAAAGTTAGACCATTTAAGCCAAATTCACATATTCAGTTGGTTTCCATTATACTTCTTTGGAAGTAAATTCTCCATTATTTAACATGAAACTCTAAAATGTGTTTGTTAAAATTATTTTTTTTCGGCTATGTCTAAATTTTTTAAATTTATTTAATGAATTAATGTATTTAAGAAAATGATAAGCTATAATTATATATATATATATATATATATATATATATATATATATATATATATATATATATATATATAAATTATAATATAATAGCAAGAGCTATTATTTTTGTCCGAATGCTGAAAGTATAAGATAGGTGACAAACGGATGATAACGGAAGGCGTTAAAAATCCATTGAAGTCATTAGAAATTTTAATGTAAAGGCTCATTCATATTTGCGTGATCTGTGTCCAGTCACTATTTTAACTGCATCCATTTTTATTTTACTGTCTGTGTCATCTGTTTTTCTTAAAGTGCACAAAAAAAAAAACATATGGGTTTCCAATCACCAATCCCAGTTGGTTGACTAGCCACAAAT
The DNA here is from genome assembly GCF_040894005.1 of Engystomops pustulosus. NCBI lineage: Eukaryota > Metazoa > Chordata > Amphibia > Anura > Leptodactylidae > Engystomops > Engystomops pustulosus. The sequence continues at coordinate 58,592,995 of NC_092412.1, read as the reverse complement.
GACAAAAAATGTACCACAAATAGATGTCATCCAAATCCTGTCCATTTTTGTGCAAATTCATTGACTTCTATGGAGGTCTATGGTCCGCATGTCTGCCATCCACATGTGGTCTGCACATCCATGAAAAACAACAAACATGTGAAAAGAGCCATAGAGCCTGTATTCTATCCGCAAAAAAAATAATAACATACGGAACTCCGTCAGCTCCATAGAGATTAATGGAGCAGAACGGTCATGCCCAGGCGCCTTCTCCATTACTCTTACAGACCAACGAGGGCTCAGAAGGATGCATGTGGGACCCCTCGTTTTCGTGATATGTCTGGGTCTCATCACTGAGACCCCACTGATCAGCAAGGTAGGCCCTATCCTGTGGATAGGGTCTAACTTCTGTTCGTGGGAAAACCCCTTTAAAAGTAAACAGGCCTCACTGCAAATTCTGCATCAGGGATGACCACATAGTGCCATTTGTAATACTGTTGTCTTCGTATAAGGAGGTCATCATTTGATTGACGCTGGTGGCCAAGAAAAGATGAGCCCCTTTAAACTTCATCCATAGTGTTATCTATGTGTCCCCAGCAGAAGAATAAATTGGCACACAATTGTGGAAGAAATCCAATTTATTTGTTTTGATTAGAAACAATGAAGACTTTCTTCTACAAATCTGCAACGTGTAATATATCTGAATTAACCAAAGTTGAGCCGGAGGAGCCCTGTCCATTATGTAATAATTTATAAATGTGCAGACATGTCCCATGGCTGAGCAGTGATGCGTTGTGGAATAATTGCCATAAACTGTGAAAGGTTTTTGTTACATAATCATCCTTCAGGAGAAAAGGAAGATGCCGGGAGTCCCCAATGGAAATGTCTGTCATGTGGATCCTGAACCGGAGCCTGAGCACAGTGGACCTGAACTGCAGCGCACTGGGAGGTCAGTGAATGTAACTTGTAATTATGTGAACTACCAGAGGGCCTTAGTGTAAGAAGGTAACAGGAGATATTGTGTCTGGTGCAATGATGTAAATGTCTATTCATTTTAGCATTTATTGCATTATGGAAATCCATATTTGAATTTACAGTGTATCTCTATGTCACAAGATAGATAAAGTAGCGGATGTCCCCATGACAACTCTTGTGTTCACACTCACACATTTTGTACCGCTTCATGAGCAATAGTGCTCATAAAAGGGATATGTCTCTACATTATTCATTTAGACTGTGTAGAGACATGTCATATTGACAATGCGGTACCACCTAGTCTTTAAAGGAACACTCCAGTCAAATTTATTGAATAACACATGGTGCAGGGCCTGAAGGGAGGAGCAAGACTCATTTTCATTGTATTCCTAGAACTTTGCTAGAACCTGGAGTCAGCTCTCACTGAAGTGTTACTTTATTTAACCAATTCCAGGAGGAATGTCACTAAGCCAAGTTATTAGAAAAGGTGTTCATAAAATTATTTAATTGGTAAATTTTGCTTTGATACGGCCCCTCGTCCATTTTTTTTGTACCAATGACCTATCCACAGCATCTGATTGTGGGGGTCTGACACCTCATCGGGGGTCGGAGACAGATGCAGAACTGAATAGGAGTTGAAGCTCTTTGGTACTCCTGCTATATGCTGGTCAAATCTTTTGGCACTAAAAGATTGTTGGAACGACTGATTATTCCTGAGTTCATGTATGGGACACCCACCAGTCAGATACTGATGACCTGTGGTAGGTTAGCATTATTACAACTGGATATGGGCCAGAAAACCCCTTTGATGTTTCATTTTATAAAACTTTTGATATACACACATCACTAGGCCATGATCACTAGGGTCCCAACATTTAGACCATCTATGATCAGACACCTATGCTCTATACGCATCGGTAATCTACCGCTGACATCCCCTTGTAACACGCTTGTGTGTTAACCCTTTAAATGCTGCGCGACCGCGGCATTTCAATGGCTCCAGGGGGATTCTCTGTACAATCGCCACCCCCCCCTTCCCCGGGGGGTCCGGTCGGAGCTATGGCAACCCTGGCGTCTGAGCTAAGACCCCAGGGCTGTGCATAGTAAAAGCCTGTAAGGTCCTGTCTGTTACAAGACCCTACAGGCAGTGTGTCATGCTAGCATGATAGTGCTAGGTATTATAATCGACAAGCAATTGAAGAATTGCTTGTTCATGTCCCATAGTGGGAAAAAAAAAATGTTTTTAAATAAAATAAACTAATTATAAAAATAAATAAATAAACTAGAACATTAATACAAATGCCCCAAAAGCACCATTACAATTATATAACAATTACATATCACCATACAAACCACGTGTCCATAATGACCCATACAATTTAAAAAACCACTATTAAACCCACACAATGAACAGCTTAAAAATGTTAATAAAACCCACCGAAATTTTTATTTTGACCTATAAATATATATAATGTGTTACTTAGGCTATATGGTCAACACCAAAACAAAAAGTAAAAATTTCAATGACAGAATTATTGTTTTTTTTCTACAATCCCCCCACAAAAAAGTTAATACATTTTCTGCAATAGGACATAGCCACCCCAAAATAGTATCACTGAAAAATTTATCTCATACCACAAAAAGTTAGCCCTCACATGGCAACATTAACAGAAAAATAAATGTTTTATAGCTCAGAAAAGTGCGTCCATAAACCAACTAAAAAAAAAATATCACTCCTTTTGAAAATAGAGTGATATTTAGGCGGTTTCTAAAATTATATATTTTAAAATTTTATTAAGAACAATAATGATCCACAAAAAAGTCATTTCTAAAATCTCCTTGAAAATACCAAAAACCGATGTTCGATTTGTAAGTCGCGCATCAGCAAAATAAAATACCCAGATATTTTAAATATTATGAAAACATAAAGCATAACATATTATAAATGTTAGTTTTATCACCTAAATTAGTTACTATCTGTCTAAAAACTAGATAATTTTGTATTTTGAAAATACCATATTTTTCGAAAATTTTTATTTTTTTATAAATAAACACGAAACTTATCAGCCAAAATTTACAACCAAAATAAAGTGCAACGTGGGACAAAAAAAAAAAAATCTCCAAATTGGTTTTAAAACTTAAAGTGTTCAAAATTTATAAACACAAAAAGCGTCAGATTACAAAAAAATGGGACTGAGCCGTAAGCTATAAACTGTCTCCGTCCTGAATCAGGCACCTATTTGCTCGATGATCACAGTACTGGGATCAGATCTGGACTTCTGTCTCCATTCTCAGTGTTGATTCTGGTGAATTAGGAAGCTGTAATTAGCTGATACTCCCAAATGTTGGACCCCTTACCAATCCAATATTGATGGCCTTTCCAATGGACTGGCCATTATTATCATGAAGCTGAAAAACTTTATTAATACATAAAGGAACACCCTGCATGTTGCATTTCCCACCCCTAAACAGTATCACTTTTCTGAGAAGTTCTTAGAACTTAAAGGGGTTGTCCACGTCATAAGATAATTATTAGTGTATATGTAATGAAAAGTTATGCAATTTTCTAATATATTTTCTCTATCAATTCCTCTCTTTTTTTTTAGATCTCTGCTTGATGTCATTAAACTGAAAGCTTCATTGTCCACTTCATCTGAGTAAAATGGTCCATGGCCATGTGATCTCGTATTGGAAGATCAAGAACTGCAGACACATACTTCAGCGTAGCTTGCAAAAATTCAGACCAAAAAGTCTTTTAGAGAACAATAATTCATCCCACACAATCAATTTTAGGCAGAAACATCATCTCTAAAGGACTTTTATGATGGTATGTTATACTTTGACTACAGAAGAATTTATGCAGGCTACACTGAAGTATAAGAGCGATTCAAAAAAGTTTGTCGTAGCACATCCAGATAAACACGATCCTTTATTTCTCATTCATTAAAAAGCAAGTACAGAAACCTACACATTTCGGCTATATTCTGAGCCTTACCTATCTATCCGATTTATACAGCCTCCAGCAAGGCTATGTGAGACGTTTTTTTTCTCTTATATGTTTCCATTCACACTGCAGTATGAAGTCTGCAGTTCTTGGTCTTCTAATAAGAGATGCACCTGTGTGGCATCACACGACAATGGATCACTGTGAAGCTTCATGTTGAGTGTTGGCGGCAGAGATGTAGAAAACTGTGAGGAATTGATACACAAAGTATATGGAAAAAAAAGTGTATAACTGTTCATTACACAAACAGTATAAATTATTTGCTTAAAGTGGACAAGCCCTTTAAACTTTCAGGACATTTCAAATCTAGAACCACCTAAATATGTGTATAGAAATATTGCCTATGTCCAATGCTTAGGCCACATGGTGCATCAGAATGGAGACTATTGTGCATGTTGTCGGTCTCTATAACAGGAGGGCTCTTCTTGAATGACATACTCTGGAGAGTGTAAAGCTGATGCCTCCACAGCTATGTTTGCCCCTGTTATCTGCCTTGCAGTGATGTGCCCTCTCTGTTATTACAGGATATTTGGCGGTCTGGTGGTAGACATAAAAAGGAAAGCTCCTTGGTACTGGAGTGACTACAGGAACGCGCTGAGCTTGCAGTGTGTGGCTTCTTTCCTCTTCTTATACTGTGCTTGTATGTCTCCGGTCATCACATTTGGGGGTTTGCTTGGAGAAGCTACAGAAGGTCGAATAGTAAGGAAATTATGTTTGCCTAATTCTGACATCCATCCCCACCTAGCTTCTTGCTGATTTCCTATCTGCATAGGAAATCTTTTGATCAGATGTTTAATAGCCATCATTTCCCCCTAATCAGGATAATCCCAATCTCTGGCTTTACATAAGCACTGCACATATCTGCTATTAGCCGTTTAATGACCAATTAATGGCTTTGCCCAGCGCCTTGATGTCAATATTTTTAATGTACAGATAAGTAGAGATCCCCAATTACGCTACTCCGACACTGTTCTGTCACCATCTTAATTCACCAGGGTGGGCAAATCACTTAAAGTAATAAATGTTGTACAGTAATTCGATCTTCCCATCTTCTATGAAAGGGCTAGTCACATGGAGACTGCTTTTATTAAGGCCGCCTGTTGTTGGCTTAATAAGATTTGCATTGATGTGTTGTCTTCTATGAGCTGCTCACTGAATAAACTACTGCTTGTGCCCCTACAGAGTGCAATAGAATCCCTGTTTGGTGCTTCTATGACAGGAATCGCTTATTCGTTATTTGCTGGACAGCCGCTCACCATTTTGGGAAGTACCGGACCCGTGTTGGTGTTCGAGAAGATTCTTTTTAAGTTTTGCAAGTAAGATTTAACCTTTCAGAAAAATGTGTAAATGTATCATGTTGTCTTCAAGTGACCCATACTTGGTCATCCATGATTGCTTTTCTACCTGCGTAATGGATCATGCTTTGTGCAGCGCTGCGTAATCTGTAGGCACTATATAAATATAGAATTATTATTATTAGTAAGTGAAACACATAAGAACTTAAATGCAAAGAATAAAGGGTCCATATAACAATGCAGCATGCACCACCAGGTGCTATATTTTACAGCATCTTTCCCTCTGATGTATTAATCTCTTCTAGGCCTCTTCTAATGTACAGGGCACAGAGATGATATAGAGCGAAATGTCACAATTATCTCCCCATTGTTCATCAGGAAACACTGTTTGTATAGTGGGGTGGAATTTTATTTTTCCCCCATTTAACCTAGTCACAACATCCACTAGTTTTTCTCTTCTAAATGGCAAATCTATTTCCATGATTGTTCCTACACTTTTATAGAATATGTGCAATTTCCTTTGTATTTGACTGCATGTTTTATTCATGTTGTGAGTAAAACGTAATGACGCCTTTGATTAATAAATGTGTTTTCTTACTGAGATGCAAAAATCAGATTTTTCCTTCCTGACTTCCTTCAAATTTTGTCTTCAAAAATTAGCAACTAACTATCGGGATTAATTAGGGATTTTTTAAGGAAATCTACAATGGGGAATCTACTTTCTGAGAAATTCCCCATGGTAGATTCCCTGTCCGGGCAGCAGCTGTATCCCTTTTTTCTCTAATCCAGGGATGCGCCTGCTGCCGAAATAAGATTTAATGCTGGAATATGCAAATTAATTTCTAAGGCTACTGGGAGCATGGAGTAGCTTAAGACAGCTTGCTCCATGCTACTAGTAGCCACTGCTGACCCTCCTCTATCCACTCGGGCCTGTTTCTGGGCATCATTTGAGCTCTGCGCAAACACAGTAGCTCTCTGCCAGCAAACTCAGAGCTCCCCAGAAGCGGGCGTGTCGCCGGCTGTGAGCTACTGCGCTTGTTAATTTCCCATTCTTACAGTGTCCCTTACAGCCCCAATGCATAATGGGAGAATCAACAGTTATGGGAGGGGTACTGTGACCACCCTGCTAGGCCTCAGCCCCAGGCCACTCTAATCCTGGGCTATGGCTTCCCCCAAAAAAGGCACATTGCCATGGTGCGACTCCTCTTCACCCATGTAACTCTTAATAGGTCATTTGAATACAGTGTTCAAAGAGCTAAATCTTCTAAAATATAGAAAGACATTACTGTGATCCTTTCCAATATATCAAGGTGGGGAAAGTTTGTGGACATAAATCTTCCTTCTCTATAATAGAATAATCAATTGTTCAGTATTTGAAGAGATCACAGCAAAGTCTAGAACCATCCAAAAAATAATCATCATAAAACAATGTCTTTGAAGCTGAAGCCGCCTTTGAATTGAATAGAAAGCCCCGGCACATTCAGTGCCGCTGTCTCCCAGCATTGTGCTACCTGAGTCATAGAGCATGTTTGTCTTTCATTATTACTCTTGCCCTGCATGCAAGCGCTGCCTGCCTCTATCCATTATATTAACTGTTGTCTGTCTCTTCTCTAGAGAATATGACCTGTCATATCTGTCACTGAGGGCGTGCATTGGGCTGTGGACAGCTTTCCTCTGCATTGTTCTGGTTGCCACTGATGCCAGCTCTTTGGTTTGTTACATTACCCGTTTCACAGAAGAAGCATTTGCCTCTCTGATTTGTATTATTTTTATCTATGAAGCCATAGAGAAGCTGATACACTTGGGAGAGACATATCCCGTGCACATGCACAGCCAACTGGACAAGCTGACCCTTTATTAGTAAGTGTTCTCCCTTCTCGGCAAAGAATGGATGGTATTTTGTGAGTAGAGAGATGGCAGCGAGGGATAAGCTATAGACAATATTTAGAAGGAGCAGAAGTCCTTCCATGTCATCAAATCCATTTGTGAGCAAGGACAACAACAAAGAATGTACAAATATATTCTTCAAAGGTGTTGTACCAGGTTTGCAAAATATCCTCTATCAAAGACCACTGAACGTGAGGGTCCGACTGCTTATAACACCAGGAATCTGAAGGACATTGGTCCCGTTCGCACTAATCGATGGATCATCTGACCATACAAGCGTCTTTTCGCTGCATTCGTTGTGCATAGCGCTCTCTTATCTCCAGCACTCTCATTTACTCCTAGCCAAACTATGTCCTCTGACATTTACGGATCCTTATAGAAGATAAAATGCAAACCTGGTACAGTCCAAGGCGGTGTCACTTCTCTTGTCCTGATAACAGACATGTTATGGTGACAGGTTACCTTTAAATCTAATGACCATAATAAAGTCCTGCCTTTATGCAGCTACCTTTAGAGGGCGCTAACACCCTCAGAATCCCAAGTCTATAGTATGTTTAGCGCACTGTATGTGCACACTTGTCCTTACACATGAACACGTGGCATTTTTTGGATACCTTATATATAAAAATATTATATATGTTACCATGCGTTTGGCGAGTTTGGAAGCATTTTCACTAATGCTGGAAGTATAAGTAGCTGTGTTAGCATTGGGACACCGCACCGTAATTCAGCAATGGAGAAATACACTTTCAAATTAGCCAAATACATGGTAACATATAAAAACGTGTGCGTTTATGGGATGTGTGTAAAAATGCATTAAAAAAAAGCCTTGTGTGAAAGGATCCTAAGAGTGATGCCAGATGGCGTTTTTAGTCTGTTTTGAAACATGCGTTTTCAGTCCGTTTAAAAAACGGTTTGCATCCATTTTTGACCGCTCACCCCCTGCTCCTCTCATCGGCGCCGATGTATGCCTGCCGTACTACGAGCATACATCGTGTGAATGTAGCCTTAGCATGGGGAGAGGAGGAGGAAGTGAGCGCAGCTCTCCATAGGAAGATATGGCTCACAGCGCCGTACTACGTCCTATCTTTTTCCGGGGTACGGAGCAGTACGGTGCTGCACGTATGCTGCACCGTACCGCTCTCGTAGGGTGCCGTGTGCCCATTGTCGTCTATGGGGGACGTATATCGGCCGTATATACGTCCCCCATACGTCAGTGTGAATGTAGCCTAAGTCTTTACATTTTCTTAGATTTTTTTTAAGTTGATATATTTTAAGAAGTGCAGATTTAAAGGTTAGTTCATGCCTATGTTATGAAGTGTTTGTTAGGGGTACACAACACTATTTCCAGGGGACATTATTGAGCTTTTCTCTTCACATAATTTTATATATACAAACTGATCTCCTCTGCACGAAGCCGTGCTTGTGGAGACCTGCACAGGGAGTGATATCCATATTACATGCTGCTGTCTACACCTTTGTGCAGGTGACGTATAGGAAAACCAGTTTACCTTCCTCTATGTATACACAATGAAGGAATATGAAGAAATAACATGTAAACTGGCTAAACTGAATGTTTGAGTTACTCGTTTCTTAGAACTGATAATTATTACATTATTTCTTTTTAAAGATGTACAATTGTCCTCCATATTTATTTTGTTTAGCTGTAAATGTGCTGCTCCAGAGGCGCCTTCCAACAATACCTTACTGTTCTGGAGAGAAAATAACATCAGCCTTTCTGAAGATGAGTGGGCCAACCTCACAGTCAGTGTAAGTATAGGAAATAGTGGGACTTTCAGGTCACCTACATTGTAACTCGCCTGCCAGAGAGTATCAGTGTACAATATAAAGTAACTAGTCGGTATTTCTTTAGCTGTATTCACATGGATCAGTTATCTGTACATGGTACCAACAATTATGAGGGGCACCGTTGTAAAGGGCATGTCTTAATGTTGACATGTGGGTGCCAGTTATAAAGAGACATATTAAAAATTCTCTTTAAATAAAGAAATGCATTTAGGGGAGATTTATCAGAAATGTCTGAGGTAAAACTGTTCTAGTTGCTGATGGAAACCAATCAGAGCTCAGGTTTAGTTTTATAAACAGCTGTTTAAAAATGAAAGCTGAGCTCTGATTGGTTTCCATCAGCAACTAGAACAGTTCTTCCCTCAGACACTTCTGTTAATCTCCCCCATTGTATGTACTGGCCTGAGTCCACTAGAGAAAGAAACTCGATTTGCAGAATTTGCTTCATTCAAATTTTCCTATATTTGCATCTCTCTTTTACATCCCCACGTCAAACTGGAATCTTTGTAAGATAAAGGTGGTGGTTTACAGGCATGTATTTCCATAAGGCTGCGAGTAAACACAGCATTAAAATAGTGTTAACATAATGTTAACATGATTTAAATGCATTGTGTTTTGCAAATGTTATTGGCAATGTAATGAGGCAAATCTCTTCTCTTCAGCTATTGTATTGCCTTTTAAAACTAAATGTAAACGCAACCTCATGGAGGAAATGAATTGTGTCTATACTATGGGCAAAACTCTTGTTTTTCTGGCAACATGTTTTCCTACTGATCACAAGAACACAGACAGTCACACATAGTCAACCAATGGCCTATTGGGACTGCCCTCATCTAATAGGCGCAGCTATGATATACCAATGTGCATGTTTCATATCAATAAAGGTAATGGAGAAAAGCACCAAATCCATCCCTAAATGTCACTCTCTAAATCCCCAAAATAATGGACACATTGGGGCACATTTACTTACCAGTCCCGAAAATTTCCAAAATCCGACTAAAAGGGGGGGGGGGGGTTCTGCCGACCCTTCGTAAATAAGCCCCATTGTTAGTTTCCCTATCTCACCTATACACTTAGATGTTAACGGAAATGAGAACTTTATCTTATATTTATCTGTGAATGTTACCGGCTCTGATGATAACTTTTAGCAAACAGAAGAAAGATTTCGGACATGCACTAATGTCCAATGTGAGGTCACCATGAAAGTCATCTTTTCTACCCGTATCTTCAAAAATTTTGGTGACATGGTGACATCTCCACCCCCTCAGTCTAAAGTCCATTCTCTAAGTAACAAATGGCTAATCTATGTGAGCTCTTTCATGTATTTTGTTTTTTCAGAATTGTAAAATGTTGCATGGAGAGTTTGTGGGACCTGCCTGCGGACACCACGGGCCGTACACTCCTGATGTCCTCTTCTGGTCCTGTATCCTGTTTTTCACCACATTTGCACTGTCCAGCACATTGAAAACATTTAAAACGAGTCGCTATTTTCCTACCAAGGTACGTTATGCAGAAATCTGGTGCTATTACACCATATTACATGAGAAATAGAGAAAAATATGGTAAACTCTCAGCTGTCTTGTGCTCCTTTTTGGTTCCTGTGACCGCTCTACAATCTCCGTGGCTTTTAGCCTTGTCAGACGGGAAGTAATAGTAATGACTTCATATATATTGTACATGTGAAGTTTGGGCTAATACCTGACCATTATTCAGGCCAAGGATTAGCTTATATGGCGCCATTAGAACCATGACAATAAGAGTAAAAAAAACCCTGTAGTTTGTGATATCATTTTATCCTAAAAATACAGGCAGGACAAAACTGAACCCGTGTAATAGCTGTATATGTTGTTTATATAATATTCTGCATCTTAATACCGTAACTCTCCTCAAGGCCAGCAGCCCACAACTATGGGCACTACATGAATCATGGAATGTGCACCTGTGATACCTCTCACCTAAACTCAAAAGTCTGAATCATATAGGACTTTTTTCCATCACAAACTTCCTCTACTACATCTGCATCTGGAAAATCATTCTAATTATAATGTCCATTTTTGCACTCAGGTGCGGTCAATGATCAGTGACTTTGCAGTATTCCTCACAATCCTGACCATGGTGATTGTGGATTATTTAATTGGAGTGCCCTCACCAAAGCTTCAAGTCCCCAATGAATTTAAGGTAAGATAAATAATAAAATGGTTGTCTAGATTCAATACCATAAAATAAATGTTTTTGTTGACCTTGATGTTGATGGTGAACATTATTAAAAAAATTTTTAGCAAGGGAATGCTGAGAAGTATTCCTTTGGCATGTTGGAGGAACAGAAGAAAAAATATTATTCTGTTGCATTAAAAGGGAACCTGTAATCTTTCACCATGAGAATGCAGTTTTGTGTTCTGGCAGCATATTATAAAGCAGGCGTGGCTGAGCAGATTGTACAGAGTGTCCTGCAGGCAGCATGTTACAGAGGAGGAGGAGCCAAGTGGATTGTATAATGTCCTATCTGCAGGCAACATGTTATAGAGGAGGAGGAGCCAAGTGGATTGTATAATGTCCTATCTGCAGACAGCATGTTATAGAGCAGGATGAGCTGAGCAGGTTGCACATAGGGGCAGATTTACTTACCCGGTCCATTCGCGATCCAGCGGTGCGTTCTCTGCGGTGGATTCGGGTCCGGCCGGGATTCATTAAGGCAGTTCCTCCGACGTCCACCAGGTGGCGCTGCTGTGCTGAAGTTCCCCGGAACGCACTGAAGTACACCGAGCCGGGCTGAGTGAAGGTAAGTGCAAGCTCCGCGACACATTTTCTTTTTTTTCAAAGCGTGGTTTTTCCGAATCTGTCGGGTTTCCATTCGGCCACGCCCCCCGCTTTCCATTGCGTGCATGCCAGCGCCGATGTGCCACAATCCGATCGCGTGCGCCAAAATCCCAGGGGAAATCGGAAATATTCGGGTAACACGTCGGGAAACCGCGAATCGGGCCCTTAGTAAATGACCCCCATAGTGTCCTAGGACTGCATTTTCATGGTAACAGGGCTTCCAGGACTGTATTGGTAATATCCTTTTTTGCTGCAGATATTTTATTTTTTCGGATGTTGCTCTCATTAGTATATTTTGGGCTATATGATAAATGATGCATTGCGTTTACAATAAAGTATCTAGAGGCGCTGTACTATATAAAGTAAATACAGGCAGTCTCCGTGTTACATAAAAGATAGGTTCAGCTAATTGTAACTTCCACTTATGTTTGTTTCTAATGACTAAAGATTTGTTTACACTTCCCTAAAAATACCATATACATTTGCAACATTTAATTCTTTTTTTAGTTGTGTATGACAAAGAACAAGTCATTGGGGGAGATTTATAATGTTGCCTAAGAGTTTTCCCATGGCAACCAATTACAGCTCAGCTTTCATTTTACCAGTGCTCATGAATATTTTAAAGGAGAGCTGTAATCGGTTGCCATTGGCAACTAAGAAACTTCTTAATTATAGACAGCTTGATAAATCTGCACCACTGTTTATATGTGTCTATATAATGTAGATTTATACTTATGTACTTATTTTCTCTTTTATTAAAGCCAACCAGAGATGATCGTGGTTGGTTTGTAAATCCTATTGGACCAAACCCCTGGTGGACAGTGTTCCCTACAGTGATCCCTGCCCTCTTGTGCACCATTTTGATATTTATGGACCAACAGATTACTGCTGTTATTATAAACAGGAAGGAGCATAAACTAAAGGTAAGACATTTTATACTTTGTATTTTAAGAATTATCCCAGGAAAGGTCATAGGTCAATATCAGATTGGTGTCAGAGCTCCTAACTTCTGTACTGCAAATGGATAGATGGGCACAAGCGCTAGTCTAGTATGTTTGAAAAAACAGCACAGAATAAACACAGTTCATCTCTCACCTTGTGTTTGTGAATATGAACAAATTCTAATGATCAACCTGTAGTACATGTTATTCCCTTAGGCCCCATGCACACGACCGTAGACAGCTATGAGGCACAGGCTCTTGTTGCGTTCACCGTTCCGAGCTGTAGCCACATAAAAGATAGAGCCATATCCTCTTTTTCCAGAAAAGACGGTATGGAAAGGCAGAAAATAGTCTGTGAGCCAAAAAATTAAGGAAGAGACGAAACGCTAAAAAGCAGGTCTAAAAGAAGAACTCGGCAGTCTTATAGTGTGACAGATTCATCATCACAATGATGGAACCTGCTACACATTAATGAATTTCCCCCATAATGCCTCCCTCATTTCTCATACTGCCCCACTCATTCAAATTCATATTGTGCCCCCATCAGTTAAAAATTCATATAATGCCAACCCCAATTAATATAGTGTTGCTCTAATTCATGCTTATAGTGCATCCTTCAATTCTTGTGTTTCCCCACTCATTCAGGTACTGCCTACCCCAATGTACAGCTTAACTTCTCTTGGCTTTGACTGGTGCTAGGGTAATGAGGCAGGTAACATGGCTACAACATTGCTCACCTGTGTCCAGGAAGGGGACCTGCAGCACCGCTCTCACATCAGTTGACCGTTATAGCCATTTCAATTGGACTGGAGCGGCCTACTCATGGAGTACTAATTGAGGGCTTTTCTGGATTATTATTCTATTCCCCGGCACCAGAGCAGACCCCCTCTCGCAGGAGCTGTGTGTCCCAACTCCTACCCAGCTTTTCAAGGCACTGACACCTGACCATTAAAAGACTAACTCTTAATGTAGTGTTTATTTCTTTTTTTGTTTTGTGATGCAAGATTAGAACATTTCAGATCAAGTGCAGTTTAACGCCAATGATAATGAAACACTGCTTTACTACTATATCTACAGTAACATTGATGTAATTCTAAACAGATTGATAATAATTTCCACTCCACAGAAAGGATGCGGCTACCACTTGGATCTGCTGATGGTGGGGCTGATGCTGGGCATCTGCTCTATCATGGGATTACCATGGTTTGTTGCTGCTACTGTCCTCTCCATTACCCATGTCAATAGTCTTAAGCTAGAATCTGAATGTTCTGCTCCTGGAGAACAGCCAAAATTTCTTGGTATCAGGGAACAGAGAGTGACCGGCTTGATGATCTTTGTGCTTATGGGTTGCTCCGTCTTTATGACTACTGTGTTGAAGGTATGTGATTGACTGAAATAATGTATCTATGCACTTGGCATTGTATCACTATATGTTGCTTTTATATATCCTCATAAACCTAAGGCTGGGTTCACACCTAGTTTTTGTGCATACTTTGTAAGGAGGATTCCAACGTGTCCTTACAACATATGGCACAGACATATTCCAATATATGCCTACGCAGTGGGATACGTCATCTAGGGACCCCACGCCCCCCCCCCTGAATTCGCGCAAGGGGGGGGGAGGTTGTATATCGGCAGCAGCATGGGATTGGCTGCTGCCATTGAAGAGGGTTTTCCCCACTGATGTCACTGTCCTGGGCAGTGACATCACCTGGTCCCCCCTCCTGCTGAGCAATGTATGCGTTCGACGGGGCTGTACACTGCATCTGCTCTCCTAGCTGTCCAATGTCTCCACTAAACACATATGTCGCTCAGCTAGAGGCTGCAGGATGAAAAGATGTAACTTGCTACTTGCATTTTTGGTCATACAGGATGTTTAGTGGCGAGATGGAGGCATAGTTGTTGTCAATTTATGCACTAAGCGTGTATACGTTGGGTGCTTTCCCCCCTTCTACTCTTAGCGTATACAAATAACGTGTTGTGAACCCAGCCTTAGTGTATATGTGAGAGAGGAAAAGTATATTAGAAGTCCTATTATTGGATGATTATGTACATGATAACTACTATAGAAATAACTAATAAGTTATAATAATTATTCTATACCTTGATTTATATTTACTATATATATGATACTTAAATATTAATAAATATATAAGTGTACAAAATGTATAAATGTACACCACTGGCCATCCTGGGAGTAAAGGGGCCTCACCACTACATATAGACAACAGATACATAAGAACAGACACTGAATATACTATAGTAATGTGGAGTCACGGGTTACCACATGTATTATAATTTCTTATTGCATCACACAGCTTTTGTCATCCTATATGCTTCTATCAAGCTAAATAAAAACAAAAGACATTAAAACCCTAACAAGTGATTTTTGGACAACTCCCTTAATCATTATGACCTACATAGACAGAGATGTGTTTATCCTGCTAGACTATAAACTCAGTGGAAGAATCATGTTATGTATGTTATGTCGACCTGCAGTACACTATAGTTGTATGCATCTACCTTCTTATATCACCTACTATATACTCTAGGGTTACCATATACTAATAACACTGGATTTAAATCATAACTGTAAAGTTGTAATAATTTTACCAAATTATTATACGTGATCCCCCCCTTTAAAAACAAACAGAACAAGCCTAAGCCTACTTTTTGCTGCTCGTTCTATTATTTCTAAAGTTCTGGCATTTTCTGTTCTGAAAGTGTTTGACAAAAATCTTTCTCACCAGAGTTGAAGTGGGTGGAGACTAATATCTGTCAGTCTATGCCTTCAAGCTGAGGCAAGTTAGATTGCCCACAGATTCCATGATGCCTTTTGTTGTCTCTCAAAGTAATTTAGCATTAAATCCATTTAGTTTCCCACAAGTAAATCCAAACAACACTGCACAGAGCACATACAGGATGTATATGGTGACAGCCTGGCAGCTTCCCTCACATGGAGGAGCAGGGAACATGTAGTAAGTGGTAGAAATCATTAGTACATGAAGTATCTGCCAGTTCAGTGTGAGCACTGTAAGGGTTCATAGCTTATCTGCACAGTGCTGATACTGCCCATGACAATATGGGGGAGGGGAGCAGCATGAGGTGCAGAGAGAGACAGAGAAAGTTCTGTAGAATCACAGACTGGGATGGAGGAACTGATCGGGAACAGGGGAGATCTTGTACCTCACTATTCCGTGCAGGAGACCTCTGTATACACAGTCTTGGAACATGTCCAGCTCTGCTACATGCACAGAGAGAGCTTTGTCAGATGACCTCCTCCTCTGTGAGCAGGGAGCAGCAGCTCCTCCCCTCCAAGGAGTCTGTAGAATTTCTAGATTAGTTTATAATACAGACTCTGGGGCTTGTCAGCAGAGGTAGTGGAAGCAGCTACTGCAGCTCTGAGGTAATCTGAGGCATATAGCAAAGAAACTGCTAGATTTAGGTAGCAAAGATAATAGGTAAAGTTGTTTTACATCCCAAGAGCTATTACAAGATTTACAGTTACTCTTTAAACATGGTAGAGGTGTTTAGCATATGGAATCCATTCCCTCTTTTTATTTCTTATTGTTTAAAAGGATCCTGACAGCTCTACAGTGTGGCCTGAATGCAGATACATTTTCATTTTTAGCCTGAGGGCTCGTTCACACGTGGCGCAATACGACAGCTGAGAAGAGGAGAGTTCCCTGATTACATTGCTGTCCACAATGCGTTTCCAAAACGCATGCTTTAACGCAATGTTAATTCACATGTTAATGCACAGTTAACAAATGCATGCTTTAACACTATCTTAACACATGCATTAAGATCGCGTTAACGTATGCATTTTGTAAACTCAATACTGCCACCATGTGTGAAAACACCCTTAACCAGCAGTGCAGTGCATCATGGGTGTGGCCTCAAGCTCCAGTTTCATTATACAGCGGCATGTGTCTGGTGGGCTCCCAATATTTACTATGCTCTGCATCAAAGCTAGATACTAGACTGATTTTTTTTATGCCTTACAAATGATGCTACTTAGTGTAAGCCTTTGCAAGCAGGGCCTTTTACCCCTATTGTTTCATCTGACAATGTTATTGCTCTTATTTTATTTGTATATGCCCCCCCCCCCCATGATCTGTACAGCACCGCAGAATATGATGGCGCTATATAAATAAACAGAATAATTATTATTTATTGTTATTATTATGTAATACTGCTTTAGCAGAGGAAATCTGTGCCCCTATAACACCACCCCCAGTATTATCAGCATCCATGTTTCTTTTTTATCTATGAATATCAATATCTGCTTACTGAAAATATATAATAATAATATTTTCTGTGTCTGAGGGGAACATAATAAATACTATTTTTCAGTATAAAATATTACATAATGTAACCTTACACAACGTTTCTTTCCAGTTTATTCCAATGCCTGTACTCTATGGAGTATTTCTGTATATGGGGGTCTCTTCATTAAGAGGCATTCAGGTAAATATCCATTTGTTTATTACTAGTGAAAACATGAATTTTTCCTTTTATACGTATATGTACTATTGTAGATTTTCCTTTCACATGTGATCCTCCATGTTTGGTATAGTGGTATCTTACAATTTGTTGGCAAAAACAGGTCAGAGAAATCAAATTTGTATTTTAGCTTTTGCAGCAGTAACCTGTAACCTGGCAAATCTTTGGTATCTTGCAGTTCTTATGCTGTTTCTGCCTTTTTTTCCAACACTGACACAATAGTAAGATAAGGCAGGACACTTCTTTTACTCACATAGTAAAGAAGTGTCTGTCTTCCATTAATGGGACTTTAGTGTGAACATTTTTTGTTGTTGATGATCCTGACCAAAAATATGTGACAAAAATGGTATCAAGCTCATGTACTATAGGCCAAATGCTTGTTTGGTTGGTGAAATATAAATGGACTCTGATTTTGGACACCACATTTTACCCCATTGAACTATTATCCCTTCAGGTTGAGTATGAATTGTCCTTTCTAGATTTATCTCTTTTATGTGAAATCTCTCCCATTTACCTATAAACCCTTTTCCATCTGCATGGTGTAACATCCTGTGAAGTTACAGTACAAAGGGGCTCTGGTAACACCTTTCTGGCTCATTAGCATTATTTTAAAAGTTGATTTTATAAGAAAGGAGGCCATAGAAATAAAAAAAAAAATATAAGAAGATTACCAGTCACAGTGCCTGGATCTATAAGTAAGTTGAGGGCCACTTTAAATTGGACTTGTATACCTTTAGTTCTTTAGTCCTTTGAATATTGTGCCTGCAGATGGACATCACGGTCTAATAAATATTCAAGAACCGTACTATCAGAGATAACAAAGTCAATTGAGCCGCACTTCATGAAAAAGCAGAGGTCATCAGAGAGTACATAGTAAATCTCTTCATAGCGGGATCGCTTTTAATAATTAACCCAGCTGGCATTTCTGCCAACGTTCCTTAATGTGGTTCATCCTGCTGTATTCTGCCCGGGTGAACGCCAGCACACATACATTAGTGCGCTACACGGAACGTCACTTCACTGGAGCTCAGGAGACAGTACATTGTGTCTTTATTGGAGGGAAGACAGATTATGTCTCTCATAGCGCTGGAAGATTGGCAGAGCATTATTCCCCTCTCACAGCTAAATGTTCCCAGATGCCCCAGTAATTGCTTTCAGGAAATCTCTGGTGAGATACAATGTAGCTGCTTAGGGCCTCCATAGCTGCCAGGGCAACCAGGGTAAAGGAAGTGCAGCAATTATACACAGGCAGTATACATACATACATACAGTTAGGGCCAGAAATATGTGGACAGTGACACAAGTTTTGTTATTTTAGCTGTTTACAAAAACATGTTCAGAAATACAATTATATATAATATGGGCTGAAAGTGCACACTCCCAGCTGCAATATGAGAGTTTCCACATCCAAATCGGAGAAAGGGTTTAGGAATCATAGCTCTGTAATGCATAGCCTCCTCTTTTTCAAGGGATCAAAAGTAATTGGACAATGGACTCTATGGGCTGCAATTAACTCTGAAGGCATCTCCCTCGTTAACCTGTAATCAATGAAGTAGTTAAAAGGTCTGGAGTTGATTCCAGGTGTGTGGTTTTGCATTTGGAAGCTGTTGCTGTGACCAGGCAACATACGCTCTAAGGAAGTCTCAATTGAGGCGAAGCAGGACATCCTGAGGCTGAAAAAAAAGAAAAAATCCATCAGAGAGATAGTAGATATGCTTGGAGTAGCAAAATCAACAGTCGGGTACATTCTGAGAAAAAAGGAATTGACTGGTGAGCTTGGGAACTCAAAAAGGCCTGGGCGTCCACGGATGACAACAGTGGTGGATGATCGCCGCATACTTTCTTTGATGAAGAAGAGCCCGTTCACAAAATCAACTGAAGTCCAGAACACTCTCAGTGAAGTAGGTGTATCTGTCACTAAGTCAACAGTAAAGAGAAGACTCCATGAAAGTAAATACAAAGGGTTCACATCTAGATGCAAACCATTCATCAATTCCAAAAATAGACAAGCCAGAGTTAAATTTGCCAAAAAACACCTCAAGAAGCCAGCTCAGTTCTGGAAAAGTATTCAATGGACAGATGAGACAAAGATCAACCTGTACCAGAATGATGGGAAGAAAAAAGTTTGGAGAAGAAAGATAACGGCACATAATCCAAGGCACGCCACATCCTCTGTCAAACATGGTGGAGGCAACGTGATGGCATGGGCATGCATGACTTTCAATGGCACTGGGTCACTTGTGTTTATTGATGACATAACAGCAGACAAGAGTAGCCGGATGAATTCTGAAGTGTACCGGGATATACTTTCAGCCCAGATTCAGCCAAATGCTGAAAGTTGATTGGACAGCGCTTCATAGTACAGATGGACAATGACTCCGAGCATACAGCCAAAGCTACCCAGGAGTTCATGAGTGCAAAAAAGTGGAACATTCTGCAATGGCCAAGTCAATCACCAGATCTTAACCCAATTGAGCATGCATTTCACTTGCTCAAATCCAGACTTAAGACGGAAAGGCCCACAAACAAGCAAGACCTGAAGGCTGCGGCTGTAAAGGCCTGGCAAAACATTAAGAAGGAGGAAACCCAGCGTTTGGTGATGTCCATGGGTTCCAGACTTAAGGCAGTGATTGCCTCCAAAGGATTCGCAACAAAATATTGAAAATTAAAATATTTTGTTTGGGTTATGTTTATTTGTCCAATTACTTTTGAGCCCCAAAATGTGGAGTGTTTGTAAAGAAATGTGTACAATTCCTACATTTTCTATCAGATATTTTTGTTCAACCCTTCAAATTAAACGTTACAATCTGCACTTGAATTCTGTTGTAGAGGTTTCATTTAAAATCCAATGTGCTGGCATGCAGAGCCCAACTCGCGAAAATTGTGTCACTGTCCAAATATTTCTGGCCCTAACTGTACGTAAAGGTAGTCCCCAGGTTCCATACAAGATACGGTAGGTTCTTTAGGTTTGTTCTTGAGTTGAATTTGTATGGAAGTTGGAACTGTATAGTTTATAGTTGTAGCTCCAGGCAAATTTTTTTTTGTCCCAGTGACAATTGGATTTTCAAAATTTTTTGCTGTAATGGGAATAAGGATTATCAATTAAATGCCATTACAGACACCTTACAGTTGACTATTGCAGCATGGGACTAAGATAAAGAATCCAGAGGTAAGGGACCGCTGGCCGGTACTAGAAGGTACTGCCATCTTTGGTGGTAGGTTACTTCCGGTGCATCTTACTACCCAGTCGTTCTGGAGCTCGGCTAGGCTACTGGACCCTCCTGATGCTATCATTGCTGAAACTCCTCTGTGGAACAACCCTTCCCTTCCTCAGCTGCAGGATATTCAATTTTGGGTTTTTCTATTTGTCAAAAGGAACTGTACTCTGATAATGGCCTCATATTTTTTGATCAAATTAGGGAACAACACGATGTTTCACCATGGCAGTTTTATAGGTATCTCCAACTCCAGCATGCTCTCTCCTCTCGATTCCAAGTACCCCCCCCCCCTCCCACCTTTCTGATTACCCATTGATAGGAGTTGACAGGTCCAAGGGTCAAGGCGGCCTTACATCCCAAATCTGCTCATATTTGATTAACTTGAAGGCCTCTAGGTCTGCCATACCTTCAGTGGCCAAATGGAAGGGAGCTGATCCCATTGCTGGATGATGATGTGGAGCAAGAACTTTTATGTTAACATTTACAAGTTTCACCTGTTAACAAAATGATATGGCTTCATATCATCCACCTTACCCTGGCATATTTTGATGACATAATCTAGTCATGTCCTGTATTACGAACATTCTGGTTTGAGGTACCGTATTTTTCGGACTATAAGGCGCACAAAAAATCCTTTGATTTTCTCAGAAATCAAAGGTGCGCCTTAAAGTCCAGTGCGCCTTATATATGAACCGTACTTACAGACAACAGTTGCCTTGAACTGTGCACAGGTCTGCCACCTGCTGGTCATTCAGCCTACTAGACATTTTAGCAGGCATTTATTGATGGTGCACCTTATACTCCGGTGCGCCTTATAGTCCGAAAAATACTGTAGTTACTGTTAATATAACTTGAGAAACCTGTGCTTGTGACCCCAGAAGTTTGTTTATTTGCCATTTTAGATGAAGAGCCATGGGCAAGATGTACTAAAAATTCTTTACTGAGACCCTCTTCCTTGCTATAAAAAAACAATAGTGTTGAGATGGGTGTAGATTCGGTTATACCCTTTGAGAGGATAGTATACAAAACCTGGGAACATCCCGACCTCATCCTTACCATCCTCAACACCTGCCATCCTCTATTCAGACCCTAGCCTGATACCCCAGTCTCTGAGTCTCCCCCCCCCCCTGTAACAGACAGTGAATCTGCAGCATGGAGGGGCTCTGGTAAGACCCCCTGGAGCCCTTCATTAGCATAATTTTAAAAGTTGATTTTAGAAGGAAGGAGGCCGTGGCCACAGATGTAGATTAGCAGTCACAGTGCCGTGATCTATGTTAAGTGCCCCTGGTTTGATCATGATTGATTTTTCATAGTAGATTTCTGGTCCCACACGGTCGTATTTCCTCCAGGTAACCTGCTTCAGCCACATTAAACAGTTCCACCCCAGCTGTGTGAACCAAACATAAATGATAAACACAAAGTATTACCAAGTAGAGATGAGCGAGTATACTCGTCCGAGTATACTGCTCGGTCGAGTATTAGCATACTCGGACCGGCTCGTTACTCGGACGAGTATCTCGCCGGCTCGAGTTCGAGCATTAAATTAATAAAAGACACAGAAGAACAGTGTTTACACTGTTCTTCAACACATAACACATGTTTCCAGATGTAATTGTAAGAATACATTAATAAAACACTATTCTTCACTTTACAGGTGTTCGCGCGTGTCTCCCGCTAAGTTCGGAGATGTGCGCCGAACATCAGCAATGTAAAGAATAGTGTTATTTGAATGTGTTCTGCAATGTGCACTTAAATGCTTGTGTTTTCACTGTTTTTATTCTATTCTTCACATTGCTGATGTTAGCGCGTATCTCCAAACTTAGCGGGAGACATGCGCGAACATCTGCAAAGTGAAGAATAGAATAAAAATAGTGCAAACTGTGAAAACAAGAGCATTTAAGTGCAGAACACATTCAAATAACACTATTCTTCACATTGTTGATGTGCGCGCACATCTCCGACATTATCGGAAGACACGCGCTAACATCTGCAAAGTGAAGAATAGAATAAAAACAGTTAAAACAGTGAAAACAGTGAACACAGGACCATTTAATTGCAGAACACATTGAAAGAACACTATTCCTCACATTCCAGATGTTCGACGCACATCTCCGAACTTAGCGGGAGACACGCG
Organism: Engystomops pustulosus; assembly: GCF_040894005.1. Lineage (NCBI taxonomy): Eukaryota > Metazoa > Chordata > Amphibia > Anura > Leptodactylidae > Engystomops > Engystomops pustulosus. The sequence goes on along the minus strand of NC_092412.1, from coordinate 58,570,433 downwards.
CGAACACCTGTAAAGTGAAGAATAGTGTTTTTTTAATGTATTCTTACAATTAAAACATCTGGAAACATGTGGAATGTGTTATTATTTACTGTTCTTTTAATGTGTTGTGTTAGTGAAAAAATGCTCGGGTCTCCCATTGACTTTAATGGGGCTCGTTATTCGGTACGAGCACTCGAGCATCGGGAAAAGTTCGTACCGAATAACGAGCACCCGAGCATTTTAGTGCTCGCTCATCTCTATTACCAAGACATTCATTTTTAGATCTCTAAAAACATTCAGTCCCAGTGATCAAAGCTAAAATATGCAGTAGAACAGCTGCTGAATCCGAGGAAAATATGTTTATACTACGAAGAGCGACATACAATTAACATAATAATGAGACCAAATCTAACGCCAATAGCAGCTAATTTCTTTCTTCTCGGGATGGTTTATGTTTGATTTCTCTGTTTTCACTTTGCAGTTCTTCGACCGTCTGCTTCTGTTTGCAATGCCGGCCAAACACCAACCTGACTTCATCTACCTGCGGCACGTTCCTCTGCGCAAAGTCCATCTCTTCACTATAATCCAGCTCACGTGTCTGGTTCTGCTCTGGGTTATTAAGGCTTCTCCAGCTGCAATTGTGTTCCCTATGATGGTAATATATATTTATCCATACCTTGATCAGACAATAATCTGCTCTGCTTACAATAAAGAGCCTGTTGGGTGCTACAGGCACTGCAAGAGAGTGGATGGGTGCTGCGCTGCAGCGGGACGGGTTACACAGCCATTAGTATAGCACCCTTTGTGCACTCTTTTATGGGCTCAATACGTTTTGACATTATTTATGTTATTCTTCATCCAAACCTTAAAGTGATATCCACTTTATAAATTTGGCACATCTTGTGGCAGTGGTGTAGTCTGTGTATAAGGAGTCATGCAGCATTAGAAATACATTTGGACTCCATTGAATTGCAACGGGGTGCTACAGGTTTCTGTCTGAATGTATTTATTCTTGAAGCAGAAAGGTTCTCATAGCCTGAATATAAATCATGTGTCACATATTAAAAGAAGACACTGATAATATAAATGAGGATTAGGTGTGGTTGTTCCGGTGTGGTGCAGTATGTAATAATAACATGTTGAGCAATATACATCAGACACCCTGTGTGCCTTGACAATAACATGTATATAATTAGGAGAAGTGATTTACATACTTGACACACCCACTTATGGTTGTGACTATTCACTTGTGACAGGTCCTAGCTCTGGTGTTTGTCCGCAAGGTGATGGACTTCTGTTTCACTAACCGGGAGCTGAGCTGGCTGGACGACCTGATGCCGGAGAGTAAGAAGAAGAAGCTGGAAGATGCAAAGAACAAAGCGAAGGAACTGGAGGTAAGGGGAATAGACATGTATAGGGGGGAAACCTGCAGCTCTGCATGACTGTACTATGCATATATATACTCCATAGCTCATGTGAAACTGATCCTGTAGGAGACACTTATATGTTTATGTACAGTGTATATGAACCACTCACTGGTACATTAATATAACCAGAGTTTAGCATACTATTAAAATACTAATTTATTGGTTTTGCTCTACACTACATACTGTTAGCAAGGTGCATGCCATTATCCTTACGTTTTGGATGGTAGAGGTTGCAAATCCGATTGACCATTGTTTATGGGAATGAGAGGAAACTTGTGCTGTAACTTGAGCTGGTTATACAAAGCTCCAAAATTAAAGGAAATCTACCATTTGTTTTTATGCATTGTGAACCAAACATACCTTGAGAATGCTGTAGCTACACCGATGCAGAAGCGTGTGGTATTGCACAAAAAACAATTATAAAATTCAGGACCTTGGGAAAGCTGGGTGCAGACTGGCAGCAGTGCATAAACACATTACATGGAGCTTCCTGAACTGTCCAGATCAATACACAGTAGCTGCGGTATGGTGCAGCAATTGATTACTACTGCCTGTCAGGGACAACACAGTGAATACAGTGTTCTCTGAGGCAGTGCATAATTAGGGTAAGAGGAGAAGTGCTGCAGCAGCCACGTGAGCGATAGAGCCTCAATATCATCATTTTTCATAATAGTTCAGGGATTAAACCAGATATGTTTCTGCATCAGTGTAGCTACAGCATTCTCAAGGTATGTTTCATAATGTATGGTACATTTCCTTTAAATTGTCTTTATAAATCTGTATTACCCATTACTACCACTAGATGTCACTATAGTGTAATACAATTTTTGTGTCATTTTACTTCAATTCCAGTATTCTGAAGAATTAATCTTCTATAGTGTGATCTATCTACAGCGTCTGATACCAAGTTCTAATAGACTTTCTATTGAATTCTCTGTAGACGCCATCTTTTAATCTGTCCCAAATGGTATTAATGCAAGATTATGGCTTTGCCGTAATTAAAGTGAAGTCACAAATCAACTTTCTTTCTCAACTAGGAGAAAATGCTCAGAATTTTATGTACAGTGATGAACAAAGGGCAGTAATAATGCATTTCAGTAATTACTGTAAACTTTTATAGGAGGCAGAGAAGATGTTGCAGGCTTCAGATGACAAAGTACAGCTCCCCCTAGAAACCAGGAAACTATTGGGCAGCCCTGGCAGAAACAATAATACAAGGTAAGTATATATACTGTTTCTCTATCCTCCTCATCTTTCTTTGTTGTAGGCCTTACTAAGGAAAGGAGCTTCATGCTCTGCTGTTAGGTCTACCCCTGAGGTTTGCCATATCCCTGGAGGACTGCAAGCGAGGAGGACCAGCTTCTATCAGCTGCCACTATGAGCTCCCAGCTCAGGTGTTATCTCCTCCCTAGGGGTGGAGCTCAAAATCAATATCAATTTTAACAAAAATCAAAATTTTGCTCTCTGAATGGGCAGATTATTCGAATAAATTAAATTAATAGCACAGCCCTAAAGCCTACATATAGTGGACTGACAAATAAAAAAAATTATAAAATATAAACTGATCTTTTTATATTATTTGTTTTTAATGTATTCCTTTTAATACCCTTTATAATTAGATTTTTACTGAATAAAATATTACACTTTAAAGTCTATAAAAAGCAATTATTTGAATGTCTGTTTTTGATATCATAAAAATAAACAAATATTTTCTATTTTCATGGTAGTAAAACATGATAAGGGTACATTCACACGGGTGGGCATACCGCAGTGTGCTGGAGAGGAGATGGAGGTTACCCCTTCATAGAAAACCGCCTTGCACGGCCCCAGACATGGGAAAAGATAGAGCTTGGTCTATCTTTTGACCATGTACGGCACGGATCGGTGCCAAACATTTGTGCCGCTGCCGGGCCACCATTTCCGTCTATGGGGACGTATATGCGGGCGCATATACATCCCCACAGACGGCCGTCTGAATGAGGCCTAAAGAGTAACAACATTTCTGACATAGGATGGTGCCACCTAGTGTTCAAAGTGTATATCAATGTGCACTTTCACCTACGGAGCTGAATGCTAGTGGACACACATGCGCAGTTACACTGACCAAAGCAAGGTCTCTGCATAGCTCTCGCTATGGCGAATGGCGTTTTATCAAAATGTGCAACAAGAGGAACTTATGTAACTGAATGAGGCTATGCTCCAGAAGTGATACTAATGTACCGTATTGATGTTTTTCATCAATGTACGATGTTTTATTTCTTTTAAATTTCTGTTTATTACTTGTTGTGCTATGTAAATATAAGTGGATGTGATACTTTAATTTCCCTTTTGGGACAAATAAAGTTTATTTTTATTATTGTTATTATTATACCAGCCAATAGTAGAGTAAAAGTAAAAACCTATATTATTTGCCTTGACTTACTTTGATGGTCATATTTGTGTTTCAGATGTGATCCCTCCGACATTAATATCTCCGATGAGATGCCTAAAACCACTGTGTGGAAAGCACTCAGCATGAACAACGAAAGCTCAAAATCAAAGGAGAGAAGGTGAGAGAAATCCTAAGGCTGCATTTACACTACACGCAGTCCCCCCCGGGTTACGTACAAGATAGGGTCCGTAGGTTTGTTCTTAAGTTGAATTTGTATGTAAGTCGAAACTGTATATTTTATAATTGTAGTTCCAGACAACATTTTTTTTTTGCACCAGTGACAATTGGAGTTTCAAAATGTTTTGCTGTAATGGGACTAACTATTATCAATAAAGCTTCATTTCAGACACTTTTAAGCTGATTATTGCAGTTTGGGACTATAGTAAAGCAGCCAGAGAGCTTCACCAGAGGTCACAGTGGGCAGAGGGGTCCGTCTGTAAATATGGGTCGTCTGTAAGTCGGGTGTCCTTAAGTAGGGGACCGCCTGTACTGTATAAAAATGGCTGTGTGCTACCCATTTTTTTACAGATTACATACGGCCACATTCATTTCAGTTGACAACACGTCCAACCATTTATATTTCCGTTGTTAACACTGTACCGTATACTAGCCTTATAAAAATATAGAACATGTCCTATTTTCTTGCGTATTTCAGTTCCGTATGCACTTAGAAGTCTATGGGGTCGTATAAATACATGTCAAACACGTGCTGCATATGGATGAAAAACGTCACATATATTCGGCCTCATGCGGCACAGAAATACGGGACTGGAGAAATCACACCTTCAAGTGAATGCAGCCTAAATCCCATTCGCTTCAAATACCATTGGTCATCACCACCCTCTAGTCCATGAAGACGCTTGTGGCGCCAAGGACTAAGTGGAGATATAGTAACTTGATTTAAAACTTGCCAAATATAGGTCCTCATCAGGCATGACGATCACAAAAAACATATTTTTCCAGACACCCATGGCAGTAGCTTAGCTGTGTAAGGAGACGTCATATAAACTTAATTGATAGGGTGGCCATAAAATCAGTAGACCTTTGATTGTTCCTATAAAGGGTTATTCAATATTTAGCTATATATCCCTCGCTGCCACATCTTTGTATTGTCCAGATACACCTGTATTGATATATTTAAAGGGAACCTGTCACGAGAGTGTCTATAGCAGTGATGGTGAACCTTTTAGAGATCGAGTGTCCAAATTGAGACTCAAAAACCACTAGCTTTTCCCAAAGTGCCAACACAGCAATTTAGGCAGTAACAAACTTATTGCTACCAGAATCTTTGAGCTCAAATCCGACACCTTTTCACTCTTTGGACAGGACCAGGCAGCACAGGATGGGTCACTTTACAATAGCAGGGCACTACTTGGACTGCCTGAGACTGCAGGAAGATTACATGTCTGGTAAATTCTGTGCCTGGGAGACAACCCGTGTGCCCACTGAGAGGCCTCCGAGTGCCATCTCTGGCACCAGTGCCATAGGTTCGCCACCACTGGTCTATAGCAACCTGTCCACTGATAAAAATAGCAAAGTACTGTATATGCCTGTATACTGTATACTGCTCTCCTGGCTCCTGCCCCGCTCCCCATCTTCTCCTGAGATAAAGGAGGGAGAGATTGTCTGCAGTGAGCTGACACTTCTTTGGGCAGGGAGGGTGGCAGGAGCCAGGAGAGCAGTGAACATATTATAAAGTAGATAGACGTTGAAATTTCCTTTTCTGGGACTCGAGCTGAAGCATCTGGCAGGGGGCCTGGTAAAGTTTCACATACTTTATTTCAAATACCACATAACGCAAATATTTAAAAAAAAAAAAAAAACATATTTGGCATATACACTACTTTGTCTATAACAACCTGTTGACGGCACTCTAGTAACAGGTTCTCTTTAATTATGAGCTGCGTGTTCTACTGTAGGATATCTGCCATTCTACTTCTGTTTAAGACATGTTATATCTTATTATTGAGAACAGGGGGCTCAACTGCCCCATTTACATGCAAGGTATAAAAAGTGACTGGTATGTGCTGTAAATAGAACTAAATTCAATGCAGTTGAAACAAAAATAAAAAGATTACTACAGTCAAAGTGCCTGCATCTATGAGTAAGTGTCCCTGGTTTATCATGATGGATTTTGATGGTAGATTTCCTTTAATAATTTATCTCTCTGAGGAGATAAGAATATGCAGGGGCTGGTCGTTAGAAACTTTATCGGGTTCCTTTACCTCTCAACTGTCAGTGGATACAGGACAGAAAGCCGATTACACAAACTGCTTAAATATGGAAGAAAGGCAGAGGAAAAAGAAGGACACGAGAACATATTTCTGTAATGGAGTATATTACAAATTGTAAGATTGTAATTGGTTGTAAAATGTTGTTAAGTTTAATTACGCTTTGAGTATGAAATCTGCATCAGTACTTTATGACTGACTAGTCTAACTTTACATAACTTCACATCATTAGCGCAGCTTTTTTTTTTTTTTTTTACTGGGAGGAGCACGCCCCATTACCAGGAAAGCCACGCCTATTTCTTAGTCGCACCCCTTTAGTCATAAAAACCCTTGATTAATGTGGTGAAAGGGGTTTTTTGTAGACAATTTATGATTAATTTAGCAACTAAATACTATTGTAGTTAACAGATTGATAAATCTGCCCAGAACACTTGTGATGTGTAGGGCCACCATTGTGAATGTAATTGTAATAATGTCATCATTTCTGCTTATTAATAATTGTCCCAATTCTTTTTTCTTGCAGCTTTTTTAAATAGGCGTCTTGGCATGTGAAGGACAGCGCAATGACTCAGGGAAAGGCCAAGACCCAAATGTGGAGTAGCGTTTTTTTGAAAGGAGTTCCCCCGAATTTTATTCACACGAAGGATCTATGTTGAAGCCATCAGAATTTTGTTTCTTATATAAATATATAATTTTTCTATTTAATTTTCAGTGTGTGCTTTAACAAGCTGGAATCGTTCAGTGCCGTGTAAACAGGGAGTCTCCACCACATCAATGTAGAACTGGGACTATATGGATTCAGTGAAAGCATGTCAAGAAGGATTCTGAGAATCCCCTTACCCCAGTGTGGGTACATCCAGACTGCATAATACCAGTTCTAGTATTTGCCATCCGTAGGACAAGCGCTCCTTTATACACCTAGCACTGGAGTATCTTCTCGGATTTTCTAATGCATTCAGTGGAAATTGGCTGGTGGTCTTGGAAAATACAGGTTCACTACATCTAGACGGCTGCACTTGGCTTGTGTACTCGGCTATTAATTGTATTACACATTTAGCATAGGTTATGCTTTCATTTATTTTGGATCTCTATCATTTCCAAACCTTTGTCTTACAGATCTAGTTTGAAGCCAGAGCACTCTATGTGTAGAGATAGCAGTGATGAATTTGCCATTCAGCATAGTCTGCCATGTTATGCTGACAAACCTACCAGACAATTCTTTATAGGACTGTTCCACAATTCAATTTTCAAAATCAAATTGGTAGATGAGGTATTTTTTTTTTTCAGTTTTCAGGCCATTCCAGTGTGGAGCATGAAGTGACCCATGATTATGGGTCCAGAATATGCTATTATATTATCTTGCCTAAAATAATTACAGTTTCATTACTGCTGAACCTGAATCTTAAGGTAATGTACACCTTGCAACCAATTTATTTTATTGCAATAGTATACATCAATTTTCAAAAAATTCTACTATTTAATGTCTACAGCGCCTATACAGACCTATGTGTTTCCATGGTTGTATACAGTACTGCAGCACATTTCAGACCTGCAACTATTTCCCTTTCTACCTTTCCTTAACCACTGTTGTATTAGGTTTTTAGGCTACATGCACACAGCCATAATTGTGGTTGTGATCTGGCCGCACCATAGAGGTCTGTGGCACTGGGTCACAGTGTGGTTAGCACACTTTGTTTCACCCCACTATGACGTGGTGGACAAGATAGCATATGTCCTATCTTTAACCGGATTCACAGAGGGGAGGCCTGAGGGGTGCTCCCCTTTTCTGCTCCCTGGATCTGGGCCAGGCAAGCACACAGTAGTGTGCATATAGCTTTGTGGCGGCTATAATCGGTAGTTCTTCTGACACGCTGGGTTACTCTGGCGGCTTATTAGAAAAGGCTTGCAGGACATTGGTTACTGCACCAGCTGTGTTATCACAGTGACCCTGCACACAGTTTTTTTCTTTTGTCCCACAAAAAAATATTGCAAACAAAGGGCATAAAAAAATAATAAACCTAGAAATTTGGTATTGCTGTGTTCATATTAACTTTTTATGTTGGCAAAGTTTTATTTGAAAAAACTATGTCAAACGGTTAATAAGCATTCATCAATAGGACAAATGTAGCCCCAAATTGCTCAAATTTAAAACTACAATTTTTCCCCCAAAACCAAGAATTTCAAATTTTTCTCTATCCACACGAAGTTGCTGATCAGACCACCACTCATCATGAGAACAGCGGTCGAAATGTACAGAGCAGCCAGTCATACACGTGCCCTGTTGATCTATTCATCTCTATGGCACTGCTGAAGACCAATCAGCAAGTTATCCCCTATTCCATGGATAGGGACTAACTTTTTGTGATCGAACCAGCCCTTTATTTCAATTTATGCTAGAAGAGAGTGGTGGGTCGAAGAGTTCAGTATCCGACATCAGATTATTTGTAGTCTGTTACCATGGAGATGCATAGGCTGGAATAGGAGCTTCAGGTTTGCAAATTGTATATCAGCAGTACACTAGGGCAATAAGAATGGGTTACAAAGGTTGCAATAGCCTTGATGGTTCACTGGTTTGGTTTTAACTGGTGAAGTGAATTTATTTTGCACTTTATTGGACAGTAATAGACTATGGATTTTATGTTTTCTGCGCTTTATTTTTTTTAATGCATCTTTATGTGATTTCCCTTTTATTTAGCTTCTTTAATGACATGGCAATAAGAGTGCAGAAACGAGTGATGTTTTTGTTTTGAAGATATTTTTTTGTAATATCTTCTTTCCCTTTATCTTTCTCGAGCAGTAGAGGCATGTGACAAAGGCTTTCTGTAAATATACGTCCTATTACCAGCATCAGCCGAGGGATCTAGACAGATATGAATATATATAATCAACAATTATATGTCACAGGCTCTTGATGTTGTCTCTGGCACATGCTTATGTGAATATCTGTGCATCTGTAGACCTTGTATAAATCGGACATCTGGCATAGTGTATCGCTGTGGGTGAGTTTCAACCTAAAGTTGTAGGCAAAATGTGGCAGATGTTTAGCACTCACACAAGATGTTGTGATTACAATTTCAGTGAAATCTAGAAATCCTTTTTTTTTTTTTTTGAATTGTAACAAAAAAATTCCTTGATTTTCACTGTATTTTTCTGTATGCAATAAGAGTTTATATATCTTTGTAAAAATCATTTGAAGAAAAGTTCAGGTCATCCAAGCTGCGCAACTGAACTGATACTACACCCATCATCTGCCGAGATACACTGAGTTTTAGAAAATCAATAAAAACACTATAAATCAACATACTGAATTAATTTTATGCAATTTAATTGTTAGCTGCTACGAGCCAAAACTGCTATGTCACCCTCTTGATCAGAGAGTCCTAGAAAGCAAAGCTTCACCTACGGAGCGCGTGAAGTAGTACACTACCCAAATACAGAACACACTAATAAATAACATGAACTTTGTTCATAGAAAATGATTTCATATACAGTAGTTCTAGCTGCTTTCTTGTAGTGGTCACACTCATTTTTTTTTTAGTTTTCATTCCATTTGCATTTTGTCTTGTGCATAGTTTTATTACTAAATTTTGTTGGTGTGTGTTTACTCCTTATATTTTTAGTTGAGGTAACAAAGACTATAAGTCGGAATAGATTTTACCTGCACATTAGTAAAAACTGAAAAAAAAATAATGTTAACTATTCATTGAATATTCACTTACTTCATACACCTCCCAAAACAACCTCTCATACACGGACTGTGCCCTAAAATGGGTCAAAAAGGATCTAGGAATTCTGGAAAACCTCAAGCAGGGATGGGACAACCTTAGCAAAGAAAAAGAAGACGTATTCCCTGCTTTACTTGCTGTAATACTCTACTATTTCCGGGTGTCGGCCCTGTCACCTTTTTCCAACCCACAAGAGGCCATTGTTACACCCTCCCTCCCCCCTTCTTTCTGGGAACATATATAAAAATAGGAAGTACTGGAGCAATGCAGCAAAGGGGAGCCAGAGGAGGGCAATTATTTTTTTTGTCATCCCTCTATTGGCCCCTATGAGGTTTACCAAGAGTACTGGAAAAGAAACTTTAATTGTGTCATAGTGGATAGTAAAACACCACTTAAAGCCCAACAAGAGTGGCAAAGATATCTCCTCTTGGTTCTGTGGAGTCGCATGGGGAGTCACGCTCTCTTTTTCATCCAGCCTGCATCTTAGAAAAGGGTCATAAGGTGCAGTCTGTTCTGTGATCCTATATTCTAGATCCCAACTGACTGGAGTACAAAGATCATATAATAAAATGTAGCTTTGCAAAACCAATAGTGACTTCTGTCTAAAACTTTGTGCTTGGAATTTTTGGCAGCTGTTTCACTTTATAGGGTCAACTTTCCTAATTATATTAGGTCTATTATAATTGCAACATTTTTTAAAAGGTTACTAAAAATTGAAATGTAGGGAAAGTAAGACTTTATACACGATATGCTCAACTCTCTAAGGACCCCTATCAAACACAAAGAGAGACTCAGCTGACTTCCCATTCCTCTTCATTCAGTGGTTTTCACAGCAGCCAGATCACCTTGGACCAAAACCTGTCGCAAAGCTTTTAATCTCAATTTGCCCTCACCACTGAAAAGCCATGGTGGAGACCACTGCTTTATGCAAACTGTATACACATGTGCAGTAAAAATGCCCCATGATTGACTCCTAAAAGTGGCTGTACTCCTGGCCAAGTCTTTCCTAGATTGTTGCCATGTTTAAAGGAAATTAACCACTTGATAAAAGTAAAAAAAAAACACTACACATACACACTTATTGTGCTCTTCATCTTGACCTGGACACTGTTCTTCTTTAATCTTGACACACCAGGATCATCTAAAAAAAAGACTTATAAAAAGCAGCATGGAGCGTGGGGATGAGATTTCCTACGCTCCGGACTGCTAATTATTCATGGCCCCTGCATGATGTCACCTCCCTCTCCAATATGGAAGAGGGAGGCATCTATCACACAGGAGGCGTGAATTTACTCCTCTAGTGTGACGTCACCTCCCTCTCCAACAGGGGAGAGGATGGCATCTATCACAAAGGAGTCGTGAATTCACACCTCTAGTGTGACGTCACCCTCTCCCAGCGTGATTAATTAGCACCAGACATTGCACCAGACAACACTTCAGGCTGCTTTTTATAAGTCTTGATGAAGAGGAGGACAGGTGAGTGTCTGTAGTGTTTTTTTACTTCTATGGAGTGGTAGGTTTTCTTTAAGTAAAAATTGCCAATATTTGGTGATGCCATCACTGTGAACAAGAACCGATGAGTCGCTGTAGTTTTTGTGTGAACCACCTCCTTCAAAAAACCTTCAAGGTGTTGTAGTTGGCTAAGCTTCACTTATTAAAATTGTAAAAAAAAAAAAATTGGTTCCCTTCTCATAATATTGGTCAGTGATATTTTAATCAAGCATCCTACAGAGCATACAGAGTATCAGGTCAGGTATTTAACATTATCAGTAGCATTCCCTTAAATACTATTGCTTGTTTTCATGTCATCCATTTTTTTTTTAATGCTAGAAGTTGACTGAATGTGAATTAAGATTTGGACATTGATGGACATTATGTTGGAAGATAAGCAACATCCCTCACAATATAGGACATTTAGTTACTAAGAACCTTCCCTCTGATGGGTGACCTGTTACCCCTTGGCTTTAGCAGCTAAACGCTGAATCGCATCCACACATCTTTTATAAGAAATTCCTAATGTTCCTGAGCTGAGCTCTTTGAGGTGCTCTGCCTACCAAAGCCACTATCGAATACACAACCTTCTTGCTCAGATCTAGACATCCATATCAAGGCAGGTCTTTGTCCCTCTCCCCACCACATTACCTCTTCACTTGAGCAGGTTGGTGGTCCCTTAATAAGGAAGGAATACAAATAAGGTGCTGGCACAATAAACATTTCTTCCTTAACCGCTAGTAGAAATATAGATTATTTTGTTTTAGAAATACTGAAATATATTTATTTTGTTTTAAAGAATGTAGAAACAATTCTTGTTGTGAGTGATGTAAAAAGCTATGTGTTTTTTTTCTGTTCTTTAGTTGTCTTCTCATTTTTTCAAGAAGTGTTGATAAGACGCAGACAGGTGCTTTTTATCCATTCTTCTGTGTCTTCTCATAGTTTAACAACCAGGTTACATAATGAGGGATCATATGATAAAATTATGTCTTATCACGACTTCTTGTGCGTTCTATCTTATTCTAGGAACTAGAACTTCGCTCTATGATCTTGACTATCCTTGTTGGTCAACGCACAGTAGATTGTCCTCCTATATCTTGAGGCACAGATTAGCCTCTGGTCTACAGTAATCTTCCACTCTATGTAGAGAGTTGAATTTCAACTCAATTATACCCCCATAGAAGATGTCTCTTGAAAATCTGACACCAGATTTTTTGACTTAAATAGATGATGTTCTACACGTTGAAACACCTTCTCTGAACCTGGTTGCTCTTCTGTCGTTCAGTCATTCTTAGCAAGTGATTGTGATTGTTTGTTCCACCGTCTAAGTTTTGTCGGTCTTGGGTATATCTGTTGTTTTCCTTGAGTAAAAGATAAAAAAAAAATGTACTGTACCATATGTTGGCGTAATTTGAAGAGACAAATCCTTAACAACATATGCCAGTGATTTTGATGTGTATGAGTATTGCAGTAGTTGTCTCCTTTTCTGCAGAGTAAATTAACAATAAAATAATATATGCTATACTTGTTTCCTATGTGTTTGACAATCAGAAATGTCATTTTAATCTGTGCAGGTTAAAGATTACCAGTAAAGCACATAGGCGCTAATTGTGGATATACTTGACGCACTTTCAGATCAGGTAGTTGTATAATATGGTATTCAGTCTCCTATTTATTGTTCTATGTATTGTTCTTGGTTAAATTGAAACACAAAAATAGCTGCAAGAGCTTATAATATCAGCTAATACAGAGAGAATATTCTGCTAACTTCAGTAGCACTGTGATTTTATCAACTTATATGCGGCACTGATTATTTAGATTAGTTTGATAACTGATGGAGACCGTAACAATAACCACTGTCAGGCTCCACTGTAGAAAGAAGAAAACATAGATATGACTCACATAGGGGAGTCAATGAGATATGCATGAACTACTGCTAGTATGTCACTTTCCTTAGAGGGGTGTTTAGGGACATTGATGACTTCCTGTGGTGGGTGTCATGTGGTAGACTGAATGGTGACTTGTATATATAAATGTTAGGGATTTGTCTCTTCAGCACTACTTGCATACACTGTACTTTAGTTGAGGGTACATATTATAAAATTGTTGGCAAAGTTTAATAAATAGACAAAACTGGCAAGCGTGTGTATTTTTTATTTGCCAAGTAAGCACAACCAGCACTTGGAGGAATCGGTAGGACCTCCATCAGGTCAGTCCTGGTACCTGCATGGGAGGCCAACGGGAGAAATATAGAGTGTCCCGCATAACACCAAGACAGGTAGAATATAGATAAACCCCTTAGCATGCAGCTTTACACAGAATGGTGAGGGCTTTGTCACCATAAAAGGCAGAGCTTGGTTGTGAAATTTAAAGGGGTTTTTTCTTACGAATCAAAGATAGGCCCTATCCACAGGGGTCCCAAGTACCTCAGTCGCACACCTCGTTGCTTCCGCAGATTAATTGAGCAGATGGCCATGCATGACCATTCTGCTCCATCCATCTCTATGAAGATGACGGACATTGCTGAGTGCCGTGAGATACCTGGGACCCCATCGGACCCCTCGTTTTCATGATTCGTTGGGGTCTCATCACAGACTACTCTAGATAGGGCCTAAGTTCGATTTGTGGGAAAAAGTGTAAGACCCAGTTCACATCTCTGTTAAGGCAGTTTCCTAAGTTATTCTGAGCCAAAGCCAGGGGTGGTCCAACACACAGAACAAGTGCAAATCCAAGTACAGTTATTGGGAGCCAAATCCAGAAGACTTAATGAAGATGTGAAATTGGCCTAAAAATTCCAGAGATTTATTGTCAGTATAAGTTTGAAACTGCTTCATATGGAAAAATAAAACATACCTTCTTAGAATTTTATTAAAACCATCTGATATTTAAAGGGAACCTGTCATCAGGAATTTCACATGTTGACCTAATGACAGGTTTTACCAATCTTATTTTATAATTAACATTCTTTGGTTCCATTCGATTATAAAGAGTATATAAAAGTATTCCTGACTCCCTGCTAGCAGACAGGATTGAGTCATGGAGGTGTCATCGTAACTCTGCCAGCTCTTCCTCCTACTCATATGAGCTGAAATTTACTTACAGCACATGGTCACCGAATGCCTGCTTGAGGGAGAGCTGACAGAGCTATGACGAGACTCCTCCATGACTCAATCCTCTCTGCTGGCAGGGAGTCAGGGATACTTTTATAGGCTTTTAAAACTAAATGGAACTAAAAAAAAGTTAATGTTTTCAACAAAGGGGATACCAACCCCAAAATGGTATCACTGGAAAATACATCTCATCCCACAACAAAATTGCCCACAAATGGCCCCACTAACAAAAAAACATAATTCTGCTCCAGGTGTCCCTGGGAATCATTCCTCAAATTATGTTGCCTCTTGGTCCTCATTTAGTACCTTTTTGGCCCATAGCAACCATGGTTTTCAGCTCTAAGAAAAACTACAATCAGCAAGATGGAGGGGCGGGACCTGCCTCCTGTCACCTCATCACAAGCGCATGGTGCTGACCAATGAGAACATAGCTATCTATCTTATATCTATCTTACATCTATCTCCTATCTATCTAACTCATATATACTCGTATCTCATATCTATATATCTCATATCATATGATATACCTATCTACTTACCTACCTAAATAAAACTTCAGCACAGCACATGAGGGGACAGCCTGGAGACTTGGAGAGTCTCTCCTGCCATTTCCTGCTGTGGAGTGTGGGGGGAGGGGGGATTGTGATCGATCTATATCTTGTATCTGTGTGGATTATTTGTTCATATACAACTGTAGGGAAAGCTGAGGGAGAGATAAGTGTAGTTGTTTTGTTACTGAATTAGTTAGTGCTCCTGGCAGCACATGACTGAGTGCTGGAGCACTGAGCTGTGAAGAGAATCAGCTGAGAGCAGAGAGAGGGGATTCCTCTCCCTCTGTAGTCAGCTCCTCAGTGAAGATGGAGTGTGCTTAGCAACAGCTATATCAGGAGTCACTAACAACATGGAGAAGGCTGCTGAATACAAGAGGAAGGAGCAAGATTCGGGTAACTACTCCACTTGCAAAAGTGCTTAAACGGACCTGCCCTACAACATATCAAAAGTTTTTGAAATAATGGTTACACTTTAACATACAAACTGGCTACATCTTGAAAGGATTATTATGCAAATACTAGTCCAAAATACAGAAGCCGTGTGTAAAAAACGAAGTACACCCTTACTGCTTTCATGGGCATTCATGAGCAATCAGTAAGATACTGATTAGTAACTGACTTTAATTAATTAATCATCAGCAAGTGTCCTGATTTAAAAAAAATCATCAGCAAGTGTGACCATCTCTGTAAAATAAAAAGTTTAGGTAGTTTGGTGGTATGCAGCCTTGAAGCATGTGTTATCAAAATGCCAAGAGGGAAATAAAGTTGATGATCTTCCCAGGACTTGTCCTCACAACAAGTGCACCCCAAGATCAGACCATACAATAACTGCAAAAAACTCAAGAACTTTATCTCTGACTTTAAAGGCCACAATTAGTTAAAAGTCTGCCTAATTTTGAAGTATTGCCTGGAGAAAGACCCTTTCAATAAAATCATGGCTGAAATGGGTTGCGCAGGACAACAACACATCTATGTTGAGTTGATGACATCTGAAACAGGAAGTAGTTGGTTCATTTACTTATATAGTGGCTGGTTGGCATAACTGCAGCCAGGGCTCCCATACACTTCATTTGATGTCAGAACTCCTGATCATGGGGGATCCATTGGTAAACTCCTCCCTATCTAACACTAGTAATATAACATCTATACTTAAAGGGGTATTCTCGTCTCGCCATTCACATTCAGTTTCATTAATCTGCCATATATAAACATTTCTTCAATTGGATGTTATTAAAAAAAATTTTCCTGTGTGAAGATAATTTCTCATAAATGTAGCCATGTTGTCCCTTAGAAACGAGATAGCTTCCCCGGATACGACCACATCACACTCTGGCAGCAGTGGCCAGACTTGCGCTATAGGGTCCTGCCTGACCACCTGGATTCAGCAATCATTACCACACGACGGCTGTGCAACATGTAGTAACTCCCGGACATTTTATATACAATAACCTTTTGTTTCTTTGTGCAATCACTCCAGTAGAGGTGGCCGTATCCGAGGAAGCTATCTCGTTTCTAAGGGACCACATGGCTACGTTTATGGAAAATTATCTTCACACAGGAACATTTTTTTTAATAACATCTAATTGAAGAAATGTTTATTAATGGCAGATTAATTAAACTGAATGTTAATGCCCAGGCGAGAATACCCCTTTAACAATAACCACCCACTTCTGGCGAAGTGACAGATAACACTCCTCTTGGATTTGGCATTCATGCGTTCCTCCCCGTCCTTCTCTCCTTGTCAGTTCCTTGATAAAAGTATAGATGGATATAAAGTATTGATGTCCATATATACCAACTATTTTCCCTATTTTTTCACACTTGTCTGGCACCATCCATTACTGGCGGAAGAGGAGAGGATCTTAGACTTATAAATAACACCTGCCAATAACATGAGCCCAACAAATAGGGGGAGAAAATTGCTAAATATAAATGCCTCCCATTTCATGATTTGCAGCCATTTTCAAGATCTTTGCCTGAAATGTAAGGGAAAAATAATGTACCCAGTGTTAGGGCCTAGGACCGACCAGTTGAATTGATGCCGGTGGACCACCTACTGCTACATGTCCATTTTTAGGCTGCGTTTACATGATGCATGTGTGTTGCAACGACATCGGCCAAAACAGATTTGTTTTGTAAATAGCAAGAAATATTTAGCAGATTAAACATACTTATAAAATAATTTTTTCATCACACACTTCTTGTGTGATGAAGAAACTTACTAGGAGAGAGCGGCATGAATTCCAGAGCTGAAGATGCGGTTCCTTTGCCAGAAGTGAGCGGTTTGATGACAGCTATAAACACTATACTGCAACTTTTCCCCTATCCCCAATAAAAGTGGCCTTTAAGATATTTCTTTCTTGGAATTTGTAATTTCCACCCCTATGGAATATTAATAGATTTACGCTGATGGCACCTCATCTCCAAAAAATTTAAAAGTCAATGTATTCCTCCCTTGGTATCCCATTGTGTTTTAGGCAAAGACTTTCTGAAGTGACCATGATTTCCAGCATATGTGGATGGATGTAGATAAGCCATGAGTGTAGTTTTCATTTGCTGGACTACTGCAAAAACAGTGACACTGGCTAATTGTGAAATATTTCCTTATTATTTACAAAAACCTGGACCTGGAGAACCCACAGAAAGTGAGCATTTTGAGGATAGCTACACATTTGTAGAAGATATAATAACTTTTATTATATGTCAAAGAAGATCTACATCAATATATAGCAGATGAATATTCCAAAAATACACAAACTTCAGGAGTCAAAAAAAGAAGGAGGGATGATAATATACATTTCTACTTATAATACATGGTGAAAAATCAGAGCTCATAAAAACATACAATATTGGGGAGTAAACCTCCATTTTCAGGAAACCCCATATATAGCCAGTGGACTGTAGGATTTTCTATTCCTTTTCTTCCGGTTTATGCTTTTTATTAAGACATTGATCATTCAGAAGTCCAAGGAGTAAGTTGGTATCAGTCATACCTGAAAAACACACACCATTTATACCATGTTATATTCTATGCATATATAGCTTTTAACGGTATTTTAATAACGTATGGTGACAGACCAGTTAGGCAGTTTTCCTGTAGGGAATCCTTGAAAAACTGAAATAGTTTAAAAAGTATTACTAAATATTTGTTGAACCCCACAGATATGTCCCAGCATTGCCGCTGTGCTTTATATGTTACCAACAAAGATGCTGATAAAGGCATCGGATGTCTTTACAGACAGTCCCTTCACAGAGTTGAAAGAGTTAATTATTAGCCTCCTTATCTGTCTGCCCTCCTCTTGTTACTTTCAACCACTAGCTCCATAGCAGCTGCCTGGTTGGTCTCCATTAAAGGCAGACCACTGGTTTTCTCTGAAATACAGAGAAAACTATAACATAGTTCTCTCTCGTAGAGGATCTGTTGGGATTTGATGCCGCCTGTGGCTTGAGCAGCATGAACCTGATGCTCCTGTTAATAAATCTGCTTTGCACCACAACAAATGTTGTGTTCTTATGTATTGACCCTCCAGGAATGGATATCTGAAACAAAAAAAGAAGAAATATTTCCTTTGATGACAAATCCAGCGATCTTTTGTTATTACATTTGACACACCGGACCTCTGTTACTGACAAAAACTGTCCCTCTGTCATCTGGGACTCAGACTCAATATATACAGGTACATAATTGGAGTATTACCCCAGAGAAACAAGTATATATAACCTTTATGTTTAGCTGATCTCCTATAATTCAATGCCTTCTGTGTGTGCACTGACACATAGGGGGATATTTATCATACGCTGGCAGGCAGGGCCTGGCGTAGAAAAAAACGCATACGTGAAAAGTCGCCGGCAGCAGCGAGTGCGCAGGCGCGGGGACAGTAACGCCTCGCGCCGGCCCACTCCCGTCCGGCCGCTCCCCCCTGCTCGGCTGGCCACGCCCCCCCTTCACGCCCCACTGGCGTGAAGGTGGCGGATTGGGGAAAATAATCGCAAAAGCTAGCAATAAGCTAGCATTTGCGATTATTTCAGGGCCTCTGCGCCACTGGCGGTGCGCAGAGGTCCTGATAAATATCCCCCATACTGTATATGGCTTTATTGTAGCATCTGTATGGACAGAACACACAGACCACCCTGTGGTTCTATTGAGATTAACGTGGGTCTGATAGGCTTCAGTTATATGTTGCCATGGCTCATTGACTACAGTACTCTTCACCTAAAATAGGGGTAGTATGAGGCATTACAATATTTTAAATCACAGCTGCTGGGAGCTTAAAGGGAACCTGTCACCAGGGAACTCATTTTCACTAAAGACAGGTTACAGAAGCCCATTACAGCTGCATTGTAAATCTGCCTTTCTGCCTTCTCTAAGCATTTGCATTAGAATATAATTGTGTGTTATAACTTACCTTGCCTGAAACAGTCCTCTGTGGAGTCCCAGGGGTTGGGACTTGTCTGTGCTACTCACTCCTCAGCTCTCAGCCTCCACCTATATGCTCCTGTACAGCTCCTCCCTCCTGCTCCTTCAATGAGTCACAGCCAGGTAAGCTGACATGAGTGGGGCTAGGAGGGGCTGTACAGGATTGAATTATATGCCACAAATCTCTAGTAACATATGAATGACAATAACGTGGGATTGAATTTAATTTTTTATGTGTACCAATGATATGTAACACATTTATGTTTTTAATAACTTATTGATAAATGGTATATTTTATATACAATAAAAACAGGTCTTCAATGCTCCTAATCAGGATTGTTTTAACCATAAGGCAAATGGCACGGCAGCACCTTGCAGATTGACAAGAACATGAGAAAACAACAGTAACTAAGTGATGAGAGGCTATTTGTATATGACTGTAGATGAATAAGAGTGTAAGCAGTAGGGCAAGTGGTAATTGTATTTATATAAATTGAGGATTATGTTGCAATGGCAGATCCCCATAGGGCTGTTTCGGTTGGCTGCCTGGACCCCACTCCCATGCACATATAAAGAAATATGTGTATGTGTGTGTAAACAGTAAGTTCACAATGTGTGTTTGGGGGAGATTTATCATACGCTCCTGCGACAGCTATGATAGTGGCCACACTCCACCCTGCATGAGACCCGCCGGATAGTTTTGCGCAAAACCTGCACACGAGAGTTCACAGATTTTTCAAAATTATGCAGGCATGGAGCAGGAACGCCCCGTACCCGCCTATTCCACCAGCTGCTGCACCCCTCTACACCCCCTCTATGCCCACATGACATGAAGGTAGCAAAGTCGCTCTTTAAATCGTAAATTCTTGTCCTGCTCAACAATAATCCATCTCTGTCCACACCTTCTCACTTCTCCTGTAGTCCTGGCAGCCAAGTAGGTGTCAATATAAAATAGCACTGAGCGTAACGTGTCCTCGGCTGTCTTGGACCGCAGGAAGAAGCCTTGAGTCCTATCTGATAAATTCTGTGCTGGGTGCCCACAGAAAGGGCTCCAAGTGCCACCTCTGGCACCCGTGCCATAGGTTTGCCACCATTGCTCTAGGTTCTAGGAATACTATGAAAATGAGTCATGAGCCATCAGGCCCTGCACCATGCATTATTCAATGTATTCGCTCTCACTGGAGTGTTCCTTAAAAGAAAATCTAATCAAAATCAAGCATGGATAAACCTGGGACACTTACTCATAGATCCAGGTACCGTGACTGTGGGAATCTTCTTATATGTGTTTGTTTATATATGTATATATAAGGCCTCTTTCCTTCTACAATACATTTTTAAATTATGCTAATGTGACTTAGGGGCACTGGTGGGTGTTTCCATCAGGGCCTTAGCCCAGTGTTACACTGCCTGGTCGAGGCAAAGATTTATTGCCATAAGAAAAAAAAACAAAAAGCATTTTTAACTAATAGTACATTTGTGTAATTATGTCTTTAAAAAGGACCTGTCACACCATACAAAATAATCTCTCTAGTCCTACCCCAGTAAAAGCAGTTTTATATCGCAAGCTTTATCGCAACATACTGGTAAATCTATCGAACAACGCACTACATAGCCCTCAGAACGCCCGACCAAGCCTAAAGCAGTCCGGCGTATTCATAAGGGGGCGGTCCGAGGAGACGGTGACTGCTGCGATATAACAAAGCTATCGATATAACAAAGCTAGCGAACAACGCACTACATAGCCCTCAGAACGTCGGACCAAGCCTACAGCGCTCCTGCGTATTCATAAGGGGGCGGTCCAAGGAGACGGTGACAGCTGCATTGAGCCCGGCAGTAACCGCCGGCCTATAGTGTGTAAGCAGCGGTTTGGGGAAGAAGCTACAACGAGGGCAGCAACCTCCCCATCATGAATACACCGGACCACTGTAAGCTTGGTCCGGCGGTCGGGCGGCTATGTAGTGTAGTGTTTCCTAGCTTATCGGTATGTTCTGATAAAGCTAGCAATTTAACACTGCTATTACTGGGGTAGGGCTAGGGGGCTGATTACTTTCGTAGACAGCTCCTAGAGGGATTATTCTGGGTGACAGGTCCTCTTTAAACACAAGTCATATAACTTTCCTCATATGTAGCCCTGAACTGAAATTCACAATCTTGAAATACCCCAATAAAAGAAACCTGAATACATTTTGTGTAACCTATTAATTGTAACCAGCTTCCAGCACAGCTAGCTAGGTCAGTAATGGTTTCTATTCACTTGTTAAATGTCCTGTTGTGCCACTTTGCATAACATTCTGCTTAGGACTGATATAAATCTATAGGGTTTCGCCTTTTTTTAATGAGTCTGGCGGCTGGAGCTTCACTAAGCCCTTAGTGTCCAGTCATAGTCAGTGTTGGGATCACAACCCAGTCACTTGTTAGCATTGAGCGGACTTTGTAAATTGAATACAGGCAGTCCCTGGGTTACGTACAAGATAGGGTCCACAGGTTTGTTCTTAAGTTGAATATGTATATAAGTCGAAACTGTATATTTTGTAATTCTAGCTCCAGACAAATTTTTTTCGTCCCATCGACAATCGTTGTTTCAAAATTTTTTGCTGTAATGGGACCAAGGATTATCAATAAAGCTTCATTGCAGACACCTTACAGCTGATTATTGCAATCTGGGACTAAAGCATCCAGAGAGCTTCACCAGAGGTCACAGTGGGCAGAGGGATCTGTCTTTAACTAGGGGTCGCCTGTAAGTCAGGTGTTCTTAAGTAGGGGACCGTCTGTATTCTGAAATGGGTGATGACAATATTTAGTTAATAGACATACAATCCATTCAATACATAATATCTGCCGCAAATAATCAATCTACCGTATATACTCGAGTATAAGCCGACCCGAGTATAAGCCGAGACCCCTAATTTTACCACCAAAAACTGGGAAAACCTATTGACTCGAGTATAAGCCGAAGGTGGGAAATGGATTGGTCACAGACCCCCCCCCCCCAGTATATAGCCAGCTAGCCCCCTATAGTATACAGCCTGCCCCCAGTAGTATACAGCCACCCCAGCCTGCCCCCAGTAGTATACAGCACTGCCCAGCCTGCCCCCAGTAGTATACAGCCTGCCCCCAGTAGTATACAGCACAGCCCAGCCTGCCCCCAGTAGTATACAGCACAGCCCAGCCTGCCCCCAGTAGTATACAGCACTGCCCAGCCTGCCCCCAGTAGTATACAGCCTGCCCCCAGTAGTATACAGCACAGCCCAGCCTGCCCCCAGTAGTATACAGCACAGCCCAGCCTGCCCCCAGTAGTATACAGCACTGCCCAGCCTGCCCCCAGTAGTATACCGCACTGCCCAGCCTGCCCCCAGTAGTATACAGCCTGCCCCCAGTAGTATACAGCCTGCCCCCAGTAGTATACAGCACTGCCCAGCCAGCCCCCAGTAGTATACAGCACTGCCCAGCCTGCCCCCAGTAGTATACAGCACTGCCCAGCCTGCCCCCAGTAATCTACAGCACTGCCCAGCTTGCCCCCAGTAGTATACAGCACAGCCCAGCCTGCCCCCAGTAGTATACAGCACTGCCCAGCCTGCCCCCAGTAGTATACAGCACTGCCCAGCCTGCCCCCAGTAGTATACAGCACTGCCCAGCCTGCCCCCAGTAGTATACAGCACTGCCCAGCTTGCCCCCAGTAGTATACAGCACAGCCCAGCCTGTCCCCAGTAGTATACAGCACAGCCCAGCCTGCCCCCAGTAGTATACAGCACTGCCCAGCCTGCCCCGAGTAGTATACAGCACTGCCCAGCCTGCCCCGAGTAGTATACAGCACTGCCCAGCCTGCCCCCAGTAGTATACAGCACAGCCCAGCCTGCCCCGAGTAGTATACAGCACTGCCCAGCCTGCCCCCAGTAGTATACAGCACAGCCCAGCCTGCCCCCAGTAGTATACAGCACAGCCCAGCCTGCCCCCAGTAGTATACAGCACAGCCCAGCCTGCCCCCAGTAGTATACAGCACAGCCCAGCCTGCCCCCAGTAGTATACAGCACAGCCCAGCCTGCCCCCAGTAGTATACAGCACAGCCCAGCCTGCCCCCAGTAGTATACAGCCACCCCAGCCTGCCCCCAGTAGTATACAGCACTGCCCAGCCTGCCCCCAGTAGTATACCGCACTGCCCAGCCTGCCCCCAGTAGTATACAGCCTGCCCCCAGTAGTATACAGCACTGCCCAGCCAGCCCCCAGTAGTATACAGCACTGCCCAGCCTGCCCCCAGTAGTATACAGCACTGCCCAGCCTGCCCCCAGTAGTCTACAGCACTGCCCAGCTTGCCCCCAGTAGTATACAGCACAGCCCAGCCTGCCCCCAGTAGTATACAGCACTGCCCAGCCTGCCCCCAGTAGTATACAGCACTGCCCAGCCTGCCCCCAGTAGTATACAGCACTGCCCAGCCTGCCCCCAGTAGTATACAGCACTGCCCAGCCTGCCCCGAGTAGTATACAGCACTGCCCAGCCTGCCCCCAGTAGTATACAGCACTGCCCAGCTTGCCCCCAGTAGTATACAGCACAGCCCAGCCTGTCCCCAGTAGTATACAGCACTGCCCAGCTTGCCCCCAGTAGTATACAGCACTGCCCAGCCTGCCCCCAGTAGTATACAGCACTGCCCAGCCTGCCCCCAGTAGTATACAGCACTGCCCAGCCTGCCCCCAGTAGTATACAGCACTGCCCAGCCTGCCCCGAGTAGTATACAGCACTGCCCAGCCTGCCCCGAGTAGTATACAGCACTGCCCAGCCTGCCCCCAGTAGTATACAGCACAGCCCAGCCTGCCCCGAGTAGTATACAGCACTGCCCAGCCTGCCCCCAGTAGTATACAGCACAGCCCAGCCTGCCCCCAGTAATATACAGCACAGCCCAGCCTGCCCCCAGTAGTATACAGCACAGCCCAGCCTGTCCCCAGTAGTATACAGCACAGCCCAGCCTGCCCCCAGTAGTATACAGCACAGCCCAGCCTGCCCCCAGTAGTATACAGCCACCCCAGCCTGCCCCCAGTAGTATACAGCACTGCCCAGCCTGCCCCCAGTAGTATACCGCACTGCCCAGCCTGCCCCCAGTAGTATACAGCCTGCCCCCAGTAGTATACAGCACTGCCCAGCCAGCCCCCAGTAGTATACAGCACTGCCCAGCCTGCCCCCAGTAGTATACAGCACTGCCCAGCCTGCCCCCAGTAGTCTACAGCACTGCCCAGCTTGCCCCCAGTAGTATACAGCACAGCCCAGCCTGCCCCCAGTAGTATACAGCACTGCCCAGCCTGCCCCCAGTAGTATACAGCACTGCCCAGCCTGCCCCCAGTAGTATACAGCACTGCCCAGCCTGCCCCGAGTAGTATACAGCACTGCCCAGCCTGCCCCCAGTAGTATACAGCACTGCCCAGCTTGCCCCCAGTAGTATACAGCACAGCCCAGCCTGTCCCCAGTAGTATACAGCACTGCCCAGCTTGCCCCCAGTAGTATACAGCACTGCCCAGCCTGCCCCCAGTAGTATACAGCACTGCCCAGCCTGCCCCCAGTAGTATACAGCACTGCCCAGCCTGCCCCCAGTAGTATACAGCACTGCCCAGCCTGCCCCGAGTAGTATACAGCACTGCCCAGCCTGCCCCCAGTAGTATACAGCACAGCCCAGCCTGCCCCGAGTAGTATACAGCACTGCCCAGCCTGCCCCCAGTAGTATACAGCACAGCCCAGCCTGCCCCCAGTAGTATACAGCACAGCCCAGCCTGCCCCCAGTAGTATACAGCACAGCCCAGCCTGCCCCCAGTAGTATACAGCACTGCCCAGCCTGCCCCCAGTAGTATACAGCCCAGCATTAAAAAAAAAAAAAAACTTATATACTCACCCTCCGGTGGCCCCGATCTGCAGCGCTGCTCCCCCCATGTCTGCGCAGCTCGTCTTCTGGCTTCTGCGCCCGTCTTCTGTACATCGCCCGGGAGAGAGCAATGGCGGCGCCCAGCACGATGTACAGGACACAGAAGACGGGTGCGGAAGCCAGAAAAGTACCCACGCGGACATGGGGGGAGCAACGCTGCACATCGGGGCCACCGGAGGGTGAGTATATAAGTTTATTGTTTTTTAAGTATTTTTTAAGTGACTCGTGTATAAGCCGAGGGGACGTTTTTCAGCACATTTTTTGTGCTGAAAAACTCGCCGTATACACAAGTATATACGGTATATAACATATATATAAACATATGCAAAAACATTCTAGTGACATCATTTATAAAACAAAATCCCTAAATACATTTACTTACAAAGTGTTCTTACCCAAGAAATGAGGCATCTGATTGGAGCCTTGGAAGCTTCATGTCATTGCTAATGTATCGTTTGGCATCACTGATAAGAAAATATTGTGTATTAGAGTCAATCATTAGAATGTAGGGGTCTGAAGAAGTTTACCAGATATATCCCATAAAGTGATAGAAGAATCTTTCATCCCTTGATATTGTAGAGAGTATTATGTCAGAATACACAGAGGATATTAAGAGGAATACTCAAAGGAATATTGTAATGATGTATTATGTAATACTTAGCACAGGGAGCTGTGTCATACAAGGCTTCATTTACCTGTGCCGTGTACGGACGCAATACACCGGCATAACATATCGTAGATTGACGGTAGATGAGGAGAACTCTGTTTAGTCACTTTTTGTCATTCTCACAGAAATAAAGAAACTGAGATAAGTTTTTAGTCGCCAGTCTTTAAAATACTGAACTCACATGTATAATCTATGAAGAATCTTTGTAGAACTAGCGATAGAGGACAATGGGGGAGATTTATCAAAGCAATCGCAGAGTAAACTAGTGCAGAGCCAGTCTAGACAGTCTTATACTGCACCTGATGTATCACAGAGTTAGATACTGGCCGATAAATCTAGCGCACTTTGGGACTATGGAGGCATCATTTGCACCTCTATTGGTTGGTCTAGTTTACACTAGAAAACTGTTCCAAAAAATGTTCTGCAGTTGCATATATTTCGGCACATGGGCAGTTTCCTGTGAATGCACATAACTTTTTTTGAAATCACATCGCATTTGTCGTAGCAGCTAAAAAATTTTATTTTCAACATTTTAGCATGCATTTTGCCAGTGTAATAAATGTCCATCACTGTGTAGTAGAAGTTCAAGGTTATTGCAGGTTCTAAAGTGAATGGGAGCCGAGCCAAAGGAGGAATGCATTGCTCCCGGACACCGGATGGCGCTGTCTGCTTTTGGCTTTGTACACTGTGTAGTGAGTCACAACCCAATGGATTTCATAGTATGACCAATAGGGATGAGTGGACCTCGTCAGGTTTGGCAAACTCCGAACTTGAAAATACTGCTCAGGTTGGGGTTAGGAAGCTTAATACTCACCCCAACAAGTAACACCCACAATTAGTGCAAGCATGCACTAGATGATGCTAGCATGATGCCATTTAGATGCCAGCGGTGGATGCTGCTCCCATCTACCCAAGCATCATCGATCCCCGTGATGTCATTGGTGGAGTCACATTCATTAAGTAAACAATGGCGCACATGCTTTACCGACAGCATTTAAAGAGTTAACAGCCGTGATCAGTACTGGGTGTTACCAGCGGGGGAGGGGTGTGTGAGCTGATCATTGGAATTAGGGTCTGCTCATCACTAATGACCATTCCTATGGATAGGCCATTAATATGCAAGGATTGGAAAACCCTGAGAGGCTCTAAATACATTTTTACCTGAATCGCTTCTTGTTCATCAACCACTGCACAAAGTCCTTTGCTTTCATCTTGTCTAGGTATCTTGTCAGGTCACTGGAGAAGGTCCCTTCAGAGTGACGCTTAATGTTTGACGTGATAACCTGAGCTTGGTATTCTTGCCACCTATAATAATAATAATATATACTAACGTTGAGCTTTGCGTTATAGACTTAAACCTTATAGATACGTTGTGCTTATGTTATTTAGAAACATCAAGCACTAAAAGTGTTACAATGTCATCTCATGTACATTAATATAACAACATTGAAGGCTGGTAGAGACTGGTATATTTTCATTCCAATTCTGTATTGTGTCAGTTTTCCAATTCCAGCAAGTAGATTGGACCACAGACGGTCCCCTACTTAAGAACACTCAACTTACAGACGACCCCAAGCTACAAACGGACCTCTGGTAATTGGTCATTTACTGTACTTTAGCCCTAGTTACAATAAACATCTATAATAGTTATCAGAGGTGTCTGCAATTGAGAATTATTGTTAATCCTGGTTCTTATGAGAATCTAACATTTTTAAAATCCAAAAATAATTTGTCTGGAGTTACAATTATAAAATATACAGTTCCGACTTGCATACAAATTCAACTTAAGAACAAACCTACAGAACCTATCTTGTATGTAACTCGGGGGCTGCCTGTATATATATATTTAGAGAGAGCTAGAGATGGATAAACCGTATATATAAAATTCTAAAGAGACATAAGAAATACATACAAACAAGTGCAGAACTCTGGGAAACAAGATATCATTTGTAGCAAATGATTTTTATCACTTTTGGCAGACTTTATGTTTTTTAAGCCATGGGCCTTTTTTCTTCATGCTCGACAAAATGTCAAAAAAAGACATAAAACAAATTTGGTTGAAGACCATGTAAAATTGTAGTCATTTGAGACATAATTCTGGTGCTTAATACAATACAACTCCATTGATTGCAAACAGGAAATTGTCTGATATGTAATAATGAGCTTACTCATACTAACAATCCCATCCGGAGACGATGAGGACATTTATAGAATTGTAGAAAGGTACAGAGATAAATACTTACCTGGTTTCATCTGACGAATCCCTAACTAAGATCTGCAGACTTTCTGGAGCCATAGCCAATATGATAACTCCTGTAATGTACATTAATTGTGCCTTTTTCATCTGGTAAGCTGGAGAAAAGTAGACAAGTCGTTAGAATATTTTTACTGATTTTCTATCAATGTGTCACCGCAGCTTGGTAGCTATTAGATCACTTTTTTTCTTTTATTTTTGGATTGCCCTCCATTACAACAAACATAACACTAACATAATTTTGCAACATTCTAATAAAATCTTTCACTATTATTTAGTACAGTTTAATATTCAATGTAGCAAGTGTAGTTTTATATTGTAGTCTAGTAGATTGATGTGTGATTGATATAAAGCAGTTATCCTTCTTGGATAGCTTATGATTAATAACATTAACATCGAAATTTATATTTGTAATTGATATGTAAATGATAAAAAGACTCTCCGAGTGTTTCTCTATATCTTATCCAATTCTATCAAGTTAAAAGATGCTTAACATATCTAATCATACAGAAACTATGTGACTATAGTAAAAAACAGTGTGCTAAAACATGCATGAAGATATAATATCACCATCTCATAAACTCACCTTGTAAAGAGCTTAATTGCAGTCCCTCTGGTTTCGTCTCCGTTAGTTGATCGTGTCTGCTATAGACCTGCTCTTCATGTCCTTTTATGCAGTCACCAAACTCCCAGATGACAGGTAGGTCAACAGTGCATCTCATTTTAGACTTCATCATTATAATTTCTACTCCTTCCCTTCCCTGTATCTTTGTTACAGTGGTCCTTTGGATGATCTACAAGAAGCCGCTAGACTAATCATATCAACTAACTATTCCTCTTCGATGTCGGACAAGAGAAAAGGTCATTAGAAATTGTCAGATGGAATCATAGGTTTGTGATTAAATTTGCCGCTCAAAGGTAGAATAATATTCCTAAATGTTTCAGACTAGCAGGCATAAATCTGCATTATAAGTCATAGGTTATGAGTGCTTTGACAAGCTGATGGTCATGAAGAAGGTGGGTGTCTACGCCTAACCCTAGGACATTGTGTGCTCATGGCCACAAAAGGACCAACTTGTTTAGGCCCTTGGAAATCTATGCAGTTATCTCATTTCCTACTGAGGGGGATGGGTTTGACAGACAACTCAAAAGTTTTGAGCAGGCATGTTCTGGTACAGGGACGCTGCACCATTTTCTTTCTACTTTCTATGCCATTTTTATATCCCCACCCAGGATTATGAACCCCCTATCTCAGTAAGTGGGAAAGGGATCTGGATCTGGTTTTCTCTCAACAAGCGAAGAGCAAACCGGATTACAAAATACTGAATTGCTGGTACCCTCTAGACTACCGAAAATGTTCCCCTGAACCTCCTCACTCTGTTGGCGATGGAAAGACACAGAGAATACTTTCCTTCATCTCTTCTGAGAGGAGGTACATAAAACAATAGATACAGTAAGGGGGCATCCAAACCCTTTTTGTTTCGGCCTTCTACCTACTCACTTCAGTTTACTGCAAGCTCGGCAGCTTACCACACGGCTATCCTGTGTCACTCGGTAAACCATCCAACTATCTGGAAGTCTTCATGCCCAACATCCCTGACCCACAGAGTCAGGAGGGTGGAAGGAATGTCTTGAATGGAAGATTTGACCACCTCCTGAACTTCTGAGAAATTTTCTCTGTGCGTGGACTCCTTGGAATATGTTTCAGAATTCCTCTGCTTACCATGATTTCAAATAGAGGCTAGAAGGTACAAGCCCGTGACTTCTTGGCCTCCTGGTGTGTGTGTTTTTTTCATGTTACCCTGACTTAGGGTAGTCTCATTGGTACAATGCAAAAATTGCAGTTGCTGCCAGGCTGAGGATAAAAGGCGTCTTATACCCATATTTGGAGGTCAGTAATGCGCTTAAAATCACATAATAGTTGGAGTTTGTATGTTCTCTCTGTGTTTGCATGGGTTTCCTCTGGGTGCTCCAGTTTCCTCTCACACTCCAAAACATACTGCTAGGTTAATTAGATCGTGAGCCCCATTAGGGACAGGGACTGATTTGACATGCTTTGTGTAGCGCTGTGTAATCTGTGTGCGCTATATAAATGAAGGAATTATCATTTATTATTAAAACACAACACAACTTGTGGAGACCTGGACTTTACCACTTCAGGGCTACCTCTAGGAGTGACCATATGTTTACTTATCAGATATAATATCATAATTTAGAGTTTAAATGTTTAACACATTTTCAGAAAAATTGTAGCCATAAAATCTTATAGTTGGACTTATTAGCTAAGTTACAGCTAGACTCTTGAGACATCGGAAATGCGCCAGATATCCTACACAAGCACTAAAGCTTCTAATTTTTTCCATTCACATGGTTATTAGCTATGTGGAAATACATCAATACGTTGGACAAATAAGGATAAAAAGGATGAAAATAAATACAGGTGACATCAATCCAGCAAACAACTCCACTCTGTTTAATCCATTCTGTGGCCCCTGAAGCCATCTGCGAAAGGTTGAGCCAATTAGCCGACTGACGCAGATGTCCCAAAGCTCATTACCCTGGAGGAATACTGAAAGATTATTCATATAATTACATAGATAAATGTCATACGAGAAGTTGGCCAGTGCATTATATAACTTTACAGCTAGAACACAATACAATGTTAAAAACAACTTTGAGTATAACAGAATTGCCAAACTTTATACTTCCAATGTGAGCATCCTAACTTTATAGCGGAAAGTGCATACCGTAAGCTTGAAAGTTCTGCATGATAATATTCGAAGACATTATATAGATAAGTGATAAAGAGGGAATCCACCGCGCTCCATGTATAAAACAACGGGGTGATGTAAAAAATCGGGAGGTGTTGGACTCCTACCAATATGAGTATTACTTGGTAGCAGTAATGTACCTGTTGTCCACTGTTGGAGGGTACCTTTTGTTAACTGCTGCAGACACTGGTATATAGGAAAAGTTTCCTGATCAGAAGTGTCAAGATACAGTGTGGGTAACCAGATGGGGTATCATGCTGCTATTTATTATGCAGAATGTTGACAGAATAAGTGCATGTTTTTAGCAAATTTCTCAACAAAATATTTATTTTACAAATGCTCAAGTAGCATATATATTGAAACAAAGAAAATATGGACTACACGTTTTGGGTAGAATTTCCCCTTCTTCAGGTCTGAGTTGTTTTGTTCTGTGGTAGGTAGGGATGGAAATGAGGATAATTACTGATTTAGACAGTAAATAAATATGGTTTAGTACATGGTAAACTAACGTAATCTTTTTACATAAATAAATAGACATTTTCTTAAAAAAAAAATATATATATATATGTTCATTAGTAAAACCAAGATAGGTTAAAATGCATCATGTCATATGGTATAGTGTCTATAGAAAAAACATTTAGGTGTCACCGATATATTTTGATTATAGACAGTGCATATACTGTATATAAGACAGAAAAAATAAAATAAAAAAAAAATAAACTCTCATATCCACAGATACACTCAGTTAAATAGTATAATATTCATATGACCCCAATCAGGGTCTCATTTTTGACCAGTAAAATTGTAAGCTAATTGTGTTCAGGATATAGTAAATTACTGACCGGGTCTGAGCGCGTAGACTTTGTTGACCAAAGGTCGGCTGGGGCGATGTTAGTAGCCTGAACCTGCGTGAGTAAAAAGGTAGTAGAGAGGAAGTCAACAGCATAGGAGGGTGTACTGTATAGTGTGTCAACCGTGGGTAGGTAAAATTACCCGTTATGACTGACCTACTTACTGGCATTGCATCAGGAGGAATGATGTTAAGGATCTGGCGGGGAAGATTGAAGTCCTCTAATTCCCAGGATGGAGTACGCAAACAGCTGAGGTGGGCGGTCACAAAACCCTACGGTATGAGGGGTGAGTGAGAGAGATCTGGAAGCTAAATAATGTGTGGGCTGGAGAAAGGAAGATTGCGGGACTTGCTTTAATGCAGCTCTATCTGGATCGGTAGCGGCACGAGCAATGACTGTGTTAGCTCGGGGCTGGGTTTTTAAAGAAGAAAAAAATATTAAAAAAAGATTCTTTTTAAATAATAATAAAAAAATATAATACAGATAATACAGAGTACAGGGTATACAAGCTACAGATAATACCATGATATTTATATTATGCAGTTTGGATCCTTTACTTAAAGGGAACCTGTCATCAGAATTTGACCTAATAAACCACTACCAGTATGTTGTTAAGCAGTTGAACACCTTCTAGGTCATGTTTCTTTCATTGCCCAGCATGGTGACATCATCCAGAAAATCAACTTTGAAGAGAGATGTAAGTCAGGGAGGCGGAGAGTTAAACACTGAAATCAAGCTCTCCTCTCAACACCTTCTCCCATGTAGTTGACATCATTCACTGGACTTCAGTAGATTTGATCAATGATGTCCTTGCACAGGGAAAGCTTGACTTCAGTGTTAAACTCTCCACCTCCTTGACTTCATAAAACTAATTTACATCTCGCTATAAAGTTGATTTTCTGGGTGATGCCACCACACCAGATCACGAAAGAAACATGATCTAGAAGCTGCTCAGCTGCTTGACAACAGAGTGGTAGTTGTTTATTAGGCCAATTTGGGTATCTATAGTCAGGGTAGTTTTTAGGTACTTTGATGAACAGGGTGAACCTCAAAAAATGCCCCCCAGGTCATTAGTGTACTGAAGGGAGAAATGTGGGGCAACACTAGTGTATCTCCATATGCGAAATGGAAATTATGGTAGGGAAAAAAAGGTTCTGCTCACCTTTATGAGTTGTGCAGAACTGGACACTAAGTATTGATGAAGTATCACTCAATTAGTAACTGGTTGCAGCTGCGTCTCAGAGGATTTTCCCCTAGGATGCCGCATGGAGTAAGTGAAGAAAATCATTGGTTTGTTTTGTCCCTTTGTCAACACGCTGCACAGATCGTTCTTATAGCGGTATTCTTAAAATAAATTTTAGCCTAAACAGCCCCCCATAAAAATTGAAATATATTTATGGATTGTAGTGTATCCAGCACTATACCATGTTGACTTAGAAACTGCTCCCACCAATTTAAGACGGGAGCGCTGCACTGGTTATCACAGGGAGAAAACAAAAGAATCCAAACAATGAATATTCAGAGCGGCAGCTTAAAAACACAGTAAAAATTCTGTCATTCTGGTTCCTACTCTAAATGAAACATGACAGAATACTTAATATTTAGTTACTATACTGTGTCGCTGAAAGAAGGACAAATGTGCCCCCTCTATTAGATATACACACTTTGCCCCCTATATTATATACTATGCTCCCTTTATTATACCTATGTCTCCCTCTATGAGATATGTACTGGGCCCCCTATATTAAATTCTACACTTCCTTTATTAGATATTTATATCTATCTATCTATCTATCTATCTATCTATCTATCTATCTATCTACTGTATATACACTCACTGGCCACTTTATTAGGTACACCTGTCCAACTGCTCGTTAACACTTAATTTCTAATCAGCCAATCACATGGTGGCAACTCAGTGCATTTAGGCATGTAGACATGGTCAAGACAATCTCCTGCAGTTCAAACCGAGCATCAGTATGGGGAAGAAAGGTGATTTGAGTGCCTTTGAACGTGGCATGGTTGTTGGTGCCAGAAGGGCTGGTCTGAGTATTTCAGAAACTGCTGATCTACTGGGATTTTCACGCACAACCATCTCTAAGGTTTACAGAGAATGGTCCGAAAAAGAAAAAACATCCAGTGAGTGGCAGTTCTGTGGGTGGAAATGCCTTGTTGATGCCAGAGGTCAGAGGAGAATGGGCAGACTGGTTCGAGCTGATAGAAAGGCAACAGTGACTCAAATCGCCACCCGTTACAACCAAGGTAGGCAGAAGAGCATCTCTGAATGCACAGTACGTCGAACTTTGAGGCAGATGGGCTACAGCAGCAGAAGACCACACCGGGTGCCACTCCTTTCAGCTAAGAACAGGAAACTGAGGCTACAATTTGCACAAGCTCATCGAAATTGGACAGTAGAAGATTGGAAAAACGTAACCTGGTCTGATGAGTCTCGATTTCTGCTGCGACATTCGGATGGTAGGGTCAGAATTTGGCGTCAACAACATGAAAGCATGGATCCATCCTGCCTTGTATCAACGGTTCAGGCTGGTGGTGGTGGTGTCATGGTGTGGGGAATATTTTCTTGGCACTCTTTGGGCCCCTTGGTACCAATTGAGCATCGTTGCAATGCCACAGCCTACCTGAGTATTGTTGCTGACCATGTCCATCCCTTTATGACCACAATGTACCCAACATCTGATGGCTACTTTCAGCAGGATAATACGCCATGTCATAAAGCTGGAATCATTTCAGACTGGTTTCTTGAACATAACAATGAGGTCACTGTACTCAAATGGCCTCCCCAGTCACCAGATCTCAATCCAATAGAGCATCTTTGGGATGTGGTGGAACGGGAGATTCGCATCATGGATGTGCAGCCGACAAATCTGCGGCAACTGTGTGATGCCATCATGTCAATATGGACCAAAATCTCTGAGGAATGCTTCCAGCACCTTGTTGAATCTATGCCACGAAGAATTGAGGCAGTTCTGAAGGCAAAAGGGGGTCCAACCCGTTACTAGCATGGTGTACCTAATAAAGTGGCCGGTGAGTGTATATAAGCTAAGTCTCCTAATTTTACCACGAAAAACTGGGAAAACTTATTGACTCGAATATAAGCATAGGGTGGGAAATGCATTAGTCACAGCCTCCCTCACTAATGAAAGCCTAGCAGCCCCCAGTATATAGATATCTAGCACAATGTCCCCCCCAGTATACATGTGCAACACCCTCGCCGATGCAATGGCGAGGTAGGGTTTGCGAATACGTCCCACCTGCATGTAATCCCATTACACTACATGGTCCTGATAGGACATAGCGGTATTGCAGTGGTGAATCCTGCCTGGCAAGGCAGAGGTTAAGTATTTTGTATGATGCAAGATGCTATTGTCCAATCATATGTGTTACATCCTGTCCTTTGTAAGCTGAGATGTGATTGGAGGAGCAGCCACCACCTGACCAAAGGGAGGTAATAAAACCTCTGGCCAGGAATGTTCTGGAGGATTATTCTAGTGTGGAATCCTAGGAGAATCAGTGAGTGAGTGAGAAATCTCTGTCTAGCCCATACCAGAGCAGGAAGAGCCTAGCCCCTGCCTCTGAAGAGTGGAGCATTAGACTAGAGTTAGTGTAGTGAGGAAAAGGGGTATCATCTTACCTTTGAAGGTGATACCTGAAGCCCTACAGGACAAGCTGAAGCTTCCTACCAGGACACAGCTGCCTCCCAGCCTGCTCTCTACATCCAGGCTGGTGAACTATCTCCTGAGGCTCCCTCCAACTCACATCTCGGTACCCTACCTACCTGTTAAAGGCACGTTTGCTGCGGTTCCTGCGGTTCAAATAAAGAACTGTAAGTTGTTTTCTTCAACTTCTGTCTCCGTCTGGTCCCTGCTAATACGGCTGCCTTCATCACCGGCACCCTGTCCATCACCCAGAGACTCACACTCGGGACATTAAGGGGTTGCCCCAGGGAGATCCGCTACAGCAGCCGCTCCCTCATCTTTTCTTGCCAACACCACCCTGCTGGAGACCTGCCAGGCTGTAGGACAGCCCTCCGGTTACCCCGTACCAAGCACCGTGACAATAGCGTGCTTAGGCCACAACCGCCAGCCACTCCGGTACCGCGGGCCCCGGCTGACTCCAGGCCTCACCTCAAGGGCTAGGCCCCGGTAAGGGATGTTGCAAGTGGCGTCACGAACAGGATTGATACTTCTGTGCCTTATTACGGCATTAAAGACTTTCCTTTATTAAAAAGACTGTGCTGCCTAACCCTGCTGCCATCCGGGTTTAGGCCCAAGTACTTGTGTGTTTCTGGATTGAACTGTGTTAATGCTGCCACGTGCTGTCGAGCACCGCTCCAGCACTCAAGAGGTTAATCCCTGCAAGAACTGTACCAGCTCTGCTACATCCGGCGCTGCCGCGCCTGAAGATTTTTACCTCAGAAACTGTGGCGCAGCAAGTAATTCCAGCCCGCCAAAACTTTCACTGGCGGGAAACCCAGAGACATCGCTAAGCTCCGCCCCCTGCACGTATGGCGCGAATCCTGCCTCAGCGCACTGTGGCGCAGCAGAAAATTCAGCCCGCCACAACTTCTGGCGGGAAAGACTCAAGCTCCGCCCTCTGGTGCGAAACTCTCCCGCGCTGCAACGCCAGTGAGAGCCCACGAGGTACCTCAGAGTCAGCGCAGCCGCCATCCAGCATCAAAGAGGTTAATCGGCCATCTTGGATTTCTCCACGTGCTGTCTCCTGTCCTGCCGACATGCCGCACAGCCTCCGCGATGAAGAACCAAGTGTCGCATGGCTTACCCACGAGCCTCGGGCCCCTTCCTCTGCTGCACCGCTTACTGCTGTCTCCCGTACGCAGTCTTCAATGGCGGATTCTCCACAGCGGCTGCCTCCTCCGATGACGGACCTCCTGAGGACCACCGCGGATGTGAGTACCATGGCCCCCAGGGCCTATATCACAGTGACTGTGACTATATCTCCCTTAACCCCGGCTGGGGTACAGTCCGGCCTCCCTGCAGAGGGTCAACATCTCCCCATAGGAGGCCCGGCTACAAAAGGGACTCTCTTAAAGGGGCCTGACCCCTTATCTAATGCTGCTGATCGTCCTGCGGAGTATCCAGGACCACCTGCTAAGAGGCCCAGGCTGTCCGGTGAGAACGCCTTGCCAGCTACAGAGGTTACCACCGCCAGCGCAACAGCGCCCCCAAGAGCTACAGGTCAGTCCAGGAACAACAATCCTTCAGCTGTCAGCAATGGAGAAGTTACAGCTCCTGCGGTCATCATCATGCGCTCCACAGCGCCCCCAGCTACAGAAGGTCAGCCAGAGAAGTGCCTGTCTCCTTCCTTTGCTGAGATGCCTGCCACCGCAGATGACCTCCCTGCTGTTCCAGCTCCAGCTTCTGGGTGTTCCATGTCAGCAGTTCCAGTGTCTACCACCAGATGTCTTCAGGTGACGGATTTCAACACTGCTTTCTTCACCCAGGCTGATGATGTCCCTGCTGCAGTTCCTACTCCCATGCCTGCAGCTATTGCTCTTGAGCAGCAAGATTAACCCCTGAAGGGCTGTAGCCCACTTCAGGTACTGCACTATGTACATATTGTGTATTTATTTCTGTCCTTACCCCAAAGAGCCAGAGACTTTCCTGAGACTCTCACCCCTATTTATCTCAGTCAAGAGACATACCTTGAACTGATTATTGGCCTGTGCTATGATAGCACCCTTCCTCTGCCACCGCAGAGATTTCTTCAAAGGACCCTGTCCCTCTACCCATAGAGGAGACCCTTTGCTTCTTCATTGCACTTTTCCCCCACATCAAGGGCTGTACCCAGAAGATGGACTTTGTCATTAGAGACCTTCTGAGAGACTTTTGCCAGATACTACAAGGGAAAAGTGGCCATTGACTACTATTTTGCACTTAATGCCTTCCTTTTAGGTACGGACATTCTGTTTGCACTTTTTATGCCTTTCCTTTGCAGGAAAAGAGACATTTACTACCGTGCTACCCTGAGTAGCCTATCTACCTCTGTAACGTTTGTAACGTTCAAGATGTGTACCCATTGGGCTCCTAAGCCAATGTGATCTTAACCTGTTTGCACACTGTCAGAAGATATGCCAGTAGTCTGCATTAACCCTTTCATAGGCTTTTCAGGTTGTAGTGTGGCTGTGTCGGACCGTCTTTCTATGTAAAACACTGACCGCTACCTGATTCCTCAAACTGAGGTTTGCACGTGGGGGTAGTCCGTAAACTGCGGGTCTTTAGGGGACCGGGGGTGTTACACAGTTAGCACCTGGATGCCACCCATACATGGGTAAGGAT
This sequence comes from Engystomops pustulosus, assembly GCF_040894005.1. Taxonomy (NCBI): domain Eukaryota; kingdom Metazoa; phylum Chordata; class Amphibia; order Anura; family Leptodactylidae; genus Engystomops; species Engystomops pustulosus. The sequence goes on along the minus strand of NC_092412.1, from coordinate 58,532,309 downwards.
ACCAGTCAGGAGGTACTTGTGTCGCATATGCTAACGCAATGCAGATAGACACCTTATATAATTGCTGCCAGGGAAGAAGCGTTGATACAACAAATATACAGGCCTTGGTGCAAGGAGTGGATTACAGGACATGACACCACACCTTTCCTACTGTACAGTTCGGTTTAATGGCGTCAGCGACCAACTGTCATACAGCTACATGTTTTGTCTTTAGTCCGACACCAACCCAGGTGCCTGTCTCCAGGACCATGGGCGGTTTGTCCCTACACCTCACATAGCCTGCACTTCCCAGAAGTGCCCTTAGCCCCCTCTGTGCCCCAAACCATCTGTAGTCGAGCCGAGGGCGGCTCTTTCAATTGCCCCCGGGGTATGCAACACCCTCGCCGATGCAATGGCGAGGTAGGGTTTGCGAATACGTCCCACCTGCATGTAATCCCATTACACTACATGGTCCTGATAGGACATAGCGGTATTGCAGTGGTGAATCCTGCCTGGCAAGGCAGAGGTTAAGTATTTTGTATGATGCAAGATGCTATTGTCCAATCATATGTGTTACATCCTGTCCTTTGTAAGCTGAGATGTGATTGGAGGAGCAGCCACCACCTGACCAAAGGGAGGTAATAAAACCTCTGGCCAGGAATGTTCTGGAGGATTATTCTAGTGTGGAATCCTAGGAGAATCAGTGAGTGAGTGAGAAATCTCTGTCTAGCCCATACCAGAGCAGGAAGAGCCTAGCCCCTGCCTCTGAAGAGTGGAGCATTAGACTAGAGTTAGTGTAGTGAGGAAAAGGGGTATCATCTTACCTTTGAAGGTGATACCTGAAGCCCTACAGGACAAGCTGAAGCTTCCTACCAGGACACAGCTGCCTCCCAGCCTGCTCTCTACATCCAGGCTGGTGAACTATCTCCTGAGGCTCCCTCCAACTCACATCTCGGTACCCTACCTACCTGTTAAAGGCACGTTTGCTGCGGTTCCTGCGGTTCAAATAAAGAACTGTAAGTTGTTTTCTTCAACTTCTGTCTCCGTCTGGTCCCTGCTAATACGGCTGCCTTCATCACCGGCACCCTGCCCATCACCCAGAGACTCACACTCGGGACATTAAGGGGTTGCCCCAGGGAGATCCGCTACAGCAGCCGCTCCCTCATCTTTTCTTGCCAACACCACCCTGCTGGAGACCTGCCAGGCTGTAGGACAGCCCTCCGGTTCCCCCGTACCAAGCACCGTGACAATAGCGTGCTTAGGCCGCAATCGCCAGCCACTCCGGTACCGCGGGCCCCGGCTGTCTCCAGGCCTCACCTCAAGGGCTAGGCCCCGGTGGGGGATGTTGCACATGCCATCACCCACTTCCAGTAATGCCCTCACAGCCCCAGGATTGCCCCTATAGAGACTGTAAGTAAGGCCTCCCACAACCCCCAGTAAGTAATGTCCCTCAAAGCTCCCAATAATGTCTCCACAATCCTAGTAATACCCCCTAGTAAAAGCCCCCGTAATTTCACCCCTCCCTCAGTAATGTCCTCACAATTCCAATAATGAACATATCAGCCCTTGTTTTCTCCCAAGGACACACTGCCCTGTGTAATTGTTGCCTCTTTGAAAATTTGTATAGTACTTAGAAGAGCAAAGATAGTCAACATACGTACTATAGCAATTGACAAAAACAACCTGATATGTGGGGTATTATACTGTATATGCAGTGCAATCAATGTTATTATACCCCCCAAATATACCCCTCGCAATGAATCATAATAATGATAATATCATAAACAAAACAATGTTTTGACACCTCCATGTCAAGCACACTTCTCTGAAATAAATCTGTTCAGTTATGAATCAACACTGATTGTGAATTAATTTCTTGTAATTAATTTCTTCTGCTGTTCAGCAAATGGAACAGACAATCTCTATAGATGAGTGGTTCTGTAAGTGGTGACCACAGACTATTTCAACCTTTTTGATTGTTGTTTTGCTCACTTTAGCATTTTGTCATTGCTCTCAAGCCCTAGAGGTAGCATGTGATTGTGTCTATAATCCACAGAAGATGCTCTTATAGATGCTCCAGTAACAGTAAATGGACTATAAGATGCAGCTTACTATAAGATGCACCCCAAATTTAGTCATCCAAAAAAAGAAAATAAAAATAAAAATTTCCAGTTGGTAACATACAAGCAAAGTACACACAGCTCTGCTACATCCATACAGTCACACAAAGCTCTTCTAAATCCATTCAGTCAC